>NC_067412.1:53227154-54430890 GCF_009764475.1 Pristis pectinata | reverse complement strand
TCAGGAAAGGGGGCAGTGTACATGCACCTGTCTACATCAATGGTGCTGAGGTTGAGGGGGTTGAGAGCTTCAAGTTCCTTGGAGTGAACATTGCCAATAGCCTGTCCTGGTCCAACCATATAGATGCCACGGCCAGGAAAGCTCACCAGTTCCTCTACTTCCTCAGGAGGCTAAAGAAATTTGGCATGTCCCCTTTGACACTCACCAATTTTTATTCATGCACCACAGAAAGCATGATATCTGCATGTATCACGGCTTGGTATGGCAACTGCTCTGCCGGGACCACAAGAAACTGAGAGGGTTGTGGACACAGCCCAGTGCATCACGGAAACCATCCTCCCCTCCTTAGACTCTGTCTTTACCTTTCGCTGTCTTGGTGAAGAAGTTAGCATTATCAAAGACCCCAACCACCCAGGTCATTCTCTCTTCTTCCCTCTTCCATCAGGCAGAAGATACAAGAGCCTGAGGGCACGTACCACCAGGCTCAAGGACAGCTTCTATCCCACTGTGATAAGACTATTGAATGGTTCTCTTATATGATGAGATGGACTCTTGACCTCACAATCTACCTTGTTTGACCTTGCACCTTATTGTCTACCTGCAATGCACTTCCCTGTAGCTGTGACACTTTACTCTGTATTCTGTTATTGTTTTTACCCTGTACTACCTCAATGCACTGTGTAATGAATTGATCTGTAGGAACAGTATGCAAGACAAGTTTTTCACTGTACCTCTGTACAAATGACAAGAATAAACCAATACCAACACCCTGCTCACTGACCTTGGTGATTTTAGGGGGACTTGCGAGTATGGAGGGCTTGGTGTATGTGCGAGCGACTAGCGAGTGGGTGAGGGGCAGATCAGTGGGTACAGGTCTATAAATCCAGGCCCGTAAGTTCTGGATATGTCCCATGGATTGTGACACTAAGATCTAGGCTGACATTCCAGCCCAGTGCTGCGGGAGCGCCAGGTTATCAGAGCTTCCAACTTTCAGAAGGTCTGTTAAATCTGGGCCCAGACCGGACTCTCATGTTTCGTGAAAGGTTCCACAGCTGCTTTAAAAAGCACAGAAAAAGTTTGAAACACCTCTGTCCAACATCTTTTAAGACTCTGACACATACAGAACATGTGAATTAAAGAAGCCTCTCCATTATTGCATTCGTCACAGTAGGAAGATATATCAGAATAAAAACAGGATAGTTTGTCTTCGGACAAGCGAGCTCTATGGACCACTTTAAATTGAAGGAGAGAATGAGGAGCACATAATGATGAAGTAGTAACCAATTTAAATACTTCATTCCAAGTTTCCTCAGAAATTGACATCCACAAATCTTGGTCCCAAGCATTTTTAATTTTATCTAGTGGAACGTTACTCATTCCTAATAACCTGTCATAAATATTAGATATTGAACCATCGTGAAAAGACTTCAAATTAGAAATTACATCTAATAAATTTTTGTCAGGACTCATAGGAAAAGAATGTAGTTGAGATTGAAGAAAGTCTCTAATTTGTAAATATGGGAAAAAATGAGTCTTTGGTAAATTATACTTGGTAGACAATTGTTTGAATGAAGAAACGTTTCCTCCAACAAACAGATCCTGAAAACAAGTAATACCCGATTTGTCCCACTCTTTAAAAAATACATCAGTCATAGAAGGTTTAAAAAAGTAATTAAAGAAAATGGGACTGGACAAAGAAAAACTCAATAAACCAAAATATTTTCTAAATTGTAACCAAATCCTCAAAGCGTGTTTAACTACTAAATTATGTTAGTTTATTTAATGATATTGGAAGTGAAGAACCAAGCAGAGAAATGATAGAAAAATTTTTAACAGAGTTAGCTTCCGAAGAAACCCATACTGGACAAGCTTCTTGATTAATGTAATGTAACCAAAATGTAAGACTTTGTATTATTTTGTAAGATTACTGCCCAGTAATAAAACCTAAAATTAGGTAAGGCTAAATCTCCGTTCTTTTTAACCTTCTGAAGGTGAACTTTATTTAGTCTAGGATGTTTGTTTTTCCATATGTTGGAAGATATAATTAAATCAAAAGAGTCAAAGAAAGACTTAGGAATAAAAACAGGTAAAGCCTGAAATAGATATATGAATTTAGGTAAAATATTCATTTTAATAGAATTAATTCGGACAATCAATGATATAGAAAGTGGTGACCAACCTGATAAAACCCTTTTCACATAATACAGTAAGGTGAGAAAATTTTCTTTAAATAAATGTTTATAGTTTTTAGTAATTGATACCCTCAGATAGATAAAATGATTTCTTACAATTGTAAAAGGAATGTTAATATCAAGTGGTACCAGGTTATTCAAAGGAAAAAGTTCACTTTTGTGTAAGTTCAATTTGCATCCTGAAAACTGACTAAAACAAGAAAGTAAAGAAAGCATAGGAGGTAAGGAGGCTTCAACCTTAGAGAAAAAAAGTAATAAATCATCAGCATATAACGAAACTTTATGGTTAATACCTCTTCTGGAGATACCAACGATATCTCTAGATTCTCGGAGAGAAATAGCCAAAGGTTCAAAGGCCAAATCAAAGAGCAAAGGGCTCAAAGTAACTGATCTCAAAGCTACAATGAACAACAGGTCAAAGAAAGATCCGCACTGCCCCCGATATCTGGGTGTACAAGTCTCTCCAAACCTCCACCCACAAACAGCGAGAGCCGGGCTCTCACTGTGAGACTCTGATCCCAGTCGCAGACTCCTCAACCAGCGAGAGTGGTTCCTATCCGGCCTCCCAACCCCCCTCTTGGGCTCCAACAGTTTGGACACGGCTGTCTGAACGAACTCCAGGGAATACGATTCAGGTTAGCGCAATCTCTCTAAACCCTGGAGCATTGGTGTGAAGCTTTTGCATCTCCAGCCCACTCTCTGAAAGGCCGATGTCTCCACCCAATAGAGAGTTCTCGGACAGCTGCTTTCTCGGGCTGATCTAACCAAGGTTCTTTTTAACCGGCGTGTAAACTTAATTCCCCCCAATTCCAGGTTATAAAACCAACCGTCCATTATGCTCCTTGATTCGTTTTGTCCCATTTTGTGACATTTATTCCCCCCGAGTCCTGAAGTGGGGCTCTCCCGTTTTCCCCATTCAGGAAGGGTCCTCCCCGGGTCCAAAGTGGGTGCCTCACACCAGCCCAGAGGGAATCCATTCTTTGTGTCTGTCTGGTCGTGGGACGCCTCACCCTAACCCGGTGACCTTCTCTACTTGCTGACTGCACTGAGCGTCATGGCCGGTCAGAACGGAGGGCAGTCAAGAGCTAACCATATGGCTCTGAGGGAGGATGGCGGATTTCCTACAGGGGGCTCAGTGCTTTTTTCGAGCATCTAGCAGTTCTACAGTCCCCGTTTCTGACACTGCTTGGTTTACGTTCACGGTTTATTTATTTACATGAATTTGAATTCCCCAGCTGCTGGCGTTGGATTTGAACTCGTGTATCCCAGATTAACTTCATGCCTGCCGCCCTTGTATTCTGATTTTGCAATTCCTCGAAACTGGCGACATCGCTTGGTGATGTGTACTTGCTGCTGTGCTGCCTACACTGCCTCCTGGCGGGGCCACGTCCCCATACATGAACATGTAGCTTTCAAACTCCCATCCAAACTGGTCATAAATATCGTCAACATCTGAGAACCCAAACAGCTCCTTTCGGGTCAGCCCGAGTCACAAGCTGCTCATTCTCCCTTTGGGTCCCTGCTGTTCAGGGACTGTGAACCACACACACCCGGACCTGCCTTTTCAACGGCATCACATTATCACCGAGCAAACGGAAATCAACAGCACTTGGACTGTGAACTCAGAGAACAGCGGCCCGAGCAGTGAAGCGGGAGTTGGGGCTGAGACACTCACATTATTATGTGGGACTTTTCTGGCTCACTCCGCTTCTCTTGTGGATCTGGACGGGTTGGAACCGCGAATCCTCGTGATTAGGGAGTTTCCGTGAGAGGTCGGTCACAGCAGCAACTTTCGGTGAAAAGGCGGAACCGAAAGTGAAACCTTTTCGGAGAGAGGGGCGGGGACTGCAACACTATTATCGCAGCTAAGGTTGAAGCTAATACAACAGCTTGCAAATAACCCATCCACCTGAACACAGAAGTGACCCCGAGCTTCCGGGTGCCCACCAGTTTAATTCCTCATCCCATCCCCATTCTGATCTATGAGTCTGTGGCCTCCTGCACCGCTACAAGGAGGCCCGAGGCAAGCTGGAGGAGCAGTATCTAAGCTTCTCTCTGGACAGTTTGCAGCCTGGAGGACTCGATATCGAATTCTCCACTTTTAGGCAACTCTCTCTCTATACTCTGTCTTTATCAGAACTGATTATTTCTGCCTGTCATCATTTTGGGTCCATTTATTAATTTTATCTGACCTGTCCCACAGCATATCCATTAGTGACACTTAAAGAAGTCTAAAGTGCTTCCAACTGCCACTTCAAGTCATTTGGTCTCATGCTTTCACAGATATTCCCCATTTGCTTTGTTCTATCCCCACCCTATCCCACCCACCCCGGTCTTCTCTGCTACAGAAAACCAATTAGATTTCCCTCCTTCTGATGAAAGGTCTTGGCCCAGAAACATTAACTCTGTTTCTCTTCCTGCTGATGCAAGTAGGTTAATTGGTTGATGTAAATTGGCTTTTACTCTAAGTAGCAAAGGAACCAAAAGGGGTGTTAATGTGCATGTAAATTACGGGAATGAATGAGGTGGAAGGGGAGTGATGGGATCGCTCCGCTGACAGCCACCTTGGGCCTGATGGACTGATTGGCCTCTTTCTGTGTTTTATTGAAATAAGTGACTAGTAGTTGCTCCCCCACCTTCTCCTCGCTGCTCCCTCATTGATCCCACTAATCCAGGTTCCCCACCCGCTGCATTTCTGCTTCTTCTTTCCACCTCGCCAATGACCATGTCATTTCCCAGGCTCCTTTTAAAAGCTCTCGAGCCTCCCTTTGGTTGGTAAGGGGAAAGGGTTTTTAATCGAATATTTCGGCCAAAAGTCAAACACATAGTATCCCAGGGAGACCCCGAGGTGGCTCAGATAATGTGAACAGTTTTGGAGCCGACTGCTGACTGGACAATTCCAGTAAAAAAGAGCCTTGTCTCACTAATTAAAATGGGGAAGTTTATCCCACGGGCATTAGGACCCCAGCGAGTGCAGGATTAGTGTAAATGGGTGGTTGATGATCGGCACAGACTCGGTGGGCCGAATAGCCTGTTTCCCTACTGTATCTCACTGTGACGCTCTGACTCATAATATAACATGGACCACTCTCCAATGAAATGTGACCTTCATGTGTGTGTTAGCTGCAAATCAAAAGCAGGGATCCCATAAGAGAAATGCGAGATCCACTTGGGCCCCACCTCCTCCTTCCCTTCACAAGGTTAGGTGTATGTTATACTTGTGATAAAGCCAGGAGCTTCTGCTCAGGAATTTGAGTGGGGCAAGGATTCAGGGGCATGATGGCGGGGTGGGGTGGGGGCAAGGAGAAAGGAAATTTTGGTATGATTCTTTCTGGGTGCCGGTGACTATAGTGGATTAAGAATCAGAATCAGGTTCAGAATCAGGTTTATTATCACTGATGTACAGTATGTCATGAAATTTGTTGTTTTGCAGCAGCAGTACAGTGTAAGACATAAAGACATAAAATTTACTATAAGTAACAAAAATAAATATGTCGTGCAAAAGAGGAATAACGAGTTAGTGGTCATGGTTTCATGGACCATTCATAAATCTGATGGCGGAGGGGAAGAAGCTGTCCTGAAACATTGAGTGTGGATCTTCAGGCTCCTCTACCTCCTCCCTGATGAAGAAGGCATATCCCGGGTGGTGAAGGTCCTTAATGATGGATGGTGCCTTCTTGCGGCATCACCTCTTGAAGATGTCCTCGATGGCAGGGAGGGCTGTGCCTGTGATGGAGCTGGTTGAATCTACAACCCTCTGCAGCATCTTTCGATCCTGCACATTGAAGCCTCCATACCAGGCGATGATGCAATCAGTCAAAATGCTCTCCACTGTATATCTATAGAAATTTGCAAGAGTCTTTGGTGACATACAAAATCTCCTCAAACTCCTAATGAAGTAGACCCACTGGCGAGCCTTCTTCATGATTGCATCAATATGTTGTGCCCAAGATAGATCCTCTGAGATGTTGATGCCCAGGAACTTGAAGCTGCTCACCCTTTCCATTGCTGACCCCTCAATAAAAACTGGTGTGTGTTCTTCTGACTTCCTCTTCCTAAAGTTCACAATCAATTCTTTGGTTTTGCTGATGTTGAGTGTGAGGTTTTTGTTGCAACACTACTCAACCAGCCGATCTTTCTCACTTCTCTATGCTTCCTCATTGCCATTCCAATCAAGGTTGTGTCCCAGTGAGTTGATGCTTGGGGAGTTTGGATGGGTCTCAGGCATTCACTTAGAATTTCATAATTTGACTCAGGGAGTGCATTTTGGAGACAGTGGCCATAAACCTATAAGTTTCAAGGTACTTATGGAAAGGAATAAGGATGGTCCAGAAATTAAGGCCCTGAATTGGAGATCGGCCAATTTCAATATCATAAGACAGAACCTGGCAAACTAGACTGGCAGCAGCTACTTGCAGGTAAGTCTACACCTGAGCAAAGTGAAGGAGGAGGACGTTGCAGTTGGAGGAGTCAGGGAGAGGAATGGTGAAATTTGAGAAAACCTTTATCATTAAAAGAGAAGAGGTAAAAGTTGGCTTTGCAGGCTGAAAAGTGAACAAATCCCCAGGGCCTGATATGATGTAGTCCAGGCAGTGGTGGGACACAACATTGCTGGGGTTCTGACAGAGATTTTTAATTTTTTACTGGCCACAAATGAGGCTCCAGAGGACTGGATGGCAGCAAATGTGCCATCCTTATGCAAGAAGGGTAGCTGGGATAAGCCATGTAATGATAGGCCTGAGAGTCTAGTGACAGTGGTAGGGAAATTACTGGAAAATATTCCGAAGGACATGATACTCTTTGAAAAGTGGGGATAAATTAAAGAGCATCAAAGTGGTTTTGTTAGGGGGAGATCCTGCTTCACTGATCTGACTGAATTTTTTTGAAGATATAACAAAATGTATTGATCAGTGAGTGTGGTTCTTATAGTTTACATGAATTTCAGTAAAGCCTTTAACAAGGTTCCATATGGGAGACTGGGCAAAGGTGCTAGAGCCTGCGAGATCCAGGACAAGTTGATATATGAGATCCAAAGTTTGCTTGGCAATAGGTACCAAATGGTGGAGGATTGTTTTTGTGACTTTTGTTCACTGAGAACCCTCCACAGTGACGAAATGGTGCCAGATCTGCTGGAAGTGTAAGGTGCTATGATTCTAGCATGCAACATTCCAGAATTGTTACCCTCATCTACAAGCAGAAGTGGGAGAGGAAGGATATTGGAAATTGGTGATCCATATCACTATTGAACTTGGTTTACAAGATCCTTCGCAGGGTTGTCACCAGTTGGATCAAGTTTATTCTGCGACAGGTTGGTCCATTTCAATATCATAAGACAGGACCTGGCAAACTCTACTGGGAGCAGCTGCTTGCAGGTAGGTCCACATCTGAGTAAATAACAACATTCAAAGGCATTGAAGGAGAAGTACACTGCAGTTGGAGAAGCCAGGGAAGGGCGGTGAAATTCAAGAAAACTTTATCATTGAAAAAGGAAGAGGTATTAGTAGTCTTTCCAGGCTTAAGGATGGACAGATCCCCGGGGCCTGATGTGATGTAGTCCAGGCTGTGGTGGGACACAAGATTGTCGGGGTTCTGACAGATTATTTAACTTTTTACTGGGCACAAGTGAATTGCCAGATGGAAGGAGGTGAATAACGTGCTTGTGAGCTGCCTTCTTGAACTGCTACAGTCCTTGAAGTGTGGTTGTATCCACATGCTATGAAGAAAGTGTTCCGACATTTTGGCCTAGTCCAGTCTTTATCGGTACATCTTTCTTTAATTTCGGATCTCAACTGGAGCCATTTAACAATTACCTCAACCATCGGTTCTTTAATTATCCAGAGCGTCTGATTATGCTTTTGCAATTTATCAGACTGTCCCTTTTACAGGATGGCTGTTCTCAGAGCTCTCTCTCTCTCTCACTGTTCACCCACATTTCTTTGCCTGCCACACAACAAACTGAGTCAGCTGTGTTACGTCAGTCATGTTTTCCGCTCGTCTTTCACCCCCAGAGGGGTTCTGTGGAGGTTCCAGTGAAGGTGAAACGAAACTGGAACATCAACAACAAACTGCTCTAAACTAATAAAAGAAAACAGGGTGGAGAAATTCCGGGAATTGGGAGCGAAGTGTAATACAAAACCGATTTAGAGAAGCCGGAAGTGTTGCAACCAGTGCGGAGAACTTGTGTCAAACTGATCAAAGTGACTAAGAGAAAGAAACAAGTTACTGCAAGTTTCGCTTCATTTTTCTCGGTCCGTCTGATTATTCTGAGTGCTAAACGAGGGAACACTGCTGCTATCACCACAAAACTGCTGAACACCAGGTAAAGGTAGATCAACACAAACCTCTGGGCTGGCGGGGACAGAGTGGAGGGCCGAGCCGACTGTCTGTAGCCTCCAAGGTTCCGACCGTGGCCAGGTGTCCCTGGAGAGGAAACACACTGCCCACTGGAGCCATTCTGAGACCAGTGGCCACCCGAGGGACTGGATGGCAGCCGAGAGAGCGAGGGCAACATTTTATGGGCGTTAGCATTTTAAACATTTATTTAATAAGAAAGCTGAGGGGAATTTTGGGGGACATTGATAGCCTAGATACTGGGAAACGTTTCCCCATAACGGAGACTTGTGAATTCAGAGGACCTAGGTCCAAGGTGTAAAGGAGAGCTGAGGCAAACAAAATCCACTAGATGGGGTGGTTGGAAGCGGGAGCACACTGCCTGAGGGGGTGGTGGAGGCAGAGACTCTTAGACAACTTAAAACAAATTATCTGGATGAGCACTTGCATCAAGATGGCATAATATCTACGGACCAAGCGCTGGTAAAGCGCATGGAACTTTACCATGAACATGAGTACTTGATGGTTGGGATAGACATGGTGGGTTGAAGGGCCTGTTTCTGTGCTGTACAATATGACTCTACAATTAAAAACATGGAAGAAAACCTTTGGCTTCAGAGCTGTCTATCAAAATGGTCACAGACCATTTCTCAAAGGTTTCTCTTGCAGTTGTCAATCAAATGAAGGAGGGCAGAAGCCGAGACTTTCTTGTGATTCAGCTCTGGGATGTGGGTATTCCTGGCAAGGCCAGGGTGTAATCTCCAACCCTAAATGCCCACAAGAAGATATGGTGAGATACTTTCTGGAACTGCTCTCAGTCTGGAGGTGATCGTATTCCCCCAGTGTTGTCAGAAGCATTCCACGATTTTGCCCCAATGGAGGAACAGCAATGCAAATCTAGACTGAGTTGGAGTGTGGCACACAGGCGAAGTTGTGAAGGGTGGTGAGTACCTGCCTGCTGCCCTTTTCCTTCCGGGTGATCTAACCTCCGACCTGCTCACACAGCCACAGTACTTCTGTACCTGCTCCAGTTTGGTTTCTAGTCCTGCGACAAGCCGATGATGGGGGATTTGCCACCAGTAATGATGATGCCTGTCAGGTAGGGAAGGGATAGGCAGTCAGGCATTCGCTTGCTGGAGATGATGATTGCTTTCATTTGTGACTGGAGTCTGATATCTATCACCTCATGCCTGCATATTGTCTTGGTCTTCCTGCCTGCAGGCACAACTTGTTTTATTATCCTACAGTCCGAAGTGAGGCATTTGCTGATGATTGCATGATGTTCATTTTGTTTCAAAAATTCTCAGCAAATGTTTCACTCATCTCCTGCCTGAGCAAGATCAAAACAATGTTCTGTCAATGGAAATCAGTAGCTGGTAATATTTGTGCCACTGAAATGCTAGGCAATGACCATTACCAATTAGGGAAGGCCCAACCATCAACCTTTCTCACTCAGTGCCATTACCATTGCAAACTCTCCTCTTGGTGGGTACCAGTGACTCTATAAATACTATAAATACTTTGGCAAGAAAAGCAGATGAGAAGCACTGGGTAAGTCCTGACACCCAAAGCCTTTCTACCACCCCATGTTTCCTTGAAGGACGAAGTGTGAATCAGCTCAGTATTGGTGATAATCTGGTGATTTAATGATGACTATTATGCAAGCTGACTGTGTTCTCCACACCTCAATCAATTAAGGTTATATTTTCCTGCTGCTGTGGTGTGACCTGAATTCATTTTTCTGAATCATCAGTCCATGCCTCCTCATTCCTCATCCAGTAACAGAATCCTTGTGCAGTATTGTTGTTTGACCAAATGCTTTGGTCATCACTACATGGTGTCCAAATTCGCAGTCATACACTGAAAGTTTCCCACAACAGTAATCAGTCTTAACTTCAGTTTCTTTCTCTTCCCTTTGTTAAATAATTGAGTGCCATAAATAACTTTACAATCAGAGGAAGACTTCCAAAATCAGAGAAGCTGTGGAAGATCATGAGAGGATCATCTTTGAATATGCTGAGCTTGGAGCCTCTTGGGACTGGGAATATATTTATATTTTGTTTCACTGTATTCTCAATGTTTTATGGATGTAAAGCCAAATTATCTTCTCTTCATTTAGTTTTACATTTAAGTGTGCCCCTCTTTTGAGGAGACGATGTAAATAGTCACTGTAAGCTATTATTTGATTGTAGTTGCAATCTCACAGATGTATCATCAGCCTATAGATGTAACAAGTTCCTCTGAATCTTGGGAACTCGAGAAGAAAATGCTGTTTTGTTCAAAGTAATTGTCACAGGGCTTCCATTCAGACAGCAGTGTGGCATTTTGCAGGTGCTGGCAGATTTGCAGATTTGATGCTGTAGAGTGTACAACAGACAACTTTATTTTTTCCCATTCCACTCACCTTCAGTTCTGTGCATCCTGTGTTCCATACAAGTCCTTCTTTCCTGAAATGCGGAGGAGTGAAAATACACAACTGCATTGTCTCACCTCGTCTTTCAGGCTGACTAAGACAAGGTGAGACAATGCAGTTGTGTCTTTTCTATTTAGCTGTAAGGAGAGATTGGGCAAAGTTGGATTTGTTGCAGCTTTCATATGATGCAGCTCTAGTTAGGCTGCATCTGGAGGATTCCATTGAATTCTGGTTGCCCCATTATAGGAAGGATGTGAGGGCTTTGGCGAGGGTGCCGAAAAAACCTCTAATGTGTGGATTAAGGGTATGTGCTACAAGGAGAGGTTGGAGAAACGAGGGTTGTTTTCTCCGGAGCATTAAGGGCTGGGGGGAGACCTGATGGAAGTATACAAAGTTATGAGAGGCATGGACTAGAAGGAGTCTTTTTTCCCATTGTAGAAGTGTCAAATACTAGAGGGCATAGATTTAAGGCGAGAAAGAGAGGAAGTTTAAAGGAGATGTGCAGGGTGATGTTTTCACACAGAGTGTGGTAGGTGCCTGGAACGTGCTGCCAGGGGTGCTGGTGGAAGTCGACACAATAGTGACATTTAAGAGGTATTTAGACAGGCACATGAATGTGCAGGGAATGCAGAGATATGGATCATGTGCAGACAGATGGGATTAGTTTATTTGGTCAGCACAGACAAATGTTCTATGTTCTGGTTTCTTTCACTATTCTCCAGTAATTAAGGGTGATTTGCTCAGCACTATTAAATGCATTTCTGGTATAAAAAGAACCACCAATCAGTCTTTCTACTTCCTTCCAGAAGGAGAGAACTTACACAAAGACAAAGAGGAGACCTGAGCCCCTAACTTCTTCCCCCGTGAAGTGCTGGGATCACTGGATTGTCACGCAGTCCGGGCTGCGAGAGACAGACATCGAGAATGGGAGGAGCCAGCTCCAGGTAGGTCAGGACATGCCGCATGTTGTGTCTCCTCAACTAATCCTGCCTCAGCAAAACCTGCTAGTGCAGAACACGTCAAGTGCTCAGCATTTTCATTTGCGGCGGGGATCAGCTTTGTCAAGCAGCTGCTGTCCTGATAAATCTGATCCCATCATGGGGTCAGGTCTGGAATTCCTGAGTATACACCAGTGAGAATAAAGGAGGAGTGATACCAAGTCAGTATGCTGTATGATGGAGGGGAAGCTGCAGGTGGTGGTGTTCCCTTGCACCAAAGTCTTGTCATTAGATCATAGAACATTATAGCACAGGAACAGGCCCTTCAGGAACAGGCACTAATTAAACTGATGCTGCCTTATTAAATGAATTCCTTCTGCCCACACATGGTTCATATCCCTCCATTCTCTGCAATTTCATGTGCCAATTGAAGAGGCTCTTCAACACCTCTATCATATTTGTTGTCACCTCCACCCCTGGCAGCACATTCCAGGCACCTACCAGTCTATATATAAAGAAAAACTTGCCCTGCACATCTCCATTGAACTTTCCCCCCCTCACCTTAAATACGTGCCCTCTTGTATTGGACATAATGATACTGTGAAAAAGATACTGGCTGTTTACTCTATCTGTGCCTCTCATAATTTTACAAACTTCTGTCAGGTCTCCCCTAGTCTCCGTTGCTCTAGAGAAAACAACCCTGGTTTGTCCAACCTCTTCTTATAACACATGCTCTCCAATCCAGGCAACATCCAGGTAAACCTCTTCTGCACCGTCATCAAAGTCCCCATATCCTTCCTATAATGGGGTGGCCAGAATTGAACAGAATCCTCCAGATGTGGCCTAGCCAGAGTTGCATCATTATAAAGTTGTAACATAACTTCCTGACTCTTGAACTCAGTGCTTCGACTAATAAAGGCAAGAATGTCATTTGCCTTCTTTACCACCACTTCTTTGGACCCCAAGATCAATCTGTACATCAGTGCTGTTAAGAGTCCTGCCACTTTCCCTTCACATTTGATCTGCCAAAGTGCAAGACCTCACATTTGTGCCCAGATTAAACTCCCTTGTGCCCAGATTAAAGGCCATCTCTCTTCTCTGCTCTTCCATCGGGTAGAAGATACAGGACCCTGAGGGCACGTACCACCAGACTTAAGGACAGCTTCTACCCCACTGTGATAAGAATATTGAATGGTTCCCTGATACAATGAGATGGACTATGACCTCACGATCTACCTTGTTGTGACTTTGCACCTTATTGCACTGCACTTTCTCTGTAGCTGTGACACTTTGTATTGTTATTGTTTTTATCTGTGCTACATCAATGCACTCTGTACTAACTCAATGTAACTGCACTGTGTGATGAATTGACCTGTACGATCGGTTTGTAAGACAAGGTTTTCACTGTACCTCGGTACAAGCGACAATAATAAACCAATACCAATAACATATCCCACTGTATCCATTGGCAATCTTCTACACTATCCACAATGCCATCAATCTTTGTGACATAAGCAAACTTACTAACCCCCCCCCCCCCCCCCATACACTGTTTCACCTGAGTCATATCACATACAGCAGACGTCCCAGTACAGATCCCTATGGAACACCACTAGTCACAGATCTCCAGCCAGAATGTGACCCATCAAACAGTACCCTCTGTCTTCTATGGGCAAGCCAATTCTGAATCCAAACTGCCAAGTCACTATGGATCCCATGCATCTTAATCTTCTGGATGAGACTACCATGAGGGTCCTTGTTAAATGCCTTACTAAAATCCATGCAGACAACATCCACATTTTTACCTTCAATAATTACCTTTGTCACCTCTCAAAAAAACTTGATTGTTATTGGATATGACCTGCCATGCACAAAGCCATGCTAACTGGTCCTAATTAGGCCATGCTTTTCCAAATGTTCATAAATCTTATCCCTAAGAATCCTCTCCAATAGCTTCCCTACCACTGACATGAGACTCACCAATCTATCATTTCCAGGATTATCCCTACTTCCTGTCTTGAACAAAAGAACAGTATTATCTACTCGCCAGTCCTCTGAGACCTGGCCTGTGGCTAGAGTGGACACAAAGATCTTGGTCAAGGCCCCAGCAATCTCATCTCTAGCCTCTCTGAACAACCCGGGGATGTATCCACCTGAACGTTCTTCAAGAGACCCAACATCACCCCTTTCTTTATCTCAAAATGCCCTAATATATTAGCATGGTCCATGCTGCTCTCACTATCCTCCATATCCTTCTCCTTGGTGAATACCAACACAAAGTACTCACTTAGGAGACATAAGAGAGACTGTGGATGCTGGAAATCTAGGTCAGTACACAAATGCCGGAACTCAGAAGGTCAGGTATAGATGCTGCCTGACCTGCTGAGTTCCTCCAGCACTTTGTGTGGTACTCATTTAGGACTTTACCACATCCTCCATCTCCAAGCATATGTTCAGTCTATCCTTGAGTGGTCCTACCCTTTCCCTAGTTATCCTCTTGCACTTGATGTACGTAGAGAATGCCTTGGGATTCTCTTTAATTCTACATGCCAAGGACTTTTCATGGCCCCTCCTGGCTCTCTTAATTCTCTTCCTGAGTTCTGTTCTGGCTTCTTTATATTCCTCAAGGGCCCTGTTTGATTTTTAGCTTCTTAAACCTTACATATGCTTCCTTTTTCTTCTTGACTAAATTCGCAACCTCTCTCATCATCCAATGTTCCCTTACCTTGCCATCCTCATCCTTCTTTCTTACTGGAACATACTGGTTCTATACTCTGTGCAGTTGGTCTCTATACAACCTCCACATGTCAGATGTGGATTTGCCCAAAAACAACTGGTCCCAATTAACTCTACTTGGTCGTTGTTGCTTAATTCTTAGAATTTCCCTCCTCCAATTTAATGCTTTCCCATAAGCTCCATACTATCTTAAAACTTAAGGTGTTGTGATCACTGTTTCTTAAATGTTCCCCCAGTGAAAGGTCAGTCACATAGCGAGGCTCATTTCCCAATACCAGGTCCAATATGGACCCTCTTCTATTTGGACTACCCACATACTGTTTGAAGAAACTCTCTTGGATGCAACTAACAAATTTTACCGCATCTAACCTTCTTGCACTAAGGAGGTCCCAGTCTATACTTGGGAAGTCACCCACTACAACAACCCAGTTGTTTTTGCTCCTTTCCCTAATCTGCCTGCATATCTGTTCCTCAATGTCCTGGTGGCGACTGGGTAGTCTATAGTATAATCCCATCAGAGTAATTGCACCTTTCTTATTTTTGAGTTCTACCCATATAGACTCAGTGGATGAGCTCTCCATTATGTCCCATCAGAGTGTAGCTGCAATATTGTCCCTGATTAGTTGTGCCCTGTTTTGTTGGTGGAGTTCATGTGGTTGGGAGAAAAACATGATTATGCTGGAGGAACTCAGCAGGGGCCTGGCCCTAAACATTGACCACCTGCTTTTCTCCACAGATGCTGCCTGGCCTGCTGAGTTCCTCCAGCATCATCGTGTTTTTCATCTAGATTCCAGCATCTGCAATCCTTTGTTTCTCATGGGGCTGGAAGGTGCTGTCAGAGTAGCCAAGAGAAACAGTGTAGGACATGTGCATGTGGCACACAGTGAAACCTCTGTGTGGTATTGGTGTGACTGCTTAGGGTGTGGAGGGTGTGACTGCTTAGGGTGGTGGATGGTGTATCAGTCCACCTTCCTGAGTGTTGGAGGTGCCTTCAATGCAGGCAAATGGAGGGTAATCCAGCATGCTCATCATTTCTGCCTTGCAGGTGGTGGAAGGGCTTCGGGGTATCAGGAGGTGAGTCACTCGATGTAGGATACGTTGCCTCAGACTTTCCTGACCAGCTCTTTAAGCCACTGTTTTCACATGGCCAGTCCAGTTGGTTTCAGGTTAATAGTGAGGGATTTAACAGTAGTATTGTCATTGAATGTGAAGAGCAGGTAGTTAGACTCTCCCTCTTTGGAGATGGTTACAGACTGGCACTTCTGTTACATACATGTAACTAGTCTTTGTGTATCACTTACCTGAATGTTTTACAGCTCTTTCATATCTTCAAATTATTATATTTATACTTTTTATTTTTCCTTAAAACACCTGGAACTATTCAGCCCATGAAATCTCCACTGGACCCCCGAGCAGTCCCACCTTTCCCATGCACCCTCTTTGTTTCCTTCTAACCTATTCTCCCTCGTGCCCATGAAATCTCCAATTCTCCCACCACCACCTGCACAATGAGCAATTTACAGTGGCCCGTTAACCTACCAGCCAACACAATTTTAGAATGTGGCAGGATCACCCATGGGAAATTGACGGTCACAGGGAGAACATGCAAACTCCATACACAGACAGCACCAGAGGCCATGATTGGACCCAGGTCACTGGAGGTGTTAATCAGCCGCACTACTTACAGTGCCACACCGCCACCCTGTGTCACCTTGTTACATGCAGGCATGAATTTGTCTTTTTCTCATCAGCAAACATCCAACTTCTGACGTTATAAAGGAAGGGAGATCATTTATGATGCAGTTAATGCTGCTTGGGCCTGCAACTTTGACCTGATGAACTTCTGCATTGATATCATGAGGCTGAATAGATAGATCTCCAATAATCAAAGTCCCAGAGACACATATTGCAGGCTGACCTGTGGTACTATCAGCATGGAGTTTACAAGTCTTGCTTGTGGACATGTGGGTTCCCCCGTATGCTGCGATTACCACCCACATCCCAAAGATGTGCTAGTTATTAGATTAATTGGTCACTGCAAGTTGTCCCAGGTGTAGATGGGTGACAGGAGAATGGGGAACTGTAAAAATGGAAGTTGTTTTGATTAGACACTATAATGGATCATGTTTCCTTTCAGCAAACAAGCAGCTCAGTCTGAGAACCCCACATTCTTCACACAGGAAGAGCTCAACAAACTGAAGTCTGATTTTGTAACAGGTGGAGTGGAAAAGGTTAAACCTCTGATAGATAAGAAGGTTGCTGAGCTGGACAACACAGAGCTTAACATTGCAGTGACAGGAGAAACAGGCACAGGAAAATCCACCTTCATTAATGCCATGAGAGGGCTTCGGAGCACCGATGTGGGAGCAGCTGAAGTTGGGACCTGGGAAACTACAATGAAGCCAACCAGGTACCCACATCCCCATCTGCCCAATGTCTGCTACTGGGATCTGCCAGGGATTGGATCGACAGAATTTACAGCAGGTAGATACCTGAAGGAAATGAAATTTGAAAGATATGATTTCTTTATCATAATCTCAGCATGTCGATTCAAAGAAAATGAAGTAAAAATTGCCAAAGAGATTAAACGGCTGGGGAAGAATTTCTATTTTGTCCGCTCCAAGATTGACGTGGATTTTTATTCAATAAGAAAAGAAGGGAAGGAAATTAATGAAGAAAAGGAACTGAAATATATTCGGAATGACTGTGTCAGAAAGTTGGCAGAGGCAGGGATTCCAACCCCGACTGTATTTCTGATATCCAGTTTTGAGCAGGATCGATATGATTTCGTTCGGTTAAATGAAGCACTTGAAAATGATCTACCGAATGCAAAGAAAAGTATCTTTGTCCTGGCCTTTCCAAACCGAAGTGTGGAGATCATTCAGAAGAAAAGCAAGGAGCTGATGAAACGTGTCTGGATGTTGGCGACTCTCTCGGGAGCAGTGGGAGCGGTCCCAGTTCCTGGTGTCTCTCTTGCTTGTGATATCAGTATACTGGTTGGAGGAATAATCAGTTTCCGTAAATGCCTGGGTCTAGATGATGCTTCTCTTCAAAGATTGGCCAACAGCACGGGTAAACCTGTGGAAGAGCTGAAGGCAGAAGTAAAACCTCCTCTGCTGGGAAAAATAGACAAAAATGTAATTATGAGGTTAGGTTGGGGTGCCACAGTCGTTGCCATTTCAGCCATGGAACTCGGTCTTGACTTCGTCCCTGTCATTGGTTCCATTTTTGGAGCAGGATCATCATTTCTCATGACTTACAAGATACTGAACGATGCACTGAAGGATCTTACGGAGAGTGCAGAGAGGGTGGTGAAGGTTGCGTTTGGGATCGATTAACTGGTCTGCACAGACATTGATCCAGTGAGTTCATATCATGCTGTGGCTAATATTTTGAAGAAGCCTAATGCCAAACCTTGCTGTAATTCTTTTTGACAACATTCCCCCTTGTTGCATTCCTTCCTGGAAATATTTCTCATCCATTTTCCGGGACATACTTGTGCATTACTGAGGGAATGCTGCTCAGTTGAAGGAGACATGAAACAGGTGGACATAAATAACATATGACCCTAATTTGAAGAAAAGCCAAGATATTATCCCCAGAGGCTTGAGGAATGTTCATCTGTCAATCAACAGCACTGTGGCAGATGGTCTGGTTATTATCAGGTTGCGGTGTATGGGATACCACTGTGTGCATATCACTCCAGCACGATTATTCTTAACACTGGTGTCCTACAAGGCTGTGTCCTCAGCCCTCTACTCTACTCCCTATACACTCATGACTGCATGGCCAGATTCTGCTCTAACTCCATCTACAAGTTTGCAGATGATACCACCGTAGTAGGCAGTATCTCAAATAACGATGAGTCGGAGTACAGGAAGGAGATAGAGAGCTTAGTGACAATGGTGTCGTGACAACAACCTTTCCCTCAATGTCAGCAAAACAAAAGAGCTGGTCCTTGACTTCACGAAAGGGGAGTGGTGCACATGCACCTGTCTACATCAATGGTGCTGAGGTCGAGAAGGTTGAGTGCTTCAAGTTCCTTGGAGTGAACATCACCAATAGCCTGTCCTGGTCTCACCAGCACCTTTACTTCCTCAGGAGGCTGAAGAAGTTTGGCATGTCCCCTTTGACACTCACCAACTTATATCGATGCACCACTGAAAGCATGCTATCTGGATGCATCATGGCTCGGTATGGCAACTGCCATGCATGGGACTGGAAGAAATTGCGAAGAGTCATGGACACAGCCCAGCGCATCACGGAAACCGGCCTCCCCTCCATGGACTCTGTCTATACCTCTGGCTGCCTTGGTGAAGCAGCCAGCATAATCAAAGACCCCACCCACCCGGGTCATTCTCTCTTATCCCCTCTCCCATCAGGCAGAAGATACAGGAGCCTGAGGGCACATATCACTAGGCTCAAGGACAGCTTCTATCCTACTGTTATAAGACTATTAAATGGTGAGATGGACTCTTGACCTCACAATCTACCTTGTTATGACCTTGCACCTTATTATCTACCTGCAATGCACTTCCCTGTAGCTGTGACACTTTGCTCTGTATTCTATTATTGTTTTTACTCTGTACTACCTCGATACACTGTGTAATGAATTGATCTGTGTGAATGGTATGCAAGACAATTTTTTCACTGTACCTCGGTGCAAGTGACAATAATATACCAATACCAAAGTTATGGCTGTGTTTTCCACACCACAACTGTGAACACAGCAAAAACCTTCCAATATCTGTAAAGCCCCAATCCTGAGGTCACAAAAAGGGCAATGGAGAGGCAAGTCATTTTTTGGAGAAAGTATTTGTCTTGGTGCTACAGGAGGAGGGACATTAAGGGTGTCAGTTTGAGCAGTACCAGTCCAGTGTTATTCGTACCAGTTATATTCCCAGTGGGTCTTGGAGACAACAGTCCAGCCTGACTGGTCATGCTCAGTAAATACAATCCCAACAACCATCAGCAGTGGGGCCATTGTCCAATGCTATGTAGCTGAGCAATTATCAAACAATAATACCCACGGTGTGAGGTCGCCTTACTAAAGTCCTGGCTTTTAAATCATTGCTGCACCCAACATTGTCTGTCTGGATATGGATAGCCGAGATTAGACGGTACAAATTATACAAATCATACAAATTACCCATGGGTTGAGCTTTCCTGGAGCTTTTGTAGAGTTTTCCCTACAAAAGACCATCCCTCACATAGCATGTTATGCCTGATAGGAAACAGACTCTCGATAGACCAACAATTATATCGATGATTCAGAATGTCCCTTGACTGCTGCTCCTAAATATACACTCTTATACAGACTAAGTCACATACAGTCCAGCTCTCAGAAATCTCTTCAATAGACCACTCACCTGTACAGACCATTGATCTCTATCAGCCTGCTTTCATCCCTTGTAATTTCTTCACCTACTGTCCAAGAGGAACAAAATTCCAGAATTCTTAATTAGCTGCAAAATACCTTTATTCCATTGATTCAACATCAATGCAACTCAAGCTCGTCTACTTCATCCGAGCGTGCCTGACAGAGAGTGCCCAATAGGAGCGATTCTCTCTGGGTGGGAAACCATTCCTGTAATGATGAAGAGGAAATGTGTTTGAAAATCTGTTACTTTCCTTATTCCCTGCAAATATCACAAAGATGAATACATACAGAAAAAAATTAAGGTCTCTCATTGGGAATTGGAAGCAAGTCTATCAAACACTAATACAGATCTTAGATATGAAGAATCTTGAGTAATGATGAGAAAGATTTGTTGGAATTAAAATACCTTCTAATATTACTGAAGTTGTCCTAGTGTTATTTTGCTTGATCAGACGAAAAGCTGGAAGAACTCAGTGGATCAGGTGGCATCTATGGAGGGAAATGGACTGTTGATGTTTCAGTTCGAGACACTTCATCAGGACTGGAAAGAAAAAGGGGAGATAGCCAGTATAAAAGATGGGGAGAGGGGGTGGAGCAAGAGCTGGCAGGTGATAGATGGATCCAGGTGCGGGGGTGGGCGGTGATAGGCAGGTGGGGGACGGGGAGAGTGGGAATGATGTAAGAAGCTGGGAGGTGGAAATAATAAAGGGCTAAAGACAGAATCTGATAGAAGAGGACAGTGGACCGTGGAATAAAGGGAAGCAGGTGAGAAGTGGAACTGGAGGGAGGAATGGGCAGATTGAGAAGGTGGGGGTAGAGGAAGGAGATGGGGTGATGGGGACCGAGAGGATAAGGGAAAAGGGGCAGAGTAGAGTGGTTACCAGAAGTTAGAGAAATCGATGTTTATGCCATCAGGCTGGCCAGCTCCAGATGAAGGGTCTTGACCCGAACCATTGACTGTCCATTTCCCTCCATAGATGCTGCCTGATTTCCAGCATCTGCACCCTCTTGTGTCTTTATTTTGCTCGATGTTATTATACATAAGTTTTGTTGCAAATGTAACGGCAAGTTATTATGGAAACTTTGATCAAATAGCTCATATATTAAGTTGCAAAAGCTGATAGGAAAAGAAGCAAAGTTGGAGAGATTAAAATCAACTTGTGAAACCTCATTAGTAAGGCCGGGGGGTGTGCCCAATGACTGATGTGTTGGTGGGGAATGACTGTTATCTCATCAATCAATCACAAACACAGATAAGAAAGATTTCGGAGTATTTGTGTCGTAAGGAAAGCTGCCTTCAGGCAGGGGACCAGAAGGTGATCAATGAGAAGAGGTCCAATGGAAAGGGCTGAATGTGCAATTGAAACTGGAATTAAACTGGTGTCGCTGCAAGAGAGATCTGGTGATACAGGAGGGAGAGCTGGGAGAGCTGGGAGCACTGGAAATGGACAAAATAGACCTAGAAATGAAATGATTCCAGACATCACTGACACACTTGGAAGAAGTAGAAATGCTGCAGTCAGCAGAAAACATGCTAGAGGGAAAAGGAGGAGATCCCTGGAGGAACTCAGAAGCAAAAGCCATGGTGCTGTGCACCAGATACCGATTATATTTTAATATGTTTTTTGTATGTCTGATTTCTACTTAATAAAGCACACTCTAATTTAAGGTCTTGCAGTTATCCATCAACAAGAACCCAGCGACAGTGTTAAAGAGACCAGGTATAGAACCAAGCTCTTCAGCCTCCTGTGTCCGTGCTGACCATCAAGCACCCATCTGATTACTTGCAGTACAGAATTATATTGTTTCTGTTGGTGCTTTTTACTTCTAATTAGCTTTGATAATACATCGTCAGTGTTGCCTATGGAGAAGTGGGGTTTGGAGGGGATAATGTGAGAAAAGGAGAGGGGTGAAGTACCGATGTGACAATGAATAATCTCCTTGAAATAATGGACATGATACACATTGCTGATGAGTGCACTCAAATGAGAATATGTAAAATCACTGTGACTGTGGTCTCTGCCTTTTGGTATATCAAAAAGGAATCTGCCAATTGTAAACACTTCACCTGTAGAAGGCAGAGTAATGAACACGTATCTTCCAGACCACTCAGTCGCTAATATCTTTCATTATACAAATAGTTGATTGGGTACTCGACTGAACAGCCACAACAATGGCAGCTGGAATTTGGTAGAATTACCTACTCCCCGAGATACAGGTCTATCCTTAACCACAAGTGGGATAAAGAAAAGGGCCTGCTCCACTAATCCAGTGGGGCATAGTAACCATTGAGTTTTACATGGGCTGTTTTGGGCACAGCAATCCTCTATTGTGAAGTGGAAGTGGTACATTGCAGAACAGGCAAGTAAGGGTCTGGAGGTGGTCAGTAAGTTGCACGAACATGCAGCTCATGTGCTCATGGATAGGTGCACAGAGAATATCAAACCTCCCATCTCAGTGCCTCCCTCTCCTGTTTAGCAGGGCATGCCGTATGAACAGCTGTCTGAAGCAGACAGACACCATACCTGGTTTACGGACGGCTCCAGTCACTGGAAGGCCAGTGTACGGGGGTGGAAAGCTGATGTGGTGAACCCAGTCACAGGAACAGTTCTGCAACAACAGGGAGAGGGTGGTTCCAGCTAGCAGTCACCTTGCCACTGCAGCACGAAACGTATCAGCTGCACATATACACAGACCCCTGGGCAGTGGCGAATGGGATGGCTGTGTGATGACCGGGAGGCAGACTGAGGAACTGGCAGATACAGGAAAGCCCCCGGTGGGGGACAGGCATTTCTGGGAAACAGATTTGAGAGGCGGACCAATGAATGAAGATCACTGTTTTTCACATAGTCACCCACCAGAAAGACTCCTCTCCATCCACTACGTTTAATAATCGAGTGGACCAGCTAGTCCAGGGAAACCAGATTCACATCCCCAGATCCTGTGCAATAGGACAATGGACACATAACGTGGTTGGCCATCTGGGAGTGCATGGTACCATGGAATGGGCGAAGCATTGAGGTGTATGATTACCAGTGGACGTGACTAAGGAAGTTGTCATTGCATGAGATGTTTGCCAGCAGGTTAAAAAGAGAGCTCTCCCTGAAAGACCAGCTGTCCACAATTAAAAGAGGAACTGGCCCAGTCCAGGTGTGGCAGAGCGATTACATTGGACACCTGCCACAGCAGCAGCAAATTAAATACTCGCTCACTATGGATGACATTTATTCAGGCCTTCTGATGGAAATTCCTTGTACAAAAGTTGATCAGGACCATACTCAAGGGATTGCAGAAGCTGATCAGTTGTTATGGGGACCCGCAAGAGATGCAATTGGATAAGGAATCTCATTTTTCAGGACAAGCCATGAAAGGCTGGGCCACCAGCAAAGGCATTTATTGATTGTATCACATACCCTACTAACCCCAAGCATCAGAGCTGATTGATGAGGATGAATAGACTTTTGAAGCAACAAATCCGTCTGTTAACACCAACCCACACCCTACAGGGATGGCTGGCAGTACTACCCCAAGCCTTGTACAACCTGATTAACAGACCCTTACCCCAAGGATCCCCTATAACTAGAATGATGAAGTGTGCCCCGGAACCTGAGGAAGAAGTGGGCACTGCAGAAAAGGGTTCATACGGTGGGTGGGAGTGTATGGGTGCACATACCAAATTCTCTGGCTTGCAAGGAGGAGGACTGTGGCAAATGGAGATGATGACACTTACTGTGTATCAGTACAAGGGAAAGACCATTTGGTGTGTTTGGGAGAAATTGACAAAATGAGAGTAATCTCAACATTTCTGAAAACCCATAATAACAGATGCTTTGTTTTCTCTTATGCGGAATGGGGTGTGTGGGAATTAATTTTATCGACAACATGGATCCTCCTTCAGGCAGACAGTACTGTTCGAGCATGCGGGAAGAACACACAGGGAACCTCGCCCCAACATGAAAGAGGAGATGTCCTCCGATGCGACAACCCCCAGCTCACCCATGAATCTGACAGTTAACTGTAATATTTATACACGGCAGGAAGCATTATGTAGCTAACAGCTTGGCTTCAGTAATCAGAAGAAGGGACTATATTGCTCACTGCCTTATCATAAACATATTGATCCAAGGGTTAACCTCTCCCTATTAGTATATGGATATGGTGATTACACCAGGGTCTGAGGAAGAAGTAGTGATCATCACCCTGAGTGTCAGAGCCAAGGAAAGGAATGAGGATTTGTGGAAACTCTGAGCACCCGATTTATCTCCGATTCCACATTGAGAGATTGATTTAGATAGGTTAATTATCCGTGAGGAACAAGTAATACATGAGTGGATTGACAGGGAGGACCAAGGCCGAGAAACCAAGAAGGAGATAGATAAGACTCTGAGGGGCCAGAGTTGGTGCAGTCAGTTTCTGGAATTGGGGAAACAAACATTCAAATACACCACTGGCTTAGGATCCTTTCGCATCTTGCTGTAATCATATTTGTTGTGCTTGTAGTGCTGTTTATTTTTGCTTATTGCCTTAAGCGAGAGGTTAAGCGGCTGCAGCATCAGGCCTCTCCTGTGTTGTATGATCTCTATTACCCATATGGAACCTTCATTATGATAATCCCACTGTTTAATCAATTTCCCATTTAATGTAGCGTTTTGTTTTTATATAACATACCAACAAAGAATCAAGGAGTGGAGTGTAAGGAGAGAATTAAGTTTTCTCGAGGTCATATTTGACTCCTCCTTGATATGTGACAAAAGTAGTGTAACACGAAATGGTGGTTGTAAGACAAAATGGCGTCAGCTTGGAATGTAGTAATGTTTTTGAGAATGTACAGGAGTACATAGCCTTGAGATTAAATAATGCTGAAAACATGTTCTTCTGCAAAACATGCTGTCACTGCATGCTGTCTCTGTTTTTAATTTATATGCCTAGGCCGAAGGTCATGAGGGATAAGAAGGTGCAGACTGGTACAATGATTGAGTGCAAAATTACGAGGGTAGAGGTTTTGAAAGGTATAAAAAGGGGGAATCTTACCTTAGGCTGGGGTCACAACCAGTGCTAAGGGATAGACTGACACAAGGCAGAGAGAAGGAGGCTGCTGGACACCTGGGGTTCCCTCCAGCATTGTCTCAGATTAGTTGATAAGTATTTTTTTTCCCTTATGTATTTTATTAAGTGTTCTTCATTACATAACCCTGATAAAGTAGTTTTCTTTAATAACCTTTAACAAGTGTATAATGCCTCCTTTGTTTGCGAATACCTCTTGCTGCTGAATCAGGAAAGATCAAGGAATGAATTTTAAAATATTTTGTTACAGAATCCTCACAGAAGTTGTTCCCAATCTTCATTGGTGAGTTCTTGAGTAAACGAGAGATTTCTACATTTAAATGCCTTCACACAGTAGGGCTAAACAAGCAGCGCCCACAGAAATGTTGAAAGCAACTGGCAGATGGCTAATTCACATCTCTTAGCTAGCGCTATTCCTGATGTCCCTGGTTGTGAAGTAGGTAACATCCTTGTCTCTATTGAATACTGTGCTAATGCTCCTGATGACTGCTGTAAAAATTAAAAAATACTCTGTGAATGTCAGCAGCTCATTCCATCTATAGCCTGGACCTTCAGATGTATGGTTGTCACCCTGACACACTCTGCCTTGTGACACAGTGACAAACGGAAGAAGCTTCACTGAAAACTTTTATTTACATGAAGTTACATTGATCCAGTGTCTCCTCCAGTAAATCCAAGAATCTTAGCTTTGGCAGCGGAACATTAATCGTACTGTAGGAATTTCAGATGGGCAATATTGACTGTGTAGATAATGATTAACTATTGATGTGGTTGTTTGGGAGGTATACAAAAAGTTCCAAGAGGAACGTGGCATTTCCCCATGTGACTGTCAGGAATTTCAGAACTTCTGGACAAATGTGGGGATGGAGAATCTCCTCATATAAATCAGGGAATTTCTGGCAGTTTCTGAACAATTACACGGGTAAATCTATACACTGAACTTGCGGCAGTTTAAAATTGGTCTGGGAGCAGTGACCCCATTCACTTTTACTGAGTGGAATGGCCTTGAGAAATCACAGTAGGTATAACGAAATTAACATATTTTATTTAATTAATTTTACTTCAATATTTTGGTTTGTTATTGTCTTTTTCTCTCTCCTTTTATACAATTTTAATAGTTAACTGAATTTTTAATAGTTCTGGGATGTCTTTTTAATGTTTCCAAATGCATTCAATGTTTTTGAAATCTGTGACAGCCATATAAATCACTGATTTATATGAGGAGATTCTCCATCCCCACGTTTGTCCAGAAGTTCTGAAATTCCTGACAGTCACATGAGAAAAGGTCACGTTCCTCTTGGAACTTTTTGTATACCTCCCAAACACCCACATCAATAGTTAATCATTATCTAAACAGTCAATATTGCCCATCTGAAATTCCTACAGTACGATTAATGTTCTGCTGCCAAAGCTAAGATTCTTGGATTTACTGGAGGAGACACTGGATCAATGTAACTTTATGTAAGCAGAAATTTTCAGTGAAGTTTCTTCCGTTTGTCACTGTGTCACAAGGCAGAGTGTGTCAGGGTGACAACCATACATCTAAAGGTCCAGGCTATAGATGGAATGAGCTGCTGACATTCACAGAGCTTTTGTTTATTTTTACAGCAGTCATCAGGAGCATTAGCACAGTATTCAATGGAGATGAGGATGTTATCTACTTCACAACTTGTTGAGACCAGGGACATCAGGAATAGCGCCAATCACAGTCCAATAGAATTACCAGCTTCCCTAAGGAAGTCACTAACTGCACACACAATGCACTCTGTTGGCTCCCAACAGGGGAATTGACTCAGTGTTCAATGAAGGTGAAGGTTGCCCTGGGTTGGACATTGTGACCATCAGCAGGAACCAGTAATGTGAAGTCCTTGGGAATGAGGGGAGGGAGAGGAGAACAATCTTAAGAAGAGCCTGCAGAAGACTGGTGACACTGGGAAGAATTATGTGGGAGCACCTGTTGGCCAGAACTGCTATTTGACCATCCCTGAACAACAGAATGATGCTTGTCATGTGATATATTATACTATTACTTTGTGCCATGATTTATTGTGTGTGGGTTAAATCAACTGAAAAATTCACAATTAAACCTCTGTGTCAAGGGAAGTTACTGGTATCTGTCTCTTTAACTTGTTCTGTCCTGTAATTACCAGCACTGTGACTTGTGGCAGTTAAACATGCAATGATTAGTTGTGCTTCAACATATTGTGAACATAGAGACGGTTATTTGGGCTGGAGAAATATATCAAACTTTATTGACAGGTTCTATGACCTTGTAATGAATCAGATTCTACAATAGAGACATTGTTGTTGAGATAATTCTGTGTCAACTGAGGCAGGCGGTATTTGCAAATGTTACAATCATCCTGAAGTCTGCCCACAGACCTCGTCTTTATACCATTTTGGTCTTTGAGGGGCCCTAATCTCTCTAGTTACTCTTTGTCCCTTAATGTACTTAAACCATCTCTTTGGATTCTCCTTAATCTCCTCTGCCAAAGTTATTTCTTGCCCCCTTTTGTTCTTCTGATTTCCTTCCTGAGTGTACCCCTGAATCCCCTACGCTTCTCCAGGGATTCACTTGCTCCCAGCCGCCTGTACCTCAGCCATGCCTCCTTCTTTTTCCAGTCAAGAGCATCAATATCCCTTGTCATTCAGAGTTCCCTATGCTGGCCAGCCTTGTCCTTTACTCTGACAGGAACATGCAGCTGTCTCGATATCTCACTTTTAAAAGCCTTCCACTTGCCAGCCATCTCTTTGCCTGCAAACAGCCTATCCATCAATGTTTGCAAGTTGTGGTCTAATACAATTAAAATTTGCCTTCCTTTAATTTAGAACTTTAACTTCTGGACCAGATCTGTACCTTTCCATAACTAATTTAAAACTAACAGAACTATGGTTACTGGTCCCAAAGTGCGCCCCCAGTAACACCTCAGTCACTTGTCCTGCCCTATCTCCCAAGTGTAGGCCAAGCTTTGCCCTCTCCCCAAGTAGGATCATTCTGTAGGAAAGCCTGAGGAAACTTTACTGAACAACAAATTCCACCCCATCTAAGCCCTTAGCACTATGGCAGTCCAACTCTATATCAGGAAAGTTAAAATCCCCTGCCATGTCAACCCTATTATTCTTGCAACCCTTCTGCAATCTCTCTGTATATTTGTTCCTCTAATTCCTGTTGACCTATTAGGGGGGCTATTGTACAATACCATCAAGGTTGACCATTCCCTCTTATTCCACCCATAAAGCCTCACTGGATGATCCCTCAGTAATTTCATCTCAGACTACTGCCATGACATTTTCCTTAATCAGAAATCCAACTAGTCCAAAGTAGCTCTCTGTGCCCTGAGTTCATCCACCTTACCTGTTAGGTCTCTCATATTGAAATAAATGCAATTTAATTCAACAGTCTTTCCTTGCTCCCTGCCATACTGCTGCCTGTCTTGTCTGCTGACCTTACTGGCATTGAATTCGATCCCAACTTCCAACCGCCTATCTGTGTCACTTCTGATTTGGAACTCCACCCACCCCCCCCCCCCCCAATCTAATTTAAACTCTTCCTAGTAGAACTAGCAAATCCACCTGTGAGGATATTGGTCCACCTTCCAGTTCAGGTGCAACCCATCCCACTTGTGCAAGTCACCTCTGTCCCAGAAGTGATCCAAATGGTCCAAAAAGACTGAAACCCTGCCCCGTGTACCAACTCTCAGCCATACATTCATCTGCCATACCCTCCTATTCTTACCTCTCAGTAGCACATGGCACAGGGAGTAATCCAGAGATTACTACACTCGAGGTCCTGCTTCTTAACCTCTTTCCTAACTCCTATATTCACTCCACAGGATCTCATTCACTTTTCAATATATGTCACTTGTGCCAACATGCATTAATTACTCTGGCTGCTCACCTCCCCCTTGAATATGTTCTGCAACTGCACTGAGACATCCTCCATACTGGCACCTGAAGGCAACACCCCAACTGGAGTCCCTTTTGTGAGCCACAGAATCTCCTGTCTGCCCACAAACTGTCGAGTCTCCTACCACTATCAGCCCTGTCTGTCTTCATCCTTCCCCGCTGAGCCTCAGAATCAGTCCTGTTGCTACAGACCTGGCTGCTGCTGCTTTCTCCTGAACTGTCATCCTCCCAGTAGTATCCAAAACGGTATATTTGTTTTCAAGGGGAATAACCACAGGAGAATCCTGCGGCTATCTGTCTATCCCTTCTACCTTTCGTGGTGGTCCACCCAATTACCTGCAGCCTGCTCCTTAGGTGTGACCACCTCACTGAAAGTCTTTATCAAGGATGTTCTCACCATTCCGGATGACTTGAAGTGGTCGGGCTTAAACTGGATTTATTTTAACTCGAGCCATTTATTTTCTGCAAACGTTACAGCAGAGCTTCAAGCAAAGAATTGCCGGTGTCACAGAGCAGCAGGTAATAGGTCAACAAAAAGCGAAATACAATGCAGTATCAATACTTTGCACTCAGGTATTTCTACGTTAGTAATTTTTATAATGTGTAAAGTATGAACATATGGGATGACCCTACGAAGAAAATGAGCGTGACCCCCAACGGAACAAAACAGGTTAACTGTTGACATTCTGCATCAAGCAGAACTTTGACACTGTGAGTGGTGCGACCTAATGGAGGTCACCGCCGTCTTGTCCAAGTGCGCTTTTGGCGAGGCTTTGTACAGATCGCAACCAGCCATCCAGTGAACCCTGTAGAATCAGGAAGGTGAAAGCAAAGGAGGACACTGCCCCAAAGACAGAGATTGTCACTGAGTGGAGGTTGTCTGTGAAGCCAACTACCGTACAGCTCACAATGACGATGAACGACAGCACCTTGGAAACCAACAGAAGCAACTTGCAAGGCGATCCATGATCCACTCAATTTTCAGAAGCGACACAAACTTCCTAGTGGAACTTTCAGAAGCGACTCTGCTGGAAAAACTTCGGAGCACCCGATCACTGAGTGCCAACTGCCACCCAAGATATATCAACCCGGCAACAACGCAGCCAATGGCAGTGAGGAAAGGTAAGCTCGGGGCTCGGAATACGCCCAGTGCCCCAGCGAGGAAGGCCAACAGCCCGACGAACCACATCAGCAGCCTGCGTTTGGATCGTTGGATTTCCAGCATAATCTTTGGGATTGCGCGAGAGAAGGTACTTGATTTTATGCTCTGGAGATCACTGGCAAGGGCAGACTTTAATTTCGGAAGATCATATTCTTCCACATCCAAACTGGAGATCAGGAAAATGGCTGGCGGTTTAACTCCGACGCTTTGGAAGTTTTTGACACAATCCTGGATGATTTGATTCTGCCCTTCACTGAAGTCAACGCCTTGCATCTGCATCGGAATAGGCGTCATTGTCGATTTTGGACCGGATGTAGTAGAAACCCTTTTCTGCTGTTCTTGAATCTTTTTGGAGAGTTCGCCATCGGACTCTCTGAATCGCGACTGGGACACGATGATGTAAAAGTCATAACTTTCAAACTGCACTTGCTTCAGGTAACGATTCAGTTCAAAACCAAGGAGTTTAATCCAGGGAGATCCCAGAGATGAACATTGGGCAGAGATGGATAGCGATATTTGGTTGGCACCGTGCTGGGTTCATCGTTCCCAGATGGAGCAGCTCCGGGGTCGTCACTCCGAAGACCCTCATCGCGTTTGATGAAGGTAGATTTCCCGGAGCCCACATCGCCCCAGCACTGCAATGTTAACCTGCAACGTCGGCTAAATCCTCAGACCTCTGCTTTATCTCAAAGATCACCGGTACCACATCACCTCTACTGTACATGGACTGAAGCCTCCTCACCTCCTCATTGCTGAAGTACTTGGACAGGACAGACGGGACCATTTTATTCCTGGGAGAAAAATAAATTTGTAAATGTCAGACTGGCGCTGGGAATATTCGAGGCGTTAGCTGTTCAGGCACAGTGGCCTCGTATTACTGCACATGGGCAAGCTTAATGAAAGGTGGAGATCGAGTATGGAATTGGGAGAGGCTGACAGAACGAAGATTGCTTTTACATGGCAGCCTCTGGACGGGCCCAGAGGGCTTCACGACCAGTGGGAATTTTCTGTCTAAGGTGCAGGCATTGATGAAACTGAATAAAAACCAAACAAACGTGTCCATACATTTACACACAGCACACAGAGAGCAATGGCCGGACACCTTTGGGAAGAAATCCTTCATGTTGTTCAACGACTCAGTGCGCGACGTGAATGTACCAGCAGACCACTCTGGCAAACACAGTGACGTCAGACTGTGTGAGAACAAGATCTGGCATCACTTGCACAAACTCCACTAGTGCACCTGACCCGTGTGAACACATGGACCACAAACACTGAGCAGCAAATCCCAACAAGAGATCTGGAACTGCTTCTGTCTTCCTTAAAGGGCCCAGGCGAACCTGCTGTATGGGCATTGCACTTGCATTATTCTTCACTTAGTTCTCCCGTCTCCTCCCATCCATCCAGCGAACCCCACATCTAGTGACACCCCTAGCACCTGCTATCATGTGCGGCACATTGCCACAGCGCCATAGACTCAGGTTCGATGCTGACCTCGGGTGCTGTCTGAAAGGAGTTTAGACGTTCTCCCCGTGACCGCGTGGGTTTCGCTCGGGTGCTCCGGTTTCCTTCCACATCCCACAAACATGCGCTTGGTGCATTGAGTTAAATGCAATCCCTCATAATTTATCCCTTGGAGCACGGAGATGAAGCTGCTAGATTGCCAGCCCATTCCCTCTCAGGCCAATGACTCCTCCCCGTGGAGTGTCCCTCGCGCTCAGTTTTCCAGGCCTGGTCGAACCAAGCTTTTGTTTATCCTGCGTGTAACTTCTGCTCCCTGATTCCAGGCTATAAAACTACCAGCCCATTAGTTACTAATTCTCTTTGTCCTAGATTGTGACATTTATTCCCGTGGAGCCCCGAATTCCCTCTGGGATCTACTGCTAACCCCACTCAGAAAGGGTCCCCCCCCCGGTCCAAAATGGGTGATTCACACCAGCCCAGAGCGAATCCATTCCTTCACTCCTGCCCGTGGCATGCAGTAAGGACTCAGTCTACACCGACGTGAATGAGCGTCTTCCGCACCAGACCGGAGGGCAGTCAAGAGTTAACCACAATGCTCCAGGACTAGAGCCATATGGAGAGAGAGGATGGCGAATTTCTTTCGGGAGCCTCAGTGAACCACAAGGTTTTATTTTAGCAGTTCACTCTCCCCGTTTCTGATGGTGCTTGGTTTTCGTTCCCGGTTTATCTATTTAAGTAAATTTAAGTTCCCCAACTGTTGGTGTTGGATTTGAACCGGTTATTCCCAGATTAACAGAAGGGTCTCCGGACGGCAGTCAATAGCTTCATGCTTGACGCTTCCCTCGTCTGTGTTCCCACCTGTGTTTGCCATTCCCCGAAACGTTTATGTCCCTTGGTGATGTGCACTTGCTGCTGTGCTGCTTACACTGCCACCTGGCGGGGCCACTTCCCCATACCGGAACATGTAGCATTCAAACTCCCACCCAAACTGGTCATAAATACCGTAAACATCTGAGATTCCAAACAGCAACTTGCGGGTTAGCACTCGACATATTCTGATCGGTCCCCTTCCTCTGCGTCCCTGTTGTTCAGGGACTCTGAACCAAATACTCCTGATCTGCCTCTCGACGCCGTCACCCACCAGTGAGCAAGTAGAACACAACAGTACACAGACGGTGAACCCAGAGAGCAACGACGACCCGAACAGCGAGGCAGGAGGGGGGGGGGGGGGGGGGGCCGGGACACACCTTAAGGTGGGGGACCTTCCAAGCTGTGCGACTCTGTTTCTCTTCGGGATCTGCAAGGGTTTGAACCTCTGGCTCGTTGGCTGCAGGAACATCAAGTGAAACAGCGAGATTGAAAGTGAAACGAACCTTTTCGAGAAAGGGGCGTGGACTGAAACATTCATTGGAGCTGAGCTTGAAGCCAATACAGTAAGACAACAACTGGTTGCAAACAACCCATCCCCCTCATCGGGGTCAAACCAGACGCACCTTCTCTAATACTGGGCAAGTCACCAGGGACTGGTAACCTGAACACAGGAGTGACCCCGACCTTCAGTTAGCTCCCAAGTTTATTTCCTCATCCCTTTCTACACTCTGTCAAGCTGTGGCCTCCTGCATGGTTACAAGGAGGCGAAATGCAATCTTAAGGAGAAACACTTTGCCTTCCTACTAGGCAGCTTTCCGGATTCAATATTGAACTCTCCAACATTAGGTAACTAGCCCCTTCTCTCTACCTGTATTAGAACGGACCATTTCTGCCTGTCATCATGTTGGCTTAGTTTATCTCTTCCTACTCGTATAATTTGGTCTCGGTCATGTCTCACAACCTTTCTATCAGCAACGCAAAGCACAGACAAGCAAGCGTAATAGGCTTTTAACTGGTCCCTTTAATTCACCTGGTCTCAGTCTATGATAGATATTCCCTTTATTCAACGCATGGCTCTCCCATCTACTCTGCAATTGTAAACACATTTTTTCTCTCTCCTTCTCTAGGGTTGATGAAGGGGTTCAGAACAGGAACATTAACTCTCTCTCTCTCCATAGATGCTGACTGCTTCCTGAATTTTCTATTTATTTCAGATTTGCAGCAATTGTAGGTTTTTAATTTTTCACTTAATCATTATGCGGTCTGCCACTCAGTCAGTGAATGAGATGGTCTCGGGGCCTCGGATCTGGTTCACAGCCAAAGCTGTTTGTTCCTGGGTGACGCATTTCAAATCCATTGAGCTCCCATTGGTCCACGTATTTCGATGCCATTGCCTGTCCTAAATCTATGCATTCAGGTTCCAGCTTCCATCCTCTCGAGTATTTTGGGACGGAAGTTCTATGATTACAGAGATTTCATGTGAAATTGTGATTCCAATGTTCTCTCGCACTCTCATTTGCAAGGAGAGCCTATCCTTACGAAGCAGAGGGAGCATGTTCCCCCCACCAACCCCATCACAACCTTCCCTCACTCTCAGCTCATTGATCAGAACATCACTCTCAGCTTATAAATCCGTGTAATGGACTCCAGTTATCACCATTCAGCGTTCCGAGCCCCACTATCAGTGTACCCATCCTGAGACCAGGATCAGGGATTGAGGGCAGTTAATTTGCATGGTCGCGGACCACAGGTCAATTGCTTCCCTTCCTCTCATTAGCACCGTGAGGTAACAGCCAACTTCCATTGCCTTTCTCACAGTGACAAGGGACAACCCACTGGCTTTTGGTAACTTTAATAAAGCTGACTTCCATCTGCTCCACATTCCACAATCTCTGGTCTCTCACGACCGATAACTTTCTCTGACATCATTCTGCCCCCACCACACTGAGTCTGTCACTGGTTCTCTACAGCCTCCTGCTCCCTAATGCACAGCTCAACATCACATCTGGCATTTCAGTCCTTTGAGCTGTTCTATCATTTAATAAGATTGTGGTATATCTCTCAATGTTCAGAAATCTATCATAGAGTCATGGTGCCATACAGTATGAAAACAAGTCATTCGGCTCACTACGTCCACGCCGACCAATGGGCACCCACCCGTATTTATCCCGTCTTTGAGTACTTGGCCCGTCGCCTTCGATGTCTTGAGGATTCAAGTGCTCAACTAAACAATCCTTAAATGCCATCAGCGAATCTGCTTCCACCACTCTCTCGGGCAGTGTATTGCAGGTACCCACTTCTCTACGCGAAAAAAGATACAACTCAGAGCCCCTCTGAATCTCTTGCCACTTACCCTTAATCTACGTCCTCTAATTTTATTTACCTCTCATCGGAGGAAAATTCCTCTGTTGACACTCTCTACACCCGTCAAAATTTTATATATCTCAATCAAGTATTCTCTTAACCTTCTCCACTCCAGGGAAAACAGACCTAGTTTCTCCAGTCTCCCTTCATAACTGAACCCCTCCATCCCAGCTGGATGACCTTCAGCTCATACGGGAGAATGAGGAGGTGACAGATAAAAGTTACAGGGAGGTGGCCACACCTAAATTGCAGGAGACAGGTAGCTTTGTGACTGTCAGGAGAGAGGAAGGGAAAAGGCAGATAGTAGAGAGTACCCCTGTGGCTGTTCCCCTCAATAACAGATACATCACTTTGGATACTGTTGGGAGGAGGGGCGGGAGGGGGGGGGGGGTGGTGGTGGTGGAACGACCTACCGGCGAAAGCTGCAGCAGTCAGATTGCTGGCACTGAGTCTGGCTCTATGGCTTAGAAGGGAAGGGGGGGGGGGGGCCGAGGAGAGAAGAAGAGAGCAATAGTGATAGACAACTCTATAGTTAGGGGACCAGTCAGGAGATTCTGTTGACGTGAAAGGGACTCCCGGATGGTATGTTGCCTCCCTGGTGCCAGGGTCAGGGACATCTCAGATCGGGTCCACAGCATTCTAAAGGGGGAGAGTGAGCAGCCAGCAGTCGTGGTGCACATTGTTACCAACAACGTAGGTAGGATAAAGGATGAGGTCCTGAAAAGTGAATATAGGGATCTAGGTAGGAAGTTGAAAAGCAGGACCCCAAGGGTAGTAATCTCTGGATTGCTGCCTGTGCCACACACCAGTGAGGGTAAGAATAGGTTGATTTGGCAGATGGATGTGTGGCTGAGAAGTTGGTGCAGTGGGCAGGGTTTCAGATTTGTGGATCACTGGGATCTCTTCAGGGGAAGGTATGACCTGCACAGAAGGGTTGGGTTACATCTGAACTGGAGGGGGACCAATATCCTTGCGGGCAGGTTTGCTAGTGCTGTTGCAGAGGGTTTAAACTAGTTTGGCAGGGGGTGGGAACCCAAGTGATATGTCAGAGGATGGGGCAGTTGGTCTACAGGTTGATGCAGCGAGTAGAGAGATTGTGAGGAAGGATAGACAGTTGATTGGGCAAGATTGCAGTCAGCTGGATGGGTTGAAATATGTGTATTTTAATGCAAGAAGTATCAGGAACAAGGGTGATGAACTTAGAGCACATGGAACTACGATGTTGTGGTCATTACAGAGACTTGGCTGTCACAACTGCAGCAGTGGCTCCTGGGTGTTCTAGGGTTTAGGTGTTTCAACAGGGATAGGGAGGGAGATAAAAGAGGTGGGGGAGTGGCATTGCTGATCAGGAATAGTATCGCAACTGCAGAAATGGAAGAAGTTTTGGAGGGATCATCTACTGAGTCAGTGTGGGTACAGGTGTGAAACTGGAAGGGAGTAATAACTCTATTGGAAGTATTCTATAGACCTCCCCTGTAGCAAAAGAGACATTGAGGAACAGATGGGGAGGCAGATTTTGGAAAGGTGTGAAAATAACAGGGTTGTTGTCATGGGTGATTTCAACTTCCCTAATATTAACTGGCACCTCCTTAGTGCAAAAGGTTTGGATGGGGCAGAATTTGTTAGGTGTGTCCAGGAAGGAGTCCTGACACAATATGTAGATAGGCTGACCAGAGGAGAGACCATTCTGGATCTGGTACTAGGCAATGAACCTGGTCAGCTGTCAGATTTCTCAGTGGGTAAGCATTTCAGAGAAAATGACCACAACTCCCTGACCTTTACGCTTTCCTTGGAGAGGGATAGGAGCAGAGAGTATGTGAAAATATTTAATTGGGGGATGGGGAATTATGATGCTATTAGGCAGGAGCTTAAGAGTGTAAATTGGGAGTAGATGCACTCAGGGAAATGCACAATGGAAATGTGCAAGTTGTTTTGGGATCACTTGCAGGGGGTTCTGGATAGGTTTGTACCATTGAAACAGGAAAAGGATAGCAGGGTGAAGGAACCATGGTTGACTAGAGGTTTGGAATATCTAGTGAAGAAGAAGAAAGAAGCTTATTTAAGTTTCGTGAAGAAAGGATCAGACAGGGCACCAGAGAATTACAAGGTAGCCAGGAAGGAGCTTAAGAATGGACAGGAGAGCTAGAAGGGAGCATGAAAAGACCTTGGTGAGTAGGATTAAGGAAGACCCCAAGGCCTTTTCATGCCCTTTCTAGCTCTCCTGTCTAATCTTAAACTCCTTGCTGGCTACCTTGTAATTCTCTAGAGTCCTGTCTGATACTCATATGTGAAGAACAGGAGGATGATGAGAGTGAAGGTAGGACTGATTAGAGATAGAGGAAGAAACATTCGCCTGGAGTCGGAGGAGATAGGGGAGGTCCTTAATGAATACTTTGCTTCAGTATTTACATGTGAGAGAGAACAACGTTTGTGAGGCTAAAACAGCGTATAACGGGCTGATAAGCTGGGACATTTTGATGTGAAGAAGGAGGATGTGCTGGAACGTTTGAAAAACATTAGGGTAGATAAGTCAGCCGGGCTGGATGGGATATATCCATGGATACTACGGGAAGTGAGGGAAGAGATTTCTGAGCCCTTGGCGATGATCTTTGCCACCTCACTGGCCACAGGAGTAGTACCAGATGATTGGAGGGTGGCAAATGTTATTCCTTTGTCGAAGAAAGGGAGCAGGGAGAAACCGGGGAATTATAGACCAGTGTGTCTTACTTCAGTGGTGGGAAAATTATTGGAAAAGATTCTTAGGGACAGGATTTATGAGAATTTGGAGAAGCTTGGTCTGCTTAAGTATAGTCAGCACAACTTTGTGAGGGGCAGGTCATGCTTCACGAGCTTGACTGAATTCTTTGAGGATGTGACAAAGGACATTGATGAGGGCAGAGCAGTGGAAGTGGTGTACATGGACTTTAGTGGGCGTTTGATAAGGTTTCCCCATGATAGGCTCATTCAGGATGTCGGGAGGCATGGGAAACCTGGCTGTGTGGATTCGCAAATGGCTTGTCAGAGAAGGCAGAGTGTGGGTGTAGATAGAGCATATTCTGTCTGGAGGTCGATGACCATTGGTGTTCTGCAGGGGTCTGTTCTGGGACCACTGCTCTTGTGATTTTTATAAATGAATTGGATGAGGAAGTGGAAGGGTGGATTAGTAAGTTTGCAGATGACACAAAGGTTGGTGGTGTTGTGGATCGTGTAGAAGGTTGCCGAAGGTTGCAACGGGTCATTGATAGGATCAAAGCTGGGCTGAAAAGTGGCAGATGGAGTTCAACCTGGAAAAGTGTGAAGTGATTCGCTTTGGAAGGTCGAATTTGAAGGTAGAATGCAAGGTTAATAGCACGTTGGTCTTCATTAGTCGGGGGATTGAGTTGAAGAGCCATGACGTAATGTTGCAGCTCTATAAAACCTGAGTTAGACCACACTTCCGTTCTGGTCGCCTCACTATAGAAAGGATGTGGAAGCTTTAGAAAGGGTTCAGAGCAGATTTACCCTGATGCTACCTGGATTGGAGAGCACGTCTTTTGAGGATAGGTTGAACGAGCAGCAGCTTTCCTCTTGGGGTGAAGGAGGATGAGAGGTGACCTGATTTGCCATTTTATAATCTGTGGGAAACACTCTCTAATCTATAGAATTTTATAAGCTAAAAGACAGTGCATTCACTAATACTGCATAATCACCTCTGAAAACATTGTTCTCAGGTCAATCTTTATCTAACCCTCTCTGTTCCCAGCATCTGTAAGTAACTCGCCATGCTCCCAGATCACCCGGTGTCTCTCTTGAGCCATTACAATTTCATTCCGTTTCTTACCGTCCTGACTACCAGCAGCATTCACTCACTCTACTTCCCTCTCAAAGGACGAAACTCACAAAACTAAAGACAAAGAGAAGGCCCCAGCCCCCGTCCTTTTCCCTTATCTGAAGATGATGCGCGGGGTTCACAGAGAGAGAACGGGAATAGAGGAGCCAGCTGCAGATTTGGCCGGGACACGCCGCACATGGTGTCTCCTCAGCTCCTTGTGCTTAAGCCAGTGCATGGAATTTTCATCTGCACTGGACACCACCGACCAATCAGCAGCTGAAATAACTCTAGTAACCTCTCGACTCTGCAGCTCGTCAGCCCAGGGGAAGCAGCTCATTCCCCACCACTGTTTTCCAATCCACCTCTTCCCCTGAACACCACTTTCACCCTCACACTCCCATACACCAACCTTGTTTCTCTGCTCTCTCCTTCCCTACAGACTGACAAATCTTTCACCTCACTGCTGCGGTCGCTGATTTCAAAGCTCATATAAGGTTCTACTGTTACTTCGACTTGCGCTCTCCTGTGGGTTTCCTGGCCGCGAAGTTCCACCCACCTCTCCATCCTCCTCCCAATATTGAGGCCCGTGTCTCTCGTAGCAACCCACCTACTAGTGAACAGACTGTGAAGACAACAAATGATTTCTCAAGACCAAGTATTTGCACAGATTGAACCGTGATTAACTGTCATGTTTAATATTGCTGTGTGAGTCACTCTGGGGTCTATTCATCCCGAGGGGTGTTGGGCTTCCTCATCCTAGATCTACTCCACCCCTGTCACAGCTGTGACTCAAATCATACAAATTGCCCCATTGTTCAGCAACATGTTACACCTGCAACTTTGTTACTGACAACTGGTTGCCGCTGATTGTGTTGTGTTCAATTGACAAGTGTTTGCACAGATTGCATGCGATGTTTGTCGCTGGAATTCCTCATAAACTTTATACAATCACAAAGTTAGGAGGCAAAAGAAGACGAGTCAGCCTGTTTAAAGTAATGATATGAGTCCCTCAATGATAAGAGTCCCTGTGAAAACATACCGGGAATATTGTGCACGTTTAGTCTCCTAACCCGAAGAAGGATGTACTTTCCATGGAGACAGTGTAGTGAAGATTCATCAGGTATCATTCTGGTATAGTAGGAGTGTGATAGGAGAGTGTAGACTATGTCTCTTCACTAGAACTTAACAAGAATGAGGGGAGATTTCATTGACACTCGCTAAATTCTATCAGGGCTCGACAAGCTGGATGCAGGGAGGAAGTTTCCCCAGGCTAAGGAGACTGGATCCAACAGTCACAGGTTCAAAATGAAGGACAGGTCATTCATGACTGAAATGAAGAGAATTTTTTTCATTCAGATGCTGGTTAAACTTTGAAGATCCCTATCTCTGTATGCAAACGGAATTAGTACAGATGGATTCTTATTGGACGGCATGGAAAAAGTGGGCTGAAGAGCCTGTTTCCATGCGGTATGACTCTATGACTTTGTGTATTCGGGCTAAAGTCCCCAAATCAATCTGCCTCTGAATAGCAGCTCAGCAATGTGTTGGTCAACCTCAGTACGCATTGCGTTATCAACAGTCATGTGTGATTGGCCCTTTACAATATTTTTATTAATTCCACAAAGAAAATACAGAGTACATGAATCAAAAAGAAGATAAAATACTACTAAATACATTGTGTTAAATCATACTGAAATCACAATGCCCTATATTAGTAATCAAAAATGATAATTAATTAATGACAAATAAATTGGAAAAATTTTATTATTAAAAAAATCTAACCCCACTACCAATACCGAAGCTGTATGGCTAAAAAAAAAGGACGGGGAGAAACCCTTAGCACATAATGGTATCAGCCAATATCTGTACTTCAACCACCAGATCAAAGCTTTTGAAAATAGTTCAAAAAAGGTCCCCACAATGTTTGAAAGTCCAAGTCAGATTCAGTAATCAAACAACGGATCTTCTCTAAATTTAAGTATGACATAACATCCCGTAACCATTGAACATGAGTAGGTGGAGTAACTTCCTTCCATTTAAGCAACACAGTCCTCCTTGCTATAAGAGAAATAAAGGCCAACATGTGTAGATCAGAAGTCTCCAAAGTTAAATCTTTTTCACCAGCAATCCCAAATAATGCAGTCAAAGGATTAGGTTTAAAAATTGTTTTAAAAATTACAGAAAAAAGTTTGAAACACCTCTATCCAGTATTTTTAAAGACTTGGACCTGTCCAAAACATGTGAGTTAAAGAAGCGCCTCCAATATTGCATTTATCACAATAAAGAGATATATTTGAATAAAAACGAGATAGCTTGTCTATGGACAAGTGAGCTCTATGGACTACTTTAAATTGAAGGAGAGTGTGACAAACACATAATGATGAAGTATTGACCAATTTAAGAATTTCATTCCAAGTTTCCTCAGAAATTGAAATCTGCAAATCTTGTTCCCAAGCATTTTTAATTTTATCTAAAGGAGCCTTACTCACTCCCAGTAACCTGCCATAAATATTAGATATTGAGCCATCATAAAAAGGCTTCAAATTAAAAATTACATCTCGTAAGTTCTTATCCGGACTCACAGGAGATGTGTGTAATTGAGTTCGGAGGAAGTCTCTATTTTGTAAATATGGAAAAAAAAATGAGTTTTTGGTAACCTGTATTTAGTTGACAATTGTGAAACAAAGAGAGATTTCCTCCAACAAGGAGGTGCTGAAAACAACTAATACCCGATTTGTCCCACTCTTTAAGAACTACATCAGTCATAGAAGGTTTAAAAAAACATTTAGGAAAAATGGGACTTGGCGAAGAAAATCTCAATAAGCCAAAATATTTTCTAAATTGTAACCAAATCCTCAAAACATGCTTAACTACCAGATTATCAGTTAATTTATTTAATGATAAAGGAAATGAAGAGCCAAACAAAGAAATAGTAGAAAATTTTTAAACAAAATTAGCTTCCAAAGAAACCCATACTGGACAAGCCTCATGATTAATGTAATATAACCAAATCTTACGTTTTGGTTATATTACATTAATCATGAGGCTTGTCCAACCTAAAATTGGGTAGGCTAAACCTCCATTCTTTTTAACTTTCTGAAGGTGAAATTGATTTAATCTAGGATGTTTGTTTTTCCATATATAAGAAGATCTAATTGAATCAAGAGAAGAAAAAAAGGACTTAGGAATAAAAACAGGTAAGGCCTGAAATAGGTATATAAATTTAGGTAGAATATTCATTATAATAGAACTAATTCAACCAATCAACGATATAAAGAGGGGTGACCAATTAGATAAGACCATTTTCACATAGTTCAGTAAGGTAGAAAATTTTCTTTAAATAAGTGTTTATAATTTTTAGTAGTTGTTACGCCCAAATAGGTAAAATGATTCCTTACAATTTTAAAAGGAAGGTTAATATCAAATGATATCAGATTATTCAAAGGGAAAATTTCACTCTTGTGTAAATTCAATTTATATCCTGAAAACTGGCTAAAACGGGAAAGTAGAGAAAGCATAGGAGGTAACGAGGTCTCAACATTAGAAATAAAAAGTAATAAATCATCAACATTAAGCAAAACTTTATGAGTAACACCTCTTCTAAATATACCAGCAATATCTCTAGATTCTCGAAAAGCAATAGCTAAAGGTTCTAAAGCTAGGTAAAAGAGCAAAGGGCTCAAAGAGCATCCCTGTCTGGTTCTGCATTGAAGTTTAGAAGGTTTAGAATTTTGAGAGTTAGTAAGAATACGAGAAGAGGGAGATAAATAAAGTAATTTAATCCATTGAATGAAATCAGGCCCAAAGTTAAATTTTTCTAAACTTTTAAATAAGTAACTCCATTCAACCCGATCGAAGGCCTTCTCAGCATCCAAAGATACCACACATTCTGATATTTCCTTAGAAGGAGAATAGATAATATGCAGTAAATGACGAATATTAAAATGAGATAATGATTTTTAATAAAACCAGCCTGATCATCAGATATAATTGATGGTAAAATATTCTCCAATCTACGAGCCAGAGCTTTAGATAAAATTTTAACATCAACATTAAGTAAAGAAATTGGTCTGTACGAAGAACATTCCATTGGGTTCTTATTTTTCTTAAGAATGAGTGAAATGGAAGCTTCATAAAAAAGATTGTGGTAACCTACCCAATTTAAAAGAGTCTGAAAAGACAGATGATAAATAAGGTATAAGCAAAGAAGAAAAGGCCTTATAAAATTCTCCAGGAAATCCATCAGGACCTGGAGTCTTTCCAGAGTGCAATGAATGTACAACCTTGGAAATTGCCTCATAAGTAATAGATTGATCCAACTGTTTTCAGTTATCAGCAGAGAGTGTAGGAAAGTTTAATTGGTCAAAAAATTATTCATGATGGTATCATCTTTAGGAAAATCAGAACTATAAAGTTTAAAATAAAATTCTCTATAAGTAACATTTATTTCTAAATGATCAGTTGTTCTCTCACCATTAGCTTGCAAATTTCTTTAATTTGTCATCTAGCGATAGAGGTTTTTAATTGGTTAGTCAGCAATTTACCTGTTTTGTCTACATGAATACAAAATTGACTTTTATCTCTTAAAAGTGGACTTTCAATTGGATTTGTTAATATAAGATCATATTTGGTTTTAATTTCCACTCACCTTTTATATAAAGCAGGATCTGGATCCAAGGCATATTTTTGGTCTAGTAGTTTCAACTGATTAGCTAAATCAAATCTTTCTCTGTTAGCTTTTTTCTTAATGCTTGCCATATAAGAGATAATTTGTCCTCTAATAAAGGCTTTAAAAGCATCTCATATAGTAAGACTAGAGGTCTCTTCCAGCATATTTTCTTCAAAGAAAAGGACAATTTGTTTCTCCAAAAATTTTAAAAAGTCTTTATCAGATAACAAAGTCAGATTAAAACACCAAAATCTCTTTGTTTGAGGGAATCCAGGAAGATCTAAAGATAAAAGCACAGGAGCATGAAAGAGAAATCATGAAAGCTGAAAGTGCAATCTCTTTATAATCACAGGTTCAAACTGATGGAGTCATTTGATTATCAATAAAAATAGTCAATTCTGGAATATGTGCGGTGAACATGAGAGAAAAATTAATATTCCCTATCTTCTGGAAGTAAGAAATGCCAAACATCCGTGACACCAGATTTCATTTAAAATGATTGAAGAAATAAAGCTGATTTATTAAGAGCTTCTGGTTTAGTAAATGACCTATCTAACCTTGAATCTAACCAACGATTAAAGTCTCCTCCTGAAACCAGAGAATTAAGATTCAAATCTGGCAAAAGTGCAAAAAATCGTTCAAAGAATCCTGAGTCATCCGTGTTTGGAGCATAAATATTGGCAAATACCATTAATCTATTTATCTATTTTTTCTGATACTATAACAAAGCGACCATTAGTATCAGTTATTACCTTATGTTGATCAAATGAAATTGTATTATCTATAAAAATTGAGACCCCTTAGATTTAGCTCGGAAAGAGGAATGAAATTCCAACCCTTTCCATTGACTAAAAAAAACGTGAGATATGACAGTTGCGTATATGACCTTGTAAAAAGATAATAGGGGCCTTAATAGGGGTTCAGGTCGATGACCTGTTATTAGAGGGTAAGGTCAAAGCCATGAACATTCTCTCTGTTTCTCTGTCACGATGCTGCCGGACGTGAAGAGCGTTTCCTCGTTTTGTGATTTTATTTCAGACTTTTAGCACCACTCACAAGTGAGAGTTTGACGAGAAAATTGAAGGACGCTCCACAGAGGGACCGAAAACAATACCAAACAAATACGTCTATTTTGCAGAGGGGGGTCTAGTTTGCAAAACGGTGGATATTTTACAACCTGTGGTGTGATACTGTCGGGATCTACAAAAAGAGGCTGTTACCTAGTCTCTGAGACGGGTGAGGACTTACAAATTATTTCAAGTAAATACTGTCATTGAACAGACTGAAACACCATCCAGACTTCACTGCACTTTAAATCAGGAAACTATTCCTGGCATGTTGTCGTTTGTAGGGGGGCGGGGGTTGGGGCGGGGGGTGAAGGAGGGGGTCGGGGGGAACCTGAACATAAACAGGTCTGGTAATAATCATTAGAATTTGTTTATTTGTGAAGTTAAACATTTAACTATGTGGGGTAACAGTACCGGTGGGCTCCGGTGATTCGGCCTGACAGTCCTGCCTTCCATCAAGGTTGTGAACGACTGATCTGCACCATTAGATTTCACCGCAGTGGACTCTGTAATATCAGATCACAGCGCATCGTTCTGATCCAAGTTATCGCAGTGGTTGTACTTCAGAATTATTTCCTCTAAAGAACTTCGGGACGTTTAACTCCTGGAAGGGACTGGAGAAATGCCGTTTCTTCTCGGAAAGTCCTGGGGATCGAGGATAACTTCCTTCTACTCTGGTTCTGTGGGTTGCGAGAATGTGGCATATGAGGCAAACGTGGATTCGTGGACTGTGCCTCGGGTGGGGCCGGGTGGGCTGGGAATGTGGGTAGTTTGTGAGATGACGCGCTCCTTCTAACCCGTACACTGACCTCCCACTTACTCGCGATAGAGAAACTGTACAATCCCGAACGCTCCTCCACTTCGAGCAGTCATGGCCAGGACTTCCCCAGACTCCGTAGGACTACTGCTATTTTTTTCCTAGGAGACTTTGAGGACATCCATGATTTTAGTTCTCTCTGTCCACGCGGTAATAACCTGTCCTGATGAAGCTCAGCATGGAGTGTCTGTTTTGGGAGTCTTGCGTCGGACGTGTGAACAACGTGTTCTGCCCAATGGAGCCGGCTAATTGCAATGCACCTCAATGGGAGATGATGGCCTGGGAGGGGACACCAATGTTGCTTCGCGTATCCTGCCAGTGGATTTGGACTTCTGATGACAACGTCAGTGATATTTTTAACGTCGAGGTATGAGGTGCAGGTATCTCCTGGCATATAAACCTACACACGGCGGGGATCATTGCTTTGCAGTAGATCCTGATCTTTGAACTGGGTTTCAGATGTTAACTTTTGATGCATTTTTTTTCCCCAGACGGCCAAAAGCTAGGCTGACGCACTAAAGGAGATGGTGAATTTGGTTGTAAATGTTTACTTTTGGTTCCATGAAAAGAGGAGCACGCCATGTATAACAATCCTTTATTATCCGAGGGTGGTATGCACAGTTGGGGCATGTTGGAGAGGACATTTGTATTGTAGTGCAAGTCCATCCTCTCGGAGCCTTCAGCGAATATGTCAGCGCTTGGCTTCCAAACGTCTGTTTAGGCAAATGTCGACTGTTCGTTGCCATGAAGCTGCTTCATGGCTGAGGTCGGGTTGACCTGAATTTTGGACTGGGAACAGCGTCGGTTGAATAATTTCCATTGGTCCTGTTGATTAGCTGTACACAAGCAGGAAGATGGTTGTAGGAGAGGATCAGCATTGCAGTGAGAACGATTGTGAAAAGGTAGTGGTGATATTGAATCTTTGTTTGATTACAGTCCACACTGAGATTTGGGCTGAGGTGAAGTCTTTGGTAATATTCAGAACTTGTACGCCATTATGATGGATTGACACTATTGAGTGAGGTCAACAAAGCACGCAATAGAGTGGTTAATACTGTTTGTCTTGGAGTTGTCATACATCAAAGGTCATGTCCATTGTTTTTCTACATTTTTATTCGGGGAGTAGTATTCAGCCACTGGAAGATAGGGTTGAGGCAGGCCCTGGCCATGTCTTTCCATGGCAATGTGCAGTGGGTGGATCCATTTGTAATAACTGCAGTCGGATTTGTCTCTCCATTTAAAGATGGTCACAACTATACCACCTGTGATGTCCCACGGCATATCCTCCTCTTCCCAAATGTGGGAAATCAGGCTGTGATCCACCAAGTTTGAGAACTTCAACAGGGATCTGGTCTGCTTCCAACGCTTTGTTGGTTTCAGTAGGCAGGTGTTCTTTTCAGCCTTTTTTGTCGGTACGGGGTGGTGGCGAATTTGGAACCGAGAGCTATATCATGGAGATCAGGATACTTACATCAAGGACAAGTCCACAGTTGTGCAGTACTCTAAATTGTTTCTTCCAACCGGGATCACTGCATACCTGTCCTTGACAAGCTCTCCTCTGTTCTTGATTCTTAGAGAAGCGGGTTTTTAGTGATTCAGACCTTTGATGGGGATAAGGCTGGCAAATGGGATTAGAATAGTTTTTTTTTTTCTCTCTTTTTTTCCCACCCCATTTCTTTTTCCCTTTTCCTTGGAGCAGACTCGATGGGCCGAATGGCCTGCTTCTGCTCCCTTATCTTGTGATCTTGTGATCTTGTGGTCTTATCAGTTCTGATGAATCTGTACATATCATGGACATCAGCAACTGCATCTCCTGTGTTCTCTCCATCTACCATTTGTGCTTGAGGTCGCAAGGTTTCTGTTGGACTTCGTCCCTCAGCTTCTTGTAGAGGTTTACCTTTTCCCCGGAAATGCGGTAGAAGTTCCAGTCCAAGAAAACGTTGTGTCTTTGATTAATTAGATAGTGAAGCTCTCGGTATAATTGTTGATCTGAAATAGAATGTTGAAAAGTTCATTCTGTTGTTTTTTTCCCACCTTATTCAGTAAACGTGTTGATGTAGTGCCAGTTGGAGTGAAAAGGAGAATGAACTCTGGCTCCACCTTTTTCCTCTCGCGGTTGTGACGTTATGGTTTCTAATTCATCCTCTGATGGGATCAGTGCTGGATGTGAGACCTGTGCTTTCCAGCTACGAGCATCATGGAACCCCCACTACCTCGGCCTCTCCTCCCCCCCGCAACCAGACCAGTGCCAGAATAGAAATTCTCTGCAGTGACATCTACCGGGGAATTCTGAGGCTGCAGGATCACAAGGACAGCAGACACTCAGAACAAAGGGCGTAATGTCCTTGTAGGATGTTTCCAATTCCATCGTCGCCCAGGTGAAGCTCTCCTCTTGGCAGTAACGTGTTGTCTGTCATGGACGCTTCCGTCATCTGAAGAACCAGTGACGTCACTGATTGGGGATGGAACCAGAAATCAGCAACGGCTGCAGAAAATTCGCGTGATGAAATAGAGGCAAAAAGGTCATAATTGTTGCGAAATGTCTGCAGTTCGAGGAACCCACTTCCAAGGTTACAATGAGGGGAAAGCGCACCAGCCCGGATATCAAATGAAGTGGCCCTCTCGCTTGCCGGGATGAACCGAGGTGCCATTTACTTCTGGGATGGGTGTGGAATATCCAGTGGGCCCTGTGAAGAGAGGCAGAGGAGCAGCTCTCAATACTTTCGCCAATATTTATTCTTCAGAAGTGGTCCCACTAGACATTCACCTTATCGCCTCGGAGTTTTCTTTTGTACACGTGCTGTTTGCCGTGGTTGCCAGGGTTACAACAGCGACTGGGCTTCAAAAATAATTCATCAGCTGGGAATCGATTTGTAACGTCTCGTGGACGTGGGATCCGTCGTTTAATTTTCTTTATTAAAAATCAGACAACGCAGGAGATGCTCAGCGGGGCAGGCGGCATCTGTGGTCTCGCTGTGGGTTTACTGGATCTCATACCTCCAGAATTTTCCGGTTTATTTTAGATTTTTCGCATCTTTTACATTTTCCACTTTTTAACTTATTTTTCAATCGCTGATACTTTACAGGAACTAGGTGAACCGATTGTTTAATGTGTAATATATTAATCACTGACAAGCGCAACCTTCACCACTCTCTTTGCATTCTCGGTGAGATCTTCCAGTGCATTTCTCAGTAACTTGTAGGTCATAGCGAATGACGATGCTGCTCCGAAGATGGAGCCAACGACTGGTATTATATCAAGACCGATCTCAATAGCTGAAATAGCAAGATATGTGGAACCCAGCAGTATTCTTTTCACGAAATCCTCATTTATTTCACCCATCAAAGGGGTTGTCACTGCTGCTTTCAGAACCTCCACACGTTTCCCTGTCATGTTGGCCAGTCTTTGAAGAGAATCATCATTCAGCCCGAGATAACTTCGGAAATCTATTATTGCTGTGACCAGTATCCCAAGGTCACAGGCAAAGGACAATCCAGGAATTGGCACCGCTCCGATTGTTCCTGAAAGAGTTGCCAACATCCAAATCTGTTTTTTCAGCTGATTTCGTTTCTGCTCCAGAATCTTTATTGTCATGCTTGGAAGTGACTTTAAGAAAAGATCTTTCTTTATGTCGTCAAAGCTGTTTGCCAGAGTTTCGATTAAATCATCAAAATCAAATTCTGTTTTCTGAAAAATTGATATCAGGAAAACCGTGGCTTCTGAAATTCCTGCGTTTCTCAATTTGTCAACGTAGTAATTCCTGATTTTGTCCAGTTCTTTTTCCTTCTCAACAACTTTGTTTTGAAAGACAAGGTCGATTTTAGATCGCACAAAGTATAATGTCTTCCCCAGCCTGTTCACCTCTTTGGCCAGATTTGCATCATTTTCATTAAATCTATCGCCTAAAACAAGGATATAGCAGTCGTATTTTTGAAAGTTCACTTCCGTCAGATAATCCTCCGCCGGAAATGTTGTCGTTCCAATTCCCGGCAGGTCCCAGAAGGAAACTTCAGGAAAATCAGGATGTTCATATGGGGTTGGTTTCATTGTGGTTTCTGTGTTCCCAACTTTAGCCGCTCTCTCATCAGTGTCATCGAGCTTTCTCATAGCGTTGATGAAGCTCGATTTCCCTGTACCCGATTCTCCCGTCACTGCGATGTGAAGTTTGGCGCTCTTCAGATTGTTTAGTTTCTCCTGAATCAGAGGCACAGTCGCTTCTAGCCCACCAGAGCTATAAGATGACTCAAGCCTTTTGAGTTCTTGCGGATTGAAGAATAGAACTTCTGAAGACTGATGCATCTTCGCTCTGTTGAAAAGAATGAAGATTTTATACTCTCAACATTTCTCCAACTTCCGTCGTCAGAGGGCGAAGGGAGGCTATAAAGGCAGGTTTCTGACTTAAAGCAGAAATATTGGGACTGGAAATCCTACTAACAGAAACTAGAAGACAGATTGAACTGAAAAGCCACGGAACATGTTACCCAATAAAATCACTGAACCATCTGTGCCCACCTTTCATTCTTACTTCCCTTGCTCCCGAGCCCCGTACTGCAAAGGTACACCCGACCTATGTGCATTTTGTTGCATTAATGCAGAACCGGAATTGTCCTTGTACCTTCTTTCTGCTCTAGATTAGTCAAACGAGGATAGGGAGCTTCAATGTCTTATCAGCATCTGAGTGAAAAAAAGATAATTTCAGTCATGAATGATTTCTCCCGTGTTTTGGACTGTGGCTCTTGGATCTGGATTCCTCAACCTCAGAAAACATTCCTTGCATCCAGCTTATTCAGCCCTGTAAGAGATTCGTGAAAGATCCCTTCATTCCTCGTAAATTTAGGAATACAAGTCTGGTCCACTTCCTCCTCCATGCAGACCCACTATCCCAGGACCTTGCCTGGTGGATCTTCACTGCACTTTCTCCATGCCAATTGCACCCTTCTCCAAGTGAGGAGAATAAACGTGTGCACTGCATACCAGATATGTTCTCACAAGGATCCTATATAATTCAAGGAACGCATATTTACTCTTAACAGACTACCGCACTCCTTCTGGAGTCTATGGCTTTGTGATGTTATGAAGTCTGTAGCGAATGTCATCTGCAAACGAATAAGTACATGTAATCTGTACAAACACCTGCCTTTTGAATCCATCCGACGCAGAGGACTGCAGCTGTCAGTAAGCGAGTTACAGAAATGACATGTTGCTCGACAATGGGACAATTACTATAATTTGAGGCACGGGTGTGGCGAGGATGGGGGAATCTGGGTGGATCCAGGATCTGGTAGCTCAGCAGCCCTGGAGTGAATAAACCCCAAAGGAACACAGACAAGAACATTAAACATTTCCATGAATCACAGCTGAATCAGTGCAAACATTTCTATCTCCAGAACTGGTTTCATTGTTTTCTTTCACCCCAACCTTCTCTTACTCTGTCAACTAATAGATGAGAGGGGTCAATGCGAAAAAAAACGGTCTCAATAGAAAATCAGCAGGGTAGGAGAGGAGCGTAAATTTTCATGGTCCAGAAACTTACAGGTTTCAGGGATTTTCGTCCACGATTAACGGTAGAATCTTGTTTTATTTTAAATCAGTGTCAGCAGCAGCAGGGTGAAAGGATGGGAGACTTGTAGGCGGGGTGGTGTTGACAGTGGTGGGGGTAGCGGGGTGGTGGGGGGAGGCACATGGGCGAGCCAAAGCGCTGGGGATTCTCTCTCTCCCCCCCCCCCTCTCTCTCTCTCTCTCTCTCTCTCTCTCTCTCTATGTGTGTGTGTGTGTGTGGTGGGGGGCGGGATGGAGCGGTGTCAGAGGTGAGTGGACATCAGTGATGGGGAATGTGGTGCTATTTCTGGGCTCACTGGCTGGAGATTAGAGAATACCAACGGTAATTCAGATGGCCATACTTAGAAAGTTGAGCACTGGCTTTATACTACGCTAGCAGATTGTGCTGAGGCAGGAGGTGCTGCGGAGACACAAGGTGCGGCGTGTCCTCACCAACCTGGATTTGGCTCCTCCCAATCCCGTTCTTTGTCTCTCACTGAACATTCTGTGCGACGACCCCTGTTTCCAACGCTTTCTCTGAGAGGTTGTGGGCTCGGTGATCCTCTTTGTCTTTAGGTGTGTGATGTTTCTCTGTCTATAGGGAAATAGAGACAGTCAGCGGCAGTTCATTACAGGACGCACCTAACGTGACCCTGGTCCAATAAGCATTCGTCTCCAGTCAACATGCTTCAGCAGGACCTCGTCTCTCTCCGCTGTTGCTCCCACACGGATTCACACATTGCCTCAGTTTACCTTGTTCCGGCTGAGTTTCTCACTTTCTTCAACAGCACAGGAGCTGAGCTTTGGAAACCCCTCCTTTGACGTCTTACTGCCTGACGGGTAGTGGAGAGAGGGGTTGGGGTGTCGGACTGACGTTCTCTTTCACTCAGTGCTTGTGTGGACCCCGTATGCCATTCGTGGCGCTGGTAAATTCATCTATGTCCAACGTGTCCCCGGTCCTGCCACCAGCAATAACATGCCCCTCTTCACGAATCGCCCCGTTTTTATGTTTAGTGGCCTACACTCCCTCCTCTCCTGGGACCTCGACGATAATTCACTGTCAGGAACATTCCCACTTCTCCTTTACACGGGCTGAGTCCGCTCGCTCGTCTCGAGCTGCAGGACAAACCGGACCCGCTGAATGAAGGCCTCCAGAACGGCTCCCGTGAACCCCGTTCTCCATTTCCCTCTCACTGGATCACTCTTTGGTCTCTCTGGTGACTCTGTCAGGCAGCAACACCCAAGGTGGCGACCTCAAATCCGATGCGTTCGTCTTCTTTAATAATCGCTCATGCAAAACCTTATCAAACAACTTCTGGAATGTCAAAGAGGCAATGCACGGGACGCTTTACCACACCGGCCCATAAATTTCTCACTCCATCAGTTGTACCCACCTGTACAGTGTCACTCTTATCCTGAAGCTAAGTTCCAAGAATCCGCACACCGGAGACCTAAAACAGACAGTGAGCGGTTACCTGCTCTCCCTTTCTTTATATCCCTAAATAGTGCAGAGATACGGACAATACTGGATTAATACCCAGGTAGACATGTTTATTGCAGGCACGAGTCCCAAGGGTCCTGACCTGTAGCAGGTCCCTGTCAAGAACCTCTCAGTGAAGTGGAAGTTTTTTTTCACACATTCAATGCTGAAGCAGCAGTGAGAGCAGAGAGACGGGACACGGATTGCACTTGCAGTACATATTCAAAACGATTAGAAGTTTACAACTGATGGAATAATTGGTATGGCGCGGGAGCAGGGAAATGGAGCAGAAACAGGTAAAACGTATCAGCTCTTCCAGTCAGTTAGAAACCAAGTTGGTTGGGAAGAGTGAGGATGGAGCAGGGAAGGTTAGATACAGAATGAGGTGAGGATAGATGCCTCGAAGTTTCATTGCATCCATTTTGTTATGCTACAGTTTGCGCTAATGCTAAATCAGGCTCACGAAAAATAAATCTAAAATTGGGACATCTTTGCTTGAAGGAATTGGTGTTATGGTTCCCCTGGATAGCGGTGGATCCGACCTCCGTCCTGTTTGCGGCAACTGCTGTCCAAGCTCACAGCCCCGCCTGAAATGTGAGGGATGAATTTGAAATTCGCATCACTCAACGTGCATACGGCGAACAACACTGAACGATGTGTTGACACCTTAGAATACCTTGCCAAGGTCAAGACGGATGTAACTTTTCTACAAGAGTGTGGACTGCCACACCTCCGCAGCTATCAGAGTTGTCTCGATGGTGATCCCGCGGTTGTCAGTATGGTTCGGTCAACGATTGTCGCACTGCTGGTCTGGGTATCCTGCTGCGGGGAAGTAACTTCCATCACTAAAGTCAAAGAGGTGCTTGGTGGACTCCTCTAGGTGGACTTAGTGCACCAAAACACTCCACTTCAATTAATTAATGTGTACCCTTCGCCCATACAAAACGTGCACTGTCTTGCAACAGCTCCCACCACTGCTGGCGACGTCCATTCTGGCCGATAACTTCAACTACATCATCGATGTGGCTGGGCAATCCGTCAGTGGCGACAACAGAATGGACAGCACATCCAGACTCTAGACAGAAACAGTAAAAGATGCAAAGTTGTGCAACACCTTCAGCAACCCTGCAGGTTTAGCACAGCATCAGGGCATCACCACCCTCTTCTGCAGGCAGAAATTGGAGACCTATATCACTGTTGAATGTGGATTATAAGTTCCTGTCCATGGCCATCGTCAATTGGATCAGGTCTGTTCTGGAACAGCTGATCCACTTGGACCAAACTTGTACTGTACCCAGCAAGAAAATCTTTACCAGCCTTATGTGTTGGGGGTATCATTCACTGTGTGCAAGAGGGGTGGGGGTGGGGGTGGACACTTGCCTGATCATCTTGGACCAGGATAATGCCTTTGACAAGATACAACGCACGTACATGATGAGAGAAACGAAGGACTGCAGATGCTGGAATCTGGAAGAAAAACACGATGATGCTGGAGGAACTTGAGTCCTGAAGAAGGGTCCTGACCCGAAACTTTGACCGCCTGCTTTTCTCCACGGATGATGCCTGGCCTGCTGAGTTTCTCCAGCATTATCGTGTTTCGCACGTACATGATGGACCGGCTCTGCAAAATCAGCTTTAGGGAGGGAATCGGGTATTGGATACAACTGATATACATAGGCATCAGTGCAGCAAATCAAAAGGCGGACGGGGACTGGGGCAGAAAGCGTCCCCATAAGGTCTGAGTACGACAGGTTTGCCCACTGTTCCCTGTCTTGTTTGTATGCTGCGTATAACCCATTCTCAAATCGATCAGAAGAAAGCCTCCCAGTCCACGTCTTCTGCTCGGCATGTCCGCAGAATGCAGCTTTCTAGGGCTGATCTAATCAAGTTTTTGCTTATCAAGAGTGTAACTTCAACACTCGGATTCCAGTTTGCAAAACCATCCACCCACTAGTCTCGTTGATTCCCGTTGTCCCAGTTTGTGACATTCTATTGATCGATGTCCATGGAGCGCTGGATTCTCACTGAGCTCTTCTGATTTCCTATTCACAACTGGTCCTCCCCAGGTCAAAATTGGGTGACGCACACTAACCCACAGTGAATCTATTCTTTGCGTCCGTTTGCCCGTGGGTTGCGACCAGGAATTGGTCTCATCTCGCCTCTTGTCGATTGCACTAAGTGTCGTTTTCAGCCACTGCCGAGGGTAGTCAAGGGTTAACCACATTGCTCCGGAACTGGAGGAGGCTGCGGGATTTCCTTCAGGAGCCTTCGGAAGAGTTTTTACAGCAACTAGCAGCTCCACAGTACCCGTTACTAATGCTTGGTTTACGTTCTCGGTTTCGTTGCTTACATGAATTAAAAATTCCTACCTGCTGGTGTTGGATTTGAACTTGTGTCTCCGAACTAGGTCAAGCCTCCGGACAACAGTCAATAGCTTTATGCCTGCCGCCCCTGTTGTCTGAGGTTGCCATTCTCTGAAGCTGTTGAAGTCTGTTGGCGATGTTCACTCGTTGTTGTGCTGCTTACACTGTCTGCTGGCGGGGCCAGATTCCCAAACCTGAACATGTAGCTTTCAGTTCGGCGTCGAAACTGGTCATTCAACAACTGGCCAAATACCGTCAACATCTGACAATCCAAACAGCTCCTTGAGGGTCAGCACCAGTCACAAGCTACTAATTCTCTTTCCCTGGGTCGCTGCTGTTCGGGAGCTGTGAACCACACACACTTGGACTTGCATCTCACGCCTTCACCCCATCAATGAACAAATGGGACTCAACAGCACACAGACAGTGAACCCAGAGAGCAACAAGGGCCCGAGCAGCGAGACACTCACCTTAAGGTATGTATTGGCGTCAACCTCAGTTCCAATAAGAGAATCTTCCAGCCAGTTCCCTCTCACCACCACCCTCCCTCCCACCCCGCATACCACCACTCCCTCCCCAACTCACGGTCCTTTTCTCGGAAAACGTTTTGTACTTTGGTTTCACTTTCAGTCGAACCGTGAGTGAGCGTCCCCACTCAGCTTCCCAGCTCACCGATTCTGCTTCTCTTCTCGATATGTGAGGGTTTGAACTACGAATCCTCCCGATTAGAGTTCTGTGATCTGTGAGGGTTTGAACTACGAATCCTCCCGGCGGGTTCTGTCACTGTAGGAACGTTGAATGAAACGGGCCGACTGAAAGTGAAACCAAAGGACAAAACGTTTTCCGAGAAAACGGCCGTGAGTTGGGGAGGGAGTGGTGGTATCCGGTGTGGGTGGGAGGGAGGTGGTGAGAGGAAACTGGCTGGAATATTCTCTTATTTGAACTGTGGTTGACGCCAATACAACAGCACAACAGGTGATTGCAAATCACCCATCCCACCTCACATGAGGTCAAAGGAAAGACACCCTCCCTCATGGAGAACGGCAGCAGGGACTGGCAACCATGAACACAAGAGTGACCCTGCACTTCCATTATCTCGTAGTTTACACTTTAACTTTATCAGTCTATGCCCTCCTCTACTGTTAGAAAGAGGCCCAGCGCAAGTTCGAGGAGCAACACTTCAGTTTCCTTCTGCGCACGTCTCAGTCATCCCAACACAATGTCAGAGTTAGGTAACTGGCTCTTTCTTTCATTCTGTATTAGAACTGGCCATATCTGTCTGTCAACATTTTGGCTCAGTTTATCTCTTTCTGTTGGTAGAATCTGGCCTGCTGGGCATGTCCCGCAGCCTTTGACTTCGCAACACAAAACGCTGACATAGAAGTGCAATGAGCTATTACTGCCCCTTTTAAATCATTTGGTCTCATCCAAGCAGAGATATTCACTTTGTTCTGCCCATCCCTCCCCCACGTTCGCTGCAACTGAAAACGGATCTGTTTTCTTTCTTACTTCTCATGAAGGGGTTTCAGGCGAGAAACATGAGCTCTCTCTCTCTTTCTTCATCTCAACAGAAGCTGCCTGCCTTGAGCGTTTCTTGCGTTTTCCCTTTATTTCAGCAGTTTAAAAAAAATCACTTAAACTGCTATTTTCCGTCACTCAGTCAATCAATGAGGTAGTCTCGGGGCCTTGGATCTGGTACACAGCCAAAGCTGTTTGAACCCGGGTGACACATACAATAACATGCAAAAGTTTGGGCATTCCTGGTCAAAATTTCTGTTACTGTGAATAGCTAAGCGAGTAAAAGATGGCGTGATTTCCAAAAGGCATAATTTAAAGAAGACACATTTCTTTAATATTTTAAGAAATATTACTTCTTTATTTCCATCTTTTACAGTTTCAAAATAACAAAAAAGGAAAAGGGCCGGAAGCAAAAGTTTGGACACCCTGCATGGTCATTACTTAGTAATACCCCTCTTGGCAAGTATCACAGCTTGTAAACGCTTTCTGCAGCTAGATCATAGTCTTTCAATTCTTGTTTGGGGGAATTTTCGTCCATTCTTCCTTGCAAAAGGTTTCCAGTTCTGTGAGATTCTGGAGCTGTCTTGCATGCACTGCTCTTTTGAGGTCTTTCCACAGATTTTCGCTGATGTTTAGGTCGGGACACTGTGAGGGCCATGGCAAAACCTTCAGCTTATACCTCTTGCGGTAGTCCATTGTGGATTTTGAGGTGTGTTTAGGATCGTTATCCTTTTGTAGAAGCCATCCTCTTTTCATCTTCAGCTTTTTTACCGACGGTGTGATGTTTGCTTCCAGAATTTGCTAGTATTTAATTGAATTAATTCTTCCCTCAACCAGTGACATGTTCCCCATGCCACTGGCTGTAACACAAACCCAAAGCATGATCGATACACCCCCTGTACACAGTTGGACAAGTGTTCTTTTCATGAAATTCTACACCTTTTTTTCTCCAAACATAACTTTGCATATTGAGGACAAAAAGTTCTATTTTAACTGCATCAATCCACAGGACCTGTTTCCAAAATACATCAGGCTTGCTTATTTGTTACTTTGCAAACTTCTGACGCTGAATTTTGTGGTGAGGACACAGGAAAAGTTTTCTTCTGATGACTCTTCCATGAAGTTCATATTTGTGCAGGTGTCGCTGCACAGTAGAACAGTGCACCAGCACTCCAGAGTCTGCTTAGTCTTCCTGAAGGTCTTTTGCAGTCAAACGGGTGTTTTGATTTGCATTTCTAGCAAACCTATGAGCAGTTCTCTCGGAAAGTTGTCTTGGTCTTCCAGCCCTCAACTTGACCTCCACCGTTCCTGTTAACTGCCATTTCTTAATTACATCACGAACGGAGGAAACGGCTACCTAAAAACCTTTTGCTATCTTCTTATAGCCTTGTACTGCTTTGTGGGCATCATTTATTTTAATGTTCAAAGTAGGCAGCTGCTTAGAAGAGCCCATGGCTGCTGATGGTTGGTGCAACGTTTGAGGTGTCAGGGTATTTATAAAGCTTTGAAATTTGCATCACCTGGCCTTTCCAAAAGATGACTGTGAACAATTCATAGCTCTAACAAGCTAATGAAGGCCTGAGACCTTGGTAAAAGTTATCTGATCTCTTGGGGTGCCCAAACTTTTGCGTGGTGCTCCTTTCCTATTTTCACTCTAAAATTGTAGAAAACTAAAATAATACACTAATCTTGCTTAAAATGTTGAAAAAGGATGTTTCATCTTTAACTTTCTGACTTTTGGAGATCAGTTCATCTTCTACTCATTTAACTATTTACAATAACAGAACTTTTGACCAGGGGTGCCCAAAACATTTGCATTCCAGTGTATTTCAATCCCATTGCTTCATATACTTTGAAAAAAAAGCACAACGCGATGTTAAATACTCTCGCTCATGTCAGATTAAATCCTGGTTGAAGACCAAGGCATGTAGTATAGAATTAACCGTAAGTGCAAGGTGTTTATCAATTGGAAATTCCACCACGCCTCAATGAAACAGAAACAGCTCTTAACCAAGCCTATGGCAAGGTCCAACATAAAACCTGACCTAAAGAGCAGATGTTCTGTAGGGGCGAAGAACGCCGGAGTTTCTGTAACTGATTGACATGCACGATGTACACGGATTCATTGGCGCTTTCAGGACCACGTGCAAGTGAAGGCTGGTGAGGGGAAGAATAGGAGGATATGGCAAATGAATGTATGGCTGAAAAATTGGTTTAGGGGGCCGGGATTCAGATATTTGGACCATTGTGATCTTTTCTGTGTCAGAGGTGACCTGCACAAGAGGGGGGGGGGGGGGGGTTGCAACTGAACTGGAACGCGACCAATATCCTGTCGGGCAGATTTCCTAGTGCTGCTAGGGTGGGTTTACACTAGTTTAGCATGGGGATGTGATGCTAAGCAGCAGGAAGGCAAGTGGGAGTCTGGAGAGTGATGCAGAAGTCAGTGACAATAAGTTGAGTATGCATGAAGATAGGGGCACGCTAGGGAGCATGGAAAACCTATTGGATTAAATTGCATTTACTTCAATACGTGAGGTCTGACATGTAAGGAGTATGATCTCAGGGCATGGATAACTACGTAGGACTGGGATATTATAGCCATTACAGAAACATCGCTGAGGGCGGGACAGGATTGGCAGTTGAATGTTCCGGGGTACAGGTGCCTGAGGGAGAATAAAGTTGGCGGAAAGAGAGGAGGGGCAGCTGCATTTTTGATTAAGGGGACTGTCACAGCAGGAGTCAGAGATGAAATTACTGAAGGATCATCCAGTAAGAAATAACAAGGGGATGATCATATTTTTGGGGTTGTACTACAGGCCCCCAAATAATCAACGGGAATTAGAGGAACATATATGCAGGGAGATTGTGGAGAATTGCGAGAATAATGGTATTTTTCACAGTAGGGGATTTTAACGTTCTTAACATAGACCGGAACTGCCATACAGTTAAGGGCTCAGATGGGGTAGTATTTGTTAAGTGCATTCAGGAACGTTTCATTGGGCAATATATAGATGTCCCTACTGGGGACAGAGCAAAGCTTGACATACTATTGAGTAAGAGGGCGAGGCAGAAGACTGAAGTGACAGGGGGGGAGCACTTTGTGACCAGAGACCATAGTTCTCCTAGTTTTAAACTAATTATGGAAAGGAACAAGACTGGTCCACAGCTGAAACTTCTAAAATGAGGCAAGTGAATTTTGACAGTAAGAGACAGGAGCTTTCAAACGTTGATTGGAGCAGGTCGTTTGCAGGCAAAGAGAACTCTGGCAAGTAGGAGGCTTTTACAGGTGAGGTAGTGAGAGCTCAAGGTCTGCATGTTCCTGTTAGAGTGAAGGGAAAATCTGGTAGGAATAGGGAACCCTGGATGACGAAGGATGTTGAGGTCCTGGGCCAGGGAAAAGAAGGAGGCATGGGTCGTACAAGCAGCTGGGATTGAGCGAATCCCTGGGGGAATATGAGGGATGCAGAATTGTACTCAAGACGGAAATCAGGAGGATAAAAAGGGGGCATGGTGTAGCTTTGGCAGAGAAGATTAAGGAAAATCCAAAGAGATTTTATGTATATCAAAGGAGAAAGAGTAACTAGAAAGATGTTTTTATGGAGCCGCAGGAGATGGGCATGGCTCTTAATGAATATTTCTCTTCCGTTTTTACCTTGGAGAAAGGCATGAAGAATTTGGCACAAGGGAAAATAAATGGTTAGGTCTTGGGGACAGTCGACATTGTAGTAAAGGAGATGTTGGGTGTCTTAAAAAGTATGAAGATAGACATATTTCCAGGACCTAACTGCGGGAGGCTGGAGAAGAAACTGCGGGAGCCCTGGCTTAGATATTTGCATCACCGTTAGCCATGAGTGAGGTGCTGGTAGGTTGGAGGGTAGCGAATGTTGTACCTTTATTTAAGAAGGGCGGCAAAGAGAAACCTGGGAACGATAGACCAATAAGTGTGACATCTGTGATAGGTAAGTTACTGGAGTGGATTCTGAGGTATAAGATATACATCTATCTGGAAAAACATGGGATGATTAGGGGCAGACAGCATGGCTTTGTGCACAGGAGATCATGAAGGATTGAGTTTTTTGAGAATGTGACCAAGAAAGTCAAGGAGGGGAGGGCGTTAGACGTGGTTTATGTGGACGTCAGTAAGGCCTTTGATAAAGTTCCACATAGTAGGCTGCTCTTGAAGGTTAGATTGCATGGAATTCCGGGAGAGCTGGCTCATTGGATACACAATTGGCTTGATGGTAGAAAGCAGAGGGTGATGATGTAAGGTTGTTTCTTCGAATGGAGGCCTGTGACAAGTGGTGTGCCTCAGAGATGGTGCTGGGCCCATTGTTGTTTGTCATCAATATCAACAATTTGGGTAAGAATATACACTGTAGTAAGTTTGCAAGTGACACTAAAATAGGTGCTACCGTGGACAATGAAGAAGGTTATCAAAACCTACAGGGTGATCTTGATCAGCTGAGTAAGTGGGCCGAAGAATGGCAAATAGAGTTTAATTCGGATAAGGGCAAGGTATTGCAGTTTGGAAAGTCAAATCAAGGTAGGACTTTCACAGCGAACGTCAGGACACTGGGGCGTGTTGTAGAACAGAAGCATCTTGGAATACAAGTGCATGGTTAACTAACAGTTGAGTCACAGGTAGACAGGGTGGTGAAGAAGGCTTTTAACACGCTGGCCTTCATAAGTCAGGGCATTGAGTAATAATGTTAAGAGGTCATGGTGCAGTTGTGCAGGATGGTGGTGGGGCCGCACTTAGAGCATTGTGTTCAGTTTTGGTTGCCCTGCTATAGAAAAGATGTTATTGAATTAGAAAGAGTGCAAAAAAGATTTACAAGGATCTTGCCAGGACTTGAGGGACTGAGTTATAGGGAGAGGTTGGACAGGCTAGGACTTTATTCCTTGGAGCACAGGCCTCTGAAAGGTGACCTTATAGAGGTGTATAAAATCACGAGAGATATAGATAGGGTGAATGAGCTCAGTTTTTTTCCTCAAGGTTGAGGAATCAACAACCAGAGGACATAGGTTTCAGGTGAGAGGGGACAGAATTAAGATGAACTTGAGGGGGCAACGTTTTTACACAAAAGGTGGTATCTATGTGGACTGACCTGCCCGAGGAAGTGGTTTAGGCAGGTAGATTAACAAATTTTAAAAGACAGATGGACAGGTACACGGATTGGAAAGGTTTGGAAGGTTATGGGCCAAGCGCTGGAAAATAGAACGAGCTTGGACGGGGAAACTTGGTCAGCATGGACCAGTTGGGCCGAAAGGCCTGTTTCCGTGCTGTATAACTATATGATTGCATGACTATATGACTAACGAAGGTCCAAGTCCCTAAAGGTGGAGAGCTTGTCAAAGACAGATGCAGGATGCGCCAACTGCAAGGAACACTTGGTCGAAGTTTAGATCTGTGACTCTGTCCTTGATAAGAGTGTCCATGACTCCATTCTACAACTACCTCCCAGTTCCAACGTCGCCACTACCCGAGAGTGAGAAATAAATGCCGAAAAACTGAGTGAATTTCACCCCAATGAGCTCTGTAATATTAGATCACAGTGCAGAGTTCTGTCTCGTGTTACGCTAGTGGCTGCAGTTCAGAAAGACTCCATTGCCTGGAAAGAACGTTGGGACGATTAGTTCAAGGATGGTGCTGGAGAAATGAAGCTGCTTCCTAGTTAGTTCCAGGGATCGAGGATGAAGTTCTTCAACTCCGGTTGTGTGGGTTGCCAGGTAGCGAATGAGGCCAATGTTGGACTTGCAGACTCTTCCACGGACAGGGCACGTGGGTACGTAATTTGTGAGGTGGTGCACTCCTGTTAACACCCATGCAGGGCCACTATGTGCTCTGAACACATAGTTTCAAGGTCTTGATGGCGAAGGTTAATAAACGAAGACGGTGTTCCTCTTCCAGTTTGGCCCTCCAGAGGGAGGAATGTCTACTGTATTTCTTTCCAAACTGGCTGTCTCTAGCCCCTCGTGCTTCACTCGGTGCAACAATGCCATGTCAAAGTGATTTTGTCCCTGAGATGTGATCGCAGAGCAGTATTTAGGTCTGTCACAGTTGGAACTGTCGATGAGGATTCTGACATTCTGAGTCCTTAACGTCATATTGTGAATCAAAGTTATCTGCAAACATGAAAGATAGAAACATGATTTCTTTTACCAGAGGGTAGCATTGGCCTACAAATGGACTTTATACAGCAAAGTCTTGATCCAGTGGCAAATCTCATGAAGATTTTATACTATTAACATTTCGACAACTGATTCGGCAGAGGTTGAAAGGAAACGACAATCACACATGTCTGCTTAAAGCAATTATCACTGGGGCTGGAGCTCCCACTTAGAGGGGCTGGAAGAGAAACTGAGCTGAAGATGAAAGGAAACTGTCACTCAGTAAAGTCACCGACACCTACCTCTCTCCACTATTCATTCCTGCTTCCAGTGCTCCTGGGACACATGCTACAAGCGTGATCCTGACCTTTGAACAATTGTGTTCACTTTGCTGCACAAAACTAGAACGTGAACTTTTGTTGTGCTTTCTCGTTTTCTGAAAATTAGAGTATTAGTATTCGAGTATTAGAATTCAACGCTGATTTACCCATTCAGATTATTCTCTTCAGACGTTTCACAAAGGGACAGAGAGGGCTGATAAATGCATGGTTACAGTATAAGGAAACAGGAGGACAGGATTCGGCTTCGGTTATGAAGATGGGACAGAAAGGCAGTGTCGGCAGAAGCAGACTGTCAAGGGAGGATTTCTTGGCGGTTAATAATTCCCCCTGAAATGTAGATTCGCTTCCATCAGTGTTCCAGTGGGAATGGGGTGTATTGAGGTGAATGGAGGGAAACGGAGACAATGAAGTAGGGTAGGGAGAGGGGAGGAAGAATGGAAGATGATAGATTGTTCGGGGGTTGTATGAAAGTTAGGGTAATAAAGGGAAAACTGAATCAATAAGGAGCACGTCCCTGAGGATGTGGAGTTTCCAGTAACAGGCAGAGAGAGGGAGCGAAGAACGGAAACAGATTTCTCTCCTAAATCAGTCGATGCATGCGAATCAGAGAGAAGATCAGAGTGCTGATCCTTGCGGAAATTCACTGACGGAGTCACCAAAGAACCATTGCAGCTAAGGATTCGACTGGAACAGCAAATAATAACTTAAACTGCATGAAACACTCTGTAGTTCAGGCAGCATCTGTGAAGACAGAAAAATAGTTACACTTTCAGCTCAAAGATTCAGAGGCTGCCGGACCCGCTGATTGTTACCAGAATTTTAGGTTATTTTTATTTCAGATTTCCAGGATCTATAAATACTTTGATTTTAATTAACTGAAACAACGGATTGAAAACAGTTGCCAACAGTATGGCGTGGAATCTTTGTTAAATGGATTTAAGTAGGGTCATCGATCATGACAGAAAGTGCGTGCGTGTGTTTGTGCTTGTGTGCGGTTATCTGGAATGGACAGAAAAAAAAACACACATGTCGCGAAGGACAAATTTGGACACGTTTCTTACTGAGTTTTTCCAGTTTTCTGTTCGACATTAACTGCCAATGTTCCCATTCCTGATCCAGCGATCCTGGCGCTTCCTCCTCAGGAACGGGAAGAGCTCGAGGGCTCGGAGGCCCTCTTTTGTCTTTGCTTTGTGATTTTGCTCCGTCTGGAGGAACATCGAGAGGGTGAATTATGGTCTTTTCTGAACCAGAAAGGCTCAAGACTGCTGAGTGAATTATCCATAATCAGGAAGAAAACTAATAGAAGAAACTAGAAAATGCACCATCGAACTTGAGAATGTGAGAAGGAATAGCAAGCGACTGGCCGTGTGCTTTCTCAGTTCTTCATGGACAAAGAACGGTGCAGATCATTGGGATGTCAATGTGTGAGAGCAGAGAGCCGGACACTGTGTGGTTCAATTCATGCGTGACTCCACGTGCTTACCCTGACTTTCCTTATCAGATATCTCAGCTTGTGCAGAATCACGAGAAGACAAATGCAGTTCCAGTGTCACTGTTAGACAGGTAAGTGTAAAGACTGGTTTCAGGCAACCAATGTGTGAAAGGTTAACCCATTGATGATTTTCTTGAGGGACATGGATGTCACAGACAAACCCAACACTTATTGCTAATTTCTTGGTTATTACCGGTGATATTGAGTGCAAAGTATATTTTGTTTATCTGTACGGCATGGATATTACGGGTTAGGCCAGCATTTACCACCCATCCCTTATAATGTCTGAGAGGTGGTGGTGACCACCTTTTTGAGCAGCTGCAGTGAAGATGCCCCAGAATGTTTCCGGAGAGGGAGTCCCAGGATTTACACCCAGCCCATGAAGGAACGGCGAAATATTTCCAAGTCAATTGTGTGACTTGGAGGGGATTCTGCAAGTGTTACAGTGTATTGGGTGGGAACTTGTGTGATGGTGTGCCTTGCTTTGTGGGCAGGCTTAGCAGAAAATCAATTAAGATGGCAGCACCCTTATGAGTAGGTCAGAGAGTTTCTCTCTGTATGTTATTAACAAGGAAGTTTATTCCTGCTATCCCCCTGTGCCTAATGCTCTTCTCCTCTTGGCGGTAGAGGTCCTGCGGTTGGAAGGCGCTGTCAGAACAACCCGGGAGTGTAAATATAGTATCTTTTATAGACAGTAAGTACTGCAGCCCCAGGACACTGGTCATGGAGGGAATGAGAGTTTGGCTTGTGAATGAGATGTCAATCAATTAGGCTGCTTTTTCCTGGATGATGCCGATCTTCACAAGATCACAAGACAAGGGAGCAGAATCAGGCCATTCGGCCCATCGAGTCTGCTCCAAGGAAAGGGAAATAGAAATGAGAAATGGGGAATGGGGGAAGAAGAAGAAGAAGAAGAATAAGACACTATTCTAATCCCAATTACCGGCCTTATCCCCATATCCCTTGATATCCTGACTATTTAGATATCTATCTATCTCCTCCTTGAACGCCCCCACTGATCTGACCTCCACTGCTGTACGTGGCAAGGAGTTCCACAAATTCACAACCCTCTGGCTAAAGAAATTTTTCCTCATCTCTGTTTTGAAACTGTACCCTCTAATTCTAAGATTGTGCCCTCTGGTCCTGGACTCACCCACCAAGGGAAACAGCCTAGCCACATTTACTCTGTCCTTTCCTATCAATATTTTAAATGTCGCTATGAGGTTCCCTCTCATTCTTCTGTACTCCAGCGAGTACAGTCCAAGAGCTGACAAACGCTCCTCATACGTAAGCCCTTTCATTCCTGGAATCATCCTCGCAAATCTCCTCTGAACCCTCTCCAACGTCAACACATCCTTCCTAAGTTGTGGGGCCCAAAACGGCGCACAATATTCCAAATGAGGCCTCACTAGTGCCCCGTAGAGCCTCATCAACACTTCCTTACTTTTATACACTATACCTCTCGAAATGAATGCCAACATAGCATTCGCTTTCTTTACCACCGATCCGACCTGGTAGTTAACCTTTAAGGTATCCTGCACGAGTACCCCCAAGTCCCTTTGTACTTCCGTGCTTTGGATTTTCTCTCCTCCTAGATAATAATCTGCCTGCTTATTTCTGCTTCCAAAGTGTACAACTGCACATTTCCTTACATTGAATCTCATCTGCCATTTCCTTGCCCATTCTCCTAAACTGTCTAGGTCCCTCTGCAACCTTCCTATCTCTTCAATACTCACTACTCCTCCCCCTATCTTGGTGTCATCTGCAAACTTAGCCACGAAACCATTTATTCCATCATCCAAATCGTAAATGTACAAGGTAAAAAGGAGCGGTCCCAACACCGACCCCTGCGACACACCACTAGTAACCAGTAACCAACCAGAACGAGATCCTTTTATTTCCACTCTTTGCTTCCTGTCAACCAGCCAATGCTCCACCCATTCTGTTATCCTACCCGTAATTCCATGACCTCTCATCTTATTAATCAGTCTCTTGTGAGGCACCTTATCAAAGGCCTTTTGAAAGTCTAAATACCCCTTCACAAAACTATGTTGGCTAGGACCTATCCTGCCCTGTGCCTCTAGGTATTCCGTAACCCCGTCTTTGAGGATAGATTCCAATAACTTTCCCACCACTGACGTCAGACTAATAGGTCTGTAATTTCCTTTATGCTGCCTCCCACCTTTCTTATGCAACGGTACTACATTTGCGACCCTCCAGTCCTCCAGAACCACGCTGGAATCTATCGATTTCTGGAAAATTATCGCCAATGCCTCCGCTATCTCTAAAGCCACCTCCTTCAGAACCCGGGGATGCACCTCATCCGGTCCGGGAGACATCAGTCTTTAGTCCATTTAGTTTTCCTAGCATCTTCTCCCTAGTAATCTTAACTGAACTCAATTCCATTTCGTGAGACTCCTGACTAACCGGCACATTGCTGATGTCCTCCACAGTGAAGACCGATGCAAAATATTCATTCAATTCCTCTGCCATCTCTCTATCATCCATTATAATAGCTCCTGCACCGTTATCAATTGGTCCTATATCAACCTGTGTCTTTCTTTTACACCTTATGTATTTAAAACTCTTAGTATCCTTTCGAATGTTATCCGCCAACTTCCTTCCATAATTCATCTTTTCTTTCCTAATGACCTTCTTAGTTTCTCTCTGCAGGTTTTTAAAAGCTTCCCAGTCTTCTGTTTTCCCACTAATTTTTGCTTCTTTGTACACCGCCCCTTTTGCTTTTATTTTAGCCTTCACCTCTCTCGTTATCCACATTTGTGCCTTTTTTCCATTAAAAACCTTTTATCTTGGAATATATCTATCCTGCAATTTCCTTATTTCCTGTAGAAATTCCTTCCATTTCTCCTCTGCCGTCCTTCCAGCCAGCTTACTCTTCCAATCAATTAGGGCCAACTCCTCTCTCATACCTTTGTAATTTCCTTTGTTCCACTGAAATATCGATACACCAGTTACCAGTTTCTCCTTCTCAAACTTGAAACTGAACTCAATCATATTGTGATCACTGGTTTCCAGTGGTTCCTTTACCTTTAGTTCCCTAATCACCTCCGGTTCATTACACAGCACCCAATCCAAAACAGCCGATCCCCTGGTGGGCTTTTCAACAAGTTGCTCTAGAAAAACGTCCCTTAGACATTCCACAAACTCCCTCTCCTGAGTACTACCGCCATTCTGGATTTCCCAGTCCACCTTCATGTTAAAATCCCCCATAATTATCTTCACATTGTCACTCTGGCATGCTTTTTCTATCTCAAATCTTCTTGAGAGTTATTGGATCTGCACTAATCTGAGCAAGTGGAGAGTATTCCAGTTTTCTGTTCGGCATTAAAGGCCAATGTTCGAATGAAAATTAGAATTTAGCAGGAAAGGAAATGCTGATAAATAATGGAGTGGCGCTTCTTTCAACCAGCAGTTGTTTGCAACACCGGCAGGGTTTTAGGGAAGGTTGCTTCCGTCAAAACAGAGAACTAAGTTCAAACATTTCGAACATCAGTTTCTTCTCGTGTTTTTCACCATGCCCCCACCCAACCCCGTGTATTTGTGGCACTTTGTTCCTTAGTGTGATGATAAAGAAAACGTTCACCGAGATTCTTCACTTTAATTATAATTTCACTCAGTGTGCAGTTAGTACGCAGATGCAACGACATCCCGACAATAACCCAGAGAATCAGATCAACTTACTGCTACAGGGCTGCAATCCTGTCAGAACCGTGGACAAAGGGCACAGCCACCTTATTTAAAGGTGCTGACTGGTTTGTGGATGAATACATGGTGGACAATGGAATATAAAATCATGAGGGTAATAGATAAGGAGAATGGTCACAATTTTTTTTTCAAATTTAGGAAAATCTAAAAATAGATGGCACAGGTTTAAGGTGAAAGATGTAAAAGGGACCTGAGAGGCCATTCTTTCACGCGCTGCTGGGTGCGTGGAACGAGCTGCCACAAGAAGTAGTAGAGGCAAATACAGCTACAACTTTTAAAATACATTTAGATAGCCATACGGATCGGGAGGCATCGGAAGGATTATGGGCCAAACGCAATTCAATGGGACGAGTTTAGGTACATATCTCAGTCGGCATGTACGAGTTGGGCCGAAAGGCTTGTTTCCACCCTGTATCTCTACGACTCTAAAGTAAATGCAACAAAAACATTACATGTACGTAAAACGGCTCAGAAATGGTGGGAATTTGTCGTCTCTCTGTCCTCTCACGAATTCATCTTCATGTGATAATGTACAGAAACCTGTCCAGTCCCGTCAACTGTCCTCAGTGAGCGTGAGAGAGAAAGCACAGAACACACAGTCGATCAGAGTTCAGATCCCATCGGATCCCACTGACGGAGTCTCCTCCTTCATGCAATCAGTGCGGGTAAGGACAAAAAGTAGAATAGCAAATAAAAACATAAACTATTGAAAACACTCAGCAGATCGGGCAGCATCTGAGAGAGAAGATCCAGAGGCTGCCCGAGCCGTTGAATGTTTCCAGAATTTTATGTTATTTTCACTTTCAGATTTACAGCATCTGCAGCTAATTTGACTTTTATTAACTGGAGCATCGGGTTGAAAGCAGTTACCAACAATAAGGTACAGAATCTTGTTGAATGGGTTCAAGCAGAGACACCGACCAGGACAGAAATTGTGTGTGTGTGTGTGTGTGTCATTATCTGGAATGGACAGAACAAACATATGTCCTGGACGACAAGGTTGGACACGTTTCTGAGTTATTCTCGTTTTCTGTTCGATATGAACCTCCATTGATCGAGGGAGAAATTGAAACTGCAGCAGGAAAAGGAAACGGCTATAAATAAAGGAGGGTTGCTTCTTGGAATCGACAGTTGTTTACAAAGGAAGCAGTATTCAGGGAGGGTTATTTCGTCAATACAGAGAACTTAATTAAAACATTTAGAACATCAGTTTTTCCTCTCGATTTACACTCTCCCACCGACACCGTGAATCTGTGGCACTTTATTCCTTAGTGTGATGATAATGGAAATGTTCACCGACTTTCTTGACTTCAAACATAATTTCACTCTAAGTGCATTAGGTTTGCAGATTCAACAACTTCCCGAAAAAAACCGGGAGATTCAGAGCAAGTTTTGTCACAGGGCTGCAATTCAGAACTCAGGTATACACCTTGGTCAGTATGGACGAATTCGGCCGGAAGGCCGGTGTCCTTCCTGTCATACCTGGCAAAGAAATCGGAGAGAAAGGGGAGGGAGTGGGCCAATTGACTACTTGGCTGCTCTGCCATTCAACAAGATCTTGGCTGATCTTCCTGCAATATCTAACACAAGTTTCCTGCCCTTTGTTCATGTCCCTTGAATCCTCTAACATCTCAAACTCTAAACATTTTTGTTTTGAATCCATCTAGAGAAATCCACGCAACGCCTTTCCTTCAAATGAAGAAATGTCATCTTATCTGAATATAAACTGCCTACTCGTTATTCTGAGACTCTAAACTCTGTTTCCAGAATCCACAACCAGGCAGGGCCTCGGCTTACTTTGTAAATCAATGCTGCAGAGACAGACGACAATCTGGGCAGTCTGTGAGACCTAGTGAATGGAGGTGGGCGTGGGTCAGGGCTGGGTGCGATAGAGGTGTGTAAGGAAACGGAGTGGCGTTAAAGGGGAGGGGGTGAGTAGGACACATAGTTGGGGGTGGGGAGAGGTGTGAAGGGAGTGAGATGGGGTGGTGTTTTTTGTGATGGTAGGCGGACAACAGTGAGCGGCAAAGATAGTCTCCTACTTGTCCAGAGAGAGGACAGGTTAGCAGAGTTATTTCGACTCCCCAGCGGCAAGTCTTCTCCATGACAATTAGAAAACTGAGAGTTAGTCGTGATCTGCGCTAGCAGGTTGTGCTAATTCAGAAGACCAGGAGATTCAATTTGAGGCCCGTCAGGACGAACCAGCAGCTGGCCCCTCGCATTCCAGATCCAGTGATCCTGGCGCTTGTTCCTCAGGAAAGGGAAGAGCTTGAGGGCTTAGAGGTCCTCTTTGAATCTTCTTTGTGCTTTTGCTCTGTCTGGAGGAACATCGAGAGAGTGAATTATGGTCTTTTCTGAAAGAGAATAGCTCAAGACTTCTGAGTGACTGGTCCATAATTAGGAAGACAACTAATAGAAGGAACTAGAAAATACACAACAGAACTTTCCCACACCATCACATAAGAATGTGAGAAGGAATGGGAAGCGACCGGCCCTATGCTTTCGCAGTTGTTTATAGACAAAGAACGGTGCAGATCATTGGGTAGCGATGTGTGAGAGCAGGGAGATGAACACTGTTTGGTTCAATTCATGCGTGACTCCGCGTACTTACCCTGACTTTCTTTATCAAATAACTCAGCTTGTGCAGAATCACGGGAAGACAACTGCAGTTCCACTGTCACTGTTAGATGGGAAAGTGTAAAGACTGGTTTCAGGCAACCAATTTGTGAAAGATTAACCCATTGATGATTTTCTTGAGGGACGTGGATGTCACAATCAAACCTAACGCTTATTGCCTATTTATTGGTTATTAATGGTCATCCTGAGTGCAAAGTATATTTTGCTTATTTGTGCGACATGGATATCATGGGTTCGGCCAGCATTTACCACCCATCCCTTATAATTTCTGAGAATCGGTGGTGACTACCTTTTTGATCAGCTGCAGCGAAGATGCTGATAAAGGTGCTGACTGATTTGTGGAGTAATGTATCGTGGATTAGGGAGATAAATCATGAGGGTAATAGATAAGGAGAATGGTAACAAGCTTTCTTTCAAGTTTAGGAATATCTAAAAATAGAGGGCGTAGATTTAAGGTGCGAGGGGAAAGATGTAAAAGGGACCTGAGAGGCCATTCTCTCACACGCTGCTGGGTGTATGGCATGAGCTTCCATAGGAACTGGGAGAGGCAAAATAAAGTTACAACTTTTAAAATATATTTTGATAGCCACATAGATTGGTCGGCATGAGAAGGATATTGGCCAACCGCAGTTCAATGGGACGAATTCAAGTAAACATCTAAGTCGGCATGGACGAGTTGTGGCGAATGGTCTATTTCCAGCCTGTAAAGCGCTACGACTCGAAAATGAATGTAACAAAACACGGTAAACGTAAGTAAAAACGGCTCAGATGGTGGGAATTTGTCGCCTCTCTGTCCTCTCACAAATTTCTCTTTATGTGATAATGTACAGCAATCTGTCCAGTCCCGTGAAGGGTACTCAGTGAGCGCGAGAGAGAAAGCACAGAACACACAGTCGATCAGAGTTCTGATCCCTTCGGATCTCACTGACGGAGTCTCCTTCTTCATGAAATTAGTGCAAGTAAGGACTGGAACTCGAACAGCAAATAAAACATAAACTATTGGAAATACTCAGTAGATTGGGCCGCATCTGAGAGAGAAGATTTCAGCTTGAAGATCCGGAGGCTGCCTGAGCCGTTGAATGTTTCCAGCATTTTATGTAATTTTTACTTTCAGGTTTCCAGCAACTGCAGCTAAGTCCATTTTCCTTAACTGGAGCATCGGATTGAAAGCAGTTTCCAACAATACGGTACAGAATCTTGTTGAATGGATTTAAGTAGAGACACCGACCAGGACAGAAATTCTGTGTGTGTGTGTGCGTGTGTATGCGTGTGTGTTTGCGTGCGTTTATCTGGAATGGCCAGAACAAACATATGTCCTGGACGACAAGGTTGGACACGTTTCTAACTGAGTTATTACAGTTTTCTATTCGATATTAACTTTCATTGATCGAGGGAGAAATTGAAAATGCAGCAGGAAAAGGAACTGGTGATAAATAAGGGAGGGGTGCTTCTTGGAATAGACAGTTGTTTAACCAGTAGCCTGGTTTAGAGAGGGTTATTTCAGTCAATACAGAGAATTAGTTTACAATATTTAGAACATCAGTTTCTCCTCTTGAATCTGTGGCACTTTATTCCTTAGTGTGACGATGATGGAAATATTCACCGACATTCTTGACTACAACTAAAATGTCATTCCCCAGAATAACCGGGGTTTCAGACCATTTTGTCACTGGGCTGCAATTCAGGGCTGAGGTATGCCCCTTGGTCAGTATGGATGAATTGGGCCGGAAGGCGGTTTTCCCTTCTGTCATACCGGGCAATGAAACAGGAGAGATAGGGGAGGGAATGGGTCAATTGACTACTTGGCCTGCTCTGCTATTCAACAAGACCTTGGCTGATCTTCTTTCAATATGTAACACAAGTTTCCTGCCCTTTGTTCATGTCCCTTGAATCTTCTAACATCTGAAATTCTATTGCTTTTTGTTTCGATTGCATGTAGAAAATTCCACGCAACGCCCTTCAGGTGAAGAAGTGTCATCTTATCTGAGTATAAACTGCCTACTCGTTATTCTGAGACTCTAAACTCGGCTTACTTTGTAAATCAATGCAAAAGAGACAGAAGACAGTCTGGGCAGTCTGTGAGAAGGAGCGAATGGAGGTGGACGTGGCTTAGGGCTGGGTGCGATAGAGGTGTGTGAGGAATTGAGCGTTGTTAGGGGGAAGAGGTGAGTCCTACACATAGCTGGGGGTGGGGAGTGATGTGAAGGGACTGAGAAGGGATGTTCTTTTGTATGGTGGTCGGTGGACAATAGTGAGGGGAAAAGATAGTCTCCTACTTGTCTGGAGAGAGGAGAGGTGAGCAGAGGTATTTCGACCTCCCAGCGGCGTCTTCTCCTTTACAATGAGAAAACTGAGCGTTAGTCGTGACCTGCGCGAGCATGTTGTGCTAATTCAGGAGGAGACCAAGAGACTCATTTTGAGGCCTGTCGCGACGAACCTGAAGCTGGCTCTTCCTGTTCCTGATCCAGTGATCCTGGCTCTTCCTCCTCAGGAACGCGAAATGCTGGAGGGCTCGGAGGTCCTCTTTGTCTTTGCTTTGTGATTTTGCTCCGTCTGGAGGAACATCGAGAGGGTGAATTATGACCTTTTCTGAACCAGAAAAGGTCAAGACTGCTGAGTGAATGATCCATAACTCGGAAGACAACTAACTGAAGGAACTAGAAAATATATAACCGAACATCCCCACACCATCACTTAACAATGTGAGAAGGAATGAGACGGGACTGGCCGTAAGCTTTTTCAATTGCTTATGGACAAAGAACCGTGCAGGTCATCGGGATTGCAAGGTGTGAGAGTAGGGAGCCGGACACAGTGCGGTTGGCCGAAGGGCCTGTTTTGTGCTGTATGGTTCTATGGTTCTATGGTTCAATTCATACGTGACTCCACGAGCTTACCCTGACTTTCTTCTTCAGATATCTCAGCTTGTGCAGAATCACGGGAAGACAACTGCAGTTCCAGTTCACTGTTAGACGGGAAAGAGTAAAGTCTGGTTTGAGGCATCGAATATGTGAAAGATTAACCCACTGATGATTTTTTGAGGGACATGGATGTCACAAGCAAACCCAACTGTTGTTGCCTATTTATTGGTTATTACAGGTGATACTGAGTGCAAAGTATATTTTGTTTATCTGTGCGACATGGATATCGCGGGATCGGCCGGCATTTACTACCCATCCCTTATAATTTCTGATTAGTAGCGGTGATCACCTTTTTGAGCAGCTACAGTGAAGGTGCCCCAGAATGTTTCTGGAGAGGGAGTCCCAGGACTTACAACCAGCGCCAATGAAGGAACGGCAAAATATTTCCAAGTCAGTTGTGTGACTTGGAGGGGATCCTAAATGTGAGCGTTACAGTGTATTGGGTGGGAATTTGTGTGATGGTGTGCCTCGGTTTGTGGGCAGTCTTAGCAGAAAATCAATTCAGATGGCAGCACCCTGATGAACAGATCAGACAGCTTCTCTCTGTATATTATTAATAGGGAAGTTTATTACTGGTATCCCCCTGTGCCCTATTCTCTTCTCCTCTTGGCGGTAGTGGTCCTGGGTTTAGAATGCGGTGTCAGGACAACCTGGGTGTGTAAATATATATTTTGTAGACAGTACGTACTGCAGCCCCAGGGCACTGGTCGTGGAGGGATCGAGAGTTTGGCTTATGAATGGGATGTCAGTCAATTAGGCTGCTTTTTCCTGGATGAGACCAAACTTCTTGAGAGGTATTGCATCTGCACTAATCTGGGCAAGTGGAGGGTATTCCAGTTTTCTGTTCGGCATTAACTGCCAATGTTCGAGTGAAAATTAAACTTTAGTATTTGTGTGTGTGTGTGTGTGTGTGTGTGTGTGTGTGTGTGTGTGTGTGTGTGTGTGTTTGCGTGTGTTTATCTGGAATGGCCAGAACAAACATATGTCCTGGACGACGAGGTTGGACACGTTTCTAACTGAGTTATTCCAGTTTTCTATTCGATATTGACTTCCAATGATCGAGGAGGAAGTTGAAACTGCAGCAGGAAAAGGAAGCGGTGATAAATAAGGGTGGGTTGCTTCTTGGAATCGACAGATGTTTAATGGGAGCCTGATTGAGAGAGGGTTGTTTCTGTCAATACGGAGAACTCATTTATAACATTCAGAACATCAGTTTCTACTCTTGATTTACACCCTTCGCCACGACCCCGTGAATCTGTGGCATTGATTGCTTATTGTGACGATAATGGAAATGTTCACCAACTTTCTTGACTTCAATTATAATTTCATTCTATGTGCATTTAGTTTGCAGATTCAACAACTTCCCGAGAATATCCAGGAGATTCAGAGCAAGTTTTGTCACCGGGCTGCAGTCAGAGCTCAGGTATGCAGCTTGGTCAGTGTGGACGAATTGGGCCGGAAGGCCGGTTTCCCTTCTGTCATATCTGGCAATGACACAGGAGAGATAGCGGTGGGAGTGGGCCAGTTGACTACTTGGCCTGCAATGCCATTCAACAAGACCTTGGCTGAGCTTCTTTCAATACCTAACGCAAGTTTCCTGCCCTTTGTTCATGTCCCTTGAATCTTCTAACATCTGAAATTCTATTGATTTTTGTTTTGAATGCATGCAGACAATTTCACACAACGCCCTTCAGGTGAAAAAAAATGTCATAAGCTGTCCACTCGTTATTCTGAGACTGTAAACTCTGTTGCCAGAATCCACATAGTTGGTGGTGGGGAGAGATGTGAAGGGACTGAGATGGGATGGTGTTTGGTTTGGTGGTAGGTGGACAATAGTGGGGGGAAAAGATAGTCAAGATAGTCTCCTACTTGTCTGGAGAGAGGAGAGGTTAGCAGACGTATTTCGCCTTCCCAGCGGCAAGTCTTCTCCTTTACAATGAGAAAACTGTGCGTTAGTCATGAACAGGGCTAGCATGTTTAGCTAATTCAGGAGACCAGGAGACTCAATTTGAGGCCTGTCAGGGCTAACCTGAAGCTGGCTCCTCCCGTTCGTGATCCAGTGATCCTGGCGCCTCCTTCTCAGGAACTTGAAGAGCTCGAGTGCTTGGAGGTTCTCTTTGTCAATGATTTGTGATTTTGCTCCGTCTGGAGGAACATCGAGAGAGAGAATTATGGTCTTTTATGAACTAGAAAATCTCAAGACTGCTGAGTGAATGATCCTTAATTAGGAAGAAAACCAATAGAAGGAACTAGAAAATACACAACTGAGCATCTCCACCCCATCACTTAAGAATGTGAGAAGGAATAGAAAGCGACTGGCCGTGAGCCTTCTCTTTTGTTTCTGGACAAAGAACAGTTCAACGCTGCCCCTCATTGTTATGGCAATGTCTGAGAGCAGGGAGCCGGACACTGTGTGTTTCAATTCATATGTGACTCCACTAGCTTACCTTGACTTTCTTCATCAGATATCTCAGCTTGTGCAGAATCACGGGAAGACAACTGCAGTTCCAGTGTCACTGATGACGGGAAAGTGTAAAAACGAGTTTCAGGCAACCAATGTGCGAATGATTAACCTACTGATGATATTTTGAAGGACATGGATGTCACTGTCAATCTCAGAACTTATTGCCTATTTATTCGTTATTACTGGTGATCCTGAGTGCAAAGTATATTTTGTTTATCTGTACGACATGGATATCATGGGTTAGGCCAGCATTTACTACCCATCCCTTACAATTTCTGAGAAGTGGTTGTGACCACCTTTTTGAGCAGCTACAGTGAAGATGGCCCAGATTGTTTCTGGAGAGGGATTCCCAGGATTTACACCCAGCGCCAATGAAGGACAGACGAAATATTTCCAAGTCAGTTGTGTGACTTGGAGGGGATACTGCAAGTGAGTGTTACAGTGTATTGGGTGGGAATTTGTGTGTTGGTGTGCCTCGGTTTGTGGGCAGGTTTAGCAGAAAATCAATTAAGATGGCAGCACCCTGATGAATAGTTCAGACTGTTTCTCTCTGTATGTTACTAATAACGAAGTTTATTCCTGCTAACTCCCTGTGCCTGATGCTCTTCTCCTCTTGGCAGTAGAGGTCCTGGTATTAGAATGCGGTGTCAGAACAACCTGGGAGTGTAACCATAATATATTTTGCAGATAGTACACACTGGTCGTGGAGGGTATGAGTGTCTGGCTTGTGAATGGGATGTCAATCAATGAGGCTGCTTTTTCCTCGATAATGCCAAGCTTTTTGAGAGTTGTTTGATCTGCAGTCATCTGAGCAAGTGGAGAGTATTACATCATGCTTCTGAATTGTGTCTTGCGGACGTTGCAAATGATATGCAGTTGTAGGTCACCTGATACAGGATACCCAACCATTGCATTCTCGTAGCGAGTCGAGCTGAGTTTCTTGCCAATGGTTATGTTAAGCTGGCAATTGTTATTACATTTAATGTCAAGGGTAGGCGGTTAATAGGTTGCTTGTTAGAGATGGTCATTTCCACCCACTTCTGTACTTGCCTTTCTGCAGACCATGCGTGAATATTATCTCGGGTTTGCTACATGCAGGGGTGGGCTGCTCCATTTCCTGAGAAGTTATGAATGGAATTGAGCATTGTGCACTCAGTGATCTTTCCCACTTTGAATCTTATGATGGAAGGAACGTCATCACTAAATTATCTGCGGGGGTATGATTGACAAACGCAACTACCTGCTTTGATCTGAATTAAAGAGTGGAAAGCGGTGTACTATAATGTCTCATTGCACTGAATGAGATAGTTCGACAGGTCCAGATGGCATGCATCCCTGGTTTTGAAGGATAGTGGAGGAGTAGAATGTGGGAGGAAGTCCCATGGTCTTTCAACGTTCTGTGGATACAGGTGTTATAAGTTCGAGGTCTCGAAAGTAAAGGACTCTGAGCACAGTCTGGCAAAGAAGGATTTTATTTACAAAGAAAAATGCGGGAAAAGTTGATGAGGGTAAGACATGTACACACGCACCGGTGATAGCATGTGGGGGAAAATCACAACAGGGGTAAAATACACACACACACACACCAAACTGGGTACAAACATTCAAGGAAAAGCACTACGCTACCCTCCACCCCTTGACTCAGTGCAGGCGCGGCGCCATGCCCTAGGGATTCCTAACTTAAGACGCTTCTAAACCTGTCGAGGTGCACAGCTTGCCAGTGGTCTCTCCAGCGTTGTTGCACGATTCCTCTGGGGCAACAAAAAGAGACAGAACCAACACATGGAGCACTCCTTATAGTGCTGGAGGGCTGGGCATGGCCCAGCCCAGGTAGTTCGAACAAGCCAATGGCCCAGGGAAAGGTAATAAGGTGCCAATTATGAGGTGTGCCCTGATGGTTGTGGGTGGAGCCAGGCCTTGATTGACAGTGGTGTGGATTTCGACAGGGTGCTGGGTTGTGCTGTCACATGACATCTCCGGCCCTTCGCAATATAACAGGGGAGATGCAAGATTGGAAATAAACAAAAACGGCACATTCCGCATAGTAAGCTGGTCCAGAAGATAAGATCATGTAGGGTCCAGGGTGAGTCAACGTCTTGGTGGAAGGAGTTACAGGGTGTTTGTGGACAGTTGTTTATAAACTGGAGACCTTTGACTAGTAGTGTGCCCCAAGGACTGGTGCTGGGTCCCTCGTTGTTGGCACGTATTTTAACCATTTGGATGAGAATGCAGGTGGCATAGTTCATATGTATGCTGATGACACCAACATTGTTGATGTGTCTAATGTTACAACTGGATCAAGGTCACCTGGCAAAGTGGGCAAAGGAATAGCAGATTGAATTTATCTTGGCCAAGTGCGAAGTGAATAATTTTGTGAAGTTAAAGCAGGGCAGGGTATTCACAATGAATGGCAGGGCCATGGGGAGTGCTGCAGAACAGAGATATTCTAAATACCTACGAGTCTATCGGTGTTTCAGCAGTGGTGAATAAAGTTTTGGAATCAAAAGCAGGTGAAATTAACAGGCACATAGCAAGTCCTGAGTTAATGTTAAGGAGAACCAGAAGGATTTTTTAAATGGCTATTGTGATTAACTAAACTAACGAAAAAATAAAGTTATAACGAAGTTTGATTAAGGAAATGGTGAACGCTGTCTACATGGATTTTAAGAAAGCTGGCGAATAAAATAGAGACTCCTGGAATAAAACGACCAGTGTCAGTTTGGATTAAAAATGGCTTGTAGCAAATAAGATTGAGTTGTGATTAATAGCTGGCTCACAGAATGAATAGTAAACATAACGGAGTGGCCTGAGCCTCAACCCGGTGACTCTGCTTGATTTGACATCTTTGCTTGACTGGGACTTTGGAAAGCAAGTTATCATTTCAACATTTATCAATGTTATCAAATTTGGATGTTTGAATGATGATGTCCGTAGGTTGCAAAAATGAAAGAATATGCTGGCAAAACGTGCAGACAATTTAATGCACAGAAGTTTGATATTATAGTATGTCAGAAGGGATGGGCGAGGGTGGGGAAGCATCATAGACTAAATGGCTTAGGCCTACAGAGTGTTTAGGAACTGAGGGATATGGGCATTCATGTAAAAAGATCCGTGAATGTAGCAGGATACAGTGGTAGGGCAGTTGGATCTTTGTCTTCACCGATGGAAGCATTGTGCACAGAAGCAAGGAAGTTATGATGAACTTTAACGATGTTCGATTCGGCGACAAATAGATTATTGCATCCAATTTTGGACACCAGTCTTTATCTGGATATAAACATCCTTGAGACGGTGCAGAGAATTATCAGAATGGTTTCAGGGATAACAGATTTTAGCTGCAAGGTTAGAGTGGAGAATCCTTCAAGATTGCTCTGATGGAAGCAAAGCAAGTCGATTTCAAAGAGGTGGGCACCATAGTGATTGGTTTAGGCAAGATAGAAGAAGAAAATCTGTTCCCATTGCACGATGAACTGAGATTTAAGAAAGGGATTGCGGAGGAGGTATAGGAAGAAGAACAGTTTTACGCAGCTAGTGCTGATGACCTATTGTATTCATTCGAATGATGTGAGCTTCGCAGCATGAGCCAGCATTTAGTTGCCTATCACTAATTGCCCTTGAGAAAGTGGTGATAGTCTGACTTATTGAACTGCTGCTGTCCTTGACATGTGGGTATACCCACCTGGAATTCACTACTGTGAGAGAAATGGAAAAGGATAAACAGGGAATTGGATTGGCACTGGAGGGATGCAAACCTGCAGGCTTTGGGGATAGTACAGGGCATGGGACTGAAAGGATTACTGTAAAGAGAGGTGCCATGAATTCAGTGGGCCAAATGGTCTCCTTTTGTGCTGTGATGACTCTACGATTCTCGAAATGATTTGTCGACAAGGACAAGTACAATCCGAACAATTACTCCCACTTCAGTCTACTTCCAATCACTTTTAAAGTGAAAGAAGATGTCATCAACAGCGCTATTAAGCAGTACATGATCACTACACCCCTGCTCACCTATTTAAATTTTGGCTTTCACCAGGACCACTTGAATTCAGACGTCAGCGCCATAAGAGACATATCAGACGTTAGAGGTAGAGTGGCTGCTCTTAACATTATTAAAGCACTTGATTGAAAGTGGCATCGTGGAGCCCCGGTACAACTGTCATCACTGGGTAGGAAGGGGAAAACACTCCAGCAATTGGAATTTGACATCGCACATACCTGTGGATGTTGGAGGTCAATCATCCCCGCTAAGGACCTCAGTGCAGGAGTTCCTCAGGGCAGTGTGCTCAGCTTGAACATCTTCAACGACTTCTTCAGTGACGTCTTTCCATTATAACGTCAGATGTGGGGATGATCACTGATGATTGCACACTGTTGAATTCCATTTACAACTCCTCAGGAAGTGAAGCAGCCCATACCTGCAACACAAAAGACGTAGATAACATTCAGTTGTGGGATGAAATATGACAAGTTACATTAAAGCCACAAGTGAGACAGGCAACATCCATCTCCAGAAAAAGAGAGTCTTATTGTCGTCCCGAAATTAATTTTCCCCTTCTGTCCGCTGTAAGTAACACAGTGCCACGAGGTCGATTCGAACAAATATCTTTATTAGCAGTGCACCGCTGGGAGAATTCTCTTCAGCACTCACTAAGAGTCGCTTCCCGAGTTCTCTCGGTACAAAGGGGTAGACAGAGATGTATACAGGTATTGTCACACACGCTTTAATGGGTCAGGCGCCGGAGTTCTTGGTTGAGCAGGAAACGGACAAAGGGCTACTGCAGATGGACAAAGAGCAGCCTCACACCACAGGTTCAGCTAATCGTTTTGCAATCGGGTGAGACAAAGGCAGGTATCACCTTCATTGTTTGAGACAGCCTTCCCATTTCCCGTTAAGATTGACCACCATCTCCATAGCCAAATATAATGGGAATCCAATTAAGTTCCAGACACAGCAATTACCACACAACACCCAGCCCAGGTAAGCAGTGGCGTGGTGTTCTGGCCTGAAGGACACTTTTTAAATCAGTATTTCGAGCAGCCATAATTCTCATCCGTCTTAAGATATGAATACAGTTATAGTTTATTAATCCTGCACCTCCTCATTCTGATAATCTATCCTTGGTATGACACAATTGCGTAACACGGGAGTGCTCCGTACAGTTCTTGTTTCCATGTCTCTGGAAGGATATACCTGCAACGGAGGCAGTGCAGAGAAGGTTCACTCCGTTGATTCCTGGGATGAAGGAATTGATATATAAAGAGAGGTGAAGCGGGGGTTGAGATATTTCTAGTTGGACGAGAGTATTGTGGTGGCCTATTGAAATATGTAAAATTCTGAGGAGGATCAACAGGGTGGATGCTGAGACGATGTTTACTCTATAAGCGGTATCTAAAACAGGAAAGTATAGATTCACATATGACAAACCTGTAAGATATAACGCTACGGATGATAGAACAGGAAGTACATAGGAAAATTGTTCCCTGCAGATTCCACCTCAATGCTTCCTTGCATGATGGAGATGCATGTAATCCGGGAGAATTGCAGCGCTCACTCTGCCTTCTGTTTTGTGTTGAAGGAGTGGTGGGTGTATTTGCCTCTCCTTGAGCAGGATCCTCCACTAATTCTTCAACGCACTGGTGTTCCACAAACTTAATGAGGTCAGTGTGGTCCTCAAACATGGAAGCACCAGGGGCTGAAACATACTTGTATGTGGCGCTGCCACTGATGATTTGATTTGCTTCTCTGTGGCTGCTGGTTGCCAAATTCGTAAATTGGTAAATTGGTTTATTGTTGTCATGTGTACCGAGGTACAGTGAAAAAGTTTGTTTTGCGTGCCATCCATTCAGATCATTTCATCACGTCAGTACATTGAATTAGTACAAGGGAAAACAATAACTGAATGCAGAATAAAGTGTCACTGTTACAGTACAGGCAGACAATAAGGTGCAAGCCCATAACGAGGTAGACTGTGAGGTCTAGAGTCCATCATATCGTACCAACGGACCGTTCAATAGTGTCATAGCAGCGAGATAGAAGCTTGTTCCTGGTGATACATGCTTTCAGACTATTGTATCTTTCACCCGATGTGAAGGAGAGAAGAGAGAATGCCCGGGTTGGGTCGGGTCTTTAATTATATTGATTGCTTTACTGAAGCAGCGTGAAGTGTACACAGAGTCCATGGAAGGGAGGCTGGTTTCCATGATGTCCAGAACTCTCTGCAGTTTCTTGCAGTCACGGGCTGAGCAGTTGCTATACCACGCCATGATGCATCCGGATAGGTTGCTGTCTATGGTGCATCGATAAAAATGAGTGAGCATCAAAGGGGACATGCCAAATTTCTTTAGTCTCCTGAAGAAGTAGAGGCACTGGTGCATTTTCTTGGCCATGGCATCTACGTGGTTGGGCCAGGACAGGCTATTGGCAATTTTCACCCTTATGAACTTGAAGCTGTGAATCCTGTCAACCTTAGCACCGTAGATGTAAACATGGGCAAGTGCACCACTTCTCTTCCTGAAGTCTGTCTCTATCTCTTTTGCTGACATTGAGGGAAAGGTTGTTGTCATGATTATTTGTCACTGGTTGTTACAAACAGGTCACTGCAAACTCTCATATAACCAGCGACTCCTTTCACTTTCTTTCTCCGACAGGCCGATGTTGGAGAGTTGTTCCCAGAATCTCCTGTGTGGATTGTCCTCCATTTGAGCATCACCACTTCCTGTTTCAGGCAGTTCCCGCTGTAGGGCAGGCTGTCCCTTCATTGTTCCTCTCATGCTGAAGGCATTGAGGTGTGGTCAATAAAGCGCTCATTCTGGTTGGCTGCTGGTCTAGTCTCGGAGTATGTACATCTTCAGGCACAGAATTCCATCTGGATTTTTCAAATCTCAATGTTGTCTTGGAAACCTCCATACGTCAGCCTGCTGCCGTCAGTGCTCTAACTGTTTACAGTCCATATTTGGGCGAGGGGCCAAATATAATACGTACAAGCTGTGGTTAAACAAATCTGACCAGCAGTGCGGCCCAGGAGGAGGATGCAGAGAAGCATCAAGTGAAGTGGACAGGTTACTGAATGAGTGAGGGCATGGCAGATGGAGTATCATGTGGAAAACGTGAGGTCACCTACGTGAGTAGAAATATAGAAACCGTGTTGTTTCTAAAAGGTGACTGGTTGTAAGGTGTCAGTGTTCAGAGATTTCTGGGTGTCGATGAACATAAAGTACTGAAAGTTAACGTCCAGATGCAGGAATAAATTTTGAAGGCAAGGGATATGTTGGCCTTAAATATAAGAAGATTCAAGTACGTGGAAAGTGTGTTACTGCAATGATATAAGGCTTGATGAGACTGCAACTGGAATATTATGTACAAGAGTGGCCTACATACCAAAGAAGGGCACACCTGTAATAGAGGGAGCGCAGCAAAGATTCACCAGACAGATTGCTGGCATGGAGGACGGTTTTTCTATAATCAAAGGCGGGGAGGTTTTCATTGGAGTTTAGAAGAATAAGGTTCCTGTGAAACGAGCAAAATGCCAATGAAGTTGAATAGGAAACTTGTTTCCTTTGGCTTGGGTGTTGAAAGTTTTCACTGGCTGCAATGTCAGATGTTTGGTTTGGAAAGGTCATAAATGTCCTGTGGATTGTCAACCAGAATGGTTATTGTTGTGAGTGCTGCATGACCTTTCTCAGACAACAGGGCAAGCTGCCAAAGCAAACAGGGCTGCAGGCTTATCTTGTTGTGTCATCACTCAGAGATATGGCCTCCGAGTTTCCTGTTTCACCGGTTCAGTACCTGAATTGCGGAGGGGCATTTCTCGGTCTGTGGAAAAATTGCAGGTTAAGGAGAAGCACGAAACTGAGAAAGGAGGGAATTGGACAGCAGAAAGCAATGATGTAGACTCTTCGTGTTTTATGCATTAAACACTGTTCGGAACTTGTATTGTTTAATGATTACTGAGGATAGAATAGGACCCGTGACACAGAACGAGACCTCTGATGCTGCAGGGAATGAATCGTCTTTCGTCACAGGGAGATTTAGATCACGTGTCCAGGTCTAGATATTATATAACTATTAACTAAATAAAGGTGTGTCATAACCAAAGCTGATAGCGAATAGTTGGTAACTGTGTAGGGACTGTATGGATGCGAAGCCTTACAGGAATCGCACTTAGTTGAATGCTGCCCTGATGCTGAGGACATTAATTCTTGCTTACCACCAGAATTCAACTCTTTCCAAATGCTGAAGCCCAGACTTGGTTATTCCTGGTGAAACTATTCTGAGCAGGTTATTGTTGTGGAATGGGATCTACTTTTGTCTCAGTCCTTGGGATGTAGTTCACTGCGGAGCAGCATGCCCATCTTTTGCCCTTTAGCCTTTGCGAGGGTAGTGATAACCAGCACTCCAGTCCCTGTGGGTAATGTCCTTTGCAGTGCTGGGAGTAAGTATTCCAGCCTTTGACCCAATGCTAATGGAGATGCAATGATGCATTCCCTGCTTAGAAAGGTGCATCACTGGGAAGAGATCTCCAAGTAGTGAAGTGCCTGATGTGTCTGTGTTCAGCAGTGCTCAAGGCTACGTGTGCAGTGGATAGTGCACACCACAACACGTTCCATTGGTGGTGGAGAGAGGGTTGCTACATACCACAACATAATGCAGTGGAGGTGGATAGGGGTTTGGTGCACAGCAGAGGAGAAGAGAAATGAAGTGGGCGTTGTGATGGGATGCTCTCCATGAACCTCAGTTGGAGCAGTTGCTCAAAACTTCATAAACAATGCAGGACAGAAGAACACTGTAAATCTTCTCTCCTTCTTCCATCATTGCACCATGCTGTGATGTGCACTATTCCCCTCCCATCCTTCCCCTCACCCTTCATTCCTCCATTCCTTCCTTCCCTCCCTCCCCTTTCGCCATTTTCCATTTCCCCCATCTTCTCTCGAACACTAACTCATACTCCCTATTTCCCCTCCGATTACACTGGTTTGTTTCCACATCTATTGACAATGACCATCACATCGAATGTATGTAAATACGCACCAGATGATGGGTAAAGCACGTTCCATTGGGGATGGAGAGAGTGGTGGCACACACCATTGTGCATTGGTCGTATAGATTGTGGTGGTACACACCACAAAAAAATGTACAAGTGGTGGAAGGGAGGTGATACACAATACAATATGCTGCAATGTGATGGAGGGAAGGCTGATAAATACCATTGCATGGTGCACTGGCGACTCTTCTATCCTGCACAAAGTTTCTACCGTGTTGGAGTAGCTGCTGCCACTCAGGTTCCTGGAAAGTTTCCCATCACACCTCTGTCTTGTAGCAGTCAGGAGGTGAGTCGCTGAAGAGAAACATATGCAGTCAGTAACTTTCCCCCGTGCACCAGCACCATGATTCAGCTGTGCGTTGGGTCAATAGACACCACTCAGGATATGGATGTTGGGAAGTTTTGCACAGATAATATTAAGCATTAAGAGGTAGAAATCTGACTCCCTGCTGTTTGAGATTATGATTGCCCAGGTCATGGGCTGCCAATGTTATTTGCATCTCATTGTCCCAAGCCCAGATGTATTCGAGACCTTACTGCAGGCTGGCCCGGACTCTAATGAATAGTGGCTGCATTCTGACATCACTGAAACCTCCGTGCTAGCAGAGACTCCCTGATTTCCCAGTCTGAAACAAGTTCCTTGCAGTTTCTGAAGGAGGAAATGGAAAAAAAAACAGAGAAAAGTATTTGGAGGTGTGATGGAAATTGGAAGATGTGACAGAACGCTCCCCACTGGCCTCAGTGGGGACAACTGCTCCAAATGTTCCGAAACTTAGTGTTGGACAGAAATTTAGGTGCAGTAAGTCAGGAGCTACAGCCCTGGTGAAGCCAGTATGGACACTGAAATGTTCCTGTCACCCAGAGGAGGTGTATGCAACTGTCCCGATTGGCTTCTGTAAACCCACCAATATTACAAAGGACAGTAAAAGATCTTACCCTGCCGCTGTTCACCCTCCTTACTGAAGCCTCCCTCGACAGAACCTCATTTGTACTTCAGATCCAGCACTTCCAGCTCAAAACAGCCAAACTGAAATTGACCCCTCCAAAAAGGTTACTCTACTCTCGCTCAGCTCTTTTTAAAAAAAAATTCCTCCTCGATCTGTCCACTAGCTTGTTGGGAGCGAAGAGCCTTGGATATAATGTTGCCTTCTACTCACAGAAATAAATGGGGAAATGTCGCTACCCCCACCAACACACTTCCCCTGAGTGAAGAGCTCGGAGGCTGATGTGTAACATGGGGAAACGTCTTTCACTTTGGAATGTAGATTACAAAACTAGAACATAATTAATTTGATGAGCTGTTATTAAATGTTGATGTTCACAGGTATGGCATGAACTTGCACCTGAAATACAGGAAATTAACGTGCCGATACAGAAAAAGTTAAGGAGGTAACCGATAGGTTGCCCCTTATTGTAAGTGAGTTAAGTGCAAGTGTGAAGGGGATTTGCTGCAATAGTACAGGATTTAGAGAAACAAAATCTCAACCATTATGTTCACTTTCAGCCTTCCTACCTTAGTCAGCACATACTTGGTTTTGACACAAGCAACGGAAGTTCATGAGGTGGAATCCTAGGATGATTGACCTGTCTAATGAGGAGAGAGTAGGCCCATATTGACTGGAATTTATGAGAATGAGTGGTGGTCTCATTGAAAGCAGCAGAATTAAGGGAAGTATACACAGAGTTGGTATTGAGAGGTTGTTCCCTCTGCCTGAAGAAATGAAAGCTGGGCTCTGGTCATAGGGAAGGTGTTAATTCTGTTGTCAGTGGAAAAGATTAGGAACCCGGAGTGTTCTGAGCATGTAATCATTGTTAGATTGCTCAGATGAGGACAAACTGACTACAAGGGAATCGTCTGCTCTCGGCAGTGTTCCGCCTACTCTCCAGATGTTACCTGTGTTTGGCTATTAGCCAGCATTGTACTTTCTTATAGTAAAGTGTGATGAGAAATTTTATGGTTCATTGTTCACACACACACAACGGTCATGTACGTTTGTTGTTTTTAGCATTTAAATAGGGGGATTGTGAGATTCCCAATGATTTTAACTCCGGGACGACAGAAGCCGAACAAAAAGCCCGGATCTCCACTGCCCCTCGTTCTCCAGTGGATGACGTAGACTTGTTTTGTTGATGACATGCAGTCTGTGATCAAATTCTGTTCTGGGGTCGTTTACCCCAGAGTCCGATGTTGAATTCTTCTCGGACAGGAAAAATCAAACTGTAGGAAGATACTAAAACTGAAAGTACGATGTTTAAAAAATTGTCAGTGTTAGCGGATAAAGCAGAGATAAAAATCTAACCACCGATCCGGAAATTTCAGAAATGCCTTCCCAATGTCCTTGAATGCAATGTATCCCATACGGACCAACCTGTGTACGGGGATGAGGGACTTCAGTTTCGATCTTAGACTGCAAAAGCTGGGGATGGTCATCTTTGGGCAAAGGCTGAAAGGAAATTGGGCAGGATTGTGGTGGGTTTAGAGAGTGTAAGTTGGGGGAAACAGTTCCACTGGGAGATGGTTCAATGGCCAGTGGTCATACATTTAAAGTAACGGTAAGTCAACGATTACAGAGGGGTTTGAGGAAAAGCTTTAGTGACGTTATTATAGCAATGGTATGGAACCCGTTGCCTGTAGGGGTAGAAATAGAGTTAGTTAGACTTTCACTGGACATGGCTCGGCAATGGAGGAACTATCATTTTTAAGGTATGGAAAGAGCATGGGCTGGGATTGACGGGATTGCTCTACAGAGAGATGGCATTGAGCCAACAGGTGAAATGGTCACCTCCGTACTGTAACGATTCGATTATTTGCTTCTATAAATGGACATTGATCTGAGAAAAGACAAGTCACTGAAGGAGAACGCGACCAATTTCTCCCCTTGTGCCTTCTCCAGAAATCTGACAATTTGAGTGTGTGGAGCCTGTCAACTGAAGAGTATAATCAGGATGAGCATTGTCAGAGTCGAAATTTGTGCTACCAATTGAGCGTTACAGTTAAGATGAAGAAATAAAACATGACTGAATTCACCTTAAGACCAGTCACCAACGGAAATGGCTCTGGAGGTGGAAAGAGTTGCTTCAATTGCTGGCTGACAATTTCTTGTCTAAACGGAATGTTCAGATAACCTGAGAGCAAGTTGTGTACCCATGCCCAATAGAGTCCTCCCACTTTCCCCAACAGTCTCTGTTCAAATAAACTGAACAGTGTCCGAAGTTGGATACTGTGGACAGTAATGCGTCTTCCTGAAGTAATCAACCGCACCTAAACACGTCGCCACAGGTCACTTTCCTATGGATTTGGAGGTGGCTTCTCAACAAGATCGTACCATGAAACTTATGGAATATTTTAGAGCAGCAGTTTACATTATACCTTCCAATTTGCAAGAGTGATCCTGAGGTTTGAACTGCCTGCGTCTTTCATCTCCCCCACCATGATGTTCTTCTCCTCTTGCACTGTTTCAATTAAGCCTAGCATTCGCTCAAGGAACTTTACCTGAACACCGAATTTAAGAAGCAGCATTTCTAGTTTATTTCAGAACTTCCAACTTCGAATGAAATGTCTTCAACATGTAAGGTAAACTAGATTTCTCTCTCTATCCGAGATGCCTGACCTGCTGGATATTTCTACCTTTTTGTTTCAGATTTTTATAACCTACTTTTTTCTGTTTCTCCTCTCATCCCTTTCTTCTCTCCTTTCATTCACTTGTTTCCATTTACTTCTGCGATTACACAACCTTCCCCATTCTTCCTCAGCCAGCACAACAGCATTATTGGTGAACGAGGGACGTTCCCGTTGTCCTCTCACCGCTCTCCTTCTCTGCAACGTAAGACATGTGTGAATTTGTTTGTTTCCTTGTTCTGGAGTATTATCGTTCTGGTCGCCACATTACAGGAAGGATGCAGTAGCATTAGGAAGAGCTCAGGAGGGATTCGCCAAGATGTTACCTGAAATGGGAGGCTGTAGTTATAACGAGAGAAAGGATAGGCTGAGATGAAGAAGTCCGAGGGGTGATCTTATGGAATTATAAGCGGCAGGGATATGATGGATAGTCATAATTTTTCTCCAGGGGCAGGAGAGTCCAGAACAAGTTTTAAGGTGAGATGGGAGTAATTTAAAGAAGATCCCGGGAAGAGTTAATATCTAGAACCAACTGCCAGAACAAGTGGCGGAGGCAGAAGCAATTATATCATTTAAAAACATTTGGGCGAGTAGTTAGACCAGAAAGGAGTAGTGGGATATAGGTATAATGTAGGCAAATGTGATTAATTCATATATACAACAGGGACGGTATGAACAAGATGGGCCGAGAGGGCCCAAATATGCACTGTACAATTGTATGGTGCAAGGTTGTCTCAGTAGTTGACGGCCAATCTCACACTTGCTACTAGCATGGAGTAATTCTGAGAATTCTCTCACTTTGTCGGTGTTTTATTTTCTACAGTGTAGATGTGGCATCAATATTATCCAGCAATTTTATTAGATCAGTCTGGCTTTTTGATCAAGCAAACCAAGTTTAAAACTGAATTTGCCAACATATTCTTCCATGCTTAATTCAAGCAATTAATCAGATGCGTCAAAATTCGTGTCTTTCCCTCAGTGTCTGGTATGAAGGAGTTTTGTATCATTGAGCTTGAATGACTAAAACATAAACAGTTGGTAGAATAACTGGGCATGCCAGATACTTCTCTTGGTAAAGGTTTTCATAGTTGCATTTTCTAAGAGTAAACTTGTACTACAATTATGCAGGTCCTCAGTGAGACAACCCCTGAATATTTGTGTACAATTTTGGTCTCTTTGCCACAAGAGTGCAGTGACGTTTCAACAACATTGTTCCTGGGATGCGGGTCTGTACTATGAGGAGAGCTTGAGTAAGTTGAACATCATTTCTTTCGAAATGAGAGGTGGGATGAACAAAGGTCTGTCAGAACTTGACAGCATAGGATTGGGGAGGTTGTTCCTATGACTTGTGGAGTCCAGAACCAGGGCTCAGTGTCAAAGTATGGGGATGGCCATTCGGGATTGAGCTGCGGAGAAATTTCTTCATGCAGAGAATGATGAATCTTTGGTATTCTCTTCCCCATAGAATGTGGAGGTTATTTCGAAGCAGAGATTGGTTGATTTCTGGATATCAGAGTGATTAATGTATGTCGGAATTTGCAGGAAAAATTTGTTGAGTAGAAGATCAGTGGCTCTTGTTAAATAGAAGAATGAGAAGTTGAAAGATCAAGTCCTGCTCCAAGCTCCTGCCTTTATATGTTACATTACCCCTCTAGACGGAACTGACAATTGCATACCTTACTGATGGAGAACGCGTGGTTTAATTTACACTCCTTCGAGAGAATCTGCATACAGATCATTCCTGGTGTTGTGGTCTGTAAGGACAGATTAGTGACTACATTTGCAGAGCAACCTGGCAGGTTTATTGGTAGCAACTTATCTACTTCATGTGCAGGGACATTATAAGCCACGAAAGGAACATCATCTCAATGCCGTTATTATTTCCATCCCTTTCAATACACATCAAATATTTTCAGTGATTTCCTGTGATAGGAGGAACCGTTAATAACACTGCTGAAGTTGAAGTATTGGGCGGGTTATCATGGGCGTGATCAACTAGGTGAGCTTTCATTATCCTTGTTAATTTACACAACTCATGTCGGGTGTTATTCTGACAATGGTGTTCCATGTTCATCGCTCGTTCATTCAGTTGTCCACGCCTCGTCCACTACCAACAATGTTTGTTGTGGCAGCCACTTACCACGAGTCATGCACATATTATTATGGCCGATGCTGCAGCTGATTTCTTGATCTTCTTTTACAAGTTAATCTATCTGTTGAGGCATATCTAATATAAAATTGGGAATCTTTACGAAACGGAGAATCATCGTAAACATTTGTTGTGTTAAACTGTTGTTTTGCTGACGATATTACTTTGCTGCTTTGTTTTCATTACCTCATAGTTCAGCTTTACTCAGCCTATTCTATTCTAAAGCCTTCTGCTGTATTAACTCCCATCAGTACATCATTAATCAAACACTTCTTTGTGGGCTTTGAATTTTTCTGTCAGCAGGAGATGAATTAATGCAACATTCCACTTTTGCCAAATGACTTCCCAGTTTTTTTAAATTCCCACAAATCTCCCGTGTTTTCCCCAAAGTAGTCACTCACTTGTTGCTTCATTTTCTCTCTGTCACAGTAATCATTTCACCTTGGATGAACATTGAATAACTGGAGTACTACGTCCTGGTATAACGTGTAACTAGTTGGGATCAACATCAGTCTAATTTAGTTCTTGCTATTTGTTTTGGACACTTTAAATATATTTTTAAATTTGCATATTTTATTTGATGCTATTTTTGACTGATACATTATTATTATTTGTGGGCTTACTTCATCCTCACCCACTTCCATTCCCGTTCCTTGCTGCTGAATGCACTCTGCTCACAATAACATCTGCTTCCATATAGTTTGCTCCAGTTGGGTTAACAGTACATTATATCCTCATGTTCAGAGTGATAGGATTGACAAATCTCACAGTTTCCACAGGTTATACTTCCAACGTTCCCACAAGGAGCATTCCTTATGCAATGTGGGAAGCGTGGAATCTGTGCCATATCGCATTTCAAGTACTGTCTAATAGGGGCTATCCTTCTATGTCTCAGATCTAGACTTCAGACAAGTCGATCTCGGCTCTCTTACCTCTACCATGCGGACCAAAGTTAAATATCTCTCACATCCAGTTTCCCTCCCCAGAGCTGAGATTACTGCCCTCAGCACATTTGAAATGCATATGTTTAATATCAGTTCCATCTTCAGTAATTCTCCCTCGGAAAGTGGCAGCTGCTAAGCATTTATCGGTTTTAGCAGTGACAATCTCAGTCCCCAAAATTCCCGGGAGAACTATCACCACACTGCTTGCTTCCTCGTAGAAATAAAACAAACCGAAAATGTGTCGTGTATGGTCCCAGCAATATTTAGCGTGGGTAGTGCAGGTCATAGTGTTTCACATGATCCACACTGCTCACATCTGGTTAATTCAATGATCTAACATGTATTTGTGGATCGCTCCTTGGCACAAATCACTCATCAAGTTATACCTGCTGCCCGTTCCCCGAGAAGGTGGGACTGGTGCTGGTGATGTCATGGTTATTGGCAGGTCATCATATTCTGGAATCGCCCTTTACTCTATACAATCCCCCTTGATATTTATATCGTTTCATCTATCTATTGTGAGACCATTGTACCTTTCTGAGCAGTTTTACATGACGAAGCTTTGGGCCAGATTAGTACGTGATACATTTCGATCCGACATACTATGGTCCCAACTCTCCAATCCATGTATTATTCATTATCACCTGAGTTCCCCGTCTATTTCTTGTGGTTTGTGCAGCTCTAAATTCCTTATGTCCGTTCGATGTTCCCTGTTCATATTCCGTGCAGACTGTTGGTAATCTCATCCAACGAGTTTTCACCCCGTGTGTTTGAAATACACTGTGTGGTCTTGATCTGCTACTTGCAAGGCCGGCCCCAAGCGTCATTTCAAAGTTTTCTCAGGCACACTGAAGAGTGTGTGAACGCATACCTGTACTTATAAAGTTACTGCAGGGTGTGATCCGTGTTTGCAACGGAGCCCGGGTCCGGACTTATTTGTAGATTTCATGGGGAATTATCAATCCGAAACATACAAGCTGAAACTAACTCACATACAAGGTTTTATACCTATGGAAACGTCATTGCGAACAGCCTGTATCCGTGTTTTGTTTTATCATCCACGTGAAAGCCTTGTCTTTCTGTCTTCTGAATAATGATGACGTGGGATTGTCACGCTTCCCTGTTTTGCGTCTGATGATGCAGAGCTAAAACAAAAGCAGAAAACGCCAAAAAAAAACTCAGCACGTTAGAACGAAGGGTTGCAGACCCGAACTATTACTGTTTCATTCTCCAGAGATGCTGCCTCACTTGCTGAGTTATTCCAGCATATTCCAGTTTTATTTTAGATTTCGAGCAGCTGCCGTTTATTTTTTATTTACCAGTCCCGGTCCATTGCTGCCTCTTGAGGTTGGCATATCTAAGTGCACTTCTGCCCCCTTGCGGTAGGCATGTGTAGATGCACTTCTGCCCACTGAACACCACTGAACATGCTGGAAAAAATCTCAGCAGGTTGGTGAGCATCCGTGGAAAGAGCAACAGTCAACGTTGAGACCGGCTGTTTTTTTTTTCCAGCATTTTCTGACTTCGTTTTCAGTTCCAGCACCTGAAATTTATTTGATTTTCCTGACCAGTTGCACCTGTAGCAGGAATGTCTGGTCGTGCTGGTAAAAGTTAATTTCTATTGTTCCTCTTTTCTCTATGGAATGAACAAAATCCCATTCGAGATATCTACGATATTTTGCGCTTTCCACCTGGAGGACGTTCTGTGCAGATGTTTCTGCTTTTGAACAGTTCAAATCCAAAGCCCATAACGGAAAAGAGTCACAGATAATCCAAGAATGTGTTCAGAAGTGACATCCTTACCGAGGAAGAAATTAAAATGTAGATTGTACCTCATATAGAGAAGTTCCAAAGAGTGGAAAGGTAGGGTGCTGGTGGGTGGTAGCCAAATAATCACATGATAGAGAAGGAATAGAAGGATGTTGATTGTTAGATGAAGTGGGGCAGGAATAGACCAGCATGGAGTTGATTGCCCGCAGGGCCCTTCCTTACTTTCGTTTTTGAGGCGTGCTTTTATTGCCCATCTGTAATGAAAAGGAGGTGATAAGACATTTTCTTGAATTACTGCAGTCTTTCTATTGAAAATAGTCTCACAATTGGAGACTGAGTTCCAGGATTTAGTGTGTCCATAAAGGACTAGCAAGAAATATCAACGTCAGCATGTAATGCACAACCTGGTGAAATCTGCATGTGGTAGTGTCCCTTGCGCATGCCGCCCTTATCTTTCTTGGCAGTAGAAGTGATGGGTTTAGGAGGTGCCCTTGGAGTACCTTGAGTGGGTGCAGTGCATTTCGTCGATGGTACACACTGCAGTCACTTTGTACAAGTGGTGGAGAGAATTAGTGTTTATGGTGATGCATGAGATGCTAATCAAGAGGACAGATTTGTCCTGGAATCTATCAAACTTCTTTGGAACGTTTGGGGTTGCACTCCTCCAAGCAAATGCCAAGCATTCCGATCCTGCTCCTGTCTCGTAGCATGTAGATGTAGGAAAGGCCCTGGCTTGTTAGGAGACGAGGTACTTGGCACAGGATAACAAGCCTGTATCCCGTTCTTGTAACTAAAATAACTATTTGGTTGTTCCAGTCAATGAACACATACAGGAAGTTGATGACAGGGTTTCCGTGATGGTAATGTTATTGAATATCAAAGGTAAGTCGAAAGACCCTCTCTCTGTCATGTAAATTTTACTTATCAGTGCAAGCCTGAATGTTGTCTAGGACTTTCTGCGTGCAAGCATGGGCTGTTTCATTTGCTGAAGAGTTGCAAACAGAATTGCACATTTTGTAATCCTCGGTGAATATCCCCCTTCCACCACTTTTGACCTGTGATGGAAGGGAGGTTCTGGATGAAGCAGCCAAAGATCTTTGTGCCTAGAACACAGCTCCGATGAACTCCCAATGTGATGTTTAGGGGCTGCGACAATTGATTGCCCAAAAACACAAGAATCTTTCTTTGTGTGAAGTATGATTCCAACCACTGGAATGTCATTCAATTGGTGTTTACCAACAACTTCAGTTCTATCGGCATTTCTTGATGCCAAAATCAGTGAAATGTTGGCTTCACCTCACCACTCTATTCAGTTCCTTGGTCCAAATTCAATCACAAGTTCAATTCCGGGCTTTCAGAGCAACAACCAGTCTGCTGGAGGAAATTTGCGGGTCGAACACCATCAGTACGAGAAAACCATGCATCAGGACTCTGTCGACCTGCTCAGTTCCGACCCGAAACGTCGACCGTTCCTTTTCTCCCACAGATGTTGCTCGACCTACTGAGCTCCTCCAGCAAAATGTTTGTTGCTTCAGATTATTACTCCAGGGCTTCCAGTAGTCTCACTGTAATTTTGCATCCCACTCACAATCTAACTTCTCTGCTTTTGAGCTCCTGCACTGCTCCAATGAATCCCAGCATAAGGCCCGTTCCTACACACATTTAACGTCTGTAGAACCAGTTTCCCACTCTCTGTTTAATTTCACTTGGAACCAATTCCCGCGTTCACGTGTAATTCACTGGATTCCCGTTGTAACTCTCTAAAATTCAACAGGTCCCCATTCTCTTGTTCGCTTTGAACTCTCCAAAGCCTCGTTCCCATGCTCATCTCATGTAGTGCAGGATATCCTTAAGGTTAATTCGCAGTGTGGGTCAGTAATAAGGAAAGCAAATGCAATGTCAGCATTCATTTCGAGAGGACTAGAATGTAAAAGTATGAATGCAATGCTAAGGCTTTATAGGCGTTTGTCAGACTTTATTAGTGGAATTGTGAGCAGTTTTCGGCACCATAAATAAGGAAGGATGTGCTGGCGTTGGAGAGGGTCCAGAGGAGGTTTACGAAAATGATACGGTATGAAAGGATTAACGTATGAGGAGTGTTTGATGGCGCTGGGCCTGTACTCTCTGGAGTTTAGAAGAATAAGGGGGGATTTCATTGTAGCCTACCGAATATTGGAAGGTCTGAATAGAATGGACGTGGAAATGATGTTTCCAGTAGTGGTAGAGTCTGGGACCAGAGGGCAGAGCCTCAGAATAAATGGAGGTCCCTTCAGAACTGAGATAAGGAGGAATTTATTTAGCCATAGGGTGGTGAATCTGTGGAATACATTGCCACAGACGGCTGTGGAGGCCAAGTCAGTGGGTACATTTAAAGCAGGGACTGATGGATTCTTGATTAGTAAGGGCACCAAAGGTTACAGGGCAAAAGGAGGAGAATGGGGTTGAGAGGGAAAAATAAATCAGAAACGATCGAATGACAGGCACAACGGACTTAAATTTAACCCATGTTAATTCTCATCTTAACGAAAGGCTTCATTCTAGACCCAATCGCAGTGCAGACTGGAATGAAACAACCATCCGGAATCACTCCAACGTTTTCCACAATTTCTCTCGCTGCAGTGCTATTCCTCACCTCTGAAAAGCTTCTTGTTGGAGTGCAAATAATCAACGAAGCCAGTGGGAAACTGTTCAACACACGTTGTCTCCAGTCTCGAACTAAAGTCACCCCGACAGTTTTGGAAGCAGGGTGAAGAGCTATGGACTCAGTTGCCGAAGCATCTGAGAGGAAGGGTGAACACTGAGCATCTGTAATAGCAAGATTGTCATCCAAGCTAGCCTGATTGTGTTTACCACCCTCTGACAATAAAGGCTTGCTATGAATGCAGTACCGAGCTCATTAGCAAACATTGATAATAAAATTCACCATCTCCTTCAGTGCATCAGTATAGCTTTAGGCTATCTGGGAAAAATGAATTGAAGGTGAATATTTCATGCTCAATTCAAAGCTTATGCTCTACCAGGCAACAGTGAACCCTGTCTTCCTGTAGTCTAATGAAACAAGGAGTACGGACCTACAGTTAGAGGTGATGGTGAGGATTGCTTTTGGATTGGAAACCTGTGACCAATAGTGTATCACAGAGTTCGGTTATGGGGCTCTCACTGTTTGCTGTATATATTAATGACTTAAATATTGATGTAGGAGGCATGGTCAGTAATTGTGCAGATGACATATAATGGCGGTGTTTTGGATAATAAGGATGATAGTCTCGGGATACAGAAAGATACCGATCACCTCATAAGTTGGGCAGAGCAATGGCAGATGGAATTTAAACTTGATAAGTGAAAATTATGCATTTTCAGAGCTCAAGTAAGGCTAGGGTCATACATAATGAATTGTTGGGTCCGACTGTGCATTGAGGAACAGAAATATCTTGTACAAATGCAAAGATCATAGAAGGTGGCAGCACATACAGAGTGATAAAGAAGGCAGATTGGATGTCAGACTTTATTAGCCAGGCAATAGAATATAAAGCAATAAGTTTATTATATAACATTATAAAATATAGGTAAGGCTACAGCTGAATATCTTGTGCAGTTTTGATCTCCACAGTATATAAATGATATGTAAGCACTTGGAAATGGATGGGGGTGGGGAGATTTGTCCAGCTAGCTGAGTGTATGGAGGAAGTTCAGGACGAGTTGTGGGCTGGCCGGGAAAAAATGATTTGCCGCTATTTACGGAAGAAATGGAAAGATCTTAGGCCGTCCTGGTGGGAGTTGGAGGTGTGAAAGGACTGGAGGTCTGTGGTGAACATGAGAGATTTCGGACCAGGGAACTATCAGCGACAGATGGTAGTGCAAGTGCTGCAGATGAAGGGGGAAAATTCGGAGAGGGAGGTGGAATACTTTCATGCTCCGAGGAAGTCTGTCTCCTGGGGCAGAAACAGGCTCCAGCGTTGGGGGATTTAGAGACCCACATTTGGGTATCGAAGGATGAAATGGAAATGCATGTAGGTGCGGATGACTTTCTACTTCATTGGCACAGAATTTAGGCTGGACCGGGGTCTATATCCCAAGCACATTGTGAGGCTGAATTTGTTTGCCGAGGCTACAAGTGATAATGCGGAATTGGATCAAGCTGCAATTAAAACAATTCACGTGCAGAGTCACGGCCTGGTGAGTAGGTGGTGAGACAGCACGGACAGGGTGACCGGTTAACAATGAGACACTGGAGGGCACCACAAATCGGACAGGACACCTTTCATTCTGATGCCAACGAGGACTTTATTTCATTGCTCTCCCAATACAAAGAGAATCTAAAGGTCAATATAATCAATAAGAAAATTACAAACAACAGGTATTCGGAATTGGAGCCCCACACCCTTTCAGCCAAGTAGTCTAAACTGAACTAGTCGCATTTGCATTAGTTTGCCCGTATCCTCTAGACCTTTATTATCCATGTAACTGTCCAAATGTCTTTTAAACTTTGTAACTGTACCCGCCTCAACCAGTTCCTCTGGCAGCTTGTTCCATATACCCACCGCCCTTTGCGTGAAAAAGCTTGCACCTCTATGTCCCTTTTAAATCTTTCCCCTCTCACCTTAAACCTCTGTTCTCTAGTTTACGACTCGCCAACTCTGGGAATAAGACTGTGACCATTCACCTTATCAATGCCCCTCATGATTTTATATACTTCTATAAGGTCACTCCTCAATCTTTTCTCCACGGAAAAAACGCCGCAGCCTATCCAACGTCTCCTGAGTTTGGCCGATGACGTCAAGCGCGCAGAACGCTTTCTTTAGCATCCAGTCTACCCGTGTCTCCACCTTCAGGGAACTATGTACCTGTATGGCTCGGTTTCTCTAGTAGATGTAATTTGGCTCTACAATTTTTATTGTATTGCTACACAAATGGGCTATATTGCAAGTGTCGCTGTAGCTAACAGCTCAGCCGTGGCTACACTTGTCGGGTATACTAATATTGTCTTGGTACAATTCAGTCAAGTATAATCCATGACTGGCCCCACACTGTTGGATCATGCTTCTGATCCCTTTCAAATATTTACCCAGTCACCTTAAATCTATGCCCTCACGTTTAAGACTCCCCTATCATGTAAAAAAAAACCTGATTATTCACATTATCTGTGCCAGTCATGATTTTACATACGTCTATAAATTCACCCTTCAGCCTCCCACGCTCCAGGGAAAAATGCCCCAGCCTATCAAGTATCTTTATTTTATTCGTTTATAATTCAGGTCTTTCCATGCTAACACGTTATAAACCAATTATTCCCATAGAATTATGGTATGCTGTTAGCAATTTGTGCTTTAATTATCTCCACACTATTACATTTTCCGTGTTTATCCCTATAATATTGAAATATGGTTCAATTAGCTGTTTACTATAAGATTATAATTCCCTCATCCCTGAACTTTTATATGAAACTGCAATTTCCCCTATATATTGGATTACGCTATAATGAGCTCAAGGTTGTTTAATTTTATTTCGCTTAGCCTCCTACTCCTGCAATACCGTGCAATGTTTCATCAACTCTTGGATTATGTTGCGAGTAGTTCAGTACAATTGGGTAATAATTCAGTTGACACCTGACCATCGCATTATGTTGCACTTTTCTCTATACTAATGGAATATTCTCAACTATCCTGATACTATTGCAATTTAATTCATTTCTTTCTACCTTGAACTTTTATTGAAATTGTCTCAATGTAACTAGATCATAACTGAATTGTGTTTGCGTTATGAGATTACTATCAATTCAATTCTGCGCTGTCAGATTACGCTCTTTCCATTGACGGATACAATACAATTGTCCGCACATTGCTGAATTAGGCTACACTCTCTCCAGACCAGGGTTGTTGAACACATGGCCTGCGGGTCGGGCCCAGCCTGCTGGTGGCTTGTTTCTAGACTATTCTGGAACCTCCACTGTTGATGTCAAGGCTCAGGTAGGTGGCAACTCCGACTGGTTTGCTGGTAGGAAGATTAACCCATGAAAACAGAGTTGTTTTATTAGTTACACATTAGTAACATTCCTGCGTATACAGGATGGCTAATAGCTTTACAATCAACCTACATGTGAACTCATCGGCCTGTGTTCAATAAACTCACAGGCAGTAAAAACAGAAAATGCTGGAAAAACTCAACAGGTCAGACATCTGTGGAAGGGAAACAGAGTGAGAGCTTCAGGTCGATGACATGTTTCAGCGGGTCAACGACAAGAACGTTCCCTCTGTTTCTCTCTTATATATACTGCCCGACCACCAGTTTTCTGTTGTTATTAAAGATTTCCGGCACCCGATACAAGTGGGAAAACAATTTGGTTGGAAAACTAGAGGAAGTTTCACAGAAAGAAATGAAAACAATGTCAAGCAAATAAGTCAACTTTACAAAGTAAGTTTTAGTTTGTACAACTGTGGATATTTTACAAACCATGATGAGATATCGGTCAGATTAAAATCCCAGACTGTTATTGAGTCTATAGTATTGGCAAGGCTTGACAATTGATTTCACGGGAATTCTGTGCTTGAACATATTAAAATATCAATCATTCTTCATTGCACTTTAAATCAAAAGAACGTTCCTGGCGTGTTATCGTTTGGGAGGAACCTGAACATAAACTGGTCATAAAGTTTGAATGTGTGTTCAGGTGTACGTGACTAAAAGTAAGGTATTTAACTGAGTGATATAAAAGACAGCAGTTTCCCTGAGTGGGTTGGGGTGATTCGGACCAATAACCCACCACCCTCCACCCCGGCAGCGCTACTCAAAACATATATTTCACCGTAATGGACTTTGTGAAAATGGACCATTGCGCATTATGGTGGTCCATGTGACAACCGTGGCTGCAGTTCCAAAAATATTCCGTTGTAAAGAACGTTGGGAGGTTCAGTTCACGGACGAGATTGGAGAAATATAGCTGCTTCTTGGCAATCCCAGATATCATGAATGACTTGCTTCCTGTCCTGTTCTATAGGTTGCGAGCTTGCTGATTAGGCCAGCATGAGAACGGCAGACTCTGCCACGGACGGAGCAGGTGGGTGGGCAATTTGTAAGCTGGTACAGTTCTTTCAACAGTTTTGCAGGGCTCCTTTATGCTCTGGACACATACTCTCGCTGTCTTAATGGCGAAAGTCATCAATGAAGACAATGTTCCTCTTCTTTTTTCCCCTCTAGAAGGTATACAAACTGCCTTGTTTCCACATTGGCTGCATTGGCTGTCTCTTGCTCGATATGCGTCACTCAGCGAGGAAATGTCAAAGTGATGTTGCCTCTGATAGAGTCATAGAGTCATAGGGTAATGCAGCACGGAAACAGGCCCTTCAGCACAACTGGTCGACGCCGACCACGGCATCTTCCCTGCTAGTTCCAGTTGCCCGCGTTCGACCCATAACCCTGGAAGTCCCTCCCCTCTATGTACCTATCCAAATGCCTCTTAAATATCGCAACATTACCCGCCAACCACTTCCTCTGGCAGCACATTCCAGGTACTTGTTACCCTCTCTGCAAAGAAGATACCTCTCAGGTCTCGCTTAAAGTTCTCCCCAGTTATCCTGTACCTGCGCCCTCGAGTTATCGACTTCCCATCCCTGAGGAATAGACGATGACCGTCCACCTTATCCATATCCCTCATGATTTTCCTACGCTCCGAGGAATAAACATCCAGCGTGACCAACCGTTCCGAATAAATCAGGCCCTCTAGTCGAGGCAGCATCCTCGTAAATGTCTTCTGTACCCTCTCCAGCTTGACAATGCCTTTCCTATAACAGGGTGACCAAAACTGTAAGCAATACTCCAAGTGCGGCCTCACTAATGACTTATATAATTGCAACATAATGTCCTTACTCCTACACTCGATGCCCCGACTGATGAAGGCAAGGATGCTAAACGCCTTCTTCACCGCAATAGTAGAGCAAAGTTCATATCGATCACCGTCGGAATTGTCCATGAAGGTCCTAAACACCATTTCGTGGAGTGGAAGCTGCTGCACATGATCTCTCTTACCGTGGAGTAGCCTTGGCACATCAGTACCAAATGGGCTTCTTAGAGCAAGGGCGTGATTCAATGGCTTCTCTATTCCAAAGTGAATGGAGACCACTATCTGCTATATGGCTATTATGGTGCACACATGAAGAGGGTGCATACACACGGGTGGCATCCGCATGTGAGCACTTGCTTACTCCCATGCATAGACATACGCACATACTCTAACTTAAACACGTGTATGCTTAGCCGCAGGAGCCCTTGCACACCATCCGCCCAGCACCAGTCCATTAAGTCTGGCTGTATACAGAGATCTATTCCCTAGCCCCGGTTGCCCACTTGCCCTGTGGTTTTGAATTCTAGTTCTGCCAGGCACCTTTCGAACAACACACATCACCTCAACGACACTTCGAGACGTTTAACTATGGAAGATGCGTCTTCCCCTCTACCCTTTCTGCTTTCTGCAGGACGATTTTCTTCGTGCCTTCTTAGTCCAATCGAGCTTCCAGTCGCATGTCATTTTAACTCGTCTTCCTGCTCCTTAAACCTGTCTGTTCTCAGCCTTCTCCATTGCCACGAAAAGGCCAAATACTAAATTGGGAGAACAACATATCCTATTCCGCTTGGTTCGCTGACAATCCAATGGTATGAACGTTACATTCCCCAATTTTATGTAAGCCCCATCCTCAGTGCTCCCCTCTCAGACACACTCATCTGTCCACCTAATTTTCTTCTCCCTTCCATCTGCCCATAACCCCTCCCCATCTGGATCCACCTATCCCCTCCCAGCCTCTATCCCACCACTCCCTCGTATGGCGATCTTTCCTCTTCCTTTTTAGTTCTCATACTGGGTCTCGACCCAAAGCATCGATTTACATCTTTTGCCTCCACAGATGCTGCTGAACCTGCTGAGTTCTTCCAGTGTCCTTTCTTTTGTTCCAGATTCCAAAATCTAATGTCTGTTGTGTTTTCTGCAAGAGAAGTGTTGCATCATTTCAGGCAGTAGCTTTGGACCGAGCACAGCTCGTTTCCACTCAGGTTCTGTGCTCGAGGTGACTGAAGAGGCAAATGTGGGCATAATGATACGGGCAGGAAGATAGTTTGCCAGGTGGTGCACTCCTTAGACCATTGATGTTGGACTTCCACAAGGACCAGACGAGGGTCTTGCGATTACAGCCATAGTAACAAAGCTGTACAGCATGGAACAGGCCCTTTGTTCACAGCGTCCATTCTAGACGTCAAGCACCTATCTATCCCAATCTAACTTTCCAGCACCTATCCCGGAGCTTTCTGTGTCATGGTACTTCTGATGTTCATTTAAATACTTTGTAAATGCCGTGGAAGTTCTTACATCCACCACACCATCGGTTCTCTGTTCGGTTCAGAAATTTCTTTTCCACTTTGGGCAATCACGTCCAGAACTCGCCAAAGATAGTTTTCTTTGAAGGAGGCTTTCAGAATATTTCTGAGTTAGTTCCTCTGTCCACATGGTAATCTCTTACTGTGATGGGGTTCAGTGCAGCGTGTCTGTTTCAAGAGTGTGGTATTGGTTACGAAAACAATGTGGCCAGTCCAACATAGCTGAATGGGTTTAATAGAGGCAGGAGCCCTCCGGATGTCGGTCTGGAACATGATGAGGACATTGCTTTACTTTTCCTGCCAGTGGATTTGAAGGATTTTGCAAATGACGTTGTGGTATCTCTCCAGTGGTTTAAGGCGCTTGCTGCAGGTGGTCCATATATCAGAAGCACTCAGGAGGCCAGGTGTACTGCAGCCGAACAGATCATGAGTTTTGCTGTGTATTTGAATCGTGGTTTACTCAAATGGCCAAAAGCTGAAATATGCACTGAAGGAAATGATGTATTTCATTATTGTCGTTTGTCAAGAAATGGTTCATGAATATGAGAATTACGATTTGAAGTGTCTTGCCATGGACTTTTACTGTTGGAAGACGGTGTTGCGCAATCTGGGCGGACACTAATTTTAGGGGTCGATATGAGTTCTGTTCGGTACTGAAGACAACGTCGGGTAACCAACTTCTTCTTGCTCCTGTATATTAATTGCACTCTAGCAGGAGGTGAGGAGCAGCATTCCAATGAGAGAAATTGTGGAAAATATTGGGTAAACGTTATATCCTTATTTGATTCCAATTTACACTGAGATTGGGTCCGGGTGGGCCCTTTACTTAAGGTCTGAACTCCCACGCTGTCGCTGAGCAGTAGGATGGAAACAGCTTTCTGCTGGCAGTCACATTTCAGAAGAATGGATTCGCTGTAATCTGTGTCGTCAAAGAAACACCCTGTACAATGTTTGTACCTGCTCTTTGCACTTGTTTTGGAGTTGTCTCACAGGAAAGTCATGTCTATGGATGAACATAATCTATGCTGTAATTCGGTGAGTCGCTGGATGGAGACGGTTGAGGAACACTGCAAGTAACTTTCCTTGCTATGGACTTCAGGGAGACCCTTCCAATCAATCCACTCAGGTTTGTCTCCTCATTCAAAGACGGTCGCAATGACAGCGTAGCTTATGGCTCAAATCTTACTTTCCATTAATCAGCCCATGCATGAATGTTAGTATTGCTGCATCCAAACAAGTGTTGCTTAATTTACTGGTTAAATAATGTGCAATTATTAGCGAATATCCCAAATTTTGGTGAAAGGAAGTACATTGACGGAACAGCTGAAGAATCAATGCCCCAAAAAGAAACTCCCGCTGTGATGTCCATTGGCTGACATAACTAACACCTAATAACCACAGCAATCTTCATTTGCACGAGGAATGACTCCAACCGCTGGAGTCTCTTCTCATAGAATCATAGAATCATAGAACAGTACAGCACAATACAGGCCTTTCGGCCCACAATGCTGTGCCGACCTTTAAACCTCGCCTAAGACTATCTAACCCCTTCCTCCCACATATCCCTCTATTTTAAATTCCTCCATATGCTTACCGAGCAATCTCTTGAATTTGACCAATGTACCTGCCTCCACCACCTCCCCAGCCAGAGCATTCCATGCTCCAACCACTGTCTGGGTAAAAAAAACTTCCTCTGATATCTCCCTTGAACTTTCCACCTGTTGCTTTAAAACCATGCCCACTTGTCTTGAGCATTGGTGCCCAATATAACTTTGGCTTCAGTTTTTACCAGAACTACTTAGTGCGGCACTCGGTCAAGTACTGCCGTGGTATCAAGGGCAGTCACTCTTACCTCACCCTTGGAATTCAGCCCTTTGGCTCATGTTTGGACCAAGGCTGTTCTGTGATCTGGGGAGAAATGGTCTTGGTGAAACACAACCTGGGTTTTGGTGAGCAGGTTATCAGTGAGTAAGCACCCCTTGACAGCAGCACCGATGACACCTTCCGTTAATTTGCTGATGACTGAAAGGAGACCCAATGGGTGTTATTTAGCTAGATTGGATTTGAACTGCTCTTTGTGAAGAGGACGCACATGGGCCAGTGTTGTACCTACACTGGAATAACTCGAATACAGGCATTGTTAGTTCTGAAGCACAGCTCTTCAGTACTACAGCTGGGATGTCGTCCGGTTTCCGATATGATGGAGATCGCAGGACAAGATCAGTGAGAATATTTTCAGAAGGGATCAGTTCTGTGGAGTGAAACCTTAACACTGAACGTCAGAGCATCATGAAACCATCACACCTACCCCTCCCCCCCGAAATCCAGTGGTCATTGATATGTACCAGAGATTTCAGTGGGCTATGTTTCAAAGTAAGAACGGCCAACACTCAGAACAAAGAGAACAATGTCCTTACAGCATGCTTGCAATTCTAACATTGCCCAGATGATTTTCCCCTTTTTGGAATAATGTGTTGTCTACAATGGAAACTGACATGAGCTGAAGAACCTGTGGTGTCACTGACTAGTGATAAAAAGTGAAATTAACAATGGCTAAAGGTAATTCAGGCAATGAAATGGAGGGAAAGTAAGTTACGCTTGCTGCAACTTGTCTGCATTTCCAGAAACCCACGCCCATCATCCAGGCTCACACTGAGATAATCCTGGACATTACGGACTGGTGAGTCTCACATCAGTGGTATGGAAGCTGTAGGAGAGGATTCATGGGGATTTATGAGTACTTGTAAAATCATGATCTAATTAGAAACAGTCAGCATGGCTTTGTGTGGGACAGATCATCTCCTACTAACGATTGAGTTTTCGTGGAGATTATAAAGGTAATCCATTAAGGCAGAGCAGTGGATGCTGTCTGCATGGAGTTTGGTAAGACATTCGACAAGGTCCCTCATGGTAGGCTCAAAAAGAAGAGTAAGAGGCACGGGATCCACGATAACTTGGCCGTTTGTATTCAGAATTGGCTTGCCCATAGAAAACAGAGGTTAGTGGTCGATGGGGCTTATTCTGTCTGGAGGTCCAAGACTAGTGATGTACTGAAGGGATCTGTACCGGAGCCTCTGGTGTTTGTATATAAAGGAATTGGATGAAAATATGGATGGGCGGGTTGGTAAGTTTTCCGATGACACAAAGATTTGTGGCATTGTGGATAGCGTGGAATGTTGCCAAAGGATACAGCGGGATATAGATTGGGTGGAGAAATCGCAAAAGAAGTTTAATCCGGGCAAGCGTGAGCTGTTGTACTTTGGGAGATCAAATGCAAAGGAGGAGTACATAGTTAACGGCAGTGTTGACTTACAGTGTTATCTTCCGATCCAAGTCCATAGCTCCCTGAAAGTGGCTGCACAAGTTACTAGGACGGTAAAGAAGGCGTTTGGCATTCTTGCCTTTGTTAGTTGAAACACTGAGTTCATGATGTTATGTTGGAAGTTTATAACTCTGCTCAGTTGCATCGGACGTGTTGCCTTCAATTCTGTCGCCCCATTATAGGAATGATGTGGAGATTGCGGAGACAGTGCAGAAGAGGTTTACGAGCTGTTTAGATTAGAGGGTATGTGCAATAAGGAGAAGTTGAACAAACTAGGGTTGTTTTCTCTGGAGAGGAGGAGGCTGGGGAGACACCTGATGGAAGTTTATAAAATAATGAGAGGCACAGATAAAGTAGGCAGCCAGTATCATTTTCCTAGGGTCGGAATGGCTAATACTAGAGATAATGCATTTAAGCTGAGAGGGAGAAAGTTCAAAGGAGATGTGCGGAGCACGTTGTTTACACAGAGAGTGGTGGGTGTCTGGAATGTGCTACCAGGGGTGGTAATGGAGGCAGATACGGTAAAGGCGTTTTAGAGGCCCTGAAACAGGCACATTGGCGGAGGCTGGAGGGATGTGGACCATGTGTAGGCAGAAGGGATTAGGTATTATTAGCTTAATCGTGGGCCGAATAGCCTGGCTTTGTGCTGTACTGTTCTATATTCTACGAGTATAAAACGTACGGGGATCCAGTTATCCAGGAAATTGATTCTCTACATCTCTGTGAATGAGCCGAGGCCCGTTTGCTTTCAGGGTTTGTGTGGCCCAGTGAGAAGACAGGCAAGTGAAGAACTTCCAATATTTTCTCCAGGATTATCTGCCAGGAATAGTTTCTCTGATCATTCATTTTATCAGCTTTTCTCTGAGATTTGGCGTGTGCCTTGTTTGCCGTCCTTGCCAAGGTTACAACAATGAGTGAGCTTCAAAAATAATTAATCGGCTGGGAAAAGATCTGGGACCATCGGTGAATCTGGGAGATGCCTTTTTTCCCCCTAATAACAAGGTGAATACATGAGTTATCCAGCAGGTCAGGCAGCATATGTGGAGAGACAAATAGAGTTAATGCTTCACGTTGATGACTCTTCGCTTGAGCCGTTTTAGTTTTTTTTTCAGATTTTCAACATCTGCAATTGTTTTCCTTCTTTGTTCGCTTTTATGTTGAATGTCAAATGTTTAACAGAAACTCAGTCAGCGGATACTTTAATGTGGACCATTTCAAGCATTGTCGAACGCAGCCTTCACCACTTCCTGTGTATTCTGCACAAGCTGATCAAGAGCATTATTCAGCAGAGAGTAGGTCATTCCAAATGACGTTCCTGCTCCAAAAATTGAACCAATAACTGGTATAAATTTAAACGCGGTCTCGACACCCGCGATGCCCACAGCAGTGCCACCCAATAACATCCTTTTCACAAGATCCTTATTTATTTCACCCACGAGAGGGGTTTTCACTTCTGCTGTCAGAACTTCCACAGGTTTCCCTGTCGCATTAGCCAGTCTTTGAATAGAGGCATCATCCAGGCCAAGATACTTCCGAAAATCTATAATTGCAGTGATCAGTAACCCAATGTCACAGGCAATGGCCACTCCAGGAACTGGCACAGCTCCTAACGTTCCTGCAATTGTTGCCAACATCCAGATTCGTTTCTTTAGTTGAACTTCTTTCTCCTTCACAATATTTAACGTTGTACTTGGGAGTGACTTCAGGAAAACATCTTTCTTTATATCATCGAGGTTATTTGCAATAGTTTTCTGTAATTCTGCAAAATCAAATTCATTAATTTCTATGCTTGATATAAGGAAAACAGTGGGCTCTGCAATCCCTGTTTTTTCCAAGCTGCGAATACAGTAATTCCTGATCTTGGCTAGTTCTGCCTCTCTGTCAGCATTAACAGCCTCAAATAGATATGATCTGATGTCGTTGTCAATTTGAGTTCGCACAAAGTAAAACATCTTCCCGAGCTTTTTAACCTCCTTCACGAGGTTTGCATCAATTTCCGTGAATCGATTTCTTGAGATAACGATAAAAAAGTCGTATTGTTCAAATTTCATTTTGGTCGGGTATTCCTTCGCTGGAAAGTTTACGGTTCCAACTCCCGGTAAATCCCAGAAAGAAACTTCTGGAAAGCTGGGATGTTTGTATTGGGTTGGCTCCATTGTGGTCTCTGTGTTCCCAATTTTAGCTGCTCCCTCATCACAGCCTCGGAGCCCTCTCATAGCGTTGATGAAGCTTGATTTCCCTGCACCCGATTCTCCTGTCACTGCGATGTGAAGCTTGGTGCTGTTCAAATGGTTTACCTTGTCCTGGATCAGAGAAGCCAACGCTTCCAGCCCACCCGATCCATAAGCAGAAGAAAGATCCTTGAGTTCTTGTGGATTGAAGAATGTGGAGTTTGAGGGCGGATTCATCGTTTCTCTGTGGAAAATTTTATGTGGTTAACATTTCTCTAACTTGTTCCGTGAACCTCTAATGGAAACTACAACGACAGGTTTCTGTTTAAAGTAGAAATCACGGAGGCCGGGGCACCTACTTACAAAGACTGGAAGACGCTGTGAGGTGACGATAAAATAAACTTGTCACTCAGTAAGAATACTGACCCCGTTCTCTCCACCTTCTTTCCTGCTCCCAGTGCTCCTGGGACACGTTCTACCAAGATATTCTGACTTTTGAACAACTGTGTTCACTCTGTAGTATTAAAATGGAACGTGAACTTTTGTTGTGCTTTGTTGTAGAAAAACATCAGAATCATGCAGGGGAGAACTAGAATTTAATGCCGATTTACTCAATAAAGCTATTGCTTTCTGCTGATTCAGGTGGGGCAGAGAGAGACAGCTGACGTGTGGTTGCACTGTTGGAAAACAAGAGGTCAGGACAATGATTCTGTGACATGAGGATAAAATAGGAGAGTTTTGGCAGAAGAAGACTGTCGGGGCAGAAATTCCGGCAGCTTAGTAATTTCCCTGAGGTACAGAGACGCTTCTGTTTGTGTTCCAGTGGGAATGGGATGTATGGAGAAGAGAACCCAGGAGAATTGAGACAATGAGGAATGGAGGGGAGTAGAGAGGAAAGGAAAGGTAGAAAAAGAGGCCAAGGATTCCTCCGGGGATAGAGGGACCAGGGATATTAGGGCAATAAATGGAAATGAAAAATAAAAATTAACAGATCTCTGAGCAGGAGGAGGTTCCAATGAAGGACAGAAAGAGGGAGTTAGGAAGGGAACCCAGCTTTGCCACTATAAAAGCCAGGACAGGCGTGACAGTACAACGTGAGAGATAGGAGAAGGGAGTGGTCCATTTAGCCCGTTGGCCTACTTGACATTTAGTATGACCTTTATTGAGCTTCTTTCTACTTATAACACGAGTTTACTGCCCTGTCTCATATCGTCCAATTCGACTAAATCTCAAAATCTACTGATGTCTGTTTCGAATCCAAGGTAAGGAGTGCAAATCCCGTCTTCCCGTTATTCTGAGGCTGTAGCCTTTGTGACCGCAGACAGACAGGACTTGATCTGATTTTGCAAATGGAAAGCTACAGAAGCATAATAAAGGCTGGGCATTCAGTCGAAAAGGGGAGAATGGAGAGCGGGTGGGTGGGACACAAGGCTAGAGGTTAGGGGTTGGGTTATGAGGGATAAGAGTGGTTTTAGAGGGGTGGAGGTGAGTCGGACACCGGTTTAAAGGTGCGAAGGAGTGTGAAGGAATGTAAGGTGGGATGATGTAATATGGGGAAGTGACTGGCTATCAGGGATGGGATCGAGCTGCACTACCTGGGCTAACCGATTGGAGGAGCAGCTAGCTTTGGTAATTCAGCTGCCAGTGCTGCCCCTTTCATGAGAAAGTTGAGCATTGGCGGTGAACAACACAGGGAAGTTGTTCTGGGCTAGAAGCTGCTCAGAAGACATGATGCGACCAACCTGGAATTGGCTCCTCCCATTCCCGTTCTCTGTGTCTCGCTGTCCGGTCTGTGTGAAGGTACGGGATCCCAGCGTCTCCTCCTCAGGAAGGCCGAGTAGTTGGTGGCTCAAGATTCCTCTTTGCCTTCTGTTCGTGAGTTTGTTCCGTCTAGAGAAAAGTAGTGAGAGTGAGCTATGGTTCCTTTAAAACAGAAAACTACAAGACTGGTGACCGAATTATCCGTAATCAACAAGGTAATCAGTGAACTAGGAAATGCACAACCGAGCATTCCCACACCATCACTTTGGTTGTGAGAAGGAATAGCAAGCGACTAGCGATAGGTTTGCTCAGCAGTTCAAGCACAGAGAACCTTGTAGATTACTGGGATGGCAAAGTTTGTGTAGTTCAAGACATTGTTTGTCTCCAGGATCTTGACTTTCCTCATTAGGGAGCTGGGCTGGTATTTAGTCAATGGAAGACAACTGCAGTTCCTTGGTCATCATTAAAAGGGAAATTCTAAAACCTGGTTTCAGGCAGACAAATCAGAAAAGATTAACCTGTTGAGTTGTTTGTGGGACATGGATGTCAGAGGAAAGGCCAACATCTAGTGTCTTTTGATTGGTGATCGATAGTGCAAAGTATATTTTGTCAGTCGAGAGTCATGGACATCATGGACTAGTCCAGCATTTATACCCGTTCTTATCATCCATGAAAATTGTCGATGACCACTTTCTTGAACCGTTGTAGTGAAGGCGTCCCAAAATGTTGCTGAGGAGGAGTTCCAGGATTTAGACACGACGACGAAGTAACGGCAATGAAGGAAGGGCGAACTAGTTCCAAGTGTGTGACTTGGAGAAAACCCTGCATGTGCATGTTACAGTATGTTGAATTGACAATTTGTCTGTTTGTGTGCCTTGGCTGCGGGCAGGCTTACCAGAAAACCATTAAAAATGGCTGCACCCTGATGAATAGATCAATTTCAGTTTCTCTTTCGACATCAAGGGATTTGTTTGATCCCAGCTGCCTGTACCTGACAAATGCCACCCCCCCCCCCTTTTTGACGAGAACCTCAATACCTGTCGTCAATCCGGGTTGCCCGATCCTGGTCCCGATCTCACTTTTAAAAGTTTCCCGCTTGTCCTACCGCCCCTTTATCTGCAAACAGCTTCTCCCAATCAACCACTGTAAGTTCCTGTATAATGCCATCAAAGTTGGCATTGACCAAATTTAGTACTTTCACTTCTGGGTTAGTCAGATCTTTTCCAGAACTATTAAAACTAAAAGAATCACTGTCGCTGGTCGCAACGTGCTCTCCTGCTGACACTTCAGTTTTTTGCCCTGCCTCATTTCCCAATAGAAGTTTGAGTGTTTCCCCCCTCTCTAGCATGATTAAATATTCTTGGACACATTTAACAAATTCTGTCCATTCCAAGCCCTTAGTACAATGCAGCCCCAGTCAATATTAGGGAAGTAAAAATCACCTGCTATTATAATGCTATTTTTCTTACAGCTATCTGCAATCTCCCGACATATTTGCTCCTCTAATTCCCACTGACTATTCTGGGGCCAATAGTAAGATCCCATCAAAGTAGTCACCCCTTCTAGTGAGTTACACCCACATAGCCTCAACGGATGACCCCCAAGGATTATTCTTTATAAGTAATATCGTGAAGTTCTTCCTCAACAAAAAAACACAACTTTTCTTCCTCTCTGCTTCCATCTCTATTACGCCTACAGCTTCCGTATCCTGGAACATTGAACTGCCCGTTCGGCCCATTCCTCAACCTTGTTTCAGTAATGGCAATAATATCTTGTCCCATGTACCTATTCATGCAAGGAGTACATCGACCTTACCTGCCAGGCTTCTTGATAAAAACAAATGCAGTTTATTCCCCCAGACCGTCCTGCTCACTATCCTTCCCCCGTCTGTCCTGAACATGCTTGCTCAAACGTCTATATTTGCCTCAACTTTCTCATCTACCACACTACTACTTTGGGTCCCAACCCCTGCCAGGCCACTTAAACCCTCCCAAGTCATTACAGCAAATCTCCCCGCTAGGATATTGGTTTCCGTCCAGTTTAGATGCAACCCGTCTCTCTAGTGCAGGTCAGCACTCCTGCCAAAATACCAATGGTCCAAAAACATGAATCCATTCCTCCTGTACCAACTTGTCAGTCTCTCATTCATCTGTACTACCCTCATATTCCTACCCCAATTTGTGCATGGAACTGTTAGCGTAATCCAGAGATTACAACTCTTGAGGTCCTGATTTTTAATCTTCTGTCTAACTTCTGACCTTCACTTACAGTGCCTGTGGATAATGGAGAAGGGTGAACTGCCTGAGTTCATTGTTCATACAGGCATACATGATGTAGGTAGGAAAAGAGAAGAGGTCTGACAGGCAGATTTAAGAAATATATTATTACAGATGTTAGATATTCATTTAAGACATAGCCCTTCTCCTGCGGTTCTACGAATGGACTACCACGGAGAGATCTCATCTTTTCTCTATCTATTCTCTATCCTATTTCTACAATGACCTCTGGCTGCTCACCCTTCACCTTGATAATGTGCAGCTGTTCGGAGATATCCTTGGCCCTGACATCCGGGAGACAACATATCACCTTGGAGTTCTGTTCGCGGCTACAGAGACCCTGTCTACTTGCCGAACTATTTGATCCCCTTATCACTACACCTCTCCTTGGCTCCACTCTATTCTTCTGTGCATCAGAACCATTCAATGTGCCACAGATCTGGCTGATGCTGTGGATCGCCTCTGCAAGGCCCTCCCTCAATATTATTCAAAACAAGGTACTTGTTAGTGAGTGGAATGGTCACAGTGAAATGCTGCAATCTCTGTCTACCCCCTCTATTTTCCTGGTGGTCACCGAACTACATGCTGCCTGCCACTTAGGTATGACCACTTCACTAAAGCTCCTGTCTGTTAGGCCTTACCTTACAAAGCTCCTTCTAAACCTTCTCATCGGGATCCTCTTGCCAGGCCTGTTGGGACCAGAAAGCAGTAGACTGCAATAGGACATGTATAGGCTTGCATAATGTGTAGAAAATTTAATGTATAGAAATCTGCTGATGAAGTTTGGTAGAAGGGATGGGGAGAGGCAACATAGACTAAATGGATCAGGCATAAGGATGATTTAGGAGCTGAGTGACATAGGAATTCATGTGCAGAGATGAATTATGGTAGGTGTATTGTGAAGGGTCGTGGCTGTCACGTGACAGCACTGCCCAGCACCTGACTGAAAGGCACACCACTGTCACTGAAGGGCCGGCTCCACCCCACCCTTCAGGTACACACCTCACGATTAGTCCTTTAAGCACCTTTGTACCTGGCCTCGGGCCATTGGTCTGCGGTGAGAGATAGTTCTTGCTGGCACCGGGACATTGGCCCTTTTTAACTACCTGGACTGGACCACACCCAGCCCTCCGGCATTATAAAGAGTGCCGCATGTGCTTAGTTCACTCTCTTTTGATTGCTCCACGGAATCAAGGAACAACGTTGAAGAGACCATTAGTAAGAGTGGGCACTTCCACAGAGTTAGGAGCGTTCTGAGATAAGATTCCCAGTAGCGTAAAGCCGTGGCTGCACTGAGTCGAGGGGCGGCAGACATCGTACTGTTTCTTCCTTGATCGTTTATATCCAGTTCGTTGTGTGTGTGTGTGTGTGTGTGTGTGTGTGTGTGTGTGTATCTTACGCTTGTTGCGATTCCCTCATGCTCGCGATCACCTGCGCACATGTGTGTATGTGTGTATTGACCCCGCTTTCTTTTCCAGTGTTTGTCTTCATAAATAAACCATTTAAACCCAAGACTGTGTTCAGGGTCCTTGTTCTTCGAGACCCTTCGAATCTGTTTCACAACAGTAGGACACAGTGAGTAGGCAGTTAGGTCTTTGGCTTGATCAATAGAAGCATTGTGTGAAAATACAAGGAAGTTATGGTGAACTTTAACAAGTTCATCACAACTTTCTTGTTCTTACTGAGTCACATTCATAGTACAAGTGAGACAGGCCACATCCATCTTCAGCAAAAAAAAGTCTAACCACCTATCCTTCATATTCAATAAATTAACGCCACCAAGTATGAGAGTGCAATGTACAGTTGTGACCTCCATATTTAAGCAAGGGCATTCTTGCAATGGAGATAGTGCAGAAGAGGGTCAATTGGCTGATTCCTGGAATGGAGGGATTGGCATATGAAGAGAGGTTAAGCAGGCTCAGACTATACTCGTTGGGGTTGAGAAGAATGAGAGGTGATCTTATTGAAACATGTAAGATTCTGAGGAGGATTGACAGGGTGGATGCTGAGAGGATGTTTCCTCGATAAGGGGAATCTAGGTGTAGATTTAGAATATAGCAAACCTGTGACCTCTTTCCCCATGTAAGACGGGCAGGATGTACGTAGGAACAATGTTCACTGCTGATTCCCCTCCAGCTGTGCACCACCCTGATTTCGAAATATTTCGCTGTTTCTTCATTACCGCTGGGCCTAAATGCTGGCAATCTCTCCCCAACAGCACGTGGGAACACCGTCACCTCATGGTCCACAGCAGTTCAAGAAGCCATCTTACTACCAGTTTCTCGAACACAGTTTGGGATGGGTAATACAGCTGGTTTTGTCTGCTTATCCACAAGTGACTAAATATTCTCAGCAAAGGCAATTTTCCATCAAATATTCACCAAGTCCGCTGGCTGTACGTGCATCTGCAAAGGAACTTTCTCAGTCCTCAAGTATTTCCATGACTTTCTCTGATTCATGCATCCCTCCATAATTGGTAATTGCCTCTACTCCAATAATCCATGGCACATCCTTTCACAAGGTTTCTTTAACACAGCGAAAATTTCCGTGGCTCCAAATATCAGGAAGTCTCGTTTCACCTTCCCCATGTCTTCAAATCTGGGAATTTGTGTGTGACGAGAGGTGCTAATTCACCTGTTACTTCTCCCTTCCCGGAGCTGTATGTTAATGTGCTGGTATGAAACAGGGATCCAGCCCAGAGCGATTCTCCTGGATACCCTCTCGTTCATTGATCCATTCTAGGTGGGAATTTCAAGCTTCCACTCATAGCTGGAAATTACTTACCCAGGTTCGATATACAAATCATCCTTGCACCAGGTAGGTACCATAACATCTCGGACTCTAGATCCAGTCTCAACACGACGAGTTTCGCTAATGATTGAATCTCCTCCAACCGTCACCTTCCTCCTCGTCATTCTTCAGACGTCTTGTGCAACCATGTCTCAAGGTTAGTACTATGGCTATCTTTCTGACAATGTCGATCCGAATCCTTATGGTTTACAATGCATTGTACATGTTGGTGGAATCACTTTCTGAGTTCTCCGTTCTCTCTTCTCTCACTTGGGTTATCCTGAACCTGGCCCTTCTTAACTCCTTCTGATTCGTGACATTTGATGAGAATCATAAGCAACCGACTATAGTTTGTTGAAAATTTCCCAGCGCCCTGCTGCCATTTCTATAATAACAGATCCTATCACGTTCCCTCACCGATCCCTTTACATCCTGAGCTAAATATATGCTCCACTCTACTCCTGCTCATTTGGTTTGATCAGTCAATGTGGAGATTAAAGTTCTCCATGAGTATTGGACGGCGCGTGTAACATGCCCCTGTAATCTGCTGGTTTCTGCCCTGTCCTGCATTGCCACCACGTTCGGGTTCTGTTGACAACTTCCAGCAATGTTTTCAGCTTCTTCATGTTAATTACTTCCACCCAAACTGATTCTACTGCCGAACTAATATCCTTCCTCTCTGCTGCATTTATCCCAGTCTTAAAATAAGGAGCAGCCCAACTCATTATTCATTCTCCCTCTCTCGTATGATCACGGAGTATCCTGGAATATTTACTTCCCACCCTTAGTGTCTCTGCCACCTTGCCTTGGTAATGGTGATGAGATCGCACTTGTGGTATCAATTCACCTGCCTTGGTGTGAAAGTCATGTACAACCAGATAAAGGGCCTGCAGCAGAAGAAGCGACAGCACTCTTCAGCTGACAGACTCCACCCACCCACTCGAAGGGTCAGACACATTCAAGTGAAAGGGGAAGGATTTGGTCACGTTCTAGTTCAATGTTGTCATTTGTAAACAGAATACAGTTCGTTCACAGAAGCAAATTTTAGTATCATTACAGTACAGAGAGAGACCATTCAACCAACCGGGTCCATGCTAGCTCTCTGCAATCACATCAATGCTTTCTCCGCTTATTTCCCACACACCTGCAGTGCCGATCCCATTTCCGGTGAAAGTCCTGACTGACTCTATGTCTACCTCTGCAGGAAGTGAGTTCCAGATCATTGCTGCTTACAGCGTCACCAAAGTTTATCCGCATATCCCTCTTGTATTTCTCGCCTATCGTTTTATATGTAGGAGCCCTGGTGCTTGAACCGAACTCCGTGGAATTGGTTCCCCTTACTTACCCTCTCGAAACCCGCCACAATCCCGCCCAATTCTTTCCAATCTAATTTCAGCCTTTGACCCAAGGCGGCCAAACCAAGCTTCCCCAGTATAAGTCTGGAGCCAAACTCCCTCATTCCCGTACTTCATTACTCAGCTGGGTTCACGTGGAGCACATTACATCCCGTGACGTTGGGAGGGCATTTCTGGAACTTTCGGACCTGTGGTCATATTTTCATCTCTACTTCATGCCATAACACTGACAGATTGTTACGCACCGCATTTTCAGCGTTAGTCTCTTCCTGCAGTTAGGTTTATTATCTTAAAAGACCTGAGCTTCACAACCTGGGTTAACCCACCCCAGAACAGAGTTTGATCAGATGTTAATAAAAAACAAGTCTACATCACCTACTGGAGAGCAAGGGGCAGCGGTGATCCAAATTTGCTGTCAGCTTCTGTCTTCCGGGAGTTAACATCGCTGCGAGTCTCACAGTCTCGCTATTTAAACCCTAAAACCACAAACATACGTGACTTTTGGACCTGTCTGAACATTTCCCATCACGGTCTCATAACAAGAAGCAAAAAACGAGCTAAAATACAGGAAATTCCTTGTGACTACATCGCTCACTGATGACAGCAGACTTGGCTTGTCCAGAGATTTGAGACCCAAGCGGCTGCAGCTGCTGTAATCTGGAGCAAAATCCGACTTGATGCAGGGTCTCGACCCGAAAGGTCAACAATCCCTGCCCCCTCCCCCCCCCCCCCAACCCCGTAAATGTCACTGGAGCCGCTGAGTTTCTCCGGAGTCTTACTTCTGCATTTGTGGTCCGCTGGTCATCCTGTCCTGACTAAACAAGCTCACAATGGTGATATACTCAGAAAACTCTCGGTACATAATCTTTTCCGCTGACAATAGAATTTACACTATCCCCTATGACCACAGGTCAAGCTCCCAGTTCTCTAGGCTGAGGGATTAGCTTCTCCTCACGGGCCGTGTCAACACTTCTAATAATACTATTTCTTTCAATAAAATAACCTCTTGTTCTTCCGAATTCCAGTGAATACGGCCTCACTATCTCCTCATTAGACAGATCACTTATTATATGAATCCACCACATGAACCGTCATTGCCTAAGTCTAAACTTAGGCTGTGTTCCATGAGTTATGGAGGCCGGAAATGAACAGTGCTCGAGAGATGGTTTCATTAAACCCTATGCAATTGCAGCAGAAACTTTTTACACTTCCACCCAATTCACTCACAATGAAGGGCAACCTAACAGTTGCAATTTTATTTGCTTGTTGCACCTGTACATTATGTTCCTGTGTTTCAGGTACAAGGACACTCCACACCTTCGAAATTTCATAACTTTTGAAAATAAAACAACTTCTAGAGGAACTCAGTGGGTCAGGCAGTATCTGGGTATGCAGATGGGATATTCAACGTTTCAACTTGAGACCGTGCATCGGGACCTGCACTGGACCGTGTAACGTCCAAGCTGTGGTCGTACAAACCTAAACGGCAATGGGGCGATTGATATGGATGCAAAAAATCATCAAGAGGATGTGGACAGGTTACTGATGGGTCAGGTCACAGTTGCTGGAATATGGAAAAACGTGAGGTCACCCACATAACTAGAGCAATAGAAACAGGTTTATTTTTAAATAGTGAGATGTTGCGAGGGGTCAGTGTTCAGAGGAACGTGCATATCCGGGAACACAAATTACTGGAAGTTGAGCTGCATACGCAGGAAGAAATCATGAAGGCAAGGGATATATTGGCCTCAGATGCAAGAGGATTTAATTATAAGTGCAGCTGTGTCTTTCTTCAATTACATAAAGAATAGAGTGCAACACAACTGCAATATTGTGTACAAGTGTGGTCTACGTATCAAGGAAGTGCAGACCTGTGATGGAGGGAGTGCAACACAGATTCACCAGACATATTGAAGGGATGGGGAGGGTTGTGCTTTGATGGAAGATTAAATACATGGAATGGATATTCTATACAGTTTAAAATAATAAGAGGTGATTCCTTTGAAGCATTCAGAATATTACTGGAGCTGGACATGATGGAAGTAGGGAATATGCTTCCTCTGGCTGGCGTCTAGAACATCTCCTCTGGCTCAGTCGTGGAATGTTTTCTCTGGCTGTGGTGCAGAGTGTTTCCTCAAGATCGGTGTAGGACTAGGGAAGTCAAGGGGTATGGGGTGAGTGAAGGAAAGTAGTCAAAGTTCAGCCATAACATAACTGAATGGCAGACCATTCCCAAGGGGCCGAATGGCCGTTCACCGCTCTTTCTTTTCCTCTCTCAACGATAGCCAAAAGCAGTGTGAACCCCTTGATCATTCATGGTGTTATGGTGGGATCCCTCCGCTGTGACTTGCTACTGATGTTCGGCCTATTTTCCCTGCAGTGACAACGCATCAGCTTCGCCCCATATTGGTGTATCCATTTGCCGAATTTACATATTTACGACATGCCAAACTCTGTCCTTGCTTACGTGCGCAGAGTGAGGAGGACTGCCTGGGTCACGCTTAAAATGTATAGACAAAGAGCACACGAGAGACTGAGCCAGATCAGCGCCAGTAACAGCCAAACCAAGGGGTCTAGGAGGAGCGTCCGAGCCTCAGTTCTCAGAGTCTTGGACTATCATTGTCCCAATCCCCCTTCCTGCTTGGATACCCTTTCTGAGAGCACCAACTCCTCCACATAGTTGTCTCCCCGAGAGATCACAGGGCAGCAAGAATGAAGGGCCAATATCCCGTAGAAGGGCCAGAATTCTCAACAAGGCAGATTATTGATGTGAATGCTTTTTAACTGCTCTTGAACAAGGGACCGCCTGTCAATGCATACGGAGCTGCGGGGGTTTCTTGTTGTGTAGCACTCGGAGATGTGGTCTCAGAATTTCTTGTTTCACCGCTTCAGTTCCTGCAGCCTGTCTTTCTGCTGAGTTCTCAACGTGCTAGGAGAATGTTCTGTTCACTGTAAATTACAACAAGCGGTCAGGTACGCCTCTGGTTTTACATCTTAAATAGAAAAACTGTGAGTTGCTCCTTCCCGCCGATGAAACTCTGACTGCAAGAACACGTTCTGATTGCTCGCAGCTCTCAGAGTGGTCCCTGCTGCAGATGTACGGCCTCAGATTGAGGGGGTTCTGGTTTCCAGCTGAGTCAGTGAGATTTCTAACTCTTCCCTTTTAAGATTCACGGTGGACTGAAGACCAAATGAAATCTGAAGGATTATATCCCAGCCTGGAGTTTGCAGTCCCACATGTGTCCTCACTGTCCTAGATAGCCTTTAATTTCTTGAGAATTTTTGAAGCTGCATTAATCCAGGGAAGTGGGCAGTTTTCCATCAAACTGCTCACTAGTTCCTTCCAGATGATGGGAATATTTTGGGGTGTCAAAAGCTGCGTCACACGCCACAAAATAACCAGTGCTTTATCTGCTCTTGTATTTATGTGGCTGCTCCTGTTGAGTTTATAATCAATTGTGAACCCCCCCCCCCCCCCACCCCAGGACATTGATGGCAGGGAAATCATTGAACATAATACTATTCAATGTCTATGCTGGGTGATTAGACTCTGTATGTTTGGAGATGGTCATGGCCCGATACTTCCGTGTCTGAATCTGTCTAAACAACAAAACTTCTAATCAGCCAGCAGCAAACCCATAGATATGGATCTTCCCATTAAAAGCCGGCTGGATGTGTGTGTGTGTTGGGGGGGGGGGGGGGTGGTGGTTACTTCCCGGCGATGAACAATTGATTCTCTCAGTGTGCTGAACGCACGGGCTCACTGCGGTTGTTTCCCTGATGTTCAAATTGGAAGCATGGGTCTTCAATCTCTTTACCGATCTCTCGCTCTTCCCAATTTAATCTGTACCTAACTCTCTCTGTTCCCTGTTCACCCTGTCTTCCTTTTCTGTTCCCTACTCAGTCTGTATCTCTTCCAGTGCACTCTAACTCTTTCCTTTCCTTGTTCATACCGTATCTAACTCATGCTGTTCCCTATTCACTCTGTATGCAACGGTCTGTTCTCTGTTCACTTTGACCCTCTCTACATGTTCCCAGCTCACTCTGATCAAACTTTCTTTGTTCCCTGTTCGCTCCGCATCTAAATCTTTTTGTTCCGTTTTCACTCTGTATTTAACCAGCTCTCTGTCTTTTCCTTATTCACTCTGTATGTAATTCTCCCTGTTCGCTATCAACTCTCCATTTAACTCTCTCACTTTTTATCGAATTCTTTCTGTCCCCTGTTCACTCTTTATCTGTCTCTCCTTGTTCAGTATTCATTCTGTATGTAACTTCCTTTCTTGCCTTTTCACAATGTAACTAACATCCTTATTCACAGCTCACTCTATCTAATTCTTCTTGTTCCCTGTTCACTTTGTACTTAAACCTCTCTCTTTCTCTGTTCACTCTGTATCTAATTTGCTCCGTTCCCTGTTCGGGCTTTGTCTAACTTGACAAGTTCCTAGCTGAAATCTGTATAACTCTCCCTTTTCGCAGCTTCCTCTCTATTTAACTCTGTCTGATCAATGTTCACTCGACTTAACTCTCCCTGTTCCAAGCTCACTCTGGCTCCAACCCTCCTTGTTCTCTGTTCATTCTGTATCGACCTTCCCCTTTTCCATATCAACTCTGCATCTATAACTGTCTTTTGCCATCTCACACTCTATCCAATTCTCTATGTTCCCCGTTCACTCCATATCCAACTCTCCATGTTCCCAGCTCAATCTCCCTCTGCATCCAACACTCTCTGTTCCTATCTGTCGCTGTATCTCAATTTCTCGGTGTACTCCTCATTCTATAACTAACACTCTCTGCTCCTTATTCATTCTGAACCTAACTCTCTCTGTTTTCTCTTAACTCCGAAGCTAACTCTCCCTTTCCTTGTCCAATCTGTATCTAGTTCTCCCTGTTCCCTGTTTACACTTTGCATATAAATTTCTCTGTACCATATTCACCCTTTATATAATTATTTTATTTTCCTAGTTCACTATGCATGTAGATCTCCCTGTTGCCAGCTCTCTCTGCATCTAACTCTTCCTCTTCTCAGTTCACTTTATATCTAATTCTCTCTGTTTAATGTTCAATCTTTACCCAAAACTCCCTGTTACAACTCTCGTTGTTCGCATCTCATCCTGTATCTACCACTCTCTGTTCCATTTTAACTCCGCATCTAACATTCGCTGATCCTATCTCATTTTGTATCAATTTCTCTCTGTGCCCCGTTCACTTTTTGTCTAACTCTCCCTATTCTCAACTCGCTCTGTATCGAACACTCCTTATTTCCAGCCAATTCTCTATATACCTCTCCCTGTTCACTGTTTATCTAACACTCTCTGTTCTTCACTGTTCATTCTGTATCCCACTCTCTCTGTTCCCAGCTCACTCTGTATCTAACTCTTCGTTCCTTGTTCACCCTGTAACTAATTCTCTGTTCCCTGTTCACTCTGTTTCTATCTTTTTTGTTCACACTATAACAAATATCCTGTACACTCTGTATTTGACTCTCCCTATTCCAATCTCACTCTGAATCTAACTCTTGCTGTTCGCATATCACTTTGTAACTACTAATGTCTGTTCCACATTAACTTTGCATCTAAAACTCTCTGTTCCCATCTCACACACTATTAAACTCTCTCTGCTCCCTGTTCACTTTCTACCTAACCCTCTTTCTGTTCACAGCTCACTCTGTATCTATCTCTCCCTATTGCTAGCCCTGTCTATGTCTACCTCTCTCAATATCAAGCTCACTCTCTACCTACCTCTGTTCTTTATTCATAATGAATCTAAATCCTTCTGTTCCCTAATCGTGTTGTGCCTATCTCTCTCCGTTCACTATTACGCTGAATGTAACACACCCTGTTCTCTATTCACTCTGTATGTAACTCCCTCTTTTCCCCACTCATTCTTTTCTAACTTTCCTGTTACTACCTCCTCTGCATCCAAAATGAAACAATTTTCACTCAAAAATTCGTGGAAATATCAGCTTCTCTCCCCAGAGTATGTGTACTGTTAATAATTCCAATCTCAATACCTTTTTATCGTATGGGATCCAAGAGTTGGAAACGAACGGAGAAAATGAAACGCTTGGTTGTCGAGACTCCAATTCTGATTTCAGGAATTTTTTTGCTTCTGATATTCTCAGCACAGCTATTGCTCCAGGAAACCGGTCTGTTGGAATTTTGTACTGTTACCTCCTGTGTCTGTCCCGGTCTGGCAAGCCAAAAATGTCCCATAATATCGCATTCTTTAAACTCAACATTCCTGATTCCCTCCCTTGTGATTTACCCATTTGTTCAAATTACCCCGTATTCATGAGTGTTTAATCCTCTTCCTTGCCCCAATGTTCATCCACGTTAACTTTCACTGAATTGTATACAAGGATACCCCGGTTTCTCGGAATACCAGTATCTTTCAATATTTCACCATTTATAAAATACTCCACTTCCATTTTTTTTCAACCAAAGTGGATGATCTCTCATTTCTGTGTGTTATGTTACATCTGCAATGTCTTTGCGTTTTTATTTATTCTGTCAATTGTCCTCTGGAGCCTCATGTCCTACAGGAACAGTACATTTGCATCATCAGCAAACCACTTAAGCCCCTCGTGTAAATTATTGTTAGAGATGATCATAGTCGTATAACACAGTAGTAGACCCATCTGCCTACCCTGACAATCCCAACTAATTCTAACCAACACTTAACCATTTGCACTCACCCATTTACCAGCACTGGGGTCACAGCTTTCTATACCTTGACCATTCAATTTTTCACCCAGGTGTTTTAGTAGTGTGAGAGTCTCTGCCTCCTCTACCCCTTCAGGCGGTGGGTTCCTGATTTCAACCCCCTCTGAGGAGAAAAATTCTTCATATCTTCACTAAGCTTTTAACCCCTTACCCTAGCTATTGTCTTCTACATTTTTACATCACAGTTATGGAAAAGAAGTTTCCTGCTATCTCCCCTATAAATTGCCCGCATAAATCTGTACACCCCGATCAAGTCCCCCATAACCTTTCTTGGTTCCATGGAAAACAAACGCAGACCATTCAGTCTCTCCTCGTAACTGAAAATCCTCATCCCAGGGAACATGCCAGTAAGTATTCTCTGCATCCTCTCCAGAGTAATCATATCTCAATGCACACGCTCCCACTATCACATGTACACACACCTGTATATATATATATATATATATATATATATATATATATATATATATATATATGTATATATACATATATATACACACACACATACATACACACACACACATATATATCTGTGTGTGTGTGTGTGCATTTCCAGATATATATGTAAATATGGAAACATACACAGGCATATGTAACATTTGCACATCATTCGAGCGCACACATTTGTGAAGAGAAAGACATGAATATGTGCATACGCATGCAAGTAGATACATACACACATGTACAAATGCTCTATCAGGTGCATGCAAGAACATGCATACATGTCTGCACACATATCTACACACAAGGGCACATGCAACTGCACATAGATGCGCCCACATAAAAATTGATATACATGCATACTTACTCACTACATATGTATCAAGATATACATGCACTCTAAGGCGCTCTCTCTCTCTTTCTCTCTCTCTTTCCCTCACCCTCTGTCTCTTTATCCCTCTCTCTCTGTCTCTGTCTGTCTGTGTCTCTCTCTCTCTCTCTCTCTCTCTCTCTCTCTCTCTCTCCCTCCCTCCCTCCCTCCCTCTCTCTCTCTCTCTCTCTCTCTCTCTCTCGACCTTCCTAACCAAGTTAGAGACAGGCACAGCACTGGATCAACAGCAGATTCATTGTGAACCTGATTCCGGGTCTTTATCTGCAGCAAGTCCCTGTCAGGAATCTCTCAATAAAGTGGAAGCTGCTTCTGATGCTGCTGCTTCTGTGCTGGAACTGCACTGGGAGTTCAGGGACACAGGATAACTATTGAATGGTCAGACATCACACCCTTTCAGAGAGATTACGAACATTCCTGTCAAATGTGCAGTAACACTGAAGCAGCAGACAGTATCAAGTTATCAAAGGAAGTTTAAGGTACATGCCTTTATTCAAGAAAGGCTGCAAGGACAAGCCAGGGAACTACAGGCTATTGAGCCTAACGGCAGTCATGGGAACATTAAAGGACGGGATTATGAGGCACAATATCTACCACAATTGGAAAGGTAAGGACTGTTTAGGGATAGCCAGCATGGATTTGCGCGTGGAAATCTTGTCTTACGAATTCTATTCTTTTGGAAGAGATGACCAAGAGGATTCGATGAGGGCAGTGTGGTGGACGTGGTTCTCATGTACTTTAGAAAGGCTGAAGACAAGGCCCCGCCTGGGTAGGCTGGTGTGGAAGATTATCTCATATGGGATCCAGAGTGAGCGAGAAAAATGGATACACAATTAGCTTGGTAGAAGGGGGCAGAGGGCGGTAGTTGAGAATTGTTTTTCAGACTGGAGGCTTAGGACCAATGCTGTGCAGCAGGTGTCGGGACTGGGTCCACTTTGGTTTGTCATCAGTATTAACGATTTGGATGACAATGTTGTTAACATGGTTTGTACCTTTGTGGATGACACCAAAATTGGTGGTGCAGTGGACACTGAAGAGCATTATCTAAGTATAAAAGGGGATCTGAAACAACTTGGGCAGTGAGGCAGAGAATGGCAAATGGAACCTAACTCGGACAAGTGTGAGGTGTTGCACTTTGGTAAGATAAACCAGGGCACGACTTACACTGTAAATGGTTGCGATTTAGGAATACAGGTATATTGTTCTCTGAAATGCAGACAGGGCGGTAAAGAGGTCATTTGGCATGCTTGCCTTCATCGGTCGGGGCATTAATTACAAGAGTTGGGACGTCAGGTTATACCTGTACAATATGTTGGTGAGACCACGCCAGGAATATTTTGTGCCGTTTTTTTCACCTGCGTATAGGAAGGATGCCATTAAGCTGTAAAGGGTGCATTAAGAATTTACCAGGATGTTGGACTGGAGGGCTTGAGCTACAAAGGGAGACTGGATAGATTGGAACTTTTTTTCCTGGAGCGTATGACTTTATAGAGGTTTGTAAAATCATGAGAGGTATAGATTAGTGATCACAGTCTTTTACCCAGAGTAGTGGAGTCTAAAACCAGAGGGAATTGGTGTAAAAAGACAGTGGAATGATTTAAAATGGACCTGATGGGCAACTTTTACACAAAGAGGGCTGTGGGTATATTGAATGAGCTTCCAGAGGAAGTGTTAGAGACGGGTACAATTACAGTGTTTAAAAGACATTTAGACAGGTGCGTCTATAGGAAGGATTTGGAAGGAAATGGCCAAATGTGAGGAAATGGGACTAGATCACACAGACAATTTGGTCGTCATGGACGAAATGGGTTGAAAGGACTGTTTCATGACTATGAAATGAACTAGCATCTAAACCTCTGACCCAGCTAAACCAGTCTCTCCAGAGTCTGAATCAAACCTGCACTGTATCATGGAGGAAAATCTCTGACAGCCTTGTGCTGCTTAGGGATACCATTGCCTACGTGCAGGAGACAATTGTCGGATCAGCTTGGACGAGGAGAAGGCCCTTGGCAGGATATGTTACACGTAAAACATGGTTATAGTCTCTGTAATGGACTTTCAGGAGGGAATCAGGAATTGGATCCAACTTCTCGACGTATACAACAGTAGTGCAGTCCAGATCAATGAATGGGAAACAGATAGCTTCCCCGTCATCTGGAGGGAGGAAAGGTTTCCAACTCTCCACAGTTTGTTTGTGTGTTGAATGCATTCGGAAGGACGCCGAAGGACATGATCTTCTGCCACTGGCCCAGCCAATACTCTGTCCTCTTCACAGCCAAGTCTGACGACCAAGGTACTGGGGATCTGGTTTGGAGCAGCTGTCAAATGCATTGAGAATTGGCTGGAGTGGAGAGAAGAGCCAAAATAAATGATTGTTGGAACGGTTCTCCCTTTTGATGGTAGCAAGAACCTGGTCATCAGGTGCAAGGTGCTATTGACGTTGCTGTAATCGGTGCAAGTATAGACCATGCTCCACTCCTGCCTCGTGGCAGTCACCTGAACCATCTTCCTTTTCATATAAATATTCCTTCAGGTAAATGGCTTCTGACCACAAGTTCATAAGGCAGTGGTCAGCACTGAACGTCCTGCAGGTCTTGTGGGAGACGGACAGGGTGAATCCTGTGGGATGGGATTCCGAGCAGTCTGTTAAAATCATTTTGCAGAACACCACATTGCCAGAACTTACAACAAACTCAAGGTCTCACTTGGCTGGCGGTGAGAGGGCCATTCCCTGTCAGATCCTTCTTGCATGGCTGGATTCTCACCCCAACACTCGCTGCCATTGACATGGCTGCAATGAGGCTGAGATGACTTTCTACCTCTTTGGGAACAGTCCGTTTGTCAAGAAGGTCTGGAAAGATATGCAAGTGTCCTTCTCGAGAATTGTCCTGTGCAATTGCATAACAGAGGATTCTGTGATCTATGGGCTGTTCCCAGGTATGCATACTGAGACAAAATTCAATTGGAAGATTATCGACTGATGGTCTACCCGAAAATTGTCGGTGTCCCAGAACTACAAGACGGCCATAAGGGAATGCTGCCGGCTGACACATTACAGGCTGCAGGATTACATGCATAGGTACGCACTCAAGTTGGGGTGCTGCCAATGCAAGAGACTCATGGGGAAGGACTGCAGTCCAAGGTCCTGCCTGCATGAAGGCTGCGTCCTGTGTGAAGGCCTCTCAGACATTTCATGGGGTGCCAAACACGAGTGCTGGGCATAAAATATATCACTTGATGACACGATAAATGTACGTAATTGAAGGTCCAATTAAGGTGTTGATTTGTTGATATTAAGCACGTAACGAAAGACAGCTACTAAATCTATTGCATGCCCTGTATATATTTTATGAATAAAAAAAGAGAGAATAAACCAGTGACCACTCCACGACACGCAGTGAGGAAAAGGGGGACGAGAGAAACTCCAGTTCCTGTCCACTTGAGGATGACAAAACCTGAGGCGGAGCAGAGTACACCTGGGTGAATGTGACCCGAGAACCGAGTGAGTTGTGAAGAAACAGAGCCGAGTACAAAGTGAACTGGGTGCAGCGTGGCCTGGGACAGTCTGAGGTCGGAACATGGGGAGTCGGGAATGCAGTCCGCTGAGAATGCAATGAACTTCCAGCTGTGAAAATTGGGAATAGAGTGAGATGGAGACCAACTCATCTTGGAATTGAGATCAGGGAACAGAGTGAGTCAGGTTCAGAATCCATATAGGAGCAACAATAGAGGAAGGTCACAGAGGAGGCCCTGCTAAGCAAGTTGGTGGAGCTAAAGGACAGTTAGGCACAGGAGAAACAGCCCAGGATTGGGCTGGAGCCAGGTGATCAGTGAGCAACGCACTATGAAAGAACTGTATGGGTTTGAGACCGGTGAGAGGGAATTTCAATTTCTGGGAACTGGCCTAAAGGTATCCAAGAGAAAATGAAAATTTTGGGAATAACGAGGGGTTACAGGAAACAAAGGGACTCTGTAGAACATCACCAGAGACTATATTTCACAATATTCGCGAAACAGACACGAGGACAGTGGGTTGGGCTCGGTCCATATCAAGAGTCCAGAACGTCATACGTAATAGACCACACAAAGGACAGAGGCTCATAGTGGGCCGGATCTTACGGAGCCCTCGGTTAGTTATTTCCCGAGCTGCGGCCGTTACGGGGCAAACAGTGAAAGAGCCCTTTCCCAGAGGAGCCACAGAGTGTGCGCCAGAGATGAACCAGGAACCGGCACTCCCGACAGTGCCAGTGTGTGTCAGTGAAAAGACCACTGGAACTGGTCTGCAGACTCTACCTCCTCGCTTTGGACATCCGGACACAAAGTTCCCACTGCTAACACCAGAAGCTTAGAAAGAAAGGTGTTGTAGAACAGAAGGAGCAAGGACTACAAGTATATTGTTCTCGTAAAGTGGCGTCATGGTCAGACAGGGTGGGGAAGAAGGCTTTTGTCACGGTGTCCTCCATCAACCAGGACATTGAGTTGCTGAGGCCGCATTTGGAATATTGTGTCCAGTTTTCGTCACTCTGCTGCAGGAAAGATGCCATTAAGATGGACTGAGTGCAGAAAAGACCTAAAAGGGTATTTCCAGGGCTCGAGCAAGGGACTGGGTTAAAGGGAGGGGTTGGGCAAGCTAGGCCGTTATTCCTTGAAGGGTAGGAGATTGAGGAGTGTTCTTACAGAGGTGTATAAATTACGGGGGGCATAGATATGGCGAATGCACACAATATTTGTGGAATCAAGTACTAGAGGGCATAGGCGAGAGCGGAAAGACTTAATCGCAACCCAAAGGGCAACTTTTTTTTCATAAAGATGGTGGTGTTTCTGTGGAACGAGCTGCCAGAGAAAGTGATTGAGGCAGGTACAATAACAACATTTGAAAGGCATTTGGATCGGTACATCGATAGGAAGGCTTTAGAGTGGTATGGGTCAAACGGAGGCAAATTGAACTCGCTTAGATGGGGGCCTTCTCATCATGGACGAGTTGGGCGAAGGACCTGCTTCAGTGCTGTATGACTCTATGACTCTATGCCTCTATGGTTCCCAGGGACTTGCTGCAATTCTTCGCAGCAAGTGTTTGTCAGCAGATGCATTTTCCTCTCGGAGGTAAAAGAAAGGGGAGGTCGATGTTGCCGAGTAAGAGAGCTTGTCCGATGTTTGCCTCTGCCAGTGAATTATGCTGGCATTGAAAGAGGTACTTAAAACTCACACAACGGACCTTCAGTACCAAGGCTGGAGGGGAGTGGTCTTTAGGACCGGCATTGGTCTCATCAGGCACCTCGTAATCCACAAAAAGCGGCATGAAAGCAAGTCATCGCTGACCCCCAGTGGCTACCCAGTAAGAAAATATTGAGAGCGTAAGGGAAACCCTGTGGCGAAGGGTAGCAATATTACTGGGAAAAAGACATCTTGCTGACCTCAAGAGCGGGATAAATCATGGCTGGCGAGATTGAGAGAGTTGGAGACTGAGCTGGGAACAGGGAGAGTTAAATACAAGAGTGAGCTATCAATGGATGCACTGGTTCCCTTTGTTCTAAATTCCCTAGATTCTGGAACGGTTCCCAAAGGATTGTAGGTGGTAAGTGTAATCCCATAAATTGAGAAAAGGCAGAATGACAGACCAGCTGGCTTGACATCAGCAGTAGGAAAATGTTGCTATCTACTCTTGAGGAGTTGGTAACAGGGCTTGGATAAAATGAGGGTAGGATTGGGCAGAATCAACATGGATTTAAGAAAGAGAGATGATATTTGACAAACCTGTTGTTTTCTTTTTGCGATTGTTACTAACAGAAAAGATTAGTAGATGTGGTGTATTGGGACCCTCAAAAGACCTTCAATAAGTTGTAACACACGAAGTAATAACACAACATTAGAGTGCAAGGTATGGACAATAAGATGCTGGCGCAGTTTAAGAATTGGTTAACAGGTAAAAATAAAGTAGAATTAAATGGATCATTCTCTGATCGGAAAACTGTGACAAATGGGTGCCGCATGGAATAGCACTTGGGTTGCAGCTGTTCACAGAGGGTAGCAGAGAAAGAGTGTGTGTTTGACGTGGGGAGGGAGGTGGAGGGGTGATTGTTCAGTAGTTGTGTTTTATCTTTACGCTTTAATTCTCCACGTAAAACAAAGTTAGGAACGTCACATCGTAATAGGTTATATGCAAAGTGGAATAAAGTTCCAGTGTGTTTAGTTACTCTCACAATTGAGAGTATTAAGGTAATTCAAGGAGTCAACCATGACAGGATGACTCGAACTATGAAATGTTCCTCCTGCGTGATGTGGGAAATTAGTGTGATCATGTGTACAGGAAGTGTGTCCAGTGGCAACTCCTGACTGACTGTGTTGTGTAGCTGGAACCGCGGATGGACTCACTATGGAATATCAGCGAAGCTGAGCTCATCGTAGATTACATGTTTACTGAACTGGCCACAGCACAAGCAGCAGCGTCACAGGCAGGAAAACATTAGGTGACCAATAGATAGATCAGTGAATGCAGGCAGATAGCGGAGGAGACCCCTGTGGCCATACCCCTCTCAAGCAGATGGACTGTGTAGGACACAGTTGGGGGATGGCCCTTCATGGGAAAGCATCAATAGCAAAGTTTATGGATGTACAGAAGGTGAAGTAAAAGTTGATGTGAGCAAGAGTTATGGGGGACTCAATTATAAGGGGATCTTTCTCTATCCCCACATGATGGCACATTACACCCCTGGTACCAGGGTAAAAGATGTTACAGAAAGGCTTCAGGTCATTCTAAAAGGGAAGATAAGCATCTTAAAGTCATAACCCACATTGATATAAACATAAATATAAAGAGACGAATGCACAGCACAAATTCAGAGAGCTAAATCAAAGAGCAGGATCTCTAAGGTTGTAATCTCTTGATCACTTCTGGTGCTGGATGTAGTAAGTATAGGAATAAGAGGATAGATCAGAAGAATGTGTAGTTAAAGGGATGGTTTATAAGGGAGATATTTAGATTTCTGGACCACTGGGACCATTTCTGCAGAAGGCAGGACCTATGCAAGCAGGATGTGTTTCACCTGAACTAAAACTGGACGATCTTTGTTCTGGGAGAGTTTGGCCAGTTCAGTTGGAAATTGGCTAAGCTAATTCGGCGATGAAATATGGCACAGAGTATAGAAACAGTTGAAGGTCCGGTGCAGTCAAATGTTGAAGAAAAACTAAATCAGTCCAGTCGGCAGAACGGCATGAGAATGATGAGGCATGTGGGAAGAATGCAAGGCTAAATTGCATTTACTTCAGTGCAAGGAGTCTGACTTGTAGGGGAGATGAATTAAGCGTATTTGAGTGTAGGATATGATGCTGTTGCTTTCGCAGAGATATATTTGAAGTAAGGGCAGGATTGGCAGCTCAACATTGCTGGGCATAGCGTCTTAAGGCATAATCATGTTAGTGTGAAGGAAGGAGAGGGGGTGGAACTTTTACACTGCATGCCGGGGAACTCTGTGAGCCACTAATTAGATAATTCTATCAGACTAGGAACAGCACTAGATTTAGTCTCAGGGAATATAGGCAGGTAGGCATTTGAAGTTTAAGGTGGTGACCATTACGGAGATAATGGCCGTAAACTTGTAAGTTTTCAGGTAGTTATGGCAAAGACTGAGGATGGTTTGGAAGTTAAGGAAGTTTGGATTTTTGGAAGGCCAGTTCATAAGACAGGATCTGGGCAAAGGCAGACTGGGAGCAGGTTCTTGCAGACAGGTCTACAGCCGACGTGAGAGTCATTTAGAACTCGAATAGTGAGAGTTCAGGGGCAACGTATTCCAATAGCGAAGGTATAGAACAGCAAGTTCATGGAATCCTGGATGTCAAAGGATATCGAGGGATGGACTTAGAGAAAATAAAGAATGTGGCAGGTAGAAGGAAATGAAAACAGGAAGGCCCTTCAGATGTCTAGAAAATACAGCGGTGTACTGACCAGAACTTTCTGACATGGAATAACCTCAGTCTGTACCCAATTCTTCCACATATGGGAGTCTATGAAAATCCTAGCTGTCTTTAACTCCTTGTTGGATGCATAGAATACCGACCCCAACAGGTGATCCTGCAACGCCAGAGACCAGGATATCTATCTTCAACTTCCAGGTTCTAACAGTATCACAAATCCTCTTATGGCACTTCCGCATGAAACTGCAGACGTTGCTGAACTGTATTTCTGAGAGAGGTAGCGATTCACTCGATCTTCTAATGTAGTCAAATCCATTCGCAGTTTACAGTGTAGCCTCCTTGACAATAGTGAAGCCAAAATTATAGTTTACGTCATCTCTTTACAGAGCACCTGCTGTCATTCCACAGGGGTCACCCGGTGCTTTTGATAATTGCCATTTTTATTTACCATCCCATTCCAATTCTCAGTTTAGGACCTTCGATTTATAATGAAAGCTTGAGTAGCAACACCTGGGCATATTGCAGTTTTCTGCACTCAATATTGATTTTTCTAACTTCAGATAACTCGTTCTTTCTGTTGGTCTGTATCAGAACTGACCATATTTTCCTGTCACAATCCATGATTATGGTTCAGTCTTTCTCTCCCCATTAGTATATCACATGTCCTGTAACTAGAAACACATAATACAGACAAAAGCATAACCTTATTTTGACTACTGCATTATATTATTTGGCCTCACTCTTTTGAGATATTTCCTTGCTTTATCCTTCGCTCCCCAGCTTCTCTGCAAAAAAAAAAGTCAACTCATTTTTTAAAAAAAGATCTCTTTCCCAGTCCGAAAAGGGATCTCGGACTTGAAATATTAACTCTGTTTGCTTGTCTTCCCTTAGCCACCTGACCTGCTGAGTTTTCCCATCATTTTCTACTTTTATTTCAGATTTACAGAGTCTGCAGCTTTTTTCTTGCTTTTGTTTTCATTTAATGCTACAAAGGCACAGGAATGGACATTCTCTGACATTCCAGGATAAGCTACATATTTTCCTCGATAACAATGGAGTTAGGTTCGTAATGAACACTGTTGTGTGAAAATCATATCACTGGAGGTACAATAAGCCCCCACATTTGACGGTGGATGCCGGGTATAATAAGTAAAGGAGTTAGAGGCAAAGACAAGGCACTCCTTTTAATGCTGTAGTAAATTAAAAGCAAACACTGGCAAGCTTTTGACAAGCTAATCCCTACAGGTCATTTATTTTGTTATGTACCAGCAACAATAGAAGCACAATGAGCCATGTTTAAATGTTAGAATCTATTTATTAATAACTACTTGTAATAATAAGAGAAATAAAAACGTTCGATATCAGACACTGACCCCAAAATAAACCCGAAGTGTGTGTGTGGCACGTTCCCATACCCAAAGTCTAGGAATAGTTCTCAAAGTTCAGTTCAGCAAGTTGTGAAGTAGAACGATGAGCAAAGGCTTCTGAAAACCATAGTAGAATGCAGAAAGCATGTAGGGAGAATGTACAGAGAGGGAATTTACGAAATGCACAAGTTCCACGGTAGAACAATACGGCGCCTCAATCACCGAAGATCTCCATTGCTTTGTTCCGAAGTATCTGCCAAACCGAGGGCACTCGATACGTGGCCGTCCACAGATATACCTGCTTTCCAGTACAGGATAACGACAAAGTGGACTCCACAGATTGCTCCAAAAATCCATACATGGATTATATAGTGACAGTCACAACTATTGTGCTTCACTCGTAGATACAGAGACTGGCAATCTGTCCTACCAACTCTCTCTCTCTCTCTCTCTCCCTTCGTCTGTCTGTCTGTGCAATTGCCAGCACTTCCAGTTACAGTCGTTTTTTTTCACTCGCAGTAGTCAGATAAAGCCACGCACACTACAATTCAGGCATCTTAAAGGGACACTCATCAAGTAGCAACCTGGGCTTGTAACAATCTAAATGTCTTTGCATCAGATGGCAAAGTACAGGTCGTCAAGAGAGTTTCCTCTGATTTTTAGTTTAGTTTACAAACTCCGTCCCATCAACCTGACGAAAACGCATTTATCTAAATGTGACTTGATTTGAACGGAGCTGTGTTCAAAAGACAGTATCCCATTGCGTTCCCTGCCCTTCATTGTTGAAAACTGACCCCTTATGGAAATAACGTCGCAATAAATAAAGCGTATATTTTGTAGTGGAAATTCATTTAGTGAATCGGAGAACATTGCATTTCAAAGTCCTCCTGTGAACGGAATAGGTCCTGTAGTAATTTTGGGGGAATTTCGTATGGCGGGGTTTAGGAAGAGATATAGCATTTCTGCACTTCCTGTCTAGAGTGACATCAGTGAGTACGCAGACATCACCATCAACCTCCATTAGATCTGCAATACACAAGCAGTATTCCAAAAGGAGCTTTATGGATCTCATGAGCCCACTACAGAGGTCAATGTGAAGCCATCAATGTATTGTAGGAGGAGAGAGTACGCTACAGGACCTGCCGATCGTCCAGCCATACTAAATACCCTCCGCACTTCCATGTCTGCACTCTGTTCACGAGTCCCCGAAGGACATCGAAGACAGTGTAATAGAGCTTCTAGTCTCAGGATAGTGGGAACTGCATGTGTTAAGTTATTTATGAGCAGGCCAGACAGATATATTACTGAACACTGGATATTGGAAGAGGGGTTTTCTGTGACTGTGAATGAGACACATGGAAACCGGAGCTGAAGATGTAAAGTCTTTATTCGGCAAGACAAAGATATTCTGGAGAATCTCTCTGTTTGAGAAAATCTGCAGTACAGTGACTTCTTATACTCTTTGAACACAAAGACAACAACAGCTGATTAAATACAGATTGTAAGGTTATAATTACCAAAATCAACTTCAACATTTTGGTGTGGACAGGTAACTTTGTAGAATTAGATTTTTATAATGGAAACACATCTCAACTGACAAGGCACCTTTGAATATCTAAACACAAGTGGATGGTTCGAAGGGTTCTAAGGACAAAACAACCAACACTCAAACTAAAGTTCTTTCAATGTGGTTTTGCGATATGACCCTCATGGATATACAAACATAGAGAACATTAATTGACAAAGCAAAATTTAAACTATGTGTTAAATGGAAGTGGCATATCTTCAACTGTGAGTTATTATATGTGATAACCACTTAATATTTTACCCGGTCTTATCCTGGGAGTGTCAATGAGGGCTGATTAACATAAAAACTCAGTTATTGTCTTCCCTTAAGTAGTTACCATTGTGCAGAATCAAAATGCCCATGTATGTTTCAATTTCCTTAAAGTATTAACAGCTGTTACGTTGTGAACAGGTTGTTTTTGAATACAGATTCTCTTTTGTATTAACCGGCGGCTACACCTATTCCATTCCTAACAACCACAAACATGGCTAATCTGGGTCCACGATGATATTTCTCTAGACAAAAAACACAGAATGAGTGTATTTCTTCAAACACCCTTGGCCAGAGGAATTCCCCCAACCAGATGGTTTTCCACAATAAATAAATTGTTTGGGAGTAAGAGGACTTCGGTGTGGAGGGTCATTGGGATCTTCTTAACACAGGCCTTTTATTGGACCGCGTGATATTGGTGTCAATCACGTAGGTGAGTGGCGAATATCTTTACGTGTTATAGTTCATATACTGTGGGAAAAGTTTGGTTTACATTTCAAGGGTTTTTTATTCATTAAAACTCTGCTAGGTGAGCTCAGTCCTGTCTATTGCATGGCTTGTATCACAAAGGGATTCTGAATATCTCATGGAAATCTGGGTGATTTCAAGTGCAGGAGGCCCTCCAGCTTGATCTGTTTGAGTACGGGTTATAGAGCTTGAGCACCGCCTGGAGATACTACAGTGCATCGAGGAGACTGCAACTTCGGAGGATAGCACATTTTTAGAGGTGGTCACTAATACGTAGTCAAAACACGTCACGTAAAAGCAGTCAAGAAAGGAATGGATTACCACCAGGTCGAGGGAAGGAGGCAGGTCGGTGGTCACGAAAGTTTACGAGTGCATCTCATTGCATAACACTTCTTTGTGTCAGAAAACCGTGGGGGTGATTGTATTTCAGGGAAGACCTGCCGAAGCTAAGATCAGTGCACGACAGATGGCTCAGCTATATAATGTGAGAGGAGCATGAGTTCAAGGATAAACGATGCAGGCTATTCAGTAGTAGGCAGAACAGTCATGAATCCAGGATGGCATGTTGCCTCCCTAATACGAGGGTCAATGACATATAGATCGGTTAGAAGTCATTCTAAAGAGGAGGGTAAGCAAACAGAGGTCGTGATCCACATTAGTACTAACGAATGCAGGGTTCTGCAACATGAATTTAGGAAGTCAATAACATATTAAAAGGCAATACATCAACGGTTGTAATCTCTGGATTGTAGTAGAAACGGGAGGATAGGTTATATGAATGCGTGTATAAACATATGGGGTAGGAAAGAGGACTTTAGATTTCTGGATCACTCGGACCATTAATGGGGTAGGTAGAGCCGCACAGACTGGATGGATTGCACTTTTACTGAAATAGGTCCAACATCTCTGCAGGGAGGTTTGCTCGTGCTGTTGGAAGGGTTTAAACTAATCTGTAATGGGAATGCGATACATGGTAGATGGAAGTGCGGATGGAAGTGCAATCAAATACGAAAGAAGAATTAAGTAAGGTCAGGAGGATGATCAAATATGGACATTATGAAGCACTTGAAAGACACTCAAAACTACATAACATTTGTTTTGATACAAGGAGTCTGATTGGGAAAGCAATTGAAGTTTGGATTATCGATTTGTATACGGGAGTATTACAGTGATTACAATCACTGATATATGGTTGAAGAAATGGAATGAATGGCAACTAAACATTACGGAATATAAAATCTTCTGGTAAGCCCTGGGTGGCAGCGGTGGGAGGGGGTGGAAGAAGGGATGGGTGTTAAAGAGGAGGTGCCATTTCAATATGTATTCAGGAATCCATTACTGTGGTAAAGAGGTAGGATATCCTGGGAAACTCTTCCATTAAGACCAAATGAGTAGAATTTAGTAACAGTAGGGAGCACTCAGTTTGCTAAGGATATACTACAAGCTTTCTGACAAACAGCATGAGAGAATGGAGCAGAAATGTAGATAAATCATAGGGAGACCTAAAATAATAGGGCACTTTTGGCAGGGAGTTTCATCTCTTCCAATATAACTGGGCCTAGTGCAGTGTGAAAAGTGTAGGGCCAGGTGTGAAAACTTTAAAGCGTACTCGTGTGCTTTATGGAGTCTGGACGTAGATAGTCTGACCAGAGAAGGTACAGATCTGGCCTCATCTAAGGGTATGCAGCTGGACAAGTGGTTGATGTGTCAGTGAGAGAGCATTTCGGAGATGGTGTTCCTAAAGCCCTCAGTTTCAAGGTAGTTACGGAAAGCGAAAAGATGACCTTCATATCAAGGGTCCGGATTGGGGGAAGACTAAATACAATATTGTTGGAGAAAATCCTGCATAATTGGACCGGGACCTTTGAATATTTGAGGCAGTTCTACATCTGATAAATGTGGATATTCAAACGTAAATAATGAGAGTTCAAGGCCAACGTGTTTCTGTAAAGATGAAAGATACAGACAACATCTTCAAGGAACCATGGTTATGAAAGGATAATTGAGAGATAGATAAAGGAAACGGAAACACGGGAAGTGCAGATAAATACAAACAGGGAAGTCCGTTCAGGAGCACAGAAAATGTAGGGGACTACCTGCACAATTAGATGGGCAAAGATGGGGCATTAATTATCACTGGCAGTCAAGATTTCTGCAAACCCCAAAGCATTTTATAAATATATTGAGGGCAAAATGATGACCAGGGAAAAAGAAGGATCCATCAGGGATTAAAAGAACAATCTGTGCATGGAGCCAAATAATATAGATGATGACTTCTTTGTGTTCACTGAAGGGAAGGACATTATAGTTGGAGAATCCTGGGGCAGGGGTGGTTAAACTATGGAAATTATTACAACACAGGAGAAAGTATTAGATGTCTCATTAAAATTAAAGTTAGGTAAATCCCCAAGGCATGATGAGATGTATTTCGTGCTCCTTTGTAAGGCAAGTGAGGAGATTGACGAGGCTCTGAGGAAGATGTTTAAATCTTAACTGACTACAGGTGAGTGTCTGGATGGCTGGAGGACAATACATGTGTTACCCTTATTCAAGGTGGGCAGCAGGAATAAGCCAAGAAATTACAGGCCTATGGGTCTAACCTTAGTGGTGTTGCAGTAATTGGAAAACAATCTCAGGGACAGGATTAATATGCACTGGGAATGGCAGGAATTCATCAAAGATGATCAACTTAATTTTTTTGGGCAGGGACCCTGTTCGGCCAATTTCTTTCCTCCCACAGATGCTGCTAGATCCACTGAGTTATTCCAGCAGTTTGTTGCTTCTGTCTGACCAATTTGATTGGATATTTCGAAGAGTTAACAAAATGTGTTAATGAGGACACTGCGGTGGAATTAGTACAGATGGACTTTAGTAATGATTGGTCAAAATCCCAAATAGGAGTCTGGTCCAAAAGGTTAAAACCCCATGAGACACAAAGAAAGTTGGTAAATTGCAACCGAAATTGGCTTAGTAATAGGAAGAACAGGGTGATGGTGGATAGCTGTTTTTGTCATTGGAAGCTTGTGATCAGTGGTGTGCCACAGGAATCCGTTCTGGGACACTTCTCATTTTTCTGTATGTTCAAGAATTGCATATGCATGTAGGAGGTATGATTAATACGTTTTCAGATGACACTGAAGTCTGTTGACAGATGGAGAGTGACCAATTCATCTCCGCTTCTCACTGATTACAATCTCACGAATATGTATGGATTATTGTGGGTGTGCTGTCTGACAAACAAATTATGTGGCTGTTTCTCTCCATGTAAGTCCAATCTTTAAGCAACCCCTCACGCTTCACTGACTGTCACAGGGACACCTCCATGTAAGGAGCAGTGGGTAACACCGATTGACTGATATTTTTGCCCGAAGTCGTTAATGGACAGGAGGAGGAAATGTGGGTCGTGGCAGGAAAACAGGGAAAGGAATTCCGTGTGTATACTGTAATAACATAGAACAGTACAACACATGAACATGTCCATCAGCCCACGATGTCTGTGCCGTCCAGCTTGCAACTTTGCGATCTGCATGGATTTGAATATAGATCCCTCCATTCCCCGCCTGTTAATATGCCTATATAAATGCCTCTGAACCATGCTTTTACATCTGCTTCCACCACTTTCTCTGACAGTGGATTCCAGCACCCTTCCATTCTTTGTGTAAAAAAAAACTTGCCTAGTATATCTCCTTTAAACATTTTCCTCTCTCGCATTAAAGTTACCGTCTCCAGCATTCGATATTTCTGCCCGGGGAAATGTCTCCAAATATCAACCCGATCTTTAACTATCATAGTTTTATCTCCTTCTATCAGGTCGCCCCTCAGCCTCCGCGCTCCAGGTGAACAATTAAAGTTCGTACAAACTCTCCTTATTGCTAATAATTTGTAATCCAGGTAACATCCCAATGAACCTCTTCTGCATCCCTCCAGAACCTGCACATTCTTTCAGTAATGTGGCGACCAGAACTTCACACTGTACCCCAAAAGTGGCCGAACCAAGATTTTGCACAGCTGGAACATCACTTCCCGACTTTTATACTCAATACTCAAACTGATGAAGACAAATATGCCGGATGCCTTCTTTACTACCCAATCTACTTGTGTTGCCGCTTTCAGGGAACTATGGACTTGCTGTAAGATTACTCTTTACGATAATATTCTTAAGGATCAAGCCACGTAATGTATACGGCCCTCCTGCATTTTCCCTCTCAAAGTGAAACACCTTACACTTGTCCGGATTAAATTCTATCTGCTATTTCTCTGGCCACATTTCCAAACTAGTCTACATCCCACTTATTTTTGTTATCCTTCCTTACTATCCACATCCCCACTACTTTTTGTATTGTCTGAAAACTTATGAATCTACCCACCAAGATTTACAATTCAGATGCTTCTATGCTTTACCTTATAGCTCCAACTATCTGTAGACAATTGCATTATGCTTAAATTAGCTGTGCATTCCAGATTAAGTTTTAAACTATTACATTATACTGCAATTCAGTGTAGGGCTGTGATGCTCAACACCAACAAGACAGTCACAGTGATACACAAAAAGTGCTAGAGTAACTCAACAGGTCAGATAGCATCTATGGAGTATTAAGAGTCTAAGTTTTGGGTCCAGATCCTTCATCAGTCACAGTGACAATCCAAATCACTGAGATCCCAGGTAATATTTCCACTGGCACATTGATACAACACTGCATGTCTAAAATAGTGGATAGAGAACTGTGGCTTCCGCTCGACCAGTGGTCAGACCACGTGATCACACTTCATCTTTTTCTGCATCTTTGCTCTCATCCATTCTTCTCCGAGACAATGTGGTCCTATGATCCTCACCTTCTACCCCCGTCAGTCTCCGTGATCTGTTTTCGGAATTTTCACAGCACCAACAGAATTCCGCCACCAGATACACACTCCTGTCCCCTTTCTGCACATTAAAGAGATCGTTCCCTTTGCGTCTCCCTGGTCCACTCTTCTGTCCCAATCATTCAAGTGGCATAGTGGCAGATTTGGTAGAGTTGCCTCCTCCCAGCTCCAGAGACCTGAGTTCAATCCCGATCTCAGGTGCTGCCTGTGTGGAGTGTGAATGTACTCCTGGTGAACGTGTAGGTTTCACCCGGGTGTTCCCGTTTCCCCCTACATCCCAAAGACGTACTGATTGGTAGGTTAATTGGCCACTGTAAATGGACCGTAGTGTGTTGGTGAGCGGTAGAATCGGGGCAAGTTGATGGATATGTGGGAAGAAGAAAATAGGATTAGTGTAAATGTGTGTTTGATGCTCCTCATGGACTTGGTGGGCTGAAAGACCGCTTTCCATGCTGTATAACTCTACTACTCTCCACATACCTTAGCACTTCACTTTACCATTCAACTGCAGTAAAAGCTAAACCTGTCCTTTTAACTCTTTCCTTCCCACAATCCCGGACTCAAAAGTGATTTTAGGTAAAGCAGCGATTCACTTGCACTTCTTCCAGTCTGTGTGTACTGCATTCAGTGTTCACGTTGAACTCCTCTACATTGGAGGATCCTCTACAAAGGCAGATCAACTGATTGAGTTACAGAGCACGTGCTCACTCTGCAGGGGAAACACTGATTTTCCATTTGTCTGCCACTTGCACTTCGAGCTCTCTGTCTGTGGTCTCCTGAACTATGACAATGAGACGCAACATAAGTTTTAGGAATAATAACTCTTCTTCCACCTGGGAAGAAAACTCTAGTGAAAGCCCTGTGTCTATAGAATGGTCTATAACTCCATTGTTAACCAAAATGCGACGGTGTTCAATAAATTAAACTGCAGTAAAACCAGAGAATGCTGGAAATGACCAACTGGTCAGGTAGCATCTGTGAAGGACAAACAGGGTGAGCGCATCAAGTTGATGACCTTTTATCAGAGGGCCAGACGCCATGAAACATCTCCTCTGTTACTCTCTCACAATTGCTGCCGCACGTGAAGAGGGTTTCCTCCATTTTCTGTTTTCATGGCAGACTTGCACCACAGAAAAGATGGGAAAAATAGCTTGTGGAGAAAAATAGAGGAATGAAAGAAAACAATACCAAACAACTACTTTACAAAGGAGACACAAGAGACTGCAGATGCTGGAATTTGTTGAACCAAACAATCTGCTGGCGGAATTCACGGGGGTGTGCAGCATCTGTGTAAGGAAATCAGCTGTCGGCACTTAAATTCGAAACCCTGCATCATTACTGAGAGTGGAGAGGCGAAATGGCCAATGTAAAGCAGAAAAAGGGAGTGGTGAGACAGGAGACCGAAGTGATTGGTGAACTGAGCAGGAGGATATAAAGGAGGATATAGTATGCAAAACGATGGAGATGTTGTTCGTATTAAAACACCAGTCTGGGACATGTAACTCATGCAAGATTCTCAAGGAAACCTACTTCCCGTGATGCAGTCCCTGTCGGTAGAGAATGAATTTGTCTTTCTGTCGATTCTGAAATGGTTTGATTATGCCAGTGTGGGGTCACAGAGATTTGCCACAGATGTGTCAAGGGGTTCCTGACATGGCTGTCAGGGCACAGATAGTGGGTGTAGGGAAAGAATTACATTTTCTAAAAGAAATATTTGATTCCTCCTTAGTATGTGTAAAATTGTTGGTAGAAACGTAGCTTCTGAAATGGATTGCAATATCTGCTTGTCCTTGCTGGATATTGAATAATTGGTCAGTCCTGTACTATGCTGTATGCATTGTGATATTTTTCTAGGCCGAACGCGCACAGATATAAAAAGGTACCACCTGGAACCATTGAAAGGTACCAGGATAAGGGGTTTTACGGGTAGAAAAGGGGCAGGGGTACCTTCGCTTTAGGCTGGCCAGACTTGAGGGGAAAACTGAAAGAGGTAGAGGGTGTGTGTGTGTGTGTGTGTGTGTGTGTGTGTGTGTGTGTGTGTGTGTGTGTGTGTGTGTGTGTGTGTGAGAGAGAGAGAGAGAGAGAGATTTCTAAGTAGATCTTACATAATTCTAATAAACAATTTTTGTAACCTTTAACGCTTGTATAATTGCCTCCTTTGCGAATATATCTGCTGAATCAGAAGAACAAGGAAGGGATTTTAAAATATTTTTCGTTACAGTGGGTACCGTGGGCTGTTATTGTCATCTCACGTAGGTTTTGTGTGTTTTCAACTCAGGTACGGATGGTTGCAAATATCTGAGACCGGTCTTGGGACATGGATTCCAACAAGTGAAATCGGGCTACCAGTCTTTCCTTTTAATATTGTTCTTTTGCGACTTCCAATTAATTCGTTTTTAGTTATTCATTTTTGAGGCTTGGGTGGCACGACCAAAGCCAGCAGTTATTGTCAATCCATAATTGTATTTGAGAAGGTGTAGGGTGAGCTACCTTCTTCAATCATTGCAGTGCTTCTGGCGAAGATGCTTCTACACTGTTGACTTGCAGGGACTTCCAGGATTTAGACCCAATAATGATGAAGGAATGGCGATATACTTCCAGTTAAAACAGGTAGTAATGATCCCTTATGGCTGTTGCTTTTGTCCTTTTTGGTGGTAGAAGTAGCAGGTTTGAGTGGTTATAGACAAATTTGTCTGGGTGTGCAATTGCTGTTTCTTTTCAAATATGTACGCACTGCGGCCACCGAGTAATCTTGGTGTAGGAAATATATGTTTAGTATGGTGGTAGGAGTGGCAGTCAAACAGGCAGCTTTGTGCTGGATGGAATTAATGTCCTTGTGCTCTGTTGGAAATATTCAGGCAAGTGAGAATGTTTCATTCCACTCCTATCTTGTATCTTGTAGATGGTGGAGAGGTTTTCGGGGGTCAGGAGATGAGTCACTCACCTCGGGGTACCAAAACTCTGGACTGCTCTTGCAACGGGGCTTCTTATGTTTCTGTTCCAGTTGAGGTTCTGGTCAATGGTAACTCCCAGGATATTGATAATGAGAGATTCAGAAACATTAACGCAGTTAAATGTCAAGAAGAGGTGGTCATCAACCGCTCTCCCTCCACCCCCCTCCGTTGATGGAGCTAGTCATTGTTTTGCTACTTTATCTGCAGAAGTGTTACATCCATTTATCAGTCCATGTTTGTGTTGCCAAGGTCTTGATACATGCAGATATATTCACTTGTTCAGGAGTTGCAAATAGAATTGAACATTGTGCAGTCATCAGCGAACATCCCCAATTCTGACCTTCTGCTAGAAAGATGATCACTGATGAAGCAGCCAAAGATAGTTGGGCCGAGGATACTGCCCCATGGAACTCCTGGTGTAAGGTCCTGGGACTGTGGTCATTGACCATCAACGGCAGTCGCTGGAGTGTTTTCCCCATGATAACCATTGAGCTCAGTTTCACCAGGGTTGCGTAATGACACATTCGGTCAAATGCTGCCTTATTTTCACTCATGCCTCATTTCTGAAAATCTGCCTTGTGGTCTTGCAGAAGGTAACCCCAGAAAAATGTAATCTGGGCACAGCTGACCAGGTTATCAGTGAGTAACCACCACTATGATCACCACTATGACTGCATCGTCAATGCCACCTTCCAACACTTTGCTGATGATTGAGAGCAGACCCAATGGGGGCTAATTAGCCAGACTGGATTTGAGCTACTTTTTTTAGAAGAGTAATTTGGTAATTTTCCAAATTATCGGGCAGATTTCAGTGTTTTGTGCTGAGTTTTGGGTAGTTCTGGAGCGCAGGTCTTGATTACTACAGCTCGAATGTTGCCTCGTTTCTGTTAATATCTGAGAACACTGTAAGTGGGAATATCCTCTGGAGGGATCAGTTCTGGGAAGTGTGACCTTAACAGTGAAGCTCACAGCATCATGTACCCCTTCAGTCCAGTGTCCAGAGTAGAATTTGGGTCCAGTGACATGTATTGGGGATTTCAATAGGCTCTGTTTCAGAGCAAGGACAGCCAACGCTTAGAGCAAAGAGCACAACGTCCATGTAGAATATTTCCAATTCCACAATCGCCTGGGTGAAGTTATTCCTTAACCAATAACGTGTTAACAGTAATGGAAGGGCCTCAGTTAAAGAACCGATGGAGTCACTGATTGGGGATAAAAAAGTGAAATAAGCAACTGCTCAAGAAAATTCGGGAGAAAACAAGTCACTCTTGTTGCAAAATGTCTGTAGTTCCAGGAACTTGAGACCATCACCTGGCTTTCACTAAAGGAAAACCACATCGGGCCTTGGCTGTCGCATGGTGCGGCTCGCTTCACTTTACTGGATGAGGTGAGGTCCCATTTGCTTTTGAGGTGGGTGTGAATGGCCTCATGTGAGAGGCAGTGGAGACATCCCAGTATCTTCTCCAACATTTGTCCGTCAGGAATAGATTCTCCGGTATTCACCTGAACAGGTCTTCTCTTAGGGTTTTCTGTGCTAATGTTATTTCCTGTGGTTGTGAACGTTACAAGAACAACTGGGCTTCAAAAGTAATTCAACAGCTGGAAAACGATTTAGACGGTTCTGAAGATGTGAATTGTGTTATTTCTTTCTGTTTAGTAACTGGAAAAAAAGTATTGAACAAACTCAACAGGTCAAAGAGTATCAGTGAAGAAAGCGGCAGGGATAAAGATTTAAGTCAATGAACTGTCACGTCCTGTTGCAGTCATCAACCTGAAACCTTAGCTCTGCTTCTCTCCCTATAGATGCTGCCTGACCTGCTATGTACCTTCAACATTTTATGTTTTTGTGTCAGATTTCCAACATCTGCAGGGTTTTGTTTGCTTTTTTCATTTTTTATATGATTATTAATTTCTATTATCTCAGTGATCTGATGTTTTAATGTGAACAATTTTAATCAGTGTCAAACGCAGTGTCCACCACTCTCTGTGCGTTCTTCGCAAATTCGCTCAGTATATCATTTAGGAGATTTTCAGTTATTTTCTGTGATTTTCCTAATTGATATCTGGGACCAATGATTGGTATTTTTTTCAAGAAAGGCATATTATCTGCAGTGTCAACATAACGGGAACGTAGTAACATGCTTTTGACAAGATCTTTATTTATTTCACCTGCGAGAGAGGTTTTCACTTCTGACTTCAGAACTTCCACAGGTTTCCCCGTCACGTTGGCCAGTCTTTGAAGAGAGGCATCATCCAGACCGAAAAATTCACGGAATTCTTCTATTGCTGTGACTAGCATCCCAAGGTCGCAGACAATGTCCATTCCAGGAATTGGCACCGCTCCCAGCGATACTGCATGTGCTGCCAAGATCCAGGTTCGGTTCTTCAGCTGATCTCGTTTCTGTTCCACAAACTTCGATGTTGTGCTTGGGAGTGTTCTGAGGAAAATATCTTTTCTTATGTCATCAAGGTTATTTGCAAGAGTTTCCTTTAATTCTGGAAAGTCAAAATCATTCACTTGAAAGCTTGATATCAGGAAAACTTTGGGTTCTGAAATCCCTGCTTTCCTCAACCCATCAGTGCAGTAATCCCTGATCTTGGTCAGTTCTGCATCGTTGTTAGCCTGAGCATGACTGAGTTGATGAGCACGGAGATCATTGTCAATTTTAGATCGTACAAAGTAGAAATTCTTCCTCAGGGATTTAATATTCTGAGCGATACTTGCATCATTTTTAGTGAATCGACCACTCGAGATAATGATAAAAAAGTTGTATAGTTCAAACTTCATTTTGCTGAAGTATTGTTCAAACGGAATTTTTGTTGTTCCAATTCCTGGAAGGTCCCAGAAAGAAACTTCATCGAAGTTGGGATGTTTGTATTGGGTCGGCTTCATTGTGCGCTCCGTGTTTCCAGATTTAGCTGCTCCCTCATCGCTGCTTCTGAGCCCTCTGAAAGCATTGATGAAAGTAGATTTCCCTACGCCCGCTTCTCCTGTCACTGCGATGTGAAGCTCCGTGCTCTTCAGATTGTTTACCTTCTCCTGAATCAGGGAGTTGATCTCTTCTATTGCACCCAATTCAAAAGCACACTCAAGATCCTTTAATTCTTGCGGACTAAAGAACATGGGGTTTGAGAGCGGGCCTATTTCTTCTCTGTAGAAAAAGTGAAGATTTTATACTAATAACATTTCTGTAATTTGTTCGACTGATGTTGAAGGGAAACTACAATCAGAAGTTTTTGATTAAATCAGAAATCATGTGATTCGTGTCTCGCAATTTCAGAGACAGAAAGAAGCACTGAGCAGAAGACGAAAGGAATTGTCACTCAACAAGATCACTAACTCCTCTCTCCCCACTCCTCATTCCTGATTCCAATGCTCCTTAGACACTGCTACATAGGTAGCCTGGCCTTCGAGCATTTGGGTTCACCCTGCTGTATTAAAGTGGATTGTAAACTTGGGTTGTGGCTTGAGTACTACAGGGAAATATTAGTATTTAATGTAGATTTACCTCACCTGGCTATTTATTTCAGAATTTTCATGCTGGGGCAGAGAGAGCTGATGGGTTGGTAGAGTGCAGGGTGATGTGTGGTTGTACTGTGTGGGGAGCAGGAGCGGAGGAAAGGACTTTTGTTCTGTAAATGGGACAGAAAGTCAGTGTTGGCAGAAGCAGACTTTCCTGGCAGGAATTATTGACAATTTCATAATTCCCCCGAAGAGTCACTTTCTTTAGTGTACCGGTGGGAATGGTATGCATAGAGAAATGAATAGATGGCCAGGAAGAGAACGAAGAAGTCAGCGAAGGCGGAACGAGAAGGGAAACAAAGAGGCGATGGCTTGCTTCGGGTGTGGAGCGATGAGGGAAATTAAGGCTATAAAGTTAAAACAAAGGCAAGAATGAACAGATCACCGAGGACGAGGAGCTTCCATTAACGGAAGCTCCTAATATGAAGTGAAGAACTTAACCCGACTTGTCTCCCATATTCCGACACAAGTCTGTCAGCAGAACAGGAGATTTAGATGGAAGAGTGGCCCAATGAGCCTTATTGCTTGTTCTGATATTCAAAATATCTGACTCTTTACCTCAAACACCGTCTTTTACTCTGTTCCCAAGTGTCTTGACACTTTTAAGGCAACAACATATCTCAATCTGTTTTGAAGGCACACAGCAACTGAATCCCCTTGGCGAATTTCACTCATTCGTTGCAATATGAGTGGGGAAATTTTTCCTTATCTCTGTCCTAACTGGTCTAATTCTGGTTCTGCGCCCCATGGGTTGAGACTCGTCCCCCAGAGGGAAACCTCTTCCAAGCATCTAGCTTGTCCAGTCTCGTAGGAATATTGCATTTTGCAGTGATATCATCTCCCTGTTTCTAAACTCCAGAGAATAGAATCTTAGTCTACTCAGCTTCTCCTCACATGACGGACCCGCCACCCTAGGTATCTGGAGAATTTTCACTGCACTCATTCCACAGCAAATTCCTTCTTCGGAGAAGGAAACTGAAAGTGTGGACAATGCTACAGGTGCGGTCTCACAGGGGCCGTGGATAATTTCAGGAAGCTAACTTTACCCTTGGCAGGTTGAATATGCTCTTGTTTGTTTACCTTTTCATGATGTCGTGAAGTGTTTAAGGAAAACGAATAGCTAAATTATGATCTACGTGTAATCTGAGCAAACGCTTGCCTACTGATTGCATCAGAGACAAGAATTCTAGTTGTCAGCAGAAAGTTGGAGAACTAACATGTTACCCATCACTGGAGCTATAACGATGATTGGAGCTACGGGGATGGCAGGGTGATGGAATCCAGGATGTAAAAGCCCAATACCGCTGGATGAACAGACTCCAAAGGAACACACAGAGCAACATTAAACATGAGAGTTAATCGGGCTCAATGTGTGCAAACATATGCTATCTTCAGAAACCCGACCGATGAGAACAATGGGTTTGGAGGGATGTGGAGGAGTGTATGGGATTTTCCAGCCAGGACACTAACCATTATCCTGTTCAGGGCAGCTCCGGCCAAGGTTAACAGTAGAACCTCACCTGATTTCTCGTTAAGTTAGTGCTAGCAGCAGACTGAAAAACTGGTCAACTTATAAGGAGGAAGCAAGTGGAGGACAGGTGGGTCGGGCACATGGCTAGGTAATGGGGGTGTGACGATGAGGCCCGTGTTCGGGAAAATAGGTGAATTGCAAATCAGTAATGGGAAACGAGCTACTGCTCTTCGGCTTACGGTCTGTAGAGAGGAGGGCTACCAGAGGTGCTTCTGCTGCAAGTGTTATCCCTTACAATGAGAAAACTGAGCACTGGCCATGAATTGCGCTGACAGGTTATTCTTGAGAAGGAGGAGCTGAGGGGACGCGATGTAACAAACCTGGAGTTTGATCCTCCCATTCTTGTTCTCTGTCTCTCGTTTTCCGATCCGCGTAACGATCTAGTGATTCCAGAGTTTCCTTCTCAGCAGGCCGGGGCAGATGTCGAGAGCTTGTGAGTTTGAAATGTCTAGAGAAAAGTAAAGGAAGTGAGTGGTAGTTCTTTACCGGCGTGCCAGACTTGAGACTCTCGAACATCTCCGAGGTGTCGGCCTGGAAAAGACTCAAGAGACTGCAGGTACTGTAACCTGGAGCCGAAGAAATGTTGGAGAATCTCAACGGGTCAGGCAGCAACTAGAAGGAAATGAATGGTCGACGTTTCGGTTCGGGTCCGGCTGCAGAGTCCTCAGTCCTGCCAATTGCCAGCCTCCCTCACTGCTCCACTTCGTAAACCTCGTCCCTCTCACTGGATATCTGTCCTGTGACACCCTCCAGCACTGACGCGCCACAAGATCACCTGCAATCATGTGCGTTTGTATTTCTCTGATTGTCTCTCATGAAAACCCTTATTAAATATTTCCAGAGTGTCAGAAGGACAATACTTCATTCACCCTCCTAACAATTTCATGACCTTACCATTTCCATCAGCATTGACCACATCCACCTGCCCAATGTGAGTCTAATACTAAGGATAGTTTCCCACATCACAGGCCCGAAAATGACCGTCTTTTTAATGTCAAATGTAAACATTTATAAAATATATACAGGAAATATAATACAATCTGCACATACCCTCCTTTGCTCTCATTCAACAAATCAACATATTCATTGTGTATCGAACCAACAGATTTAATTTACAATGTATCAAAAACATTAATATTTGCTCTTTCACTGATACAGCTATCTAGTGTTTCAGACGTTCTTACACAGAACCCAGCTGTGTAACTGCAACTCCGGGTATTTGCATGGAGCAAATCCCTATCGGGAATTTATCAGTGAAGTGGAAGCTGGTCTGACACGTGACCTTCTCAGTCCAGTGTCGGTGCTGCTATTTCAATGCTGGCATTGCCTGGGAGGATTGGGTACACTAGCCACATTATTGATTGGTCTGGTACCACACCCCTTTGGAGAGACTTGCAATATTCCTGTCGATAGTACATTGAAACTGGTGTTGGGAGCGGTCTCTCGTTATTAAGAAATAAATTTAAGAAGAGGGATACCGAGCATCTGAAGTTAAACCAGCCTCCAGTTAAACCAACCTCCCCAGTCCCCAGAAGGCATGGGAACAGGAGATATTTCACGATATAAAGATTTTAAAAACAAATCCTGTACAATTTGAACGGGAGTGCGAAACAGCGAAGAGATGTGGAATTAATTGTATAAATTAGAGAGGATCGGGAGCTGCGATACTGAAGCAGAAGTCAAGTGATCCACCGCCGTAATCTTTGGCAAGAGCGGGGCTGGTAATGTTGAGAAAAGTGGAAAAGCAGGAACATGGAGTAGAACCAAAGGGATATGCACTGTACGTGGTGGTTTCAAGTTCGCAGACAGGGGAAAAGCAGAGTAGCTTTGGAAGTGATAGCCCTGAGCTCCTACTATATATTCAGTCCTGTGTCCTGGACAGATCTGGTTAGTCCTGCAAATTTCTAAACCAGCAACAATCTGGCATTGATGAAAAATCGGACTCTAGGGAACCGAGTGCTTCATATTCTCCATTTATTTCCAATTACATGATACAACACAACAAACTGTCGAATTGGAATTGTCTCCAGTGTGCTACATTCCCGAGACAGAGAGACTATATAAATAATCTTTCAATGCCCAGCTTAATCTTTGGGAAATGCTGAACGAGCTGGAATGCTTCAACCTTGGCTCCTCCAGGTCTGGCTTCTTGCTCAAACGGTTTTGGAAACGTTAATGTTCAGGCTGCTGCTGGAATAAATCCCAATATCAACCCTTCAAATTGATGATACACCCGGAACTCTTTAAATCAAACCAGCTTTGTGTGATAATAGTCAAACATCAGCCAGACTGACATTTGGTCAAGGATAGTGAACTGACTCATTAAGCCGACCAACTCGTAGATTTATAATCGATAGCTAGGATGTTTGAAGAAAGATATGCAGTCAGAAGAATATTTAAAACATGAAATAGAAACTAATCTATTCCAATGTAAATATAAGGCTAACACAGGACAAAGCACGCGGTTTGAGATGGAATTTTCTATCATCAAGACTATCTGGTCTGGAGAATTATATGTTGAGCTCAGATAAAATTCTGTTCGATAAGAAAGGTGAGGTTCTGGTGAAACATCATATTTTACATTTCCTCACAAGATGTAAAGAAGCCATTTGGCCCATCGAGACTATACTCTTAAAAGAATTCCAAATCAACTATTTCTCCAAGAGTTTGCAAGTAACCCATTCTTTTTCTCATTTCTATCAATTCTCAATATTGTCCCACCACCCACATACACATTATGGACAATATTCAATGAGCAATTGATCTGCCAATTTGCAAGCCCTTTTGATGTGGGTAGAGACCGGAGAAGCCACAGGAAACCCATGCCGCCAACATTGAACTCCACACAGAAAGCATTGGAGGGCCAGACTGAACCGTGGTTTTGCCGGAGCTGAAAGTGCACAGCACTACCTGCAGTGCTGTTATGCTACCCACACTAGCTTAAAATGGCCAGAGGAGTTTGGCTTAAAAGAAAGCACAAACTATGAGAAACTGAAGTCAGTGAAAGGTCACTTCGCCAGTCCGTAGAATATACACATCATATCAGTAGATTGACAACAGAGACGGTCATTGTACGCAGAGATAAATTCACAACGGAGAGAGAGAGAGACAGAGAGAGATAGTAGATTGGTGCTTGTAGTGCAAATTCCATGTTAACCTACTCTAAACACTCAAATAAATGTAGATCATCACCAAATAAGTCGTTCTGCTTTGTATCATTTATTCAAACTCACATTGAGTTCTTTGTTTTAGAAAAGTAATAGTTCAACTCCATAGGTTTCAGGGAGGTACTTTTTCCAACAATACTCAGCAGACAACAGCATTTGTGGAGAGAGAACCAGAGTTCAAGTTTCACCTTCATGAACTTTCGTCAGAACTGAAAAACTTTAAAATCAAACATGTAGATAGAACGAACGCCTGTGGACAGAAAGAATGAATGACATCAGTGGCAGTGGTGTAGGCTGAGGGAGAAAGTTGAATGATTATTAACCTCCCTGGAAGGGAAGAAAATAGGAGATGAAAGAAAAGATACAGGAGAGAAAGGAATCCTTCGAACAGTGAGGTACAAAATGCTGAATATGCTGGAAAGCCAAATGAAATGAGCATGCTGAAATACTCAGCAGGTCAGAGCATACCTATGGAGAAGAAATAGCAGACTTAATGTTACAGGTCAATGGCGTCACATTGGAACTGGCCAGTTTTGATATAAACTGCAAAAATGCTGGCTATCTGAAATAGTTGAATTTATTATTATGTTCCGAGGGTTCCAATACTCTGGTTAAAAGATGGGATGTTTTTCCTTGAGTTTACATTGAATTTCACGGAATACTGCAAACAGCCAAAATCTGAGAGTTCAGAGTGGGAATGAGGTTGAAAATGAAACCGACTGGAAATTCAGGATCATCTGATACTATCGATTTAACCCACTCATGCTATTTTACAGCACAAAGTAAGTATACAGTATTTCATATCGCCAATACCAAGCATGTACACGGGAAACAATCAAGACCACATTTCCCTTGCAAGTTCCAAAGTTTTGCCCGAACCCTCCTTATTCATCCTGACAAATCTAACCTCACTCCCTTTGATTGTTTTATCTTTATGTTACCTGTTTTAATTCATGGCCGATTGAGAGAACGATTCCATTGTCATCAAGATGTCATTCCATTTGATGTTTGACCACAATCACAACAGCGATGTTCTAAAAATGATGAAATTTCGGCTGATCAGCATTCTGAAAGATTGGTGACTCGTTTTATTCCAGTGATATTCTGACGTTTACCACTTTCAAAGGCTGTTGAGGATAACACAGACTTGATGGGACCGTTGTGGTTACATGTGTTGACATGCAAATCTTATTGATTACCAGCCCAAAATTGGATGACGGAAACAGAATATCAAATTCCAACTAACCACGGCACTGTGAGGTCCGAATACTGCGTTGTCGACCTGTTAAACCACTTTCTCTGGGAGCATGTTCCAGATAACGATCACTCCTTGTGTGAAAAACCTGCCACTCGTGTCCCTTCTAAATATTTTCCCTTTCACCGTAAACCTATGCCTTTTACCATTAAACCCAACCCGCCCACCCCCCACCCAACCCTGGGAACATTCACCTTATCCATGGCCCTTAAAACAATGAGGGGCATGGATAAGGCGATGTTTACAGTCGATCTATAATATTAACCCTCAATCTCCTTCGCTCCGGGGTACAGCTCCAGTCTATCCCATCTCTCCTTGCAACTCTAATAACATTCTTGTAACACCTTTTTGCACAATTTTGTGCTTGATGACATCCTTTCTATGGCTAGGTGACGAGAAATGCACACAGTATTGCAAGTGTGGTATGACCAACATATTGTACCGTTGCAATACGACATCCCAACTCTTCTACTCAATACCCTGACCAATGAAGCAAGTATGCTAAACTCTTTATTCACTACTCTGTCTACCTGTGTCACCGCTTTCAGAGATCTAGGATTTGTATCCTTCGGTGAGTCTGTTCTACAAAATTCCCCACGGACCTGCCATTTACTGCCCTGGTTTAACCTCCCGAAATGCAACACTTCACACTTTTTTGAATGAAATTCCATCTGCCATTTCCTGGCCCACTTTCATAGTTGATTCAGATCCTATTGGAATATCAGATAACCTTCTTCACAGTCCAATATACCACCAATTTCGCTGTCATCCGCAAACGTACTAACCACACCACTCACATTCTCAACCAAACCATTAATATACATCTCAAATAAGAGGGTCAGAGCACGGATCCCTGTGGCACACCACTGGTAACAAGCCTCCGATCCGAGAAGAGAACCCTCCAATACCACCCTCTGACTTCTACCACCAAGTCAATTCTGTTCCCAACTGGCTAGCTCACCCAGGATCTCATGTTTTCCAACTTACCATGAAGAACCTTCACAAAGTCCGTGTAGATAACCTATACGGCCTGCCTATGTCAGTCCACTTGGGTACCTCTTCAAAGACGCAATGAAATTCGGGAAACGTGATTTCCCACTGCCAAAGCCATGCTGACTATATCTAATTCGTATTTGCCTTTCCAAACCAGTAAGATCCTCTCTCTCAGAATCACTGTCGTTAACTTTTCACCACAGATGTTAGACCGACTGCCCATTTGTTCCTGGTCTTTCCTTGGAGTCCTTATTAAATAAAGGCTACAACTTTAGCCACCTTCCAGTCTTCCTGTATTTTATCCGTGGCTAACCATATTATAGATATCTAGGCCAGGACCTCATGAATGTATTTACAGGCCCCCTCAATGTTTTCGGGTACATTTGGCCATGCTCTGTGTATTTATCCACTTTTGTTCCTCCTAATACCACAAGCACCTGCTCTTTTGTAATGAGGATTTGTTCCAAGATATAACTCTTTATTTCCCTTAATTCCTTACCTTCCATGACTTTCTCCACAGTAAATACAGATGAGAAATATTCATTTAAGACTTCACCCATCTCTCCTGCCTCCACACGTAGATGACCACACTGATCCGTAAGGGGGGCTATTCTACCCTTAGTTGTCCTTTTGTTCTTAATATACTTAAAGAATCTCTTAGGATTCTCCTCTACCTTGTCTGCCCAAACTATCTTATGTCCTCCTTTTGCCCTCCTGATTTTTCAGTCAAGTGTACTTCTACATCCCTTTAACTCCTCAAGTGATTCGTCTTTTCCCAGGTCTTTATACCTGAAGTGTGCTTCCTTCAGTTTCATGACCAGAGGCTCAATATCCCTCGTCAACTATGGTATCCCAGTACTTCCAGCCGTGGTCTTTACTCTCGCCCTGCACTCATCGAGGATATTATGATCTTCAGAATATTATGTATTGTTGCCCGCCATTCATGAGAGTGGTACCATTTCCCTTTTTTCGTAATTGTCCCACCGCCAACCCCTGTGCACCCACACTCAGATAATCAAGTGGCAAAAACAGTGTTCGCAACAACAGTCCGGCTTCTGACCTTTCTCACTGGTACTCAACATTCTGTATAGCTCCTCGCTGTGTTCTTTAAGCCAATCGAACCCCAACTCCCATCCCGATGTTTGTGTTGCTCAACTGTTTGCCTTGTTGCAAAACAGGGAAAAATAAGTTATTTTTGTTCTATTCTGATTATGTCAACAAGATTCAGTGGAAATGCAGCCGAGACAAAAGCGGACACAGCAAGAAACTAAAGTTACAGGTTCGGAGGGATTGTCTCCGCTCAGCAGTGAATCTGTTGCTGTCAGATAAAAAAAGGCTATGACAGTGATGTTGTTGGACAAAGAAATTGACCACATCACTATCACTTGTTAGAGCTAAACATATTTCCAGCCAAATGGAAACGTGTCTTCTTTGCGCTTAATGAATGGGATTTCTCTTTGCAGCATTGGGAATTGTATGGGATATTCTATAATTTCCACTCTTGATGTCCTTCCCAATGTTGCATACAGACAAACCCTCTCATCAAGCGGCATTCCCTGACGACGCAGGCCCATTGGAAACAAGAGACAGAGATAGCGACATATCTCTGACTTGCTCCTTCATTCAATATTGTGGCTGATACTCTACCTGCTCTCCACATTGTCCATCTATTCCCGCATTTGTTGATTCCCTCACTGCCCAGTTATACGCTGACCCTAGTCCTGAACACATTTGAGATTCTGTTCTCAGTCCGAAAAGTTCGACTGTTTATCCTGAGACAAGAATATTTTGTGAAAATATAGAAGATCGAACAGCACAGCGCAAGAACAGGCCCTTCGGCCCACTATATCCGTGCCATGCAAATATGAGCTGATTTCATTTGTTTGCACATGGTCTATATCCATTCATTCCCTGCTTGTTAATGTGTCTACCTCAATGCCCATTAAACATTGCTTTCGTATTTAATTCAGCCACCTCCCCTGGCAGCGCTTTCCAGGCACCTACCACTCTCTATGTAAACAAAAACTTGCCTCGTACATCTCCTTTAAACCCCAACGCTCCCTGCAGCGTAAACCCATGTCCTCTAGTATTTGACATTTCCACTCTGGGAAAACGACTCTCACTTATCTATGCCTCTGATAATTTATATACTTCGATTAGATCAACCCTCATCCTCCTAATCTCCAGTGAAAACAATCAAATTTGTCGAAAGGAGACACAAGAAATTGCAAATGCTGAGTTCTTGAGCAGTAAACAAATTGCTGGATCGGCTGCTTTGATGTTGTTCCAATGCTCTTAAACATCTCCGCTAATGGTCCCCTTAATCACCTTCATTACTTATCAGATTACAGCACTGTTAGCATGTGCGTTCTCGCTCATCATCCTCCTACCTCTCTCCACCTTCACCTTCCCTTCCCATCACCTGGCTCTATCCGCCTTTTTTGTTCTTGTATGCTTCCACCCATAACTGGCCTACCTCTGTCTCTCACCTCCATCCCTCCCCTTCTCTAACATGGCTCCATTTGCAACAGAAGTTTCCTATTTTCCAGTGAGAATAAACCAAGCCTGTCCAATCTCTCTTTGTCACACATTCTTCATATCATGTGGCAACCAGCACTGTACAAAATAGTCTGCATGGGGCCTGACCAATATTTTGTAAAGCCGAAACATAATGTCCCAAATCTAATATTCAATGCGTTTGCCTATGAAAGCAAGCATGCCGAATAGTATATGACACCCGTTAGGATATGACGTCCCGAAGTTCATTATCCAGCCAGGGAACATCCTCTCAACATTAAACTTGTCCAGCCTATTAATCAGTTTACACAATGACATTACTTCTCATGCTTAAAAGTTTCACAGAATTACTGACGTGCTTGACATACCTGCCCTCATAAGATAATATTCCAAGGGCATGAATCAATGTGATCACCCTTTATTTAAGTTCCCACCAATTCATGCCTGCCCAACCTTCCCCCGCCGCCGCTTCAATTCACATCACAATTGTAAGATGACCATGATATACTAAAGCATGATGACCAACGCTATACTGAGTCCCACAGTTTGGCTCCATATAAATCCACCAAAATGTCAAAACACTGTAAAGCGCTTCACTGAAATAGGTGAAGAACATTTCCAGGTGTTAACGCAGCAAAATAGCAATAGCATAGGGTAGAATCCCCATGGGATTTGGTGTTTGAAATTTTAAAATACCAATTCTTGCGTGAACTCACTGGATTTACATTTGTGCAGACCATTTAATAAATCTCAAACGCAATCTTCACAACCCCCTCCACGATCTCCATAAACCCCCTTCAGTCTTTCTCTCAATATTTGCGAGGTCAGGAGAAATTATGCTCCTTTTCATAAAAGTTGAATCAATAACTGGAACGATGTCAAGTGTGAAATGTCATCAGCAACCTCACAGCACTTTTGCTTCTCAGAGGCAAGGAAGTCATCGGGAAATGGAATTGTTCTCACCTCTCTCGAACCATTAGCAAGATCCAAACGAGTCGTCAGTACTTCACCCCTCTTGAAAACAATTTCCATATTCACGTTCAAAAATGGAAAGCTGAATGCACTTTTGTTTCATTCTGAAGGACACCTTCCAGCGTTTCATTTAACCAACTGAAATCATGCTGCTTCTCATCAAATATCATTATGAGGAAGACACTGGGGACCAGAATAATTCCTTCTCTGAACTTTCTCAAACAGTCCCTCTGGATCTCCTTCAGTTGTTCTTCAGTATATTTCCTGTGTTGCTTCCTCACCAAATCAATATCACGCCGGTGTAAATCAAACAATACAAAACTTCTTTGCCAGCTGTTTGATCCCTTCGATGAGTTTATCATCAATTTATAGGGGCATAGAATCATACAGAACAGCTGGCTTTCTGCCCAACTTGTCCATGCCGAAGGTAATGCCTATCCTACGCTATTCTCGTTTTTTTTTGCAAACGGCCTGTATCCCTTTACTCCTTTCCTATCGAAGTACACATGCCAAATACGTTTTGCATTTTAATTGCATCCGCCTCTACCACTTATTTTCGCAACTCATTCTATATACCCATTACCCACTGTGTGGAAAACTGTTCCTCATCTTCTTTAGATTTCTTTCTTCTCTAAAACATAAGTGTTTAAGTACATAGATCCCTCAAATTTTCCGCGCAAGTTGATAGAGTGGTTAAAAAAGGTGTAGGGTGTGCTGGCCTTTATTAGCCGGGTGATGGAGTTCAAGAGCCGAGAGGCAATGTTGCAGCTCCATGCGACCCTGGTTAGACTACTTTTGGAATATTGTGTTCAGTTCTGGTCCTGACATTGTAGGATGGATGTGGAAGCTTTGGAGATGGTGCAGAGGAGATTTACAATAATACTGCATGCATTGGAGAACATGTCTTGTGTGGAGAGGTTGAGCAAGTTAGGCCTTTTCTCTTTCGAGCGGGGGAGGATCAGAGGAGAATTGATAGATGTATATAAGATTATGGGAGGCATAGACAGAGTGGATAGCCAGCATCTTTTCTCCAGGGCGGCAATGGCCAAAGCCAGAGGTCAGTCGTTTAAGGTGCGCAGAGCAAAGTTCAGGGGTGACGTAGGAAGTAGTTTTTTACACAGAGAGTGGTCGGTGCCTGGAATAAACTGCCGGGGGGAAGGGGTGGTGTAGGGGTGGTAGGGGCTATGATACGGTAATTTACGAGACTCTTAGACAGGCACATGGATGATAGAAAAATAGAGGGTTATGGGAGGTGACGTAGAGAGGGGGATAGATAGAATGTGGATAAGGTTTATATAAGTCGGCACAATATCGTGGACCGAAGGGCCGGTACTGTGCTGTACTGCTCTATGTTCTATGTTCTGTGTGTGCTTTTGTCGTATATCACCCTACCTTCGGAAAATATCTGTCCTAACTGTGCCCCCATGATATTATGAACTTCTATAAAGTCACCCCTCAACCTCCTATGATCCAGTAAGAATAAGCAGAGCCGATCCATCTCTCCGTATAAGTTTTCCATTCCACGCAACTTCCCGACCAACCTCTTCTACACTTTTCCTAAAGATGCTCCCACATCTTTCTTGAAATGTGGCAACCTTAACTGCATACAATACTCCAAGTTCAGTCTGATCAATGTTTCACAAACATGCAACATGATTTCCTAACACTTCTCAGTGCCTCGGTCTGTAAATACAAGTATGCAGAGTTCGTATTTCACCACCTTTTCTACCCATATCGCCTTTTCTAGGCAACTATGAACTTTCACCCCGAGTTCCCACTGTACATTAATAGCCCTGATGCCCTGTCATTTACTGAATGTATCCTTCTCGCACTTGCCGTCCCAAAACGCATTATCTCGCACTTGTATTGAATCCACCCGTCACCGTTTCCATCCACCGCCCCCCTCCGCCCCATATATCCAAGTGACCTATCTCCTTCGGTATATTTTCACAACTCTTTGCTATCTACTATTCAGTAAATTACTATTCTGTCCAGCAGCCTTCTCATCCAATTTATTTGTACACATGACAAACAACAATGTTCCCAACATTGATCCTTGCGGTACAACACTTATTGCAGTCTTCCAGTCAGAAATCCACCTTGAACCTCTACTGTCTGCCCTATTATCAAGCCAATTTTGAATCCAATTTGCCAACGTATCTTGGATCTTGGATCTCATGTACCCTAATCTTCCAGAAATGCTACCGTGCGGGATTTTGACAAAATATTTTCTAAAATCCATGTAAACCATGCTCACCGTGCTGTCTTGATCAAATTCCTTAGTTTATGTGGATGACAGTGGAAGGATCTGATTTATCGTTTTTTTAAACAAAGATATTTCGGTCGGGTACGTACATACTAGGAATTATTTTATTACAATTCTCGGCAGGTCCCAGAGCAAACACGGTGCTGGTTGGAATGTAAGAATATAAAGCAGGGTCCATTGTAATTTCTGTGGTCCCAACTTTAGCTACCCTCTTATGTTCCAAAATCCTCTCATAGCATTGATTTTGGAGCATTCCCCTACACCTGTTAATCCTGCCACTGAATTGGTGGGCTTTGTATTGCCCACTGAGTTATTTTCTTCCGAATGACCGGTTTGTCTTTGTGCAGATTAAGATACTCCATGATTATTTGTCGGCACTTGTAGCATGACAATTTAATCTTTCGTTTTCTACCCTGCCCTATGTTACCAATACCGTGCAGGGTAGTAGACATTTCCCACATCTGTTTTCGATTTCTCGCTGTTTCTTAATTCCACGATAACTGAAGCTACCTCTGATCTGAGTTCCTTCCTTTCTACTGCCTTTATCCCATTCCTTTAAATCATAACTATCTGAATCCTTGTCCATTGCCACTTCGCCTTCTAATGCTGGAGTATCTTGGAATATTTACCGCTCATCTATCGTCGTTATACGAGTTTGCCCTGGTAATTATGATGAGATCCCACCCTTGTAATTCAGTCTGTGCTAATGATTCACCTGCCTTGATGTGAAATCATTGTGCCTTAAGATAACAAGCTTGCAAATGAATAAACGGCTGCAATCTTCACCCGAGAGACTTCACACTCTTAAGTTTCAGACACATTAAAAGGAATACGATAAGAAATTAGTTATCGTTAGGTGATGTCATACTTAAACACAAAAATAATTTATTCACTTCAGCAAATCTTGGTAATGTTACAGTACAGAGGGAGGCCATTCAGCACATAGCTCCCCTGCCATTACTCTGTGGAGCAATCCCATCAATCCCAGCACCACTCATTCCTCACATTCCTGCAAATGATTCCCCACCAGTGCCAATCCTATTCCCGGTGAAAGCCCGAACTGAACTGCCTGAAACTTCAGCTATACAATCTGGAACAATCCACTCCAGAACTGAGTTTGATAACATACCGCGTTCCATCGACAAAAGCAAGTTAACGTCACCTAGTAGAGAACGAAGGAAAACGCTGATTCAGGCCTGTCTTCCCGGTGTTAAGCTCGCTGCAGGTCTCATGCTCTCGTTATTTAAACTCTAAAACCACAGAAGTACGTGACCATTGTGTGTGTGAACAGTGAGCCATTCAATTTCCCATCATGTTGTACTATCGTGAAACACATAGTTAGCTAGCATAATTGCACAGGAAACTTATTGAGACCACATTTCTTACTGCTGACAGCAGGGGATATTTGTCCATATACTTCTGCATTTGTGCAGAGCTGGTCCTGATCTGAACAATTTGCCAATGGTCACACAATCAGAACACTGCAGGTTCATAAGCTTTTCTGCTGACAACAGAATCAACAAATTCTCATTCATCTAAATTCCAGTAAATATGTTCTCACTCTCTCCTCATGGAACAGCCCACTCATCAAGGGAATACACCTAATGAATCTCCGTTGCCTACCTTTCAGCCAGAAATCTTATGCCTGAGCTGTGAAGGCCCGAATTGAACACAACGCTCAAAATATGGTTGTATCAAACCCTGTCAAATTGCAGCATAAGTTATTTATCCTTCAGTGCAATTCACATGCAATAATGGGCGACCTACCAGTTACCTTTTCAATTTCTTGCTGCAGCGACGTAAAGTTCCCTTGTTTCAGATACATGGACACGCAACAATTTTTTGATAACGTAATTTCAAAATGTCTCACCAAATAATTTGGATGTGAATGCACAAGTGTTGATCAATAAGTTTGTGGATGATATTAAATTATGAGGTGTTGTTGATAGTGAAGAATGTTATCCTAGAATACTGGGGGGGGGCTTGATTAGTTAGGAAATGGGCGGAAGAGTAGTGAATGGATTTAAATACAGATAAGTGGGAGGTGATGCAATTTAGAAAGTCAGACCAGTGTATGAATGGCAGAGCACTCGGGAATGGAATGGGACAGAGGGACTTAGGAGTACAAGTGCATAGTTCCTTTAAAACGGCGTCGTAGTTAGGGTGAAATAGTGGTGAAAAATGTGTTTAACACGCCGAGCTTCATCAGTCAGGGCATTGGGTACCGGGGTTGAGACAGCATGTTACAGTTGTATAAGTCATTGGTGAGGCCACACTTGGCGCACAGTGTACAGGTTTGATCACCCTGTTATAGTAAAACATGGTGAAATTGCAAGGAATGCAGAAAAAAGTTTCCGAGGACTAGAGGGCCTGAGTTATAAGGAGAGGTTGGCCAGTCTACGTCTTATTTCCTTGGAACGTACGAGAATGAGGGGTGACCTTATAGAAGTGTTTAAAATTATGAAACGCATAGATAAGTTGGATGGCTACAAGTCTTTTCCCCAGGTTTTGGGAGTCAAAAACTAGGGGGCATAGACTTTGAACGAGAGAGGTAAGATTTAAAAGGGACTGGAGTGGCAACTTTGTCACGCAGAGGACGGTAATTGTATAGAAAGATCTGCCTGAGTAAGTGGTTGAGGGAGGTACAATAGTATCATTTAGGAAGCACATGGATAGGTAACTGGGCGGGGGGGGGGGGGGCGCAGGGCTTAGAGGGATATAGTCCGAACGTAGAACATTGACGGGGTAGCTGGTTGGGCACCATGGTCAACTAGAATTGGTTGGGCCGAATGGCCTGCATTCCTGCTGTATTGCTCTATGACTCCACTATCTACAGGACAGTTTTTCATATTAAGTTAAAGGTGAATGATTGACCTTTCTCAATACTACACTCCAGCCTCCGAGCTCTTCGCTCAAGGGGGTGAGTAGTGGTTGGGAACGACATTTATTTCAGCGAGGAGGAGGCAAGATTATATTCAAGGTGGACTTATAACAAGACTGGCCTCCCCAAGGTACAGGCAGACATCAACTGCATTGGGATTCTATTCTCAGTTGTCCTAATCACCAAAGATATTTCATGGCTCCTGATTACCCGTTTTCTCTTTGGATTTTATTTATTCTTCATAAGCCTTGTCCGACTTCAGCCTCCTAAACCTCACATATGCTTCATTTTTTTTCTGTTTTGACTTAATTTGGAACAATTCTCGTCATCCAAAAATCCTGAACCTTGCCATCCTTTTCTTTCTTCTTATCAGGAACATGTTGGTCCTATATTCTGACCAGCTGCATTTAAACATGTCAGATGTGGACTTCTCCACTAACTATTTGCTCCATCTCCTGACTAGTACTGTTACATGTGGCCTTTCCCCAGTTTAACACTTCGCCCGAGGTCTAGCCTGTTCCAATCTGAAAACTTACGTAGTTATGATCAGTATTTCCATGATGTCCTCCCACTGAAACTGTGATCACCTGACAGGCACATTTCCCAATGCAAAGTCTAGTGTGGCCCCTTCCTTGATTAGATCAGTATATCCCGTGTCAACTTCCCCTCCTGGATAAACCTAACACATTCTGCCCCATCTAAGCCTCTAGCATTAAGGGAATACCAATCAATATTTTGGAGGCTTTGTTGCAGTCTCCTGCATTCTCCATAACCTGGCTAACAAATGGCCACATCCCTTGCCTAGGGAAGGCCAGCCAGGTGATAAGTCTCTAGAGGGTGAAGATACCAGGAGGAAGAGCGGTAGGAGCGAGCGACGAGGATGAGAATGAGTCAGAAAGGAGTTCATGTCTCTTGATAAGACACACTATACAACATCAAGAGTGGAATAGTCTCATCTAAGTGCAGGGCGATGCAATATAAAAGTCCATCATTAAGGATGGCCAAGTAGCCAGGATATTCCTCTTAGCACCCAGCACTATGGTAAATTGTGCCCTCAAAATCCTTCAGTCTCTGTTCCTCTCGTGTCCATTCTCCAACTGAACATTGGCCAAAGACCTGAGTAATCTTGGATAAGGCACCACTTCCCTCACACGCTGGGCAGATGCACGCACTGCTAAAGACACGTGAAAGAGTTAATGGCTCCTGACATCTCCCACACGTCTTACAATGGCATCTAGCTCAAGCTGACGCAGAGACTGGAAAACTCTCACTCACACACAGTTCACATTCTTCTCTCTGGACCCACTTTGTTCAAGTTACCATAGGTCAAAGGTCGGAAAATTTTGTCTCGCCGGCTACAGGAATGTTGACAGAGGAGGAGGAAAACCCAGCATCATACTGTTGTGTGGCAGAACAGAAGGGGTAACTACTGGAATTACGAATTATTTTGGACAACATAAACCCATGTCATAAAACACGGAGAGATCAAGACAGATAGCTTGGATTTGTTGAGGGAAACTCGTATCTGATTAACACGTTTGTATTCCTTTAGGACGTAACAAGGAGGGTCAATTTTTGATGCAGTCCCCACAGACTTTAGCAAGGGTTTAACAAGGTCCACCACGGCAACAGATCGAGTAGGTAAAGGCTTACAGGATCCAAGGAGGATTAGCACAATGGTTTAAAGTTTATGTCACACAGCCCATGATGTATGTACTGGACGTTAATGAGCCCCTGTCTTTATGCGACATTCCAGCAACGGGTCCGTAGCCCTGCAGGTCACAGCATTTCAAGTACACTCCCACGTACTGGTTACCGGTAATCAGTGTTTGTGCTTCTCCTCCTTTCCGGTCGTGAGTTCCAGATCCTCTGGGTGAAATATTACCTGATCTCTCCTCTCATCTTTCCACGAATCTCTGCCATAAACCTCCGTCGCCTGTTATGTGAGCACTTTGCTGAAGACAATGTATTACACCTTGCTCCCTCATAATTCTATCCACCTCACTTAAGTCTCCCCTCTGCCTCTGATGCTCCAAACAGGACAACCCCCGCCTACCTAATCTTTCTTTATTTCCACAATTTTCCAGTTTCAGCAACGTACCTGTACATCTCCGTTGTATTCTCTGCAGTGGAATCACATCTTTCCTGCAATTTGATGTCAGAACTGTGCACAGTATTCAATGTGTGGTCTAACGGTGTTGTGTATGGTTCCTGCATCTCCCCAACTCTTCCACAATCCTTCGATAATGCAGTAAAGCATCCTGTTTTCATTTTTAACCACTTTATAGATCGGTCCTATTTGTGTGAAGGAAATGTGGACGTACTCTCGAAGATCCACCCCTGTTCACCCTCGACACTCAATGTCTTCCTGTTAATTCTACCTTCTCCTGACAGACAATCCATTTAATCAAATACACTCATAGTCATAGAGCCATTAGAGATACAGCACAGAAACAGTTCAATAGAGTCCTCACTTACCACCAAGCGCCAACTAATATTAAAATAAAACAACAAATAATCCAGGAAAGGAGTGGGATAGTTATTGGAACATTATCTTATTGGAGATTAGGTTAAAGTGAATATAGCAGGAAAAGAAATTGTTATAAGTAACCTCTCACAGCTCATCTGGTGTGAATCCACAGATTTCCTGGGCAGAATTAGGGTCAGGACGTGGCTGAAGTGGGAGTGGTCTTTTGGATTTTAGAGGAGGACGATGGGTCATTGCGCTATTGAAGACGGGATAGAGAAAATAATTGTCTCGAGACTGCTACAAAACAAAGCGGGGGGAGAGGTTACATGAAGCATCGCAGTGGGGACGATTCAATAGTCCTCTGCAGTGTGAACACAGAACATAAAACAGTACAGCACAGAACAGGCCTTTCGGCCCACAATGTTGTGCCAACATAGCTAATTCCTTCTACCTGCAGAAATTCTATCTCCCTCAATTTTCCTCTCATTCATGTGGCCATCCAAGCCCCACTTAAAAGGCCCCAATGAATTTGCTTCCACAACCCAATCAGTTACCGCATTCCCGGCATCCACCAATCTCTGGGTAAAAAACGTGGCCCTGACGTCTGTTCTGATCCTACGCCCTCTCACCTTAAATGCATCCCTCAATAATGGGACAAGATATTGTTTGTCCACCCTATCTAAGCTGCTCAAAATTTTATACGCTTCCAACAGATCACCCTCAGCTTCCGCCGCTCAAGATAAAAGAGCCCAAGTTTGTCCAGCCTCTCCTGATAGCACATGCCCTCTAATCCAGGTGGAATATTAGTAAACCTCCTCTGTATCCTCTCTAAAGCCTCGACATCCTTCCTGCAGTGAGGTGACCAGAATTGTACACAATACTCTAAATGCGGCCTAAACAGAGTTATACAGAGAAGCATCATAACTTCTTGACTCCTGTAGGCAATGCCTTGATTAACGAAAGCAAGCATTCCATAAGCCTTCTTTACCACTTTATCTACCTGTAAGCCATGGATTTGAATCCGAAGGTCTCTTTGCTCTTCAATACTATTAAGGGTCTTCACCTTTAGGGTGCACTGCCTCTTGACATTAGTCCCACAAAGGTGCAACACCTCACATTTAACCGGGTTAAACTCCATCTGCCATTTCGCTGCTCACACCTGCAACTGATCTATATCACGTTGTATCCGTCGCCAGTCGTGTGTGTGTGTATATATATATGCACACACACCGATGGAGGAAGTCAGTGTAATTGCTGCTGTTCTAGACCCCACCTCAACCAGGTGCTACCAAGGGTTTGGTCGTACATTGAGAGAAACAAACACAGTATTTGCCTTTTAGACGGCTCCCTCAAAATAAGACCAGGTAGACTTGTAACAGAATTCGATGATGGATCAACAGCGATGACCCAAAGGTTCTTTAATCGAGTGTAGGGGTCGTTTTCCTAATGCGAGGGTATCTGACAGTAATTCACTACCCCTACAGTCCTTTAAATGCTTTGCTGTTGTCAGCAAGCATCCCAGACTGCTGCAATTCGTGGTGAGAAGGTACGTTGCAAAAATATGTATTGTAGCCCATGTTGCAAAAGGTCATCTCTAAGGCTGACGTTGTTCTTCCTGCGTAGCCCTACCTTTCAACAGCGTTGGGAATTCCCTCTGTTGTAACAGGGGAAAATGAAGGCAATGCAGAAGATGGGAGCAGAGGGAATGCTCGTTGGTGTTTGAACGATGGTGGTCATAGTTTGATGAAATACGGTTTAGGTGCCAAAGTAAATGTTTATTGAAAGCTCTGATAATAAAAAAACAGACACTGAGGCAAAGACAGAGAATGACAGAAATGCTCACCAGGTCCGGCAGCAATTGTGGAGAGACAAACAGGTTTAATATTTCACGTTGATGGTCTTCCACTGAAAATTTCTCTCTTACATCTATTCTGGCATGAACTGGGAAACAGCGTTGCTGCGGTCGGTGGAACTAATAGGGGCAGCATGGTTGATGGGTCAATGGGGAGCGGAAGGTTCAATCTAAAATGAGGATTCAAGGTCATGGAACAGTGGAGCAATGTCAGAAATATTAAACAGAATGTGATAGAAAGGGAGAAAATTTAGCATTCAGGAAGAATGCGTGAACATAGTCTGATAATAGAAATGTGGTAAATGCCAATATTACTGTTATTTTTGGTTAATAGAATGCAGAAAGCAAAGAATGCACCAGACAACTTGAGATTTTCTAGTAGATATCAAACCATTGAAAGGTGTCCTTTGGGGAAGAGTGATGAGAATATGAGCGATCATCACAACGGCAGAGATTTTGCAGAGTGGGGATATTGTCAGCAATCACTGTGACAATCCATTATTTCCCCACAAATCTGCCTCAATTTCTGGATTTTGGAGAGCGTGTAAAGAAATGAGGCTATGTGAGATTTCCTCGACAATAACATCTTGGTAATTTTCAGTGAGTGACCAGGACCACGGGAAGTTACTTGTCATTCACATTACCACTGTCCAATGGTACTGCTCCGTCTCCATGTGCGTATACGAGAGCTTTCCTGCTGGCTTTGGAGTGTATATCCGACCTATATCCGAGCGGGCAGGTTACAGCCTTCTAAAATGAACAAATTCCATAATTATAAACTATAACCGGGAACAACGAAGAGACGGGGATGTTGTATAAACATTTACTTTCCGCCCTCACAGCGGAACTCAGTTCGCCATGAAATGAAGTGGGCCAGGGGCAGGTCAACATGAGGAGCTGAAAAGCATGAATCTTAGCGGAGAAAAGCAGTACTGGAGAAATGTGCGGATCTGAAGGTCCGAAGATCACACTGATGGCAATATCTCAGTGAGCTCACTGCAGACGGCAATGCAGCAGCTATGGTCTCCTGGAATTCAGGGAATGTGCAGAGGAAAGTAGCAAATATGATATGGTTATTCAGTGAAGGAAAGAGAGAGGGAATGGAAAATACCGGCAGTCATATCTAATCAATTCTGAGGAGAATATCCTGGTTTGTTATTGAGGAAGTTGAACGTGAGAATTGGAAGTGACAATATGATTTTCCAAAGCTATATTCAGAGCACAAAAGGTCACTCTGTGTGTGTGTGTGTGTGTGTGTGTGTGTGTGTGTGTGTGTGTGTGTGTGTGTGTGTGACGGTGTCGGATGGGATCCTTCTGAAATGATCACAATAATGGTTGCAACAGACTGTATGACAATGCTCCCATGCTTACGGTGAAAAACAACGTGTTATTTCGCTGGCGGCGCATGCCTGGGCGGAAATATCCAAAATTCTATTCAACTAATCATTAATACGAGATGAGTCTATTTTTGTTCATTCAAGGGATGTCGGCTTCGCAAGCTGGATCAGTATTTCATTGCCCGTCTCCAATTGCTATGAAGAAGGTGGTGGTGAGCTGCCTTCTTGCAGTTCTTGAGGTCTGGGTACACTGCTCAGGACCTAGTTCCAAGTTTCGACGCAGCGATGCCGAAAGAACTCGACATATTTCCAAGTCAGAATGGTGTGTGACCTGGAGGGCAAATTCCAGGTGGTGGTTTTCCATTGCTTTTGTCCTTTTAGCTGGTAGAGGTGGTGGCTTTCGAAGTTTCTATCGAAGGACTCTTGGTAAGTTGTTGCCGTGCATCCTGTAGATGGTGCAAAATGCTGCTTACGTGCGTCACTGGTGGAGTGGGTGAATGGTAATGAATGGCGTGACTGTATGGTGTAGAACCTCCTAAGTGTTGTTGAAGCTTCACTCATCCAGGCAAGTGGAGACTATTCCATCACACCTCTGAAATGAGACTTGAAACTGGTGAACAGGCTTTGAGGAAGTAGGAGGCGTGTTACTCGTCGCAGGATTTCTAGCCCCGACCTACTCTTGCACGCACATTGTATATATGGCTACCCTAATTCAGTTTTTCGTCAACGGTAAACCTCTATGATTTTGATAGTAGGGGATTTAGTGATGGTAATGCTATTGAATGACATGAGCGAAAACTGGATTTTTTAAAATATCGACATTTCCTGGCATTTGAGTGGTGCGAATGTTATTTTACCACCTATCAGCCCAGGCCTGGATATGATCCACGTCTTGCTTCATTTGGATGTGGACTGATTCATTATTTGCGCAGTCATGAATGCTGCTGAACATCCCTACTTCTGACCTTGAAATTAAGGCAAGGTCACTGTTGAAGCAGCTAAATAAGGTTGGGACTAGGTCACTTCTTTGTGGAACTCCTGCATATATGTCCTGTGGCTGATATGTTTGACCTATAACGACCACTTCCATCTTCCTTTGTGCTTGGTATGATTCTATTATGGATCTGAATGATCTGCTAGGGACTTATGACTTAAAGTTCTTTCAAGTACTTTGGCTTTCTCTTTTGCGCTGATGTGCCGGGTTCTCCCGTGGTTGAGAATGGGGATATATGTGGAACTCCTCCTTCAATGCGCTAATTATGCGCCATCTTCAGGACTGGATGTGGACGGTTGCAGAGCTCATATCTGATATGTTCGGTGTGGGATCTATCAACTCTATCAATTACATGTCATTTATGTTGCTGGCATGGAAGCAACCAGTCATGCAGCTTCACCAGGTTGGTGACTTATTCAGAGATATGCTCTTCCAGGCATACCCTCCTGCGCTGTCCATTGAAACAGAGTTCCCTGGCTTGATGGTGGTGATGAAGCGTGGAATATGCCCGGCCAAGACATTGTAGTATGTGACTGATTACAATTTTGCTGCTACCAATGGCCCGCAGCGCCTCATGGCTGCCCAGTCACGAGTTGCGAGATCTGTTTGCAATCTGCCCCATTTAGTCGAGTGGGGTGCCACACCACAAGATGAAATGTATTTTCACTAGGAGGACGGGATTTCATTTCACAAGCACTGTATGGCAGTCACTCCTATCAATAATATCGTGGACAGATGCTGAGTACAAATGTAAGGAGGTTATGCTTCGGTTCTTTGGGCTATTGTTGGGATCGCATCAAAATATCTGCTAGAGGAACTCAGCGGGTCGAGCTTTATCTGGGGGAGGAAAGACATTTTCGACGTTTCGGCCTGAAACCCTTCATCAGAACCGATTTTCCACAATTCCTCCATCCTCCAGATGCTGCTTGACCCGCTGAGTTCCTCCAACAGGTTGTTTGTTGCTTCATATGCCAACATCCACAGTCTTGTGTGTCTCCTTTGATGGGACCTCATTTCAAGTATTGTGTACAGCATTGGTCTCTGTTTATGGAAGGGCGTGAAAGCGTTGCAAGCATATCAGAGAAGGTTTACTAACACCTCGAATGGGTGGGTTGCTGTGAGGAAATATCGGACAGGCTTGGCTCTTAACCCAAGGAGTTCAGAAGAGTGAGAAGGTCCTTGATTGAAACATAGGAAGATAGTGAGGTGTCTTTGCATGGTGGATATGGATAATATGTTTCTTCTAGAGGGTAAAACTCGAACTGGGGATAATTGCATAACATGTTTTCTCATGAAAGACACAGTGTAGGTGATATTACCTTTTTCTCGAGAGTGACGAGTCTTTGGAACTCTCTTCCTCACGAATTATATGAATATCGTAAATTCACATTTTGTTTAATGAAGGAGGTCAAGTTGGAGCAGACATGAACGTACTGAATGACAAAGTAAATTCAAGAGCCTAGTGGCCTTCTTCTGCTCCTAATTCATCTGTTTATATGATGCTGATTTTTAACGGTGAATAGGCAGGGCTTTCGCTCTTAAAGACACAGCATATGGATGTTGATAACACTAAGGCAAACTCAAAGGCAGAACACATTCTTTCTCTCACTTGTACACACACGCACGCATGTGCAGGAAAGAGCACTCAGGTTATTAGAGAAAGACCCGCATAATGTAGTCCAGAGATAGGGGGCACGAGGGCGATATTGGCAACATTATAAATCTCAGAACACTGGGCATGGTTCTGGCTAAGTGGTTAAGTTAGCAGACCGCAATCCAAGGACCTGGACGAACAATTCAAAGACCTAAATTCAAATTGTACTGAAGGCTGCAGGAATAACAATCTAAAAAAAAAATGCCCACCTAATCTCTGGATTGTTGTAAGAACTCATTTGGTTCCATAATGCCCTTCAAAGGAGGAAAATATGACTCAACCTCAAATGTTCTTTAAAATTACCTGCAAGCCATTCAGTTATAGTATTTCGAAGAGATAAGGAATAAATCTAGTCGGGTTACCAGGCATCGACTTAGGGAATGAGTTAAGACAGGACACTCTCACTCACTTGCCAAGTCTTCCTTAACATCTGGGGACTGGTGTCAAAATGAGCAGACATGTCTCATATTCTAGTCAAGCAATAGCCTGACATAGTCGTACTCACGTAATCAAACCTGAAAGACAATGTGACAAGACTGCACCTTCGCAATCCCTGCAAGGAAACGCCCTAATGATTCCCATCCATTGTCCTCCGTCAGCCGAAGAATCAGGGCTCCTCCATGTTGAACAACACTTAGAAGAAGCAGTTGAGCAACTAAGATACTGTGCAGGGAACAGCAATCCCTTGGGAGCACCATCACAGACCAAAAGAATCAAACTTCCAGAGAAACTCAGCAGGTCTAACATCATCTGTGGGAGACGAAATCGTCCACCCTACTGGCCCCTGTCTCACCCCTCCCACTCTCCTCTGTATACTGGCTATCTTCCATCTCCACTCTCCATCCGGAAACAGGTTCTCGACCCGAAACTTCGACAATTCCTATCCCCCACGGATGTTGCTCAGTGAGGTCATCCACCAGTTTATTTCTCCAGATTCCAGCATTTGTAGTCTCTTGTGTCTCCATCAGAAACCAAGCTGGTTGAATACCGAAGGACACTGTTGGCTGACTGGGTCTGCCGTACGTAAACGATAAGCCTACATGTGGGCTAGACCATACTTGTAGCAGATGCTCTTCCTCATGACAGGAGTGGTAGAATTGACCACTGCAGTGTTCACGTCGAGAAAAAAAATATTTCGTCTTCTCACAAACAACATTCTCTGTTTTTCTTGTGTGTCGCTACAACCATGCTGAACGGGATAGTAAGCGAAGATCTAGCAGCACAAAATTGGACAACTATGAACCATCAGCGGAAGCATAAACGTGTAGCTTCACAGTCTATAACTTCTTGGCTCGGCATACCCCTCACTCCCTAATTACTATGAACCTGGTACCACGAGGAGTCCATAGGGCATACTGGTAATAGCATCAGGAGTACGTATACATATGGTGCCCAGTAGTGAAGCTGCAATACAGGATTATATTTGTGCTAAGCAGAAAATCTGGCAGACAACAGAGAGCAAAGCAATCCCAGAACCAATGGAACAATTTTATCTTTGCAGTCTGAGTACATTTAGTCATGAATGACGCTGGGAAATTAAACAACCAACGACAGGAGGAGGCTCCACGAAAATCCTATTCTCACAGTGTTTACATGGCACAAGGTATGACAAGGCTGCAGCATTTTCAGCCATGTTTAGCCAGAAATGCCCAAGTTGGTTCCCCCCTGAGATCCCCACTATCGCAGAGGCTAGTCTTCAGTCAATTCACCTTACAAGATTTCAAGTAATGGCTGAGAGCAATGGATACAATGAATGCCATATCACCAGCCGACACACCTGCTGCAGATATGTCCCCATAGTTATCTGTACTTCCAGCCAAGAAGCTACAGCACTGTTATCTACAGCAGAATATAGATCAGTTGGAAATGTGGGCAGAGAAATGCCAAATTGAGTTTAATCCTGAACTGTGAGCTGTTGCATTTTGGGAGATCAAGTACAAAAGCAAAATAGACAGTAAAATGCAGGACCCTTAAGAGAATTAATGTACAGAAGGATCCCGGGTTGAAGTACATAGCTCGATGAAAGTGACAACACAAGTGGATAGAGTGGTAACGAAGGTGCACGACATACTTGCTTTCATTCGTGTGAAAGTCGGGAAGTAACTTTGCAGATGAAGAAAACTTTGGTTGGGCCATTTTTCGAGTAATGCTTGCAGTTCTGGTCGCCGCATTATAGGAGGGGCGTGGAGGCTTTGAAGAGAGCGCAGAAGAGGTTCACCAGGATGTTGCCTAGATCAGAGAGTATTACAAATAAGGAGAGTTTGTACAAACTTAGATTGTTTTAACTGGAGCGTCGGAGGCTTAGGGGCGTCCTGGCAGAAGTACATAAAATTATGGAGGGCACAGTGATAGGGTAGCTAATCATAATCTTTGTTACCAGGGTGTAAAAGTCAAACACTAGCTTCAAGGCGAGAAAGGAGAACTTTAAAGGACATCTACACAAAAACTCTGAGGTGCCTGATATGCGCTGTCACTGGAAATGTTGAAGGCAGATACAAAAGCAAAGCTCAAGAAGCATATAGACAGCTGCCTGTAGAGGTATGGAAGGAGGTATATGGACCATGTGCCGACCGATGTGCATTTTAAATTGGCATTATGTCGGGACAAAAATCGTGGGCCGAAGGGCCTTTTCCGGTGCTGTACTGTTCTATGTTCTGGCGTGGAATACACATCTGTAACACAGCATACTTAGTTGATATTCACAGGTATTTGGTGTCCTTATACCTGAAACATAGTAAGTTAATGTGCGTGTGAAACAAGCAGTTAAGAAGGTACTGGTAGGTTGCTCCATATGATGAGTCATTCCGGAGCAAACGTGAAAAGAATTTGGTGCACTTGCACAGCCTTTAGTGAAACCATACCTCGAGCACTGTGTTCAGTAACTCAGGCAACACAACCTTGGCTTTGGAGCAGGCGATGGAGATTCATGAGGTGGAATCCCAGAATGAGAGGTTTGTCCAATGAGGAGAGAGTCGAACCGTATTCACTGTAATTTTTAAGAAGGAGAAATTATCTGATTGGAAGCTCAAAATTTATGGGATGTGTGGCGGGATGACAGGGTCAATGCTGAGATATTTCTTCCTCTGCGTGGAGAACTGAGAACTGGAGATCCAGTCGAAGGTGTTAATTCTGGTGCCAATGGAAAAGTTTTGCACCGGCGGTGTTCTGACTATGTTCTGACATCGTGAGCTTGCTTAGATAAGGAGAAGCTCAGCGCAAATGCAGAAGTGTTTGATCGAGTATTGTCTGCTGTCAACACTGACCGACGTCGGCTCAAGGAGTTTCCTGTGTTATGTTAGCTCATTTTATGTTTCTGGATAATGCAGCGTGATGGGAAATTGTATGTTTCACTGTTAACACAGCCCCAATGGTCACGTACATTTGTGGTTTTAGAGTTTAAATAGCGAGACGACGAGACTCCCAGTGAGCTTAGCCAAGACGGAAACTGACTACAAACCTGGATAACTGCTACATATCGCTCTCCAGTAGGTAACATAAACTTGTTTTTATAACTGGCATACCGTGTATGTGATAAAACTCAGGGCTGGATTGACTTAACCGAGATTCTCAAGCCGAAGTCTTTTCAGGTAATAAAAACAAAGGGTAGAAAGAACCTAAAGCTGAAAATGTGAGGTCTAACCATTTGTAAGTATTACGGGATAAGGCAGAGATGGCTTTCCAATGTCCCTGGATGTAATACGCTCCATGAAGAGCTAGTTGTGTAATGAGGTGGGGAATGTGGTACTTCCGCCCCAAGCTTAGACTAGTGGTTGGTATTGGTCGTCTTGAGGCAAAGGTTGAGAGTGAATTAGATAGAGGTGGGCGGTGTTGTGCCGAGTTTAGAGAGCGTAATTACAGAGAAGTAGATTCACTACAGAATGGTTCAACGACCAGGGATCATCCGTGTGAAATGATGGGTAACACCTACAGGAGGGATTTGAGGAAACACCTCGGTGGTACTCTAAACTGCAGTAATCTGGAACTTGCTGCCTGTAGGGGCAGAAGCAGACTCATTCCGGGCCTTCATCCGGAATGCTATCGGTAGTGGAGGGAAAATCATTTGCACTCTATCGGGAATTAACGGAGGCTAGGACTGATGGGATTGCTGTACAAAGGTATGGCATGGACCCTATAGTTTGAACACCCTCCCTCTGTACTGTAAGAATTTTATTGTTTGCTTCTGTGAATAAACGTTATTCTTATATATTTGACGTCACTGAACAAGACCATGACCAGCTTCTCCCTGTTTTCTCTTGAATCTGTCTGACCAAGTGTGTGGAACCAGACAGGTGAAAAATGCGACCTTTTCTTCTACTGGAAGCTCTTTATGTGAATGCGCATGGGTTTCACACAAAAGCAGGAGAATTGATGGCACAGATTGAAGTACATAGGTGCGATCGCATTACCGTTACCATTATCAGGATAAGGTTGCAGAGAGACCAAGGGTTGGAAATAAATATTCTAGGATATTCGCTTGTAGAAGAGAGAGGGAGAATGGGTAAAGAGTTAAGTAGTCTTGATTTTACAGTCTGGGATAAATACCGTAGAAAGGCTGGATTTTAGTCTAGAAGCGGAATCAGTTTGGGTTGAATTAAGAAACATTGAGGACCGGAAAACAATGGTGGTCTGCTTTCACCGCTGCAATTATTGAGTCAATTTTTTTCCCAACAAATTTTATCTATGCTCTGGTGGTTTCACATTGTTCCTTGATGTCCAGGGGACGCATTCGTTGACAGTCCCTTTCTTCTTTACCATCCTGTATCTCCAACCCTCATACCCATTGCTTCCGCCGTGGGGCGAAGGAAGGGACAGCAGGAGCACACTGTGCCGCTGAAGTGAAATTGGCGTCCTGGAGGTTGTGACGCCCTTCTGAGTATATTCCACCTCCTAGCAGACATAATACTGTACTCCATATAGATGTTTTTGGCTGTCTCCTGAAAATATCCACTGAAAATTCCCTTCAAATCTCCTCCCTTGCAGTGAATGAATGGAATGCAAGCAGTTTGATGTAATTTGTCCAACATTAAAGTACAAAATTAAACAAATTTGTTCACATTGCCAGCTCGAGATAACCCGGGCTAAACAAAGATTTTAACGTCTGAGGGATAAAAGACATAGTACGAGCCTCCAAGTGGATCTGTCAGCCCCATCCCTGCAATGTTACTCTTTTTATATCCAGTTGCCACCGTTATAACAGAAAGGACGTTGGCTTATTTTCAAGTAATGAATGCTCTTCCTCTCCTCTTTCCGATCAGCGACAGGTCACTAGAAAATCAGTCTCTCCCACGTTCAACATACTGAGCTCCAGGAGCTTTCATTCTTATCTATGATGCACTGTTTTCCACCAGTCCGAAAAGGCTTGCAGTGAGTCAACAGACTCTGCATGCTCGAACTCCTGCGACAGCTGTGCACAGATGCATACATGGAAGAGGGGCAGGTAGTCAGTTCAGATGGGCCCTTCCATGACCCATTTCTTGTACCTGTGAGTGAACACTATGTCCAGGCCTAAAGGAAGAGCGTAGAAGATGTTCCCTGACAGGTATACATAACCGTCCTTCCACAACGACTGCCCAATGATCATGAGCCCAAGGATGATGTGCAACCAGAACTTGAGGACCATCCCCTTCAAACATTTGAACAGAGACTGCAAAGTCTACATTCTGTATATGCACAAAACACGGACTCTTCCAGGTCTCACAACTGTTAGGTAGCCAGGAGCTCGTGAACAAACTTACGAACCTGCTGCACGGCACTGCCCTGTACAACACATTCCACTTATTGTCCCTGATATGAACGAAGGAGACTCCTACATGGAGACTTCCAGTGAAAATCCCTCTCACTGCCTATGGCTAAATAGAGTGCCACAGCGTGTACGAATGGCAGCCAAGGACGAGGAAGTGGAGAATGTGCGGGAGCAACCCATACACAAAACACCACTGCTTGGTATGAAAAGGTACGGAGCGCATGTCAGAGAGACAGCTCACGTTGTGTAGAACTGACTCCAATGAGGCTTTCTATACGGGGGCACCTCACTTCCACGAGTCTTCTTGACACTCTATGTGATGGGATTGCCGGAGGCTTCATCCATGAATTTCAGTGGCGTGAAGCTCGTTCCTCCAGTATTCAGTCCATCCCTTGATGCAGCTGACAAGACATCCAGAGTACTTCGCTGTACCAGCGAGGAAGCACGCTCACTGAAGGAGACCACGTTCCAGATTCTAAGAAGGTCCTACTTCAATACAGGCGAATCCTGCAATGCAGCACGGCACTGATATGCAGTGATACTTGCCAGTGTGAACTACGTGTCTTCTTGAAAGCAGTGCCATGGCGGAAAAAAAAGTTACATCACCAGAGCACACCATCTGAAAGGATGCTCAACGTTCCGAGTCGGTCTGTTCTTCTCAATCAGGAGACTCAGAACCACAGAAGACACCTACTGGCCTCAAATTAAATCCACTACCTTCTTCTGGATCTTTGAAACAAAGGCAGGGCCGGAAACAAATTGACCAACCAGTACCTGCTGGTTTATGACCCTTCACCCCGGATGTAGTTAAAATGTTTAAAAGCCATTTGCACTGTGACTTGGATTGCAAAGGATTAGAGGAACACAGACCTAATGTAGGCAAACGGAATCAGCATGGGTAGGTATCACAGTCGGCATGGACGTGGTGGGCTGAAAGGTCCGTTTCTGTGCTGTACGTTTCTGTGATTTTATGATTCTATGAAGAGTTTGGTACATTCTCCCATTGATACATGTGAGGAGGCCCCTAAAAGACCCGATGGCAGTCGCGCATCCTCCACTGATCAAATTGATTTGTCATTATGAGGAGCATATCATCCGTGGAATCCGAGAGGACGCGGTCCATGCCTGGCCGACATAGAGTCAGAACTACCAAACTCCTCTGAAAAGGATACAGGACTAGCTCCACGCAGATGGAATACAGCTGTCCATTCGTGGGATATCCCTGACGCACTCCTCTTCGAAGGCGGAAGGGCACTCTCATAGACTGTTACCGTTCACCGGACGCTCTGTTGCAGCAACAACAGCCAGTGAAATGTTGTCTTTGTCTAAACACGTACAAAGTCCCAAAACGGTATTTGTGATCCACTCTGCCGAATGCCTTCGTCCGTTCTGGAGAAATGGATGTTGTCCTGAATGGATTGGCTTGAGCCTGTATAGGACTGATCGGGATGGACTGGGTCTTCACTGAGCCCAGACGGTCAAAGATCTTGACGGCCGTGCTGAAGACAAAGGCAGGGCACCGGTTTCTTGTAAAATGGAGACAGCCCCACTTCGAAAGCAGGACAATGAATGACCTACGCCATGAGGGACATTTCCGCCTTCTCAGGCTCCACCGTCCCACCACCACCCGGAATATTCAAGAAAGCCCTGAGAAACTCCATGATTATTCGGTGAACTCTGAGGGCCTTGTCTCTTCAGAGCTGGTGGTGTGCACAAGTCAACTCCGCCAACGTTAGCAAGATGTCCAGTTGATCCGCGCCTTGCGGTCTGACCTTCGGAAGGTCCGCCATAAAACCCGACAGCTCTTTGCTGGATGGATCCTGAGCGAACAGGTCCCATTAACAGCGGAGCTTGCGTATATTCTCTCCGGTTCTGTGATGGAGGAGCTGTTGTCGACCATCAGCTCCTCAAACCTCTTAAAGACCACCCCCGCCATTTTTCCAGCGGGTAGATGGGAGCAGCGGGGTTCAAATCTTGCAATCTGGCCTTGCAAATTTGCAAACGCACTGGGAACCCCTTGATCTGCAGGTCATTATGCATATCCCTCTTTTATTCATGCACCTGCCGGAGAGCCAGTCCTCACTGGCTTAACCTAGAGAGGACTCCAAGTTGAGTACCTTGTTGGCAAGGATCCTGATCTCGGACTTGACCTAGGATGTGAAAATTTACCTCTTCCTCTGCGTTCAGGGTATGTGGGACATGGTAGGGTAACAGTACCTCCCTGTACCACCGAGAAGGGATTAACAGCCTAGAAGCTGGGATAGTTTTCTGAAAATACCCCACCACCTCAAAGGCATGCGGCCACGCTCCGTAGGAAGTCCACAAGGCGAGATAGACCATCCCCTGAAATTGACAATTGAATCGGTCCCTCCATGTCCTCGTGCAACGCCAGCTGCATAAACAGCTGGTGGAGGAAAGGGAAGACTTGGCAGAGACTGTTCTCTGAAGCTCAAATGGATTGAGGCAAAAGAGGCTACAGAGTTAGACAAAGACTGAAGCTCCCTCCATACTCTTCCCATCACGAATTGCCGTGATTCAGCGTGAGAGACTGTGTGCTGAGAGGGGTTCCTTCATCATTAGGCCCTCAAAAGCTCCTTTGCTCCTCTTTTCCATGAGCAAAAGCAAGCAGTTGGAAATATAATTCCAACTCCTCTCAGCACACAGTCTCTCACGCTGAAGCGCTCCACTCTAATTGGTGTCGGCGCACTCAGTCCCAGTTATTGTCCCGAGCACGGCAATTCGTGATGGGAAGAGTATGGAGGGAGCTTCAGTCTTTGTCTAACTCTGTAGCCTCTTTTGCCTCAATCCATTTGAGCTTCAGAGAACAGTCTCTGCCAAGTCTTCCCTTTCCTCCACCAGCTGTTTATGCAGCTGGCGTTGCACGAGGACATGGAGGGATCGATTCAGTTGTCAATTTCAGGGGATGGTCTATCTCGCCTTGTGGACTTCTTACGGAGTCTGTGACGCGACGATGTAGAGAGAGCTTCACTCTGCCTCTAGCTCTTGCTCTGGGAGTGTGTGACAGGACAGTGCGGAGGGAGCTTTACTCCGTGTCCAATGCAGCTGCCATTGCCTGGATAGAGACAATGGAAACCTAACTTCCGTGAAGAATAGAAACAACCCAGATAGCGTCTGTGGAAAGAGGAACAGAGTTAACTTTTCAGATCAAATACTCTTCATCAGAACCTGGAAAGGTAAAAAAAAACGTTAGTTTTAAGTAACAGAGAAGGTTGGGGGGGGGGGATCTATCAGAGGAAGGAATTCTATCTTTAATAGTGTGGGGACAGGGAAACTGAGGGAATACGTCCTTAATGAGACATTTGGAGGGTTACAAATCACTGTGTTATGTTGCAAACACCAGGCCAGGTTGAGTTAATGGAGGAGAAGAGAAAACTAAAATAAGCCAATATCACAGTTGGATGACTTACAGCAAAAGTGTCCAGTTCTGATACAGACAGAGCAAGAAAATTTACTAATTTTGAGAGTTTAATATTGAGTCCTGAAGTCTGCAAAGTGCCCAGCCAAACAAATGGGGTGTATTTCCTCAAGCTTGTGGTGGGTCTCCTTGTAACAGTGCAGGATGCTACAGACAGAATGGTCAGAATAGGAGTGGGATGATGAATTAAAGTGACAGGCAATTAGAATCTTAGGATCACCCCTGTGAACCGAGTACTTGTGCTTCACAAAGGGATCACTCAATTTATTTGTTTGGTTTCTCCAACGCAGAGGAGGCCACATTGTGAACACCGAACACAGTACACTATATTGGAAGAAATGCCAAGGAATTGCTGCTTATCTGAAATGACGGTTTGGGTCTCTAAATGTGGGAAGGGAAGAGGTTAAAGGGAAGAGAAGAGATAAAAGGGCAGGTATTTCACTTTGCGTAGAAAAATGCCATACCGTAGAAACTGGAAGGCGGGAATGAAAGAACGAACCGGGAGTAGTGAAAGAACAGTCCCTTCGAAGTGGTGAAACTTGAAGGGAGAGAATCGGTCGGCGGTGGAGGTGGGGGGGGGGGGGGGGGGGGGGGGAGGTGGATACTGATGTGGGAGAAAGTCCTTGTATGACAAGCGATGTGAAGTGAGACTGGTTCAGGTGTAACAACCGTCTTACTGTGACAAGGAGGTTGGTGGAATCGGGTTCTGTTGTGATGGGATCTGCTGGCTCAGGATCCTGCTGTAAAAGGGCGTATTGGTGTGACAAAGCGGGCAAGGTATTGGTGTCACAGGAGTTTTAGAATTTCTGTTAGAATATTAACTGCTCCTGAGCTCTTGTAATTTTTTTTCTGCTTGAATGTGCTTTATTGACTATTTATTTGACAGGAGTGGCGGTAATACTGGCCCAGATTGGCTGTTGTGGGATGGAATCAAACCATTCATGTTGAAGCCAAGAGTGCCCTTGAAGATGTCGTTCCAGCAGATGTCAACTGCTTCTCCATCCTTGATGAGTCCTTCACATTCTTGTCTCTCTCTGGGGTGGTGACTTGGGCATTTGGGCTGTCAACGGTGTTTACAGTGCCACACAACCAATGCAGTCAGCCTTTCAGTACATTTCTCTCTTTCTCTCTCTTTCTCTTTTTCTTTTCCCTTGACAAAAGGTAGAGCTTATAATCCAGAAAAGCCAACAGTTTCGGCACGGATGAATTTAGTGAATTTCATATCATTCCATGATCTGTGGACAAGGTGGCTGCTGCAGACTGGAATTGATGGGTGCATGTGAGGTATTCTTTGAGAAGAGCTGGTTTTGTGGGGAATTTGAGGAGAATAGAACGATATACGTGTAAATTTGTTGAAAATGGGTGGACGATGGACAGTGCTGACTTTATAAGGTGCATAGAGTTATACAGCACGGAAGTAGACCCATCGGCCAAAGTAGTTCATGTCTACCAAGACGACCCACTCAAGCTAGTCGCATTTGCTTGCGTTTGACCCATAACCTTCTAAACATTTCCAATCTATGTACCTGTCTTTTCAAAGTTGTTATTTTACTTGCCTCAACGACTTCCTCTGGCAGCTCATTCCGCATACATATCACCCTTTGTGTAAAACAGTTTCCTATTAAGTTACTATTCCTCTCTCACCTTAATACGATACCATCCGGTTCTTGATTCCCGAAACCTCAGAGAAAGACTGAGTGCATTCAACCTATCCGCGCCCCTCATGATTTTATAAACCTCTATAAGATCACCTCTCAGTCTCCTACGCTCCAAGGAATTAAGACCTAACCTGTCCAAACACTCCCAAGAACTCAGTCCCTCAAGTCCTGGCACCATCTTTGTAAATCTTTTCTGCACTCCCTCCAGTGTAATAACATCTTTTGTAGAGCAGGGCGGCCACCAATTGCGGCCTCACCAGCATCCGCTACAACCGAACTTGTGAACTTTCATACTCAATACCTTCACTTCTGAAGGACTTCAAGCCAAAAGCTGTTACTCAGCTGATTATGATCCTCCTGTAATTTTCGATAACCTTATTAATTGTCCACTTTGCCACATATTTTAGTGCCATCTACAAACATAATAACCATACTTTGTACATAATTATACAAATCGTTGATATAGATGAAAAACAACAATGAGCCTAGCACCGACCCCTGAGGCACACAACTAGTCACGGGCCTCCAGTCCGAGAAACAACCCTACAGCATTACCCTTTCCTTTCTACCAACAAGCCAATTGGGTATCCAATTAACCAAGTCTCCCTGGATTCCATGGGGTCGAACTCTCCAGAGTAGTCTCCCATGTGGTATCTTATCAAAGGCCATATAACCCACGTTTACCGTCCTGCCCTATTCACATTTCTTGGTCACATCATCAAAATACTCATGCAGGTTCTTGATGAGTTGATGGGCTGAAGGGCCTCCTCAGGTACTGTATGACTGTCGTTATTTGATATAATAGAGCAGATTAGGTGGTGGAAAACCAGAAATTACTGGTGTCTGTCATGGCGCAGGTGATATGAATCTCTTATTGGTCCTTTGCTTTTATATCCTATAATCCAACAAATGCCAGTGTTTGGACTGTGTGACGTCTTGTCCACCTACCTCTGATAAACGCCGTGTCTGTTATGAGAGCGTGTTCCAAGGATTTGTCAGAAGAAACACGTTGTTGAAATAAGCCTTTCTTACGTTTTATTTGCCAAGCATACAGCATGTCGCTTCCTACTCTGGCATTGCATTCATCTGGAGGATGTTTGTTTACTTTTGGGAAGTAGATCAGATTATTTCATAGTCAGAGGAGATATCCTCCTTGGCCTCAGATGAAATTTGCAGGGCCGGGACGTATGTTGGTTCCAGGTTAAAATCAGCCGGAGTGTTACAATCTGTTTGATAATTCCGCAGGTGGATGCATTGATATGCCACATATAGAACAAGATTCAATCAGCAAAGGAGGAGGAGTGGCGGAGAGAATAAAGAGGGGTCTGCGACAGGATGGGCAGCAAGAAAGGATGAATGAGGCAAGTGGAGGTGTCGGCTAACAGAGGAAGCTGAAGCTAGTGGATGAAGGAAAATATCTCAGGAGAGGACGTGGATCATGGGAGGTGAATTGAAACTGAAATTCCTTGGAAGAACGAAAACAGAAACTGGATTATGGGAATTTTAGGAACAGGGAGGGTGGGGGGGGGTGCGGTTATCATCCAAAAACTGTTGACTGGTGAGACTTGGGCAACACATCCAGTCAGAAGATGAGAAGCCGTTCCTTAAGCTTATGTGGATTTTCGGTGGAACCCTGCAGTTGGCCAAGTGAATGAAGCCCATGGTGGGGTGGGATGGAAAATTAAAGTGACAGGTGACGGGCATTCCAAAACGGTCACCCAATCTGTGTTTGGTTTCTGCAATGCAGAGGAGACCACGTTGACAAATACCCAGTAGAATACTTGATTGGAGGAAGTAACAGTGATTTGCTGCTTGGAATTCCTTTTGTATTCTGAACATTGCTTCAATCTCTCTTTGTTCTCCTATGTGCTCAAAACTCAACAAATTTTCATTTAATTTCTAGCCTCGTTTCCTCTCCCTGTCACAATCACCTCAGATGATCCCAGACTGGATACCAGTTACTACTTTGTGCCAGGCTAACCAGACGATTGATATCCTCCTCGCTTAACCCCACCGTCATTTCTGGCATCATTAGCAAACTTGCTGACCAGGTACAAACTTTTAAGTCTTGATCACTCCTGCAGACCATAAACGGCAAGAGTCCAAGAGCTACGCCCATGGAGCCCCACTATACATAACCTTATGCGTCATTAGGCCTTCCAGCAATCATTTTTGCCCATATTGCATCAAACTTACCTCTATCCTGAGATCTTCCGGGTTTTAATTTGTCTGATTAACCATGGGCAACTTTTTCAAACGTATTCTTCACTAAATACAATACCACTACTGGCACTCCTCAGTAGATTACCAAAACAACATTCAAGCATGTCGAAACAACACACACAAAATGCTGGAGGAACTCAGTAGGTCAGGCAGCATCTATGGAGTGAACTAAACTGTCGACTTCCTAATGACGGGTCTCGGCCCGAAACGTCGACTGTTTATTTCACTCCATAGATGTTGCCTGGCCTGCTGAGTTCCTCCAGAATTTTGTGTGTGTTGCTCCGGATTCCAGCAACTGCAGAATCTTTTGTGTCTAATTCAAACATAGTAGCTGTACAGAATCTTCCCGTAAAAAAAAATACTGGCAATCTTTGACTCATCTAAGCTTTCTGAATGAAGGTACTCCTGTTCCTCAGAGTGGATTCCTATAACTTCGAAACTGAAGGTAAACACTTCGTCCTGCGATTACTCAGTTTATCACACTCCCTTTAAACAGCACCGCAACCTTAGCTTATCTGCTTCCTGTAACCACGGTGGCGAAATCAGTGGGTCAACATTTTAACCAGTGTTATCTCTGACAGGGTAGTTTTCCTGTGAACAAGCAGCAGTGTGCATGGAGTTGGTGTGCTTAATTAACCTAAATAACAGTCACCCAATCTTGAATATTTCCTACGCATTTCTGCACATTTCCACAGACTCCTCCATCTCCAACGAATAGAACTCCAACGACTTCACAGAGCTCTCAGTGATATCAGTGGCTCCCTTGTTAGCAGCACAGAGAGAGACTGCCTTGTCAGCCTCGCTGCCTTCCCGCCCCTTCCATATCTTCTATTCTCTCTCGTTAACTTCCACTCCTCTTCCGCCTCCCTCCTTCCTCTTTTTCCAACACTTCATCCGCCTCAGTTGCCAGATACAAAATTAGTTGTAGATACAAAATTAGTTGTAAGTGTCAACAATGAATTGTGAGTCCCTGTCTGCCCCACACTGCAAGATGAACTCTGGACGGTCCTGCGATCAGAATAATTCATCATGATATCTACATCTGGCCACAGAGTTATCACTATTTAAGCAGTTTTCTGTTTATGTGTGTTTTGGGAATGCAAGGAGCCTGGTCACCCAGCGATATCTTTTAGCCTGATGGTGGCAGAATTAGTTTTACCACAAACTGTTGCAGGATAAACAAGACATATCCCTGGTATTTGGCGTGAACTGTCATTAATACGTGGATATTGTTGCAGAGAGTAAGGATATGTCCACCATAGGACGTTGGAGATACACCCCATTGTCTCCGTGCATTATGGAGATACCTGTAACCAGGGAAAATTGCAGCTCTCGCCTCTCTGCTATTTTGTGCTCAGGGAGTGGTGGGTGAATTTGTCTGTACGTACGCAGCGAACCTCCACTAAATTTTAAAACACTGGTATGCCACAAACTGAATGAGGTAAGTGATGTCTCCAAGCAGAGAATTACGAAAAGATGAAACATTCCTGCAGATGGCTATCACTGCCACGAGTAAGTCGGATTTGTTCAGGTCACAGTTTGCAATCCCTCCAAGAAAGGAGCAGCGACTCCTTGCACGTTCCACCTCGCAGAGGCAGATGTTAGAGAGTGTTCCAAGAATCCCAACTGCGAATTGACCTCCAACTGAGCACAGCCACCTCCCACTTCCCCTCCTGCTTCTGTCAGCTCACCCTGTTCTGAGGGCTGTCTCTGCAGCCTCCCTCTCTTGAGAGTTGTGGCCAGAAATGACCGTTTTAGCTGGCTGTGGGACTAGACTCTAAGTAAGTGCATTTTCAGTCACAAGAATGCCCCTCGGGAATTCTGACACCCCAGAATTGGCTGACGAACCCTCCACGTATTACCCTGCTTATCCTGTGGCTCCAGATGTTCACAATCTAAATTTAGCTGAGGAACCAAGTCTAACATACCAAGGCTGTGGTTATACAAACCTGAGCCTCAGCGAGGTTCATGTGTTGGATGTAGAGAATTGTCAAGAAAAAGGTTGAGGGCACGGCAGATGGAGTATCATGTGGCAAAATGTCAGGTGGCGAAAGAAAAACACAGATTCTTCAAAATATTAGTAAGTTGCAAGGAGTCATTGTTCAGAGTGAGCATCAAAAAGATTCTGGAGGAACTCAGCGGGCTAGGCAGCATCTATGGAGGGGAATGGCAGTCTATATTTCGGGTCTAAACCCTTCATCTGGTCTGAAAGATAGAGGGGAGATAGCCAGTACTTTGAGGCGAAGGAAAGGGATGAAACAGCACCTAGCAACCCAGTTAAGTAGGGATGATGAGCAGATAGGGGGGGGGGGGGAGAGAAGTCGAAAATGCGCTAGAGGCTGGGAAGGTTAGGTGGAGGCTAAAAAGGGCAGCACGTGATATAATCAGAAAGGAAAGGAATGTGGAGCATGGAATCAAATAATACAGCCTGGGCAGACGGGAAGAGTAAGGCAAGAGACCCAATGGTAGGAGTGTGTGGGCGATAGAGAGATGGAGCGTGTGGAGGAGGGGAAATAAAGCGGGTGATGGGGACTGGGGCGAGTGTACGAGGGACTGAGTAGATCAAAAGGAGAGAAAAAATGGACAGAGGGGAAGCAGATTACTTCATCTGGAGAATTCAATACCGATGCCGTCGGGTTTCACTACCCAGGCGGAATGTGGGGTGTTTTCCTTCTAGTTCACGTTTAACCTCACCCAGGCAGTAGTGAGGCCCTTTAGCTGGAAGAATAATATCTGATTTCATCGAAACATACAAACCACAAAAATATATGGACAGAATGGATACGCGGAAGATGGTTCCTCTCTCAAGAGTTTAGAAAGCTTCCTCAGACTGTCGTGGAGAATGTTACAGCTGCGTGAGGTGTAAAATGTTTCCTCTGGTTGGTCTGTTGGATATATACTCTGACTGGTGTGTAGAATGTTTCCTCTGGCTGGAGTGTAGGATGTTTCGTCTGACGAGAGTGTAGAATGTTTCTCTATCTGGGCGTGGATTGTTTCCTGGGGTCTAATATGTTCCATCTGGTTGGGGTCTGTTAGGCTTTTCTCCTTGGGTATAGTATGTTTCCACTGGCTGCAGTCTAGAATGACTCTTCTGACAGGAGCATATGATGTTTCCTCTGATTGGGCCTTAATGCCAGTGGAATCAATGGATATGGGGTAAGTGGAAGTAAAGTGGTGAAAGATCAGATATTGAATGGTGGATCTGTCTCGACTGGCCAAATGTCCCCAAACTGCATGTTCTTTCCCTCTGCCAACTATCACTACAAACCCGGGCGAACCCTATAATCCCAGCAGGTGATGGGGTGGTCTCTCCATGCTGTGACCTCAGGTTATCTGGAAATGCTTCTGACAGTCGGTCCATTATTTTTCTGCCGTGGCACCGCATTAGTTTCGCCTTGTACTGCTGTCTACATAGGTCGACTTTACATATTTCCGACATGCCGAGCCCTTCCCGTGCTCGCGTGCCCAAAATGCAACGGACAGCCCGAGTCACCCTCAGTGTATGAACACACAACACAATGAGCGACTGAGTCAAATCAGCGCCAGTAGCAGCCAAACCAAGGTGTCTTAGAGCTGCGTCCCAGCCTCATGTCTCAATGCCTCGGCCCATCACTGTCCCAATTCCCCTTGCTGCTTGACCTTACTGTGCCGAGAGCAGCAACTCCTCTAAATAGGAATTTCCCGAAAGTTCACAGACCAGGAGGAATGAAAGGCCAAGGTTTTGTGAGGGGTCAGGTTTGTGAACCAGGCAGTTATTGATGTTAGTGCGTTGTGACCTCTCTCCGACCCGGGGCATCCTGATAAAACATACAGTGCTGCAGGCTTATCTTGTGGTGTCAGCAGTCGGAGATGTGGTCTCAGAGCTTCCTGCTTTTTCTCGTTTCAGTTCGAACAGCCTGTGTCTCTCCTGAGGAATGTACGTGTCAGGAGAATGCAATGTTGACTGTCAGTTACAACAAACCCTTTCACTAATCACATCTGGCTGAGTATTATTCTGATGTTGATATATTCATTATCACCCACCACTCCAATTCAGGTTATTTGCAGATACTGAGAGCTGGAGTAGTTGTTCTCAGTGAAACCATTCTGAACAATTTATTGCAGTGCAGTGGGATCTTCTTTTGTATTTACTTTTAGGATGCGGGTTCACTGCCACTCAATGGCCGTATGAGGGTAGCAGTAAACAGAACTGCACTCCCCGTGGGGAGAGTGATCTGATGCAGTTCCGGCTTCCTGATGATCCCGGATCACGCTGAATATGGATAAACACGCAGTAATTGAAGGATAGTACACAATAGAGCATGGTGCCCTGTGGTTAATAGAAGGGTGGTATACACTCCGAGTTATGCACTGGTTGTGGAGAGAGAGAGGGAATACAAACCAAGGCATGGTACACTGTTGGCGCTTCTGTCCTACATGAAGTTTCTTCAATGTTGGAGCAGCCGCTTCTATCCAGTCCCCTAGATATAGAGCTCCCTTTTGCTGGTGATGCTGATTGCCTGGTTCTTGGGCTTACAACCTTTTTTGCCACTTGTCACCCCAAGCCTTCACGGGCCCCATCACGGGCTCCTTCGATCACTGATGAGCAGCGACTTGATTCAAACTTCACTGAAATCTTAGTGTTATCAGTGGCTCCCTGATTGCCCAACCGGCCCTCATCCCCATCCTCACATCATCCACCTCTCCCCTGTCTTCTACTCCACTTCCTCCTTCCTCCTCCTCCTTCCTCCTTCCTCCAGTTTCTGCAGAAGGAATTTGTGAAGAAGGGAAACGAAGCAGGAAGTGTGCTGGGAATTTGGGTATGTGACTTCCACGGGCGTCGATTGGGGCAGCTGTTTGGACACATCAGAAAATTAGTGAAGGACAGAATAATACCGTAAATTTTCCCTCCTTCTTTACCAGTGCACCATGCCGTTCTGTGAACCATCACCCTCCTTTCCGTTTCCCTTCTCTCCTTCCTTTCACTACCACTTCCTCCTGCTTTCAATATTCCCCAGCTACTTAAACATTTTGACTCGTCATGTATTGCAAATATCTGCCAACATTGAAAGCATCAGCCTTGGTCTTTTTCTTTATGGGGTTTCCTCTTGAGCCTAGTCGTCAGACGGGTCGAAGGAACTTAGTATTTAGTTGATATCATTCATTCATTTTTAACATTGGAAAAAGTGGGCTGATTCACCTGAAACCGCGACAGTCCTTCTACGAAGGTTCTCCCACATGTTGTTGGGGAGAGATCTTCAGGACTTGGACCCACCGATGAAGATTGATGAACAATATATTTGCATGTCAGCATGTCAATATTATCTGCAATTGAAAGGAGTAGCCCTGCTCCTGTTATTATTGTTCTCCTGGTTGTGGGTTTGAAAGGTGCTATTTTAGTATCACCAGTGAGTAACTGCTGCACATTTTTATATGGTGCGCAATACAGCCACTCCTAACTGGTGGTGGAGGAAATTCATATGTAGAGTGGTTGATGGTAGTAATCTTCGTGTGCTACCTTGCCCTGCATGCAGATGAACATCTTGAGAGTTATTGAACCTGCACTCATCCAAATAATTGGTGAGTATTTCATTTGAATTCTCACTTGTTCCTTGTATATGGTGGAAATATTCTGAGGCGTCAGCAGCTGGGTCACATCGCAGGATACCCCGTTTCTCATCTGCACTTGCAACCACGGTATTTCTGTAGCAGCGTCAGTTTCTGATCACCGTGATGCCAGGATCTTGATGGTGTGGGACTTGGTGATGGTAATACAACTGAATGTCCAGGCTCGGTGATCGGATTATCTCTTGTTAGAAGTGGTCATTACATGGCATTTCTGGTGTGTATCTGAACAACCAACGCTCCTTCTAATCAGCCAGCAACAAAACTGCAGGTGTAAATGATCCCTTAAATGCAGATTTTTTGGAGGAATGGGGTACTTCCTGGTGATAAACACATGGGCTAATTGCGATTGTGTCCCTGATGTCTGAGTTGGGAGTATAGGCCTTTGATCAGTGCGGAGACCGGTTTATCTCCCAGTTTGCCTGCTCTTCATGTTTCTGACTTACCGTTGGGAGACGGGGGAAGTGGGACTCGGAGCACCAGGTGAGAAACTGAAGGGATTGGCAGGAAGGTAGATGTCGTGACTAGTAAGTCTGTAAGGAAGGACAGCCAGGAGCAAGGTAATAGACATGATGGGAAGGACGGATTTTAGTGTGTTTATTTTAACGCGAGGAGTATTAAGGATAAGGGTGGTGAAGTTAGAGCATGAATCAGTACGTGGAACTATGACGTTGTGGCCATTACAGAGACGTGGTTGAATGCAACAAGGGACAAGATTAAATGCTTATTGGTCCAGGGTTTCGATGTTTTAGAAAAGACAGAAAGGGAGGTAAAAAATATAGAAAAGAAGGTAAATTGCACTATTAATATCACAGTTACACTCAGTGGGTACATGATGGAGGGCTTATCCCTGATATGGTAGAACTCAAAATTAAGAAAAGTGAAATCACACTGATTGGAGTATGCCGCAGACCCCCACAACAGCTACTGGGACATTGCTAAACAGATATGCAGGTAGATTAGGGAAAGGTGTACAAACAACAGGGTTGTTGTCGTAGCTGACTTCAACTTCTCCAACATCGACTGGGACCTCCTTAGTACAAGAGGTTTAGACGGGGCAGAATTTGTTACGTGAATCCATTCGAGTTTATTAAATTTGTATGTAGATAGTCTAACGAAATGAGGTGTCATACAGGATCTGCTGTTGGGAAATGAGCCTGGGCCGGTGACTGATCTTTCAGTGGGAGAATATTTTGGAAACAGTAACCACAACTCCTTAAGTTTTAAGATTGGCATAAATAAGAATAAGTATGGACTTTGCGGGAGAATATTAAATTGGAGCAGAGCAAATTACAGGAGTATAAGGCAGGAACAAGGAAGAGTTATCTAGGGACATTCATCTTTGGGCAAGTCCACATCTGACGTGTTGAAGGTGTTTGAAGACCAACTGCACAGAGTAAAGAACAGGTATGTTCCAGTAAGAACGAAGGACAAAGATGGCAATGTAAGGGAACTTTCGATGACGAGAGAGGTGGAGAATTTAGTCCACAACAAAAAGAAAGTGCATGTAAGGTCCAGGAAGCGGAAGTTAAAAGGAGCCTTTGATTATAAAGAAGCTAGAACAGAACTCAAGAAGGGAATTAGGAGAGTCAGGAGGGGACATGAAAAGTCCTTGGCAAGTAGGATTGAAGAGAATCCCAAGGCATTCTACACATACGTCAAAAACAAGAGGTTAACTTGGTAGATGGTAGAACTACTCAAAGGTAAAGGGGAACATGTGCTTGGAGACAGAGGATGTGGGCAAGGTCCTAAATGAGTACTTTCCATCAGTATTTACCAGGGAGAAGAACCTGAAAGATAGTGAGATCAGTGTGAAGTGTGCTAACATGCCAGGGCTTTTTGAAATAAAGAAGGAGATTGTGTTGGGTCTCTTAAAGAATATAATGGTGAATAAGTCACCAGATTCTGATGGGATATACCCAATGATATTGAAAGATGCAAGAGATGAGATTGCTGGGGCCTTGACCAAGATATCTGTATCCATTCTGGCCACAGGTGAGGTCCCGGAAAACTAGCAAGTAACTAAAATTTTTCCATTATTCAAGAAGGGAAATAGGGATAATCCTGGAAACGGTAGACCAGTGAGTTTTGCGTCAGTGCTAGGGACCGTATTGGAGAGGATTCTGAGGGATAGGATTTATGTGCATTTGGTAAACTATGGTCTAATTAGCAACAGTCAGCATGGCTTTGCGCAGGGCAAGTCGTACCTTACTAACTCTATTTAGTTCTTAGAGAAGGCGATGGAGATGATTGAAGGTACGGTTGTGGATGTTGTCCACATGGATTTTAATAAGCTGTTTTCAAGATACCTCATGGAAAGCTCATCCAGAAGATTAAGATACAAGGGATCCACTGTGACCTGACCGTTTGGATTCATAATCAGCTTGCCCATAGAAGACAGAAGTATTGGTCGATTGGATATGTTCTGACTGAAGGTCCATGGCATATGAAACGGTGGATGGATGGGTTAGTATGTCCACAGACGATACAAAGATTGGTGGTGTTGTGGATAGAGTAGACGATTGCCATAGGATACAGCGGGATATAAATGAGCTGCAGATATGAGCTGATATATGGCAGATGGGGTTTAATCCCGTCAAATGCGAGGCGATGTTCTTTGGGTGATCACATTAACAGTGTTGATGTACAGAGGAAACTTGGTGTCCAAGTCCATAGCTCTCTGAAAGTGGCTAAATAGGTTGATAATGTGGTAAAGAAAGCGTTTGCTGTGCTTGCCTTTATTAGTCGAGGCACTGAATTTAAGAGACAGGAAGTTATGTTGCAGCTTTACAAAACTCTGGTTAGGCTGCTTCTGCATTATTGCACTCAATACTGTTCGGCCCATTATATGAAATATGTGGATGCTTTGGAGACAGTGCAGAAGAGGTTTGCCAAGATGCTGCATGGAATAGAGGGCATGTGCCATAAGAAAAGGTTGGACAAAAATGGGTTGTTTTCTGTGGAGTGGCTGAGGCCGAAGGGAGACCTGACAAAAGTTTATTAGATTATGAGCTGCATAGACAGAGTAAACCAATACATTTTTTCCCAGAGTCAAAATATCTAATACTATAGGAGTTGCCATTCAGGTGTGAAGGAGTATGTTCAAAGGAGATGAGCAACGCATTATTTTTACACAGAGAGTGATGGCTGGCTGGAATGCGCTTCCAGGGGTCTTTGTGGAGGCAAATACAAAAGAGTCGTATAAGAGGCTCTTAGGCGCATGGTTATGCAGAAAATGGAAAGATATGGACATTGAATAGGTAGATGGGATTTGTTAGGCATTTAATTACCAGTTGAACTAGTTCAGTGCAACATCGTGGGCCGAAAGGCCTGTTACTGTGCTGTACTGTTCTAACTTTTATGTTAACTGCGACCCTTCAGAATGTTGCAAGCAGTGTGAGTCGCTTCCAAAGTGTGCAAGTGAGTTGCACACAAGAAACTTCATCCAAATTGACGACAATCGTATTGAAATATCAAGGGCTAAAGAGTCCGATCTGACCTGTGCCCTGTTATCGTCACCACTTCATTTACCATTGTCAATGCTAATTCCAGCCTGCTTAAAGCTCAAAGTTTCATGATCGGAAACTTTCTCCCGAGTTCAAGAAAAAAGCAAAACTTTCTTCTGGAAAACTCTGTGTTACAAACAGAGAAAGTCTGAATATAATGAATGAACTCACTAAATGCCAGAGCAGAATTGGATTAAGCTTCTTGTGCTCTCGGCATTGGGCGTGTAGTGGCACCGATCTTCTGGTGATGTTGCATGGAGCATGCTTCTCCCTGCGTATTGCCCACAATCAAAGCAAACGGTCTGTAGGTTCATATTCCTCATGCTGAGATAGTGAGATTCCAAGGATTTTATATTGTAAAGAGGACATTTGACGGGTCTATTCGCTTGTTACTGGCTTTCAGGAGTATCTGTGCTTAATGTGTCATACCTCGCCTCGATGCAAAGAGCGGAGCGGGGCTTGGATCGCCGAAAGAAGGTTGAGGGGCTGAGGGAGATTGGGTGTTGGAGAGCTGAAAGTGTGTCTGGGTTGCAGTGTATGACATAAGAAGTATTTTGATTTTGTAAAGGAAAGCAAACACCGTGACAACAGGAACAGGATATTCAGCTATTTTCTCCATGAAGTAATGTATCAAGATACCTCAGAACATTTCCTAAAGATGAATTCCTTCAGACATAAATCGAAATCATGAAGAGTGGCAGAAAATTGGGATATGTAACGAGCTGCAAATTGCAGTGTGATCACGGAGGTGAAACTCTCATGGAATGGACGGAACCTGCAGAAATATTCCAATGCAACAAAGTGTAACTCCCATCTGATGAGGGACCTCTGCAGTTAGATACAGTGAAAGTACGTTAAGTTGGTATCCGGTGAAGAGTGATCACTTCAACCATATTTCTCACTGTTTGAAATCTCACAATTCTGTCTAGTCTTGTTTTAGGGATATGGCCTGACGAATACAGAGTGTGGTTGTTTCTCTCAATGTAGGTCCAAGCTGGATTCATCTGGGGGGGGGGGGGGGCCAGTAGCAACAGCAGGCACTTTACTGATTGCCTACACAGGGGCACCTCCGGGTAACACTGATTTATTTGCCCAAAGTCATTAATATAGGGGGATAGTGTGAATATGGGTGGAGGCAGGAGACGGGGGAAATGAATTTCTCGTGCAGCAGTTATGGGATAAGTGTTCAGGTGAGAATGAGAAGCTGAAGAATAGTACGATAGAAGTTAGCGAAACAGAAGTTATAAAGCAACCAGGGCCAAATAATCCAAGCCACAGACTTTAAAATTACATGGATGCAAAGAAATCCGATGTTTTGATCATCATCTTACAAACTTCCAAAGAGTTTGGGATTATTCCTGTGGGTTGGAGGGGAGCGAATGTGACACCACATTTAAGAGTGGAGGCTGAGAGAAAACAGGAAATTATCTGTTAGTCTTACATCCGTAGTGAGGAAATACTGGAATCTGTAATGAAAAAATGTAATAATAGAAAGGAAAATAAGATTACAAAGATAGAAGGACGTTGGGAAATAAATATAATGCCTGAATAATCTACTGGAATTCTTTGAGGTTTCACTATAAGAATAGATTAGGGAGTACCAGTGAATTAGATGTATTTGCATTTCTGTAAAGTTCTTCATTTGATCTCTCGCGGGATGTTGTTCAGCAATGTGAGAGCACATGGATTTGTGATAATGTATTGACATGAATTGAAAATTGGTTATCAGACACGAAGTACTGTGTATATATAAACTGTTCATTCTAAGGTTGGCAGGCTATGACCAGTAGAGTACTGCAGGCATCAGTGCTCTGGTCCAAACTATTGACAATTTTTGTTAACGCTTTCGTTAATGGGACCAAATGTCATTTGTCCGGGTTTGCTTATGAGACCAAATTAAGTTGGATTTTGAGTAGGGAGGAAGATGTAAGGAGACCTAAGAGAAAAATGAACAAGCTGGATGATTAGTAAGAACATGGCAGATGGAATATAATAAGGAAAAATGTGAAGTTATCCACTTTGGCGCACGTAACCAAAAGTAGATTACTTATAAATGGTCAAGGAATGGGCAATGTTGGTATTCAAAGGGAAAAGGTATCCTTGTACACAAGTTACTGAAGGTCAACATGATCGTGAAGTAAGCAATCAGCGTACAAATGGTATATTGCCTTTTATTGCATAAGTTTTGAATCGAAAATTAAATATATTTTGCTGCATTTATACTGAGCCTGGAAGAGGCTGCAGGTGAAGTCTTGTGAACAATTCTGGTCACTTTATCTAAGAACGAATGTACTTGTCATGAAGAGAACCCAGTGAAGTTTCGGTAACCTGGCTCGATGGATGGCATGTTCCCCATATGAGGAAAGGTTGAAAAGACTTTTTGCATTCTCCAACATGAGAGGAAATCTCATTGAATTAAAATTCCTTCAACGCATGAAAAGGTTAGGGTTCCCTGACTGAGGAATCTAGAACCGGGAACAGAGAAAGACGCCACTTAGAACTCAGATCAGGGGAAATTGTTTGACTTAGATGGTTGTGTATCTTTGGATAATTCTGCCCCGGAGGGCTGGGAAGCACAGCCATTGTGTTCATTCAGAGATCGATAGATTTCTGGATATTAAAGGCTAGAGTTTATTGAGACAGAAAGGACTGCCAAATCTCTCACCGCGAGTCAAGAAATTGTGACTTGGACATGAGGGTTTGGAGTGGGATGGTTCTTTGTGTATGATGTTTTGCACATATGATTGAAAGGGCTTGATGGGCATCACTAGATCGAAGTTTCTATGAATGGGTCGAGGAAGGGGGAACGGACTGAATAACTGTCGGGGTCTAATGTTCACACAGAAGGAGAAGCTGAGGCCTGTAATGGAACAGAGAAGCAGGCCATAACTGTTTAGTTGGGGTATGCTGCTGAATGTCTGTGGTCCTGAAATCCACGGGGCTAAGATGCACCAGTGGCGTTTGTGCAAGAGGTCCCAGAACGTGCCTTCACGCAGTCCGACGTCAGAGTGTTTACCCACCAGTTGCTGCTGGAGCTAAAAATCACTGCCAGGTTTTAACTTAAATTCCAGAGAGTCGTTGCGCTGTATGAAGAGTTTCTCCCCCCCAGGTGTCTCTGCATGCTATGTGCAAATTGCTATGTTTTTTTTTTCAATATTTCTCCCGTGTCTATGCCCCAAATCACCATTGGCACTGAAGCCATATAAACATATTGATTCATCGAGTCAAACATAGACAGCACAGAACACGAACAGGCCCTGCGGCCCATCTTGCCAATCCAAAGTAATACCTTCTGCCTGCGCCTGGTCCGTATCTCACCATTCCCTCCCTGTTTATGTGCCTTTCTAAGTACGTCTCAAATTTGCTATTGCATCTGCTTCCAGCACTTCCCATCGAAACGTGTGCTAGGCGCCAACTAATTTCTGTGTAAAACTACTTGTCTCGTAAATCTCCTATAAGCTTTTCTCACCCCACCCCCACTTAAAGCTATGCCCTCTATTATTTGATTTTTCAGCCCTCGGGAAAGAAGACTCTCTCTATCTACCCTATTTATGTCTCAAATAATTGTATATACTTCTGTCAAGTCGCCCCTCTGCCTCCGAGGCTCCAGAGAAAGCAATACAAGTTTGTCAAACAACTCCTTATAGTTAATATCCTCGGAATCAGGCAACATGCCGTCGAACCGCTTCTGCTCCCTGTCCAAACCCTCCACATCCTTCCTGTCATTCGGCTACCAGAACAATACACAATACTCAAAATGTGGCCTAACCACGGTCTTATACTGCTGCAGATTGACTCCCCGATTTTACACTAAATGCCCCGACTGATGAATGAGTATGCCATACGCCTTCTTTACCACTCAGCTTGTCTTGCCACTTCCAGAGAGAAGTGCACTTGCACCTCAAGATCCCTCTGTATATTATTAGAACTTAGGTTCCTAGAATTTATCGTATAAATCCCTTTTGCATTTCACCTCCCAAAGTGCAACACACCACACTCGTCCGGATTAAACTCTGCCACTTCTCTGCCCACATTTTGAACTAGTGTATATACTGGTGAATCCTTTGACAATCTTCCTCACAACTCCAGCAATTTTATTGTCGTCTGTCGTATTACTCAGCAGCCCACATGCATTTTGGTCCAACTCATTTACACATATCACAAATAAGAGAGGTCTCATCAGTGATCTTTGTGGAACACCACTGGTCACAATACACCGCCACACCTACTCTTTGTATTCGATGGCCAAGCCAATTTTGAATCCAATTTACAGGATCTGAAAAATCCAATATGCCTTAACCTTCCTGATCAGCCTATCCCGAGTGATCTCATCGAATTTTTAATTGTCCATGTATACAACATTCACTCACTAACCCTCACCAATCCTATTGTTCACCTCCTCAAAGAACTCTACCATTTGCTAGACTTGACCTCCCCCGAACAAATTCATACTGACTATCCTTAATAAGTCTATGCTTTTCAAGATGTGCGTAGAACATGTACAAATGAATCTTTTCCAATAGTTTCCCCACCACTGACATATGTTTCTACAGCCTATAATACTTCGGTTTTTCTCTATAGTTTTCTTAAACAGAAGAGGAACTCCAGCCCTCTGGGACCACGCCTGTGATTAAACAGGATAAAATCTGTGACGTTAACCCCAATATCCCCTCTTGCCTCTCTAAATAAAATAGAATAGATCCCACCAGGCCTTAAGGACACCCACCTTAATGTTCTTCAAGAGCCTCAACACCTCCTCCATCTTGATATCAATAATACCCCAGAATATCAACATATTGCGATGCTGATGCAAGGAAGTTCTTCATTGCACCTGTGCATACATGTACCTGTGTATATGTCAATGAACCCGACTTTCAATTTTATTCCTCCCTGATCTCACTATCCTACACTTCCTTCTCCTTGGTGAATACTGATGCAAAGTATTCATTTCGTACCATCGCCCCACTTCATCTTACTCCAGGCATAAATTTTCTCGTTTATCATTAATTTTCTCGTTCTACACTTTCACTAGTTACCTCTTGTTTTTAATGTATGTAAAAATTGTCTTGGGAATTGTATAATCTTACTTGCCAAAGAGATTTCATGGCTTCCTTTATCCCTCCTGATTCTTGGTTTAACTTCTCTCCTGTTTCGTTTTTCTTCTTCGAAGTCCCTGTTCGGTATCAGCTTCCTAAACCTTACATATGGTTTTGAGTTTCTTTTTTCACTGACATCTCTCGTCATCCAACTGTCCCAAACCTTGTCATCGTTGTCTTTCATGTCGGTCCCGAATTCTGATCAGCTGAATTTTCGATTCCCACATGTCAGGTGTGTATTTACGCAACAACAAATACTCGCAGTCTACTCTCTGATATATACAGCAGGAACACAGATCCTTTGCCCCAACTTGTCCACGCCAACCAACCTGCCTAACTGAGAGAGTCTGCATTGCCTGCATTTGTTCCATGTCCCTCTAAACGATTCTTATCCATGTAGCTATCCAAATGTCTTTTGAACATTGTAATTGTACTCGCCTCTACCACTTGCTCTGGCAGCATGTCCCATACAGCTGCAAACTTCTGTGTGAGAAACTTGCTCCTCATGTACGCTTTAAGTCCTTCCTCTCTTATCTTAAACCTATGCCCTCCAGTTTTGGACTCCCATACTCTGGGTTAAATACTGTAACCATTCACCTTATCTATGCCCCTCATGATTTTATATACCTCTTTAAGGTCACCACTCAGTTTATAGAACCTCATTTTATAACTCATGCCATCCAGTCCCAGCAACATCCATGTGAATCTTTTCTGCACACTTTCCAGCTTAATGATTTCCTTTATATAGGTAGGCGACTAGAACGGCACACAATACTCCAAGTGCTGCCTCACAAACCTCTTGTACAGCTGCAACATGACGTCCCAACTCCTGCACTCAATGCACTGACCGATGAAGACAACCATGCCAAATGTCTCTTTAACCACCCTGTCTACCTCTTTCACCATTTTCAGCGAACTGTGTACTCGTACCACACGGCCTCTTTGTTCTACAACATCCTCCTAGGCCCTATCATTTACATTTAATTCCTGTCTGGTTTCGATTCCCACAATGCAGTACTTCACACACGTCCAAGTCAAATTCCATCCACCATTCCGAGCTCACTTTTCCACTCCATCTCGATCCTGTTGTAGTCTTCTGTACTTTTAACTATTCCAACGATATTTGTGTCATCTGTAAATTTACGAACCATGCCACCTATATTCTCATCCAAATCATTAATATAGATGAAAAACAACTGTGGGCGCAGCATCAAACCGTGTGGCATACTACTGTTTGCATGAGGTTAATCGGAAAAAAATAATCCTCTACCACACTCTGGCTCCTACCGCCAAGCGGATTACGTATCCACTTGGCTAACTCACCATGGATACCATGTGATATAACTTTCTGGACCAGCCTACCATGCGGACCTTGTCAAGGACCTTGTTAAGGTCTATGTAAACAATGTCTACCAGCCTGACCTCGACAGTCCTCTTGGTCATATCTTCAAAAATCTTAATCAAAGTCGTAAGACACATTTTCCCACGCACAAACCCATGCTGACTTTCTTAATCAGTCCTTACTTTTCCAAATGTTGGTAGATCTTATCGTCCAGAGTCTTCCCCAATACTTTTCCCACCATTAATCTTAGGCTCACTGGTCTGTAGTTCCCTGGCTTGTCCTTGCGTCCCTTCTTACATGAAGGCAAAACATTAGTCGCCCATCAGTCTTCCTGTGCCTCTGGGTCAGCTGGCTAAATGCGAATCTTCCTTCTGTTTTCCTCCTCTAAATCCACACTCCGCTTTTACTGAACTTTCCTCTTGCTGTATCACGGAGCTCGAGAATTAACACCTCGAATGTTACTAGTGTCACTGTGATATTTGTTTTTTTTTAAACTCAGGGATAAAATGGCCCCGTCTGTCTTGTCCAAGTACTTCAGCCATGAGGAAGCCAAACGCCTAAAATTCATGTACTGTAGAGGCGAAGTGGTAGCGGTGATTCTTCATATGAAGCAGAAGGCAGATGATTTACCCGGTATGAACATCAACATTGCAGTGCTGGGTGATGTGAGCTCCGGGAAATCCACCTTCATCAACGCGATGAGAGGTCTTCGGAGTGACGATCCCGGAGCTGCTCCAACTGGTACTGATGAACTCAGCACGGTGCCAACCAAATATCGCTATCCATCTCTGCCCAATGTTCATCTCTGGGATCTTCCTGGAACAAACTCCTTTGGTTTTGAAATGAACAGTTACCTGAAGCAAGTGCAGTTTGAAAGCTATGACTTTTATATTATTGTGTCTCAGTCGCGATTCAGAGAGTGCGATGGCGAACTCTCCAAAAAAATTCAAGAACAGCAAAAAGAGTTCTACTACATCCGGTCAAAAATCGACAATGACACCTATTCCATGCAGATGCAAGGCATTGACTTTAGTGAAGGGCAGAGGAAAATCCATGAGGATTCGATCGACAACTTCCGAAGCCTCAGCGTTAAACCACCACCCATTTTCCTGATATCAAGTTTGGAAGTGAAAGAATATGATTTCCCGAAATTAAAATCTACTCTTGCCAATGATATCCAGAGTATAAGATTAAATATCTTCTCTGTCATGGTCGAAAAGATGATCATGGAAATTCAAGGACCCAAATACAAGTTACTGATATGGTGCATCTTGCTGTTGGCCCTCCTTTCTGCGGCACTAGGCTCAGTGCGAGCACCAGGCTTACCTTTCGCCACTGTTATTGGCTGTACCTCTGCGGGGTGGATATTCCTGTGGATACAGGAGGGTGTTAGTGACCAGGTGCTGCGAAGCTTGTCCAGCAGACTTGCCAAACCTGTGTCGTTTCTGAAAACTGAAATGGCCCATCAATCGCCCCGCAGGTGGCCTTCAGTACTTGTCAAGACACTGCTGGGAACCCTCGTTGTGGGCTGTACCATAGCTGGGTTCACAGGCAGCTTCCACCCATTGGCACGCTCTGTCTGTGGGGCAGTGTTCTCCTTTCCTTTTACTTACCTGGTTCTGAAGGATTCACTGGATGACCGGCTGCGAACTGTACAAAACCTGGCGAAGACTGTACTTCGCCCAAACTGCAGTAGCTGCCTTTAAGTCGCTACTGTCTCAGATTACTGCCGCAGGTCCAGAATGTTGCGGGTTGCCATGCGTTAGCCTGAAAGCTGTCAAACTCATTTTCTGCGGCGTACCATCCGATACCTTCACAGATTTACGCATTATAAAAGTATTTACGTAGAAGTAACTGGGTATGAACCGTTGATACGGTTCTGTATCTTGCTTTTATTAACTGCCGCCTGATGTCCCGTGATATTGGCGCTTCATTGTATGAATATCCATTGTAACATTTGCAGCAACTTCATGGCCCGAGCTCTCTCTTAGATAAACACACCGGGTCACTACAGAGCTGGTGGTCCAACCGTCTTATTCTGAGCGTCGTTCCCATTAGAGTTATAACTCGGTGTGATGGCATTTTCCTTGTTCGGTGTTCTAAATAAACTTACATTTAATCATATAGCTCAGTGTTGTGATCCATTTAATTGCCCGCCTTCTGTTGACCCTACCCTCCCTTTCACTATGTTAAAGTATCGTCTTCTATCCTCCAGGAATGTGTGGAGTATAAAAACAGGCGGGGCTTAATAGGACAGGAACTCAGGACAGGGCTGACACCTATCGCGCTACTTTTAGAGCCAGTTGCACCAAATTGACTTCCTGTGTTCCTGAACTGTTTCGGACCACATCTGAATGCCTCAGTGACCTTTAGATTTAAATTGACTACAGTAACGCATCATAGGGTCATTATTTCCTTATCGGCTGCAGTGGAGAGAAAACCTGGGATTAGAGTAGGGGAGAAGAGCCCTTCCTTCCCGAACCCATATCTACAGGCTTTGTGACCTTAAATCCTATATAAACTCTCTCAGTTCAGAATTTTATCCTGGATCATTCGGTGAGCTCTGCGTTCCCCATTCTGTGTGATAATTGGCAGGGCGAGCGATCTGCGTCATTTGCGGCATCACAGTGACCATTCACACCACCTCTCGGACGCATTAGATTACTCACACAACCTGAATTAAGGTTCGCTGTTCAGGATCGGGGTTAGAAAATGGAGTCACTGAGTAAGTAGTCTGGGCTGGTGCTGGAAGTTAATGTTATACGATTAGGTTTATGATCATACTAGACACATTGTCAACGTCGACAACCTTTTTATTTATTTTACGTTTTTATATTAAACAGCGAAGATGACGAAAGTTCTTCGACTTGAATTTCCTTCCACAGTTTGAACTCGGCACTCAGTTCTTTCTTTGGGCTGTTCCTCTGTCTGCCATTTCTGGTTAGTGCTGGTGAACCAGACTCCGGCCTATTTAAACTTTACCGCCCCTTCCTTCAAAGGTCAGACAGCTCCTGATTCATTAGATGCTGAGCTCCACACGGAGGAGTGGCACCCTACGGCGGAGAGAGTGAGGACAGTTGTAGGACGGCGTCAGCTGTACGTCAAACGTAATGGAATTAAGACGAGAGGTGACATAACGGACAGTAGAGTGGCTCTGGCCCAATATAGAAGCTGAAAGAAGCCACACAAAATATTGAAATGAAGATGCACAACGGGAAGTCTGAACGCATCTGGAAGATAATCCTGTAAATTTTGAATTTTCTACAAAAATGAATACAAGTAAACAACACCAGGGAAAACACCTTACTGACAAGCAGCTTGCTTACCACGCATATGAATATATGCAGATCTGAACAAAGAACATTTGCTGTGAACAATCAGCTTGCTATATAAACAAGTGGGTCAGTGAACACACAAGCAACAAAAAGGTCTGAAAAAAGATACCAAATTAACTGAACAGCTTAGTACATGAATACCTGGCAAACAAACACCTGACTGGACAGCCAGGTAAAGTAAACACCTGAGTTTATAAGCACCTGGTGAAATAAATTCAAAATAAATGAACCGTATAATAACGAATACCAGTAAATTACGCAGCTGAGTATAATAACACCTGGATAACTCTCTAGTTGATAAACAGATACCTGCGTAAATAACTCTCCTATGTTGATCCCAAAGCATTTAAAGATAACTCAAACCCGTTGCTGAGGCCTTATCCTAACCCTGAATTAAAATGCATTGCAACTGTAAACTAAAAGGTAGCCAGCTGAGAAGGGGGTGGGGTTTAGAGACAGTTTGGATAACAGGTGGAAATAGATAAGGAGAGAGCCAAAAAAGGGCCAGACGGAGCCAGGCGGGGAGAGGAAAACGGAAGGAAAGACAGAGATTGGAAGGTGTTAGTCTAATTTCCCTTTCCCCTACCTGGGTCGTTCTGCCCATCATCACCGGGTTCCACTTAACACCTACTAAATACCGTCTCACCATTCACTCTCATCTTTTTATACAGCTACCTTCCCTCTACAGTCTCAGTCCTGATCCAGGGTCTTCACCCGACCAATACCTTTGTCTACACAGATGCTACCTGATCCGCTGAGTTTTTCTATCTTTCTTTTTGTTTCATATCTTTGCATTTGAAGTCTTCTGTGTCTCTAAAATCCTGCTGAGTCTTCACTGCATCCTCTCTGGCACAATCAAACTCTGTCTATAGTGTAACAATCACAAGTGAACACAATTCTCGAGATGTGGTTTAACCAGTGTTTTAGAACGCTGAAACATAACTTTCCAGGTCTTATCTTCTCTGCGCAAACAATGAAGGCAAACATGCCGTATGCCTTCATCGCCATCCTCTCTGCACGTCCTGCTCCTGTTATGGATTTATGGACTTGTCTACTACGGGCGCTCTGTTTATTAGCAATGCCTCGGGCTTTACCTTGTACTCTGTATGCCTCAGCCTTGTTTACCTTCCCCGAATACGTCACCCCGCACTTGTTAGGATTAAGTTAAATCTGCCATTGCTCGCACAATTTTCCACTGCTACATGATGTAGTCTAAAACCATGTTCCTCAACGTCTACACGCAATCAGTTTACTTATGACCTGCAAACTTCCTCATCATACCTCATACATTTAAGTCATTAATACACATCAACGGTCCCAATACTGATCCTTGTATTACACTACTAATCGTTGACTTCCGATCAGAAAAGTAACCATTCACCATCACCCTCTGTCTCCAGGTCTCAATTTAGATCCAGTTTGCCAACCTGCCCTGGATCCTATGGGATCTAACCTTCCGAATCAGCTTAACATGCAAGGCCTTGTGAAAGTCCTTAACAAGTTCCAAGACGCCAACATTAACCACACTCGCCTCGTCATATGTTCGGTTACCTCCTCCAAAAATTTCATCAATTTTGTGAGACATGATTTTCCACGAACAAAGCCATGATGGTTATCCAGAATCAATCCCCGCATTTCCAACTGAAGATGAATCATCTTCCTTGGAGTGTTTCTAGTAGTTTCGCTGCCACTTATATAAGACTCACTGGCCTGCAGATATCTGACTTATCCATGCTGCCCTTCTTGAATTAAGGAACAGCATTAACTATCCTCAGCCGTGGACATGTATGTATCACGAAGATACATAAATGTCCACTCGGGCGCTTATAGTCACGTCCCTTTTCTTTCATAACAGAATAGGATAGATTTCAACAAGCCCTGTGGTTCTTTTGGGCCTTTATATGCTCCAAGACATCTAGCACCTCCTCCCTCTTAATGCTAATATGCGCCAGAAAATTACTATCCTTCACCCGGAACTCTTCCTCTACCATCGTCTCTCTTCTTAGTGAATACAGACGAGCAATTTTCACAGTCTATCGCCATATACCTCGGGTAAACACACATATTGCCCTTATGTTCCCCAGAGAAGACTACTTTTTTCCTGGTTACCGTCTTCCTTTTAATATTTAATACCTTGGAATTCATCTGAATCTTGTCTGCCAATAATATTACGTGACCCACTTTTGCCTTCCTAACATAATTTTCTGTCCTACATCCCCCTATATTCCTCAAGTAACGCTGTCGTTTTCCGTTGTCTCTGCCCGTAATATGATTGGTTTATCAACAAGTCCTTAGCATTCTTTGTCGTTCATGGTGTGATAATCTTGCCATCCTTACCTTTCACTGTCACGAGAACATATTGGCCCTGAGCTTCCACTATCTCCCTTTTAAAAGACTCGCACATTGGATGTTTTTCCTGAAAACAGCTGCTCCCAGTCCATTTTCACTAGGTCATACCTTATGTTGCTGAAATCTGCACTCCCCCAATTTAAGACCCCATCTTACGGACCATCCTTATGCTTCTCCGTAACTACATTGAAACTTACAGAATAATGATCACTATTCTGAAATTGTTCATCTACTGACACCACTAGCTCTTGCCCAGCGTCATTGCCCAGGAATGATCCCAGGAGAGCCCCTCCTCTATTTGAACTATCTAACTATGGGATTAAAATCAATTGAACTGGAAAATTCCTCCCCACCTAAACCCCTCGCTGTAAGGCACACACAGTTAACATTGGGAAGTTAAAATCCTCCACAAGTATAACCCTATTATTCTTATAGCTTTCTGCGATTTCTCCACATATCTGCTGCTCTATATCCCGTTGACTATTGGGAAAGATACAATTTAACCCCAGAAATATCGGTCCTTTCTCATTTACATATTCTGCCCACATGGCCTCACTGGAAGAGCCTTCCAAGAAATCCTTTCTGAGTACTACAGTAATGTTCTCCATTATAAGTACTGCAAATCACCCTCCTCTTTTACCTCCCGCCGATCATGTCTAAAACGTCTATATCCCGAAAGATTGAGCTGCCAGTCTTGTCCTTGAGCTCTTTTTTTTGTTATTGCATTACTATCTATTTCCCCGTGCTGATTGATACTCTAAGGACATCAATCTTACCCGCGATTATCCTTGCATTAATAAAACTGAAGTTTAACCTATCTGTATAATCATGCTGCCATCCACGCCACCGATTGGATTCATTGGTTTACACCCAAAAGCATAGGAAAACCTCCCCGGAAAGCTGTTGGTCCCCTTCCAGTTCAGGTGCAACCCGTTATGATTGTACAATTCCCAAGTCCGGGAACAGCCTCAATGATGCAAGTATCGAAATCCTGCCCTCTTGCACAATCCTTTCGCTATACATTCATTTGACCGAATCTCCTATTTCTATATTCATTAACATATGGCAAGTGAAGTTTTCCAGAGGTTACGGACTTGGCGGTCCATTGTTATGACAAAGGCTCTTCATCCTGAAACATTAACTTTCTTACTCTCCCCACAGGTGAGGTCTGAACTGCTGAGTGCTTCCAGTATTTCTGCTTTTATTTTAGATTTCCAGCATTTGCGGTACTTTTTTCTGCGCTTTGACCTTGTAAACATGACAATGCCCCTCTTGGAAGATCAAATAAGTGCTTCAGTCCCACTGCACACGGAGTCTCTGGTGTGTTCACACTACAGAGTCTGGCTCTGGGGCTCTGCAGTCATCGTGAGGCTGTAGACCAGTTGATGACTCACAGCCACGTGGATGGGTGGTCACTACCACGCTACAAGGACCCGTTTGGCGTTGCCCGTGCATTCCCACTAACAAGGCACACTGCAGGTCTAATGTTTCTCCTCGGTCCACATAGGTTTCCAGCGGACCGTTATTGCCATACATGCAGACGTCTTGACTAAGGACATCCAGTATATAGCACATTCAGAGCAATTTCTTGTAATGTAGTGAAGGACGTTTACTTTAATTTGAGAGACAGCAATTTTAGTGGAAGAATTCTCATGAATCTATCCTGGTGGGAGCTGAAGGAGTGAAGTGACTGGGTGTCACTTGGGAACAGGAGAGGATTCGTGCCAGGGAACTGTTAGTGATGTAGTGCAGTTGCAAGGGTTGCAGATGGGAGGAGGGACATAGTGACTATCTCTCACGAAGTAAGTTTAGTGCGGCAAATCAGGATCCAGTGACGGGGCGACTGAGTGACCTGCTCTTGGGTATCGGGAGGGGAAATTGAAGTGTGTGGGTGGGCACGAATTTCTGTCTCATGGTTATCCAATTTCTGGCCTTTATTAGCTGAGACATCCTCATACTGATCGAGGTTTGACTGATACCAGCGGTTCCACTAAGACCAGAATACGTTCAGTTGGTCCAATTCTGTTCCAACTTCGGTCTCATATCAGAGGGTCAGCATATGGTCTGAAACTCAGGCCAAAATAACCTTAGTTACAGGAACTGTGTAGTCCCGCTTGTGAAGATACTACTACAGTGCTGTTGTGGAGTGAGTGCCAGGATTTAGAATCAGCGTTGATGAAGGAATAGCGACATATTTCTTAATGAGGAATGGTTGGGACTTGGAAGTGGACCTGTAGGTGGTTTCCTCCCCCTGAACCTGCTGCTCTTGCCTTCCCTGGTTTTAGAGGTAGTGGGTTTAAGAGGTGCTGTTGGAGTAGCCCGGGAACGTACCCGCAGTGCATATTATGTTGATTATGCACCACCTTAAGTTGGTACTGAGAGTAATATCATATAATTCTGTGGTGTAATGGAGGTTATTAAAGTAATTGAGCTGGTCTAGCGTCTACTTACTATCACACGGTGAGGCTGAATTTGTTTGCCAGGGCTACTTTGAAACTAGGCTGTCAGATTGTACTGCAATTAAATTTATTCACCTGCAGAGTCATATCATGGTGAACAGCTGGTGGGACAGCAGGGACAAGATGACCAGTTAACACCGAGCCACTGGAGTGACATCACAAACTGCACAGGACGCCATGAAATGTGATGCCAATGACGACTTTATTTCATTGTTCTCCTAATACAAGAGAAATCCAATGGTTAATATAATCAACAGGAATGGAGGAAGCAACAGCCTATCAGAATTACAGCCCTACATCACCGTGGGGATGTAATTCAGCTGCTGTACTAAAATGGATTATATTACAGTTCTTTCTGCAGGAGATGTCTCAATTGGTGTTGCAGCACTACCTCCTACTGCAATTGTCATGATTTTGTAATGTTCAGTGTAATCTATGAGTGCCCCAGTCATCGTGTACAATATTTCAGCTGACATTACACTTTGTCTTGTACTATGACGTTATGCTGTTATTGTCCCTATGCCTTTGGATTATATTTAGCTCCCAGATATTATATTTTACTGTAATTGTCCCTATATTGCCAGATTATACTGCAACGACATCTGTGCAATAGCATGCAGATATATTATTCTTCAACTATCGTCACACTATTTATACTTCATTCAGCTCTACACTATTGTATGCAATAGGATTAACTTAATTTTCTTTTCGCTACTATAGTCCACAGCAGGGTTTTTCTCCTGACGTCTTATAATTTCCAGTTGACATCTGGGCTTTTCACTTTCATGTCTGTCAGCGTGATGGTGAGGCTGAGTTGGGTCGTTTGCTGTGCGATGGAATCGAGGAAAGGGTCACAGTTCAGAAGTTATGTAAATTGCCCTTCCAGTAAATACTGATATCCTTGTCCTTGATAAATGTTTCCAACGTTCTTATCGCTCAACAAGGTGGACCTTTGGATGTGGATTGTGTCATTTCTTTCTCTTCAATAACTGAACAAAACGTTGTACGCATTCAGCACGTCAGGTAGCATCCAAGAAGGCAGCTGCAGAGATAATGATTCACGTCAATGCATTTCATGAGCTACGATGAGAGTTATCACCACAAAACATTAATCCTCTTTCTCTCCCCACAGATGCTGCCTGATCTGCTGAGTAGCATCAGCATCTTGTGCGTTACCACATATGTTATTTGCTTTTCAATTTTCTTTACTTACTTCTCTTGTAATGTACAGGTGTTTATTGAGCTGATTATCTTAATCAATGCCAATAGCAGCCTTCAACAATCTATGTGTATTCTCCACAAGATCATCTACCACATCTTTCAGCATCTTGTAAGCCATTCTTAATGACAATACTGTTCGATAGATGCAGCAAACAATTGGTATAAAGTTGATCATAGACTCAGTAGCTGAATTTCCAGCAGAATTGGAGTCCCGCAATTTCCTTATCACAGATTCTTCATTTATTTCACCCACCAGAATGATTTTCTCTCCGGCTTTAAGAACTTCCTCGGGTTTCCTTGCCATATTGGCCAATCTTTGAAAGGAGAGGTCATATAGACCCAGATATTCATTGAATTCTCTTATTGTTGTAGCTAGTTTTCCGAGATCACAACTAACGAACATGTGAGGAACTGGCGATGATCTAACTAAACTTGAATACATTGCCGTCATCCAGATTTGCTTTTTTAGCTGTTCTCTTTTACTGTACAACATCTCCAACGTTGTGTTTGAAAGTGACTTCAAGTAAACATCTTTATTTATATTGACAAGAACTTCCTTTAGTGCAGGAAAATCAAACACATTCACTTGAAGACTTGATATCAGGTGAGAAATCCTTGTTTTTCCCAATCCATCGTCTCTCTGTGAAAGGAGATGAGATTTTATAATTTAACTTTTCTCCAACTTGTTCGACGGAGTTGGAGGGGAAACTGCAATCACAGTTTTCTGACAAAGCAGAAATCACTGGGACTGAAGATGAATGGAGCTTGTCATTCAGTGAGGTCACTGACCCCTCTCTCCCCACCTTTACTTCCTGATTTAAGTGTTCCTGGGACACATGCTACAAAGGGATCCTGACCTTTGAACAGCTGTGTTCACTTTGTTCCATTAACGTTGAACGTAAAATTTTGTTACGCTTTGCTGTTGATCAAGATTAGATAATAATCAGGTTATACCTTCAGTGGTTTCCAGTATATACAGAGATAGATGATATGTGATTAAACTGTTGGGGCAACAGGAGGGCAGGACGTTGGTTCTGTTCTGATGATGCGATGGGAAGGTAGTCCTTGCAAAAGCAATCTGTCAGAGTTGGAGTTCTTGGTAGTTTGTTAATTTCGCCCTGAAATGTAGAGTCGATTCCGTTAGTGTTCCGGTATGAGTGGGATGGATGGCAAAGTTAATGTAGGGAAATGGAGAAACTGAGGAAAGTAGGAAACGTGCAGGGAAAGAAGAACAGAGCAAAGGAGGTGATGGATCACTCGAGCCGCGAGGAATGGAGAGAAACTCGGACGATATAGGTGAAACAAACACGAAAATGAACAGATCTCCAAGGACGCGGAGGTTCTGGTTTCGGACATAGAGACGGAATGAAGAACAGAGCCTGACCTCCCCCTCAAAAGAGCCAGCACAGCCGTGACAATGGAACCGGAAAAGAGAGTAAGTCGGTCAATTGGCCCCTTGGCCCATTTTGACATCAATAAACCTTGGCTGTTGTTCTTCCTTAACACCATTGTAAAAAAGTATGCATGACATGATTAAATTTACATTAATTTTACAAGTATTAATCAACGATTGGCAACACAACTTTGGTTAAGGGGATATCATCTCTAATTTGATAGACTTTTGCGAGGAAGTAGCGAAGTGTGTTAGAGAGATTAGTGAAGTTGATAGAGTCTACGTAATCTTCAGGAAACTTTTGCATTGTCACACGAAGAAGATTCGTCCAAATGTAAATAGCCCATGCGATCCATTGGAGTTATGCAGACGGAATCTGAAATTGTCTTGGTGAAAGGAAGCAGAGAGTGATGATCAAATAATATTTATGGGATAGGAAGTGTGTGATCAATGGTGTATGTATGCATCACAAGGGTCGGTGTTGGGGTCCTTGCTGTTTTATTTGATATATATTCGAATGGTAAGAACATAGAACATTACAGCACAGTACAGGCCGTTCGGCCCACAATGTGGTGCCAACATTTTATCCTGCTCTACGATCTAACTCACCCTTCCCTCCAACATAGCCCTCTATTTTTCGATCATTTGTGTGTCTATCTAAGAGTCCCTTAAATGTCCCTAATGTATCTGCCCCCGCAACCTCTGCAGGCAATGCGTTCCACGCACCCACCACTCTCTGTGTAAAAAACTTACCCCTGACATCCCCCTTATACCTTCCTCCAATCATCTTAAAATTATGTCCCCTCGTGTTTGCCATTGTCGCACTGGGAAAAAGTCTTTGTCTGCCCTCTTATCATCTTGTACACCTCTAACAAGTCACCTCTCATCCTCTTCTCCAAAGAGAAAAGCCCTATCTCGCTCAACCTATGACATGCTACCCAATTCAGGGAACATACTGGTAAATCTCATCTGCAACCTCTCTAAAGCTTCCACATCCTTCCTATCATGAGGTGACCAGAACTGAACACAATACTCCAAGTGTGGACTGAGCAGAGTTCTATAGAGCTGCAACATTACCTCCTGGCTCTTGAACTCAATGCCGTGACTAATGAAGGCCACCACTCCATACACCTTCTTAACAACCCTATCGACCTGCGTGGCAACCTTGAGGGATCTATGGACGAGGACCACAAGATCCCTCTGTTTGTTCACACTGCTAAGAGTCCTGCATTAACCTTGTATTATGCCTTCAAATTCCATATCCCGAAGCGTGTCACTGCACACTTATCCGGGTTGAACTCCAGCTACCACTTCTCTGCCCAGCTCTGCATTCTATTAATATCTTGTTGTAATCTACGGCAACCTTATACACTATCCACAACACCACCAACCTTTGTATCATCAGCAAACATACTCACCAACCCTTCCACATCCTCATCCAAGGCATTTATACAAAATTACAAAGATCAGGGGTCCCAGGACAGATCCCTGCAGAACACCACTGGTCACAAACCTCTAGGCATAATACGCTCCATCTACCATCACCCTCTGTCTTCAATGGGCGAGCTAATACTGAATCCACACTGCCAAGTTTCCCTGCATCCCATGTCTCCTGACTTTCTGAATAATTAGAATGATTAGAATGTTTGCAAATGGTAGAAAAATTCCATTATTGTTGATAGAGAGGAGGGAACCATATAGATCGAATTGTAAGATGGGCGGAAATATGGCAGATAGAACTTAATCTTAAATTGGAAAGGTTTCACTTTTTAAGACTAATACACTAAGTATTTATACAGTGAATGGTCGGACCCTCGGAACTACTGAGAGATAGAGGAACTTTGTGTGCAAGCCTGATCCGTAAATACATCATCAGAGGTAGATAAGTAGGTAAAGAAGGCATATGGGAAACTTGCCGTTATTAACCAAGACATGGAATTTAAGATCAGGGAGGTTATATGATACAATTTCATATAACAATATTTAATCCATAGAGTACGCAGAGATTATGGTAGGAGACTTTTCTGTATAACGACGTTGTCTATAAGGAAGGATTAGGAGATTCAGTGATGACTTGAAGAAATATTTTTTTAACACAGAGGGTGGAGGAAATCTGGAAATTAGGAGCTGGTGAATACAGAAACTGTCTGAAAATTTAAAGACTATCTAGCCAAGCACTTGAAATGCTGTGGCATAGAAGGCCAAGGACAAGCTGCTGGAAAATGAGATAAATGTCGATGGGTACTTGGTGGTCGGCATTGATCTGGTGGGCCGAAGTGTTTGTTTCTGTGTAGTGTGACTCTCTCATTCTATGTTAATATTTCTTGATTCCCTTAAAATGCATAAATCTAATACTCTCTGTATTGACTCAGTGATTGAACAGCCCGCAGCTGTCCAGTTCAGGGAATTCCGTGGTTTCGCCACCATCTGACTGAAGAAATGTCTTCTCATCTCGTTGCTAAATATTGCACCCCTTATTCTGAGACAAACTGCTCGATATGGACTCTTTAGTCAAGAGAAACGATTGTCTACTGAACCCATCAGGCACGAAGAATTCCAGTTGTTAGTAAGTAACTTAGAGAGAAACATGGGGAATTTACTGCGATTGTAACGACGGGTGTGGCGGGGCGAGGGAATCCAGGATATAATGTCCAGCACCCTGCTGTGAGCAGATCCCAGATGGACAGAAAGAACACCAGAAAACATTTGAGTTCCTAAAGGCTCATTCTCTGCAAGCACATTCTGTTTATTATTTGTTGCCTTGTACCCCGCCGACTCTCACTCGTCCTTTCAGTTAGTCCACTACTCGATGGGAGGGGTTATTGCGAAAGATATGGGCCCCGATAATAATAATGGGTTATGAGAGGAGTGGAGGTGGTGGGTATTCATGGACAGGAAACTCATACTTCCAGATTTCAGGAGAGCTCCTGCAAGAACAGGAAGTTTGGGCCTGGGACTCGGGTTTGGGGATGTGAGGCTGGACGTAGTATTCGGTGAAAAGGTGAATTGAAAATCAGCGATGAGTAGGAGCAACTCCCGCTGGGCTCACGGGGGTTACCAGAAGTTCTTAAGCCTCCTGTGCTGCTCCTTACTTTGAGAAAGCTGAACACTGGCCGTGAACTGATCTGGCAAGTTGTTCGAGGCCAGGAGTAGCTTGAAAGACATAATGTCACCAAACTGATCACCTGATATTGAACCGGCCTTGAATTTTGAACGGATTTTAAATGGAGCTCTTGAACGAAAAGGACGAACTGTTGACCTTAGAATTGACCTCGTCATGGTCCTTGAACCTTATTGTCAACCTGCCCTGCAATTTCTCTGTAACTGTAACGTTGTATTATGCATTCGGCAATTGTTTTTCCCTTGTACTGCCTCGACTTACTTATGTTTTGAAGTGGTCTGTATCCATGGCATGCACATATCACTGCATCTCGGTACATGTGACAACAGTAAAGCAATAACCAAATTACCTGGTCCTTCCATAGTCCTTCTGCTCCATGACTGGTGTCCAGAATCTTGAACAAAACTCTCCAGTTTGTTATTTTGAGGAACAAGTTGAATAAACACATCACATTCATTGACAAAATAGCAATGCTGAAGAGACCCGGAGAGAAATTCAATCGGGGAGCCCATGTTTTTAAAATCATAATGCAAAGGGCCTGTGGTATGAATGGATCATGAACTGCAATTATCACAATATAGAGGCCGAGGACAAGACTAGAATATTAGAGGAGTCTGACGAGAAAGTCTGTGAGCAGCAGGGCTTATCGCCTGGGTTTTCCAGGTATCTCCGCCCCCTCCTCCAACTCTCTATAGAATAATGTATCCAGAGCCTGCAGCGGCGGTGATAATTATCTGCCAGTGAAGCAGGAGCCGTTGTCAGCATGAACTTTGCAGCTACAAGGGACTGAAAAACATTAAACCTTACCTATAGTCCACATGTAGGAATAGGACAGCCACATCCTCACACTTTACCATGAAGCAGTGGACATCGTGGCAACAGTGATGTCCAGAGTTCAGTCTCCCAACTTGAGGGAACAATAGCCACCGGCTTATTTCTCCTCTGCTTTTCCAGACGAACCCAAAGGCCCTCACCAACTACAAAAGTTTTAATTCACTTCATATTCACCAAGCTGTTAAACATCAAGAACATAAATATAGGTTGTTAAAAGCTTTATTCAGTCATAGTGGCTGTGAAAACGTCCCGACACTTATAAGCTAAGTAAAGACCTATTGGACTTGTAAAACTATTTCCCAAATTCTGTTATTATTTTCCAAGTGCCATGTTGCCGCCCTCGCCGAACGTTCCACACCGGACCTAAATTCATCCTGCACACTCTTTCTCCACATCTGGTTTGACAAGTCGACAAGGAGGTTAAAGCTCTCCCTAATTCTCTATTTGATTATTGGACGACCCTTTTCAAATGTCCTCAAATTTGCTGGTTTGTACCCTGTATTACAACTGCTGCCTAATGGTTTGTATGTAACTTTCACCAAAGTTTTCTGCTCCTTGTTTCTTCGTTTCACCCAAAGAGATTCAACATCTGAACTTGATTGAGTGCATTCACACTATATTTGACCCTGATTATCTTATACACCTCTGTAAGATCACTTCAAAGTCTACTGTTCTCCAAGTGATAAAGTCCCAGCCTCTATAACCTTTCTCAGAACTCAGTCCCTCTCAAGTTCTGGCAACATCAGTGCAAATCTTTGCTGCACTCTTTCCCGTTTATGACATCGTTCCCGTAGCAAAATGACCGAAACTGAACATAATACTCCAAGTGCGGTCTCACTGGCTTACTGCACAACCGCGCCATGACTTCCATATATTCAATGCGATGACCAATGAAGGCCAGCGTGCCAAACGCGTTCTTGACCATTCTGCCTACCTGTGACTCCACTTTCAGGGAATCATATATTTATACACAAAGGTCCCTGTGTTCCACAACACTCCGTGGCCCTGCCGTTCACTGTGAAATTCCCATCTGGACTTGACTTCCTAAAATGCAACAACTCACACTTATCCAAATTAAACTCCATTTGCCATTCCTCAGCCGGCTTTCTCAGATGATCAAAATTCCACTGTAATTTCCAATAACCTTCTTCATTGTCCATTATATCACCTATTTTAGTGTCCTCCACAAACTAACGAACCATGCTTTGTACATTCTTATCCAAATCGTTGATATAGATGACAAATAACAATGGGTCTAGCACCGACCCCGGGGCACGCCAATGGTCATGGGCCTCCAGTCCAAGAAGCAACCTTCCGCCATCACCCTTTGCTTTCTATGAAGCCAGTTATGAATCCATTTAAACAAATCTCTCTGGATTCCAAGCGATCTAACCTTCCAGAGCCGTCTACCAGTGGAACCTTATCAAAGGCCTTACCGAAATCCTCATTGACTTTCTTGGTCACATTATCAAAAATCTCAATCAAATCAGTAAGACATGATTTCCCAGGCACAAAGCCCTGCTGACTACACCTAATCAGCCAGTCTTTCCAGATGCAGATACATATTATCCCTCAGAAACCTCTCGAATAACTTACCTACCACAGATGTTAGACTATATTTTCCAGGCTTTTCTTTGCTGCTCTTTTTAAATAAAGGGGCAACATTTGCTGCCCTTCATTCTCCCGACATCTCACCAGTGGATAACGATGATGCAAATATCTCAGCTGGGTGTCCCGCAATTCCGCAATTCCTTCACTAGACTCCCACAGTTTTTTTGTATATACCTGTTCAGGCCTCGGATATGTTCTACCTTAATAGCTTGTAAGACATACAGCACCTCCTCTACTGTAATGTGGTTTATCTCCCAGAGCTCCCATGTTACTTTTCCTAGTTCTGAAGTCTTCATGGCATTCTCCACGGTAAAAACAGAAGACAATATTCATTAAGGACCTTGCCCATTTCCTACAGCTCCACACAAAGATGCCCTATTTGGTGTCTGAGGGGGCTTATTCATTCCCCAGTTACTCGTTTTCCTTCCATGCAAAATCTCTTTGGATTCTTTTCTACTAAAACTATCTAATGCTCCTTTTCCGTCGTTCAACAAGATCACTTCACGTTCTTCTAAATTTCAGTGAATATTGGCACACTTTCTCCTGATTGGCAAGGCCATTCATTCTAGGAAGCCAGCTCATGAACATCCATTGTTTGCGTCCATTCATAGGCTGTGCTGACTGAGTTATGTAGGCCGGAACTTACTACCGTACTCGACGTATGGTTTCATTAAACCCTGTTCAAATGCAAGTAAACCTCTTTACACTTGTACGCAAATCACTCACAATAAAGGACAACCTAACAGTTACCTCCTTAGTTGTTTGCTGCACCTGTCTGTTGCTGTGTTTCAGGTGCAAGGACATTCAATACCTTTGAATATCAACATTTCAGAACTTCTCACGAAGTTACCTATGTCCGATGTTTGTACTCTATTCTCGAAAGTTTCTCCATGCTACACTCCAGCCTCCGAGCTATTCACTCAAGGGGTAACGCACCTGTCTACGTTGATTTCAGTGAGGAAGGGGTAGCAGTGCATACACCCTTGTTTGCTCCAGAAAGGGTACCGAGCTAATCGAGGAAGGAAGATTTAGAAAAGTCGAACAACAGAGTGACGTCCGACGTCAGAGTTGCCTTTTCGATGTGAAAGTTGTTGAGCTATAATTACTGAAGGTTTATCGTGGGTCGATTCGGCAATGAGTCTGGGCAGTGGTCTATGAAGATCTTTACTTTCTCCAGTGTAAAGATCTTAAGAGAATGTAAATGATCATGGAATGCTTCAGTGCCGCTCCTGACTCTGCCTGCATGAGTTGTGTCCAGTTGCAGCGCCCGACTGATCACATCTAAGTTTCTGTCCTGCATTGTTTCTGAAGTGTTGGAGAATCTACTTCCATCAAGACACTGGATCGCATCCTATCACACCTCCCGATGTCCGTCATTGTTCCTACTTACTTTTTCTTCATCTTCCCTTCCTCCTGCGGAAACTGGAGACAGGAGGAGGAGGAGAAGGAGGAAAAGGTGCAGGATGAAGTCGAGTAGAAAACAAACGAAGGGAGGAGTGATGAAGGAGGTTGCTTCCGGCTGGAAATTCAGGAAGTCAGAGATACACCACGATTTCGATGTATTCTGAATCCAGTCGCTACTCATCAGTAAGTGAAAAAGTCAGTGCCACATGATAAAAGACCCTGGACTTCATCCAGGCTTCGGATGTCGAGTCTCAATTAATACTGGCAGCCCAGGCACCAAGCATTCAGAAAATCCAACAGCAAGAAGTCCGACCATTACTTTTTAAGACTCAAGATTATCTGTGTAAAACTTCCCACCATCCACATCCTGAGCGATGACCCATTAACCCGAAGCATAACTGAATCAAGGTGTGGTTCTATGAGGGCAGGTCAGAAGTTGAGTATATTTCTGTGATTGACACACTTCCAGCATCTACAAGACAAAGGCTGTGATGGCAAACTCTCCAGGTACCTCACAGCTACTCCATAACGGGTCTAAATTTGTTACGTGTCCAGAACAGTGTGGGTATTGCCCTAGAGGAGGGCAACACTTGATCTGATCTTGGAAATGAAGCTCGGAAAATGACAGAAGCTTCAGTAGTGGGACACTTTGGGAAAATTGACCATAATTATATTGGTTTCAACGTGTTTATGGAAAAAGATACGACCGATCCACAAATTAACGTCCTAAATTGAAGAAAGACACGTTTTGAAGGTATTGGGCTCTTTCAAATTTTAATTGGGGGAGGTTGTTTGCAGGTAAAGGGACATCTGACAAGTGTGAGACAAGAAGAGTTCAGGGACATCTGGGATCAAGAAAATCCCGTGAAAAAATGTAAGCTATGTAGGAGTACACTTAAGAGGAAATTAGGAGAGCAAAAAGTGGATATGAGACAGTTTTGGCAGATAGTGTAAAGGATAATCATAAGACAATCTACAAGAATATTAAGAGCAAAAGGATAAGTAGGGAAAAATACGTCGGTCAGCCTAAGGATCAATGTATAGCGTCACAGGAGATGGAGAGGGGTTAAATTAACATTTCTCGTCTGTATTTATCACAGAGAAGATAATGGCAAACTGGAATTAAGATTAATGAATAGTGATGATTTGGATCATACCCACATTACAACAGAAAAGGTATTAGCTCTCTTAATTCACGCCAAGGTAGGTAAATCCACAGGGCTTTTTCAAGTGTATCCTGGGACATTGTGGGAAGCAAGGCAGGGGAAATTTTTTGGGGCCCTGTCAGAGATATTTTCGTCACTTTTAGCTCTACAGTGAGGTACCTGAAGACTGGAGTATGGTTAACATTTTGTCTTTATTTATGAAGGGTTGTCGGAACAAACCATGGTAAAATCACAATGTTAGGGTGGTATACGTTGTCTGCATGGACTTTAGCATGGCCTTTGACAAAATCCTGCATGATAAGCTGGTCTGGAAGGCGAGAGCACATGTGATCTAAGGTGAGCTTGGAAAATGGATACAAAATTAGCTTCTGGAACGAAAGAAAGAGTGGGATCGGACAGTTGTTATTCAAATTTGAGGCCTTTGACAAGTTGTGTGCCACAGGCATCAGTGATGGATCCACTGTTGTTTGTTATCTATATTAACGGTTTGGATGACAATATTTAAACATAGCAAGTTGCGGATTACACTAAAGTGCAGCAGACAGTAAGGAAGGTTACAATAGGATGTCGGCAAACTAGGAAAATGTGTCAAGGAATGGAAAATGGAATAATAAGTTGTACAAGTGCAAGGTGATGCGTTTTGGTAAGTCAAACCAGGGCGGTATTTCCACAGTAAATGCTAGGGGTCTGGGAATGTTGTCGAACAGAAGGACATAGGGACGCAGGTAGATAATTCCATGAAAGCGGTGACACAGGTATACATGGTGGTAGAAAGGTGTTGGGCACGCATGCCTTCGTAAGTCAGGTCAATGAATTCAGTAGTTGGTACGTCATGTTGCAATAAACGTGGATAGACATCTTGTTTGGTGTGGACGAGTTAGGCCCTAGTGCCTGTTTCCGTGTTGTATAACTTTACGATTCTATGACTAAATTTTGCATAGGACCGAACAGTCACCAATGCACGATTCAGTGCTTTGAACCACCGTTAGGCCTCATCACAACTGCACAGTGTTGTGACGTATACCACCCTACTACGAAATCCGAGTGCACCAGGCAGTATTGTGTAATGCGCTTTTCTCCACTACAATTGCAACGAAGTCGCACGTACAACCGCTTTTTCCACCAAAAGTGTGTCTTTCAGTGATGTTATTACCCCTCTCACCAGCAACAGTTCATTATGCACTGGTGTGCACCAGCATTCTCTCCACTTCAGGTGCACAATGTCATTGCGTGTACCATCCTGTTCTGAAACCCCAGTGCACCATGAAGTTGTGCGTAAGACAACTCCCTCCAGCAAAAGTACAAAATACAGTGGTGTGAACCCGCCCTGTTTCCACCAGCTGTTTATCATGGCTTTCTGTGTACCAACAGTCCAATTCAGTTTTGTAGCGTGTATCACCTCTCACTCTATCCTCAGTTCAGTATGTAATAGTGGGTACCACTCCTGTCTCCACACCTGCTTCATCAGGTTGTGGCGTCTACAACACACACCACACGTGTACATTGTTTTGTGGTGTGCACCATCACTCTCGTTACCATCAGTGCACTGTGCTATGGTGGGTAATAGCAATGCCGCTACCATGCAATCGTATGTCACGACCCTTGTTCCACCAGTACATGGTGTTGTTTTGCGTAACAACCATCTCTTCACATCCTGTACCCTGTGGTGTCGTGTGCACCTCCCTCTCTCTCTCTCTTTCTCTCTCTCTCGCTCTCTCTCTCTCTATCTGTCTCTCTTCTCCACGCCAAGCGTACTATGCTGTGGGGTGTACCATCCTTCGCAGCGCCACGCTACACCTGTTGCGACATGTAACACCCCTCTCTCCACCCACACTGCACCATGCTGTGGTGTGTACCATCCCTCTTTCCATCCGAAGTACACTGTGCTGTCTCGTTCTCCTCCTTCTTACACTATGTTGTACCGCTCTGTCCACCAACAGCGCGTCTTGTTATCAAGTGTACAAACCCTCGCTTCACTACCAGTGCACTGTATTGTGGTGTGTACCACACCCATCTTTCTATTTCCAATGCACAGTGCGGTCGTGTATATCCCCTCCACCCCAGTGCAACATGGTGTGCACCACCCTTTTCTCTACCACCACTGCACTGTGTAGTTGAGGTTACCTTCCTGCTCTTCATCATCAGTGCACTATTCAGTTTTCGCCCCACCACTCACTGCACCAACAGAGCACCATATGTTGGTGAGCTGGACCACTGTCGCCACCAAGAATGAACCATGATCTGGTGTGTATCACCCATCTCTCCGCCACCAATGCACCATGTCGCGGTATTAACTAAGGCGCTCCGAAACCGCAGCACTACATGCTGTGTCATGTATCACCCCTTTTTCATCGTCCAGTGCTCTATGCCGTGGTGCGTGCCAACCTTTCTCCACCAACAATGCACCTTACCGTGTTGCGTACCAGCCCCTCTCCACTTACTGTATACCATGCATTGTTGTGCACCACAACATTCTCCAACACCAGTGAGTCCTGGTGTAATATAAACCAGCCCCCTATCCATAGTTAGTGTACCGTGTTGTGGTTTATACTTTCCATCTTTCCACCCACTGTTCGCCATGCTCTGGTATATACAAACCCTGCCTTTACACAGCGTACCATGTAGCATGTATCATTTATCAACTATCTTCATCGCCAGCGTGCCATGCAGTAGAGTGTGCCAACTCACACTGCATTACCTGTGCACTTTGCAGTGGTCTCACCACCTTTCTTTCCACCACCAATGCAACATGCCGTGATGTTATACTAGTCCTCTCCCCAGCCTCAGTGGACGGTACAATTGCGTGTTCCACCCATCTGTCCGACACCAGCACACCATCTTCTGGTGTGTACTACTGTGCTCTGAACGGTCAATGAATCATACATTGATGTTTACCACCCATCTCTCCACTCCCATTGCACCATGAAATAGTGGGTGCCACCTCACACTCCACAAAACGTGCACGTTGCATATTTGTGTCTCACCTCTATTTCTAACCTTAGTCCATCATGTTGTGCTACGCGCTAGCACCCACCATAACTACAGTACAGCGTGTAGAGGTACCTACCTATCGTTCCACCCCAATGCACTGATAGGTAGTGTGTACCACCCTTATCTCCATCACTACTTCACCATGTTATAGTGTCACCACCAATATATCTATCCCCAGTGCACGCTGACGTGGTGTGAACTACCCTTCATCTCTAGCATGTCTATATACTTCCAGCTTGATCCAGGATCGACAGAAAACCGGAGCACCTTTCCTCAGAGGGACTGGGTTCTGGTTCTTACAGTCCTCGTGGCCATTGAGGGTCGAGTGGCAGACACTTTGTTCGGTAGTGAACCCAAATTCCTAAACTCAGTACAAACTAGAACATCATTCCACCACAATAACCTGCTTTAATGGTTTCACTCGGACCAACCACGCCAGACCTCAGTAGGAGAAAAAAAATGAATTACAGTCGTCAGTGACAAGGAATGCCCTCAAAATCTGGATAGCTTTCAGCTAAGTGTAATTAGTGTGAAGGTTTAGCTCCGCTTCGTCCCAACAATGTTATTAAATGTTGGACACCAGCACTGATTTTAGCTGTTTTTACCCTTTTGTTCATAGTTTCATAACATGAATTCAGATAATCTGTGACAAAGGCAATTCATCTCCTTCAGTAACGGAGGACTTGTCCAATGTCACAGCTGGCTGTTGTTTCCTTCAGTGATCCTTGAACAATCCAAGCAGTGGTAAAATGCACAGACCACAAGGAGATCACAGTACTGCTATGTTCTGTCCCGTCTCAGTCAGCCCCGTACTTCTTTCCCATGCGCCACCAGGTTACTGCTCGCCTGGCTAAGGAAAGATGCATCCCCTATTCAGATGTTCTCTGTCTACTCAGGGTCGTTAAAGGGGAGGATTAGGAGCCTGACTCTCTCACCTGGGAACCAGAACTCCGTCAGCGTTAAGTCTATGCACTTGCCCTCAGAGCATCTGCATCAAGAAACTTTAAGAAAGTCAGGAGAAGTCGGAATGCTTCCTCACATTGGTGATTCATACTCGTACTCAACAACATGCAGTTTTGCTGTATGAGATGTAAAACCAGGGAATACGTGACTTCCCGTTGTTGCAGACAGTGATAAGAGTATTCTCCCATCCCGCAGATATCTGCAGGCTGCAGGAACTGAGCCGTGAAACAGGAAACTCTGAGACCACTTCTCCGAGTGCTGACAAAATTAGAAACGCCAGCTGCTCCGTTTGCGTTGTAATGATGCCCCGGTTCGGAGAGGGGTCACAAAGTACTTATATCAAAATCTGCCTGGTTGTCAACCCTGACCCTTCCAGGTTCATTGGCTTTTCGAGAGCTAAGTTCCAGTGATTACAGGCCTGAGTTGTCGGGAGATGTTGGCCAGGCTACGCCTTTATTCTTTGCAGCACTGGAAAATGAGGGGCGAACTTACAGAGGTGTATAAATCATGAAGGGCACAGATAGATGGTTGGTAGCAGTCTTTTCCCCAAGTTAGCGGAGTCTAAAACTAGGGCGCATTGATTTAGGATGAAAAGGGAAAGATTTAAAAGGGCCGTGGGGCAGCTATTTCATGCAGAAGGTCATGATTATATGGAACAATTTGCCAGAGGCAGTGGTTGAGGCAGTTACAATAGAATCATTTACGAAACACTTCGATTGGTACGATCTTGCCCGTGGAAGTGATGGCAGCTTTCATAAATGTTCAGCCATTAGAACTTCCCTGCTGGGAGACATCACTTACCTCACTCAATTTCTGGCAGACCATATCAATATATATCGCCGGGAGTGTTCCTTGCATACCAAAAAGATGAACACACAAAGCTGCTCAAATGTCGAAATCTCTGTTGCCAGCCACAGATTGCTCAATGAAATCTTCGGCTGACCGAACCTTCCAGAGATCACCTTGCAGTGTGGGGCAGAAAGAGACTTAATTTATTGTTGTTGTTCATATCTGGTTGCATTTGGTGTCGTGCCAAATTCCCACTTGATTTCGACGAACCGTATATTTCTGGTTTTCTTCAAACTTTTAATTGTAAGGACAAATACAAGCATTCATAGCTTGAATAGTATGCTACCCATCAAAGCGCGTTGTGATCTGCAACAAACTTGCAGTATCCAATATTCTGCGAGACCTAGACGTAGGATCTCCCTCTGTGAGTGCTGGCGGTCATTTCGTGTACTGCCGCATGTTTTTGTAAGTCGCTAAATTCTGTTTCTAGGACCCTCCTCACTCCTGTCCTTTCTGTCCTCCATGAATGGGACTGCTACACATCGATAGTCCAGTCCAGAACTGATACATTTTATCCATGTTTTTCCCAATTCAACTACAAAATCGTATACCACAGAATGGCTTTCCATTTACCACTTCACCAAAACGGAGCCAATTATCGATTTCCACTGGGCTAGCCAGGTATAGATGAGCGAATGCAAACACAAGAGATAGCAGATGCTGGTATTTGGAGCAAAAACAAACTTCTCGAAGAACTCAGAGGGTGAAGCAGCAGCTGCGGAGACAAAGAGGTGGTTGACATTTCGGGCCCAGGCCCTGCAACAGGACTGAGGAGTAGCGTTTGATTAATTACTTCTGACATAATTTGCAGTCGTTTGAGCTAATGAGATGTGTTCAGCCCAGACCGATTGCATCTTTTCAGCAATGTCAGAGAGCTTCAGAGACCATTGACCCTGCTCGTGGCAACCTCCAGATGTCTACCCAGGCGGAACACATATGCCATTCTTCCTTTGCGTATTAGCCCTTCTTTTAATCTTCCGATTACCACGTTGATTCTGAAGTCTGTGCCTTAAAGGATCATATCACACTCATGTATCTCCTCATTTGGTAATCTTGTGCAATTGATTACCAGAATATAAAAATTGAAATTATTCTGTAGATAAAATTACCCCATTAACTGTGCTGCATTTAACATGGATAAGATTATTACCATTACTAAACTAACCGATGAATAGGAGTATATTCGTCTACGTTCATTCGACATTAATTCTATGGGATGTATAATAATTCTTTCTATATTTGATTAATGCTTTAGAATTCTCTTTTATCTTCCATATCTTAGATTTCATCCCCATCATGTTTAACTGCAGTTTGACCAAACTGTGGAAGACATTCCTTGTGTGATTCATTCCCCATTCCCACATTTCAGTTCATCAAGTAGTTATTTATATTTGAACATATTTTGCTCTCTCATTTCTCTGAAACAAAATACAAAATATGTCTCCATGTTCGATCTGGTTGTTCTATTTTGCTAACAAAGGTGGATCTAATGTCGTAAATGTGATTAGCATATAACACTCCAGAGTCTCTTTCAAAAATTCCACAGTATCATGAACTAATACTTCCATGTTCACCAACTCAACCTATCCTATTCCTGAAGGAAACCTTTGTGTGTGACTACCAATATGATGGCTTGGATGATATTGCATTCATCCATGCCAGCGTCACATTCTAGAAGTAGTTATATGATAGCATCCTATTTAAGCAGGTGGAGCTTCCACCTTAATGTTAGTAGAACAGAGAACACTACAGCACAGTACAGGCCGTTCGACCCACAATGTGGTGCCAACATTTTATCCTGCTCTACGATCTATCTAACCCTTCCCTCCTACATAGCCCTCTGTTTTTCGATCATTCATGTGCCTATCTAAGAGTCTCTTAAATGTCCCTAATGTATCTGTCCCCAGAACCTCTGCAGGCAGTGCGTTCCACGCACCCACCACTCTCTGTGTAAAACACTTACCCCTGACATCCCCCTTATAACTTTCTGCAATCATCTTAAAATTATGTCCCCTCGTGTTAGCCATTTTCGCACCGGGGAGAAAAGTCTTTGTCTGCACTCTTATCATCTTGTACACCTCTATCAAGTCTCCTCTCATCCTCTTCTCCAAAGAGAAAAGCCCTATCTTGCTCAACGTGCTATCTAATTCAGGGAACATCCTGAAAATCTCAACTAAAACCTCTCTAAAGATTCCACATCCTTCCTATAATGAGGTGACCAGAACTGAACACAATACTCCAAGTGTGGTCTGAGCAGAGTTCTATAGAGCTGCAACATTACCTCCCGGCTCTTGAACTTAATGTCCCGACTAATGAAGGCCAACACACCATACACTTTGTTAACAACCCTATGGACCTGCGTGGCAACCTTGTGGGATTTATGGACGAGGACCACAAGATCCCTCTGTTTGTCCACACTGCTAAGAGTACTGCATTAACCTTTTATTCTGCCTTAAAATTCCATATCCCGAAGCGTGTCACTGCACACTTATCCGGGTTGAACTCCAGCTGCCACTTCTCTGCCCAGCTCTGCATTCTATTAATATCTTGTTGTAATCTACGGCAACCTTCTACACTATCCACAACATCACCAACCTTTGTACATCAGCAAACTTACTCGCTCACCCTTCCACATCCTCAACCAAGTCATTTATAAAAATAACAAAGAGCAGGGGTTCCAGGCCAGATCCCTGCAGAACAGCACTGGTCACCGACCTCTAGGCATAATACGTTCCATTTACTATCACCCTCTGTCTTCTATGGACGAGCTAATACTGAAACCACACAGCCAAGTTTTTTTTTCCTGAATCCCATGCCTCCTGACTTTCCGAATAATTAGAATGATTAGAATGTTTGCAAATGGTAGAAAACTTCAATAATTGTTGATAGTGAGCAGGGAAACATATAGATCAAATTGTAAGATGGGCGGAAATATGGCAGCTGGAACTGAATCTTAAATTGGAAAGGTTTCACTTTTTAGGACTAATACACTGAGTATTTATACAGTGAATGGTCGGACCTTCGGACCAAATGAGAGTGAGAGAGGAACCTTGTGTGCAAGCCTGATCCGGAAATACATCATCAGAAGGTAGATAAGTAGGTAAAGAAGGAATATGGGAAACTTGGCGTTATTAGCCAAGACATGGAATTTAAGGTCAGGAAGGTTATGTGATACACCTTCATATAACAATAGTTAATTCATAGGTTACATAGAGAAAATAGTAGGAGACTTTTCCGTATAACAGCGTTGTCTATAACCAAGGGTTAGGAGATTCAGCAATGACTTGAATATTTTTTATTTAATTCAGAGGGTGGAGGAAATCTGGAAATTAGGAGCTGGTGAATGCAGAAACTGTCTCAAAATTTAAGGACTATTTAGCCAAGCACTTGAAATGCTGTGGCATAGAAGGCCAAGGACAAGCTTCTGGAAAATGAGATAAATGTCGATGGGTACTTGGTGGTCGGCATTGATCTGGTGGGCCGAAGTGTTTGTTTCTTTGCTGTGTGACTCTCTCATTCTATGTTCATATTTCTTGATTCCCTTAAAATGCGTAAATCTAATACTCTCTGTATTGACTCAGTGACTTAACAGCCCGCAGCTGTCTAGTCCAGGGAATTCCATGGTTTCGCCACCGTCTGACTGAAGAAATGTCTTCTCATCTCTTTGCTAAATATTGCACCCCTTATTCTGAGACAAACTGCTCGATATGGACTCTTTAGTCAAGAGAAACGATTGTCTACTGAACCCATCAGGCACGAAGAATTCCGGTTGTTAGTAAGTAACTTAGGGAGAAACATGGTGCATTTACTGCGATTGTAACGACGGGTGTGGCGGGGCGAGGGAATCCAGGATATAATGCCCAGCACCCTGGGGTGAGTAGATCCCAGATGGACAGAAAGAACACCAGAAAACATTTGAGTTCCTAAAGGCTCATTCTGTGCAAGCACATTCTGTTTATTATCTGTTGCCTTGTCCACCGCCGACACTCAATCGTCTTTTCAGTTAGTCCACTACTCGATGGGAGGGGCTACTACTAAAGATATGGGCCCCGATAATAATAATGGGTTAGGAGAGGAGTGGAGGGGGTGGGTGTTTATGGTCAGGAAACTCATACTTCCAGATTTCAGGAGAGCTCCTGCAAGAACAGGAAGTTTGGGCCTGGTACTCGGGTTTGGGGATGTGAGGCTGGAAGTAGTATTCGGTGAAAAGGTGAATTGAAAATCAGCGATGAGAAGGAGCAACTCCCGCTGGGCTCACGGGGTTACCAGAAGTTCTTAAGCCTCTTGTGCTGCTCCTTACTTTGAGAAAGCTGAACACTGGCCGTGAACTGAGCTGGCAAGTTGTTCGAGGGCAGGAGTAGCTTGAAAGATAGAAAGTCACCAACCTGTTCACATGATGTTGAACGGACCTTGAATTTTGAACGGATTTTAAATGGAGCTCTTGAAAGAAAAAGGCGAACTGTTGACCTTAGAAATGACCTCGTCATAGCCCTTCATCCTTATTGTCAACATGCACTGCAATTTCTCTGTAACTGTAACACTGTATTCGGCTATTGCCTTTCCCTTGTACGACCTCGACTTACTTATGTTTTGAAGAGGTCTGTATCCATGGCATGCACATTTCACTGCATCTCGGTACATGTGACAACAGTAAAGCAATAACCAAATTACCCGGCCCTTCCTTAGTCTTTTTGCTCCATGACACGTGTCCAGAATCTTGAAAAAAACTCCCCAGTTTGTTATTTTGAGGAACGTGTTGAATAAGCACATCACATTCATTGACAAAACAGCAATACTGAAGAGCCCCGGAGAGAAATTCAATCGGGGAGCCCATGTTTTTAAAATCACAATGCAAAGGGCCTGTGGTATGAATGGATCATGAACTGCAATTATCGCAAAATAGAGGCCGAGGACAAGACTAGAATATTAGAGGAGTCTGACGAGAAAGTGTGTGAGCAGCAGGGCTTATCGCTTGGGTTTTCAAGTTATCTCCGCTCCATCCTCCAGCTCTCCATAGAATAATGTATCCAGAGCCTGCAGCGGCGGTGATAATTATCTGCCAGTGAAGCAGGAGCCGTTGTCAGCATGAACTTTGCAGCTACCAGGGACTGAAAAACATTAAACCTTACCTATAGTCCACATGTAGGAATAGGACAGCCACCTCCTCACACTTCACCATGAAGCAGTGGACATCGTGGCAACAGTGATGTCCAGAGTTCAGTTTCCCAACTTGAAGGAGCAATAGCCTCCGGATTATTTCTCCTCTGCTTTTCCAAACGAACCCAAAGGCCCTCGCCAACTACAAAAGTTTTCATCCACTTCATATTCGCTAAGCTGTTAAACATCAGGAACATAAATATAGGTTGTTAAAAGCTTTATTCAGTCATAGTGGCTGTGAAACTAAGTAAAGACTTCGTGAATTTGCAAAACTATTTCCCAAATTCAGTTATTATTTTCCAAGTCCCATGTTGCCGTCCTCGACGAACGCACCACACCCAACCTAAATTCATCCTGCACACTCCTTCTACACATCTGGTTTGACAAGTCGACAAGGAGGTTAGAGTTCTCCCTGATTATCTACCTGATTATTGGACGACCCTTTTCAAATGTCCTCAAATTTTCTGGTTTGTACTCTGCATTACAACTGCTGCCTAGTGGTTTGTATGCAACTTCCACCAATGTTTTCTGCTCCTTGTTTCTTCGTTTCACCCAAAGAGATTCAACATCTGAACCTGACTGATTACATTCACACCATCTTTGACCCCGCATTATTTAATACACCCCTGTAAGATCACTTCAAAGTCTCATGTACTCCAAGTCCCAGCCTCTACAACCCCTCTCAGAACTCAGTCCCTCAAGTCCTGGCAACATCCGTGGAAATCTTTTCTGCACGCTTTCCAGTTTATAACATCGTTCGTGGAGCAAAATTACCTAAACTGAACATAATAATCCAAGTGCCGTCTCACCGGCTTCCTGTACAACCGCGCCATGACTTCCATATATTCAATGCGATGACCAATGAAGGCCAGCGTGCCGAAAGCCTTCTTGACCATTTTGCCTGCCTGTGACTCCACTTTCCGGGAATCAAATATTGATACTCCAAGGTCCCTGTGCTCCACAACACTCCTTGGCCGTGCCGTTCAGTGTGAAATTCATACTTGGATTTGACTTCACAAAATGCAACAACTCACACTTGTCCAAATTGAACTCCATTTGCCATTCCTCGGCCGGCTTATCAGATGCTCAAAATCCCACTGTCATTTCCTAGAACCTACTTCATTGTCCATTATATCACCTATTTTAGTGTCCTCCACAAACTAACTAACCATGCTTTGTACATTCTTATCCAAATCGTTGATATAAATGACAATAATAATGGGTCTAGCATCGACCCCGGGGCACGCCAATGGTCATGGGCTCCAGTCCAAGAAGCAACCTTCCGCCATCACCCTTTGGTTTCTATCAAGTCAATTATGAATCCATTTAAACAAATCTCTCTGGATTCCAAGCGATCTAACCTTCTAGAGCAGTCTACCATGTCGAACCTTATTAAAGGCCTTACCGAAATCCATATAATCCTTGTCTACCGCCGTGTCCTCATCGACTTTCTTAGTCACGTTATCAAAAATCTCAATCAAGTCAGGAAGACATGATTTCCCAAGCACAAAGCCCTGCTGACTACACCTAATCAGTCCTTCTTTCCAGATGCAGGTACATATTATCCCTCAGAAACATCTCCAGTAACTTACCTACCACAGATGTTAGACTATATTTCCCAGGCTCTTCTTTGCTGCTCTTTTTAAATAAAGGGGCGACAGTTGCTGACCTCCATTCTCCCGACATCTCACCAGTGGCTAACGATGATGCAAATATCTCAGCCAGGTCTCCCGCAATTCCGCAATTCCTTCACTAGACTCCCACAGTGTTCTTGCATATACCTGTTCAGGCGTCGGATATTTTCTACCTTAATAGCTTTTAAGACATCCAGCACCTCCTCAACTGTAATGTGGTGTATCTCCCAGAACTCCCAAGTTACTTTTCCTAGTTCTGAAGTCTTCATGGCTTTCTCCACGGTAAAAACAGAAGACAATATTCATTAAGGACCTTGCCTATATCCTACAGCTCCACACAAAGATGCCCTATTAGGTGTTTGAGTGGGCTTATTCATTCCCCAGTTACTCGTTTTCCTTCCATGTAAAATCTCTTTGGATTCTTCTCTACTAAAGCTATCTAAAATGCTCCCTTTTCGTCGTTCAACAAGATCACTTCTCGTTCTTCTAAATTTCAGTGAATATTGGGGCATCTTCTCCTGATTGGCAAGGCCATTCATTCTAGGAAGCCAGGTCATGAACATCCATTGTTTGCGTCCATTCATAGGCTGTGCTGACTGAGTTATGTAGGCCGGAACTTACTACCGTACTCGACGTATGGTTTCATTAAACCCTGTTCAAATGCAAGTAAACCTCTTTACACTTGTACGCTAATCACGCACAATAAGGGACAACCTAACAGTTACCTCCTTAGTTGTTTGCTGCACCTGTCTGTTGCTGTGTTTCAATACCTTTGAATATCAACATTTCAGAACTTCTCACGAAGTTATCTATGTCCGATTTTTGTTCTCTATCTTCGAAAGTTTCTCCATGCTACACTCCAGCCTCCGAGCTATTCACTCAAGGGGTAACGCACCTGTCTACGTTGATTTCAGTGAGGATGCGGTAGCAGTGCATACACCTTTGTTTGCTTCCGAAAGGGTACCGAGCTAATCGAGGAAAGAAGATTTAGCAAAGTCGAACAGTCGAACGCTACTCATCAGCAAGTAAAAAAGTCCGTGCCGCATGAAAAAAGAACCTGGACTTCAGTCAGGCTTCGGATGTCGAGTCTCAATTAATACTGGCAGCCCAGGCACCAAGCATTCATCAAATCCAACAGCAGGAAGTCTGACCATTACCCTTTTAGACTCAAGATTATCTGTGTAAAACTTCCCACCATCCACATCCTGAGCGATGACCCATTAACCCGAAGATAACTGAATCAAGGTGTGGTTACATGAGGGCAGGTCAGAAGTTGAGTATATTTCTGTGATTGACTCACTTTCTGGCTCCTACAAGACAGAGGCTGTGATGGCAAACTCTCCAGATACCTCACAGCTACTCCATAACGGGTCTAAATTTGTTAAGTGTCCAGAACAGTGTGGGTATTGCCCTAGAGGAGGGCAACACTTGATCTGATCTTGGAAATGAGGCTGCGCAAATGACAGAAGCGTCAGTAGAGGGACACTTTGGTACAGTTGACCATAATTATATTGGATTCAACGTGTTTATGGAAAAAGATACGACCGATCCACAAATTAACGTCCTAAATTAGGAAAGACACATTTTGAAGGTATTGGGCTCTTTCAAAGTTTCGTTGGGGGAGGTTGTTTGCAGGTAAAAGGGACATCTGACGAGTGTGAGACAAGAAGAGTTCAGGGACATCTGCGATCAAGAAAATCCCATGAAAAAATGTAAGCTATATAGAAGTACACTTAGGAGGAAATTAGGAGCGAAAACAGTGGATATGACACATTTCTTGCAGATGGGGTAAAGGAAAATCGTAAGACTTTCTACAAGAATATTATGAGCAAAAGGACAAGTAGGGAGAAATATACGGTCAGCTTAAGGATCAATGTATAGCCCCACAGGAGATGGCGAGGGGTTAAATTAACATTTCTCGTCTGTATTTATCACAGAGAAGGTAATGGCAGAACTGGAAATAAGGTTAATGAATAGTGATGTATTGGATCATACCCACATTACAACAGAAAAGGTATTAGCTCTCTTAATTCATGCCAAGGTGGTAAATCCACAGGGCCTTTTCAAGTGTATCCTGGGACACTGTGGGAAGCCAGGCAGAGAAATTTTTTGGGGGCCCTGTCAGAGATATTTTCGTCATTTTTAGCTCTACGGTGAGGTACCGGAAGACTGGAGTATGGTTAACATTTTGTCTTCATTTATGAAGGGCTGTCAGAACAAACCATGTAAAATTGACAAGGTCAGAGTGGTATACGTTGTCTGCATGGACTTCAGCATGGCCTTTGACAAAATTCTGCATGATAGGCTGGTCTGGAAGGCGAGAGCACATGTGATCTAAGGTGAGCTTGGAAAGTGGATACAGAATTAGCTTCTGGAATGAAACAAAGAGTGGGATCGGACAGTTGTTATTCAAATTTGAGGCCTTTGACAAGTTGTGTGCCACAGGCATCAGTGATGGATCCACTGTTGTTTGCCATGTATATTAACGATTTGGATGACATTGTTTTAACATAGTAAGTTGCGGATTACACGAAAGTGCAGCAGACAGTAAGGAAGATTACAACAGGATGTCGGCAAACTAGGAAAATGTGTCAAGGAATGGAAAATGGAATAATAAGTTGTACAAGTGCAAGGTGTTGCATTTTGATAAGTCAAACCAGGTAGGACTTACACAATAAATGTTAGGGCTCTGGGAATGTTGTCGAACAGAAAGACATAGGGACACAGGTAGATAGTTCCATGAAAGCGGTGACACAGGTATACAAGGTGGTAAATAAGGTGTTCGGCACGCATGCCTTCGTAAGTCAGGTCAATGAATTCAGTAATTGGTACGTCATGTCGCCACAAACGCGGATAGACATCTTGTTTGGCGTGGACGAGTTAGGCCCCAGGGCCTGTTTCCGTGCTGTATAATTTTACGATTCTATGACTAAATTTTTCATGGGACAGAAGAGTCACCAGTGCACGATTCAGTGCTTTGAACCACCGTTAGGTCTCATCATAACTGCACAGTGTTGTGGCGTATACCACCCTACTCCGAAATCCCAGTTCACCAGACAGTATTGTGTAATGCGCGTTTCTCCACTGCAATCGCAACGAAGTCGCATGTACCACCGCTTTTTCCACCAAAAGTGTGTCTTCCAGTGATGTTACTACCTCTCTCTACAGCAACAGTTCATTATGCATAGGTGTGCACCAGCATTCTCTCCACTTCAGGTGCACAATGTCGTTGTGTGTACTATCCTGCTCTGAAACCCCAGTGCACCATGTAGTTGTGTGTACAACAACTCCCTCCAGCAAAAGTACACAATTCAGTGGTGTGTACCAGCCCTGTTTCCACCAGCTGTGGATAATGGATTGCTGCGTAACAACAGTCCAATTCAGTTTTGTAGTGTGTATCACCTCTCACTCTATCCTCAGTTCAGTATGTAATAGTGGGTACCACTTCTGTCTCCACCCCTGCTTCATCAGGTTGCGGCGTCTACTACCCAAACCACGCCTGTACATTGTTTTGTGGTGTGCACCATCACTCTCGTTACCATCAGTGCACTGTGCTATGGTGGGTAATAGCAATGCCGCTACCATGCAATCGTATGTCACGACCCTTGTTCCACCAGTACATGGTGTTGTTTTGCGTAACAACCATCTCTTCACATCCTGTACCCTGTGGTGTCGTGTGCACCTCCCCCTCTCTCTCTCTCTCTCTCTATCTGTCTCTCTCTCTCTCTATCTGTCTCTCTCTCTCTACGCCAAGCGTACTATGCTGTGGGGTGTACCATCCTTCGCAGCGCCACGCTACACCTGTTGCGACATGTAACACCCCTCTCTCCACCCACACTGCACCATGCTGTGGTGTGTACCATCCCTCTTTCCATCCGAAGTACACTGTGCTGTCTCGTTCTCCTCCATATTACACTATGTTGTACCGCTCTGTCCACCAACAGCGCGTCTTGTTATCAAGTGTACAAACCCTCTCTTCATTACCAGTGCACTGTATTGTGGTGTGTACCACACCCATCTTTCTATTTCCAATGCACAGTGCGGTCGTGTATATCCCCTCCACCCCAGTGCAACATGGTGTGCACCACCCTTTTCTCTACCACCACTGCACTGTGTAGTTGAGGTTACCTTCCTGCTCTTCATCATCAGTGCACTATTCAGTTTTCGCCCCACCACTCACTGCACCAACAGAGCACCATATGTTGGTGAGCTGGACCACTGTCGCCACCAAGAATGAACCATGATCTGGTGTGTATCACCCATCTCTCCGCCACCAATGCACCATGTTGCGGTATTAACTAAGGCGCTTCGAAACCGCAGCACTACATGCTGTGTCATGTATCACTCCTTTTTCATCGTCCAGTGCTCTATGCCGTGGTGCGTGCCAACCTTTCTACACCATCAATGCACCTTACCGTGTTGCGTACCAGCCCCTCTCCACTTACTGTATACCATGCATTGTTGTGCACCACAACATTCTCCAACACCAGTGAGTCCTGGTGTAATATAAACCAGCCCCCTATCCATAGTTAGTGTACCGTGTTGTGGTTTATACGTTCCATCTTTCCACCCACTGTTCGCCATGCACTGGTATATACAAACCCTGCCTTTACACAGTGTACCATGTAGCATGTATCATTTATCAACTATCTTCATCGCCAGCGTGCCATGCAGTAGAGTGTGCCACCTCACACTGCATTACCTGTGCACTTTGCAGTGGTCTCACCACCTTTCTTTCCACCACCAATGCAACATGCTGAGATGTTATACTAGTCCTCTCCCCAGCCTCAGTGGACGGTACAATTGCGTGTTCCACCCATCTGTCTGACACCAGCACACCATCTTCTGGTGTGTACTACTGTGCTCTGAACGGTCAATGAATCATACATTGATGTTTACCACCCATCTCTCCACTCCCATTGCACCATGAAATAGTGGGTGCCACCTCATACTCCACAAAACGTGCACGTTGCATATTTGTGTCTCACCTCTATTTCTAACCTTAGTCCATCATGTTGTGCTACGCGCTAGCACCCACCATAACTACAGTACAGCGTGTAGAGGTACCTACCTATCGTTCCACCCCAATGCACTGATAGGTAGTGTGTACCACCCTTATCTCCATCACTACTTCACCATGTTATAGTGTCACCACCAATATATCTATCCCCAGTGCACGCTGACGTGGTGTGAACTACCCTTCATCTCTAGCATGTCTATATACTTCCAGCTTGATCCAGGATCGACAGAAAACCGGAGCACCTTTCCTCAGAGGGACTGGGTTCTGGTTCTTACAGTCCTCGTGGCCATTGAGGGTCGAGTGGCAGACACTTTGTTCGGTAGTGAACCCAAATTCCTAAACTCAGTACAAACTAGAACATCATTCCACCACAATAACCTGCTTTAATGGTTTCACTCGGACCAACCACGCCAGACCTCAGTAGGAGAAAAAAAATGAATTACAGTCGTCAGTGACAAGGAATGCCCTCAAAATCTGGATAGCTTTCAGCTAAGTGTAATTAGTGTGAAGGTTTAGCTCCGCTTCGTCCCAACAATGTTATTAAATGTTGGACACCAGCACTGATTTTAGCTGTTTTTACCCTTTTGTTCATAGTTTCATAACATGAATTCAGATAATCTGTGACAAAGGCAATTCATCTCCTTCAGTAACGGAGGACTTGTCCAATGTCACAGCTGGCTGTTGTTTCCTTCAGTGATCCTTGAACAATCCAAGCAGTGGTAAAATGCACAGACCACAAGGAGATCACAGTACTGCTATGTTCTGTCCCGTCTCAGTCAGCCCCGTACTTCTTTCCCATGCGCCACCAGGTTACTGCTCGCCTGGCTAAGGAAAGATGCATCCCCTATTCAGATGTTCTCTGTCTACTCAGGGTCGTTAAAGGGGAGGATTAGGAGCCTGACTCTCTCACCTGGGAACCAGAACTCCGTCAGCGTTAAGTCTATGCACTTGCCCTCAGAGCATCTGCATCAAGAAACTTTAAGAAAGTCAGGAGAAGTCGGAATGCTTCCTCACATTGGTGATTCATACTCGTACTCAACAACATGCAGTTTTGCTGTATGAGATGTAAAACCAGGGAATACGTGACTTCCCGTTGTTGCAGACAGTGATAAGAGTATTCTCCCATCCCGCAGATATCTGCAGGCTGCAGGAACTGAGCCGTGAAACAGGAAACTCTGAGACCACTTCTCCGAGTGCTGACAAAATTAGAAACGCCAGCTGCTCCGTTTGCGTTGTAATGATGCCCCGGTTCGGAGAGGGGTCACAAAGTACTTATATCAAAATCTGCCTGGTTGTCAACCCTGACCCTTCCAGGTTCATTGGCTTTTCGAGAGCTAAGTTCCAGTGATTACAGGCCTGAGTTGTCGGGAGATGTTGGCCAGGCTACGCCTTTATTCTTTGCAGCACTGGAAAATGAGGGGCGAACTTACAGAGGTGTATAAATCATGAAGGGCACAGATAGATGGTTGGTAGCAGTCTTTTCCCCAAGTTAGCGGAGTCTAAAACTAGGGCGCATTGATTTAGGATGAAAAGGGAAAGATTTAAAAGGGCCGTGGGGCAGCTATTTCATGCAGAAGGTCATGATTATATGGAACAATTTGCCAGAGGCAGTGGTTGAGGCAGTTACAATAGAATCATTTACGAAACACTTCGATTGGTACGATCTTGCCCGTGGAAGTGATGGCAGCTTTCATAAATGTTCAGCCATTAGAACTTCCCTGCTGGGAGACATCACTTACCTCACTCAATTTCTGGCAGACCATATCAATATATATCGCCGGGAGTGTTCCTTGCATACCAAAAAGATGAACACACAAAGCTGCTCAAATGTCGAAATCTCTGTTGCCAGCCACAGATTGCTCAATGAAATCTTCGGCTGACCGAACCTTCCAGAGATCACCTTGCAGTGTGGGGCAGAAAGAGACTTAATTTATTGTTGTTGTTCATATCTGGTTGCATTTGGTGTCGTGCCAAATTCCCACTTGATTTCGACGAACCGTATATTTCTGGTTTTCTTCAAACTTTTAATTGTAAGGACAAATACAAGCATTCATAGCTTGAATAGTATGCTACCCATCAAAGCGCGTTGTGATCTGCAACAAACTTGCAGTATCCAATATTCTGCGAGACCTAGACGTAGGATCTCCCTCTGTGAGTGCTGGCGGTCATTTCGTGTACTGCCGCATGTTTTTGTAAGTCGCTAAATTCTGTTTCTAGGACCCTCCTCACTCCTGTCCTTTCTGTCCTCCATGAATGGGACTGCTACACATCGATAGTCCAGTCCAGAACTGATACATTTTATCCATGTTTTTCCCAATTCAACTACAAAATCGTATACCACAGAATGGCTTTCCATTTACCACTTCACCAAAACGGAGCCAATTATCGATTTCCACTGGGCTAGCCAGGTATAGATGAGCGAATGCAAACACAAGAGATAGCAGATGCTGGTATTTGGAGCAAAAACAAACTTCTCGAAGAACTCAGAGGGTGAAGCAGCAGCTGCGGAGACAAAGAGGTGGTTGACATTTCGGGCCCAGGCCCTGCAACAGGACTGAGGAGTAGCGTTTGATTAATTACTTCTGACATAATTTGCAGTCGTTTGAGCTAATGAGATGTGTTCAGCCCAGACCGATTGCATCTTTTCAGCAATGTCAGAGAGCTTCAGAGACCATTGACCCTGCTCGTGGCAACCTCCAGATGTCTACCCAGGCGGAACACATATGCCATTCTTCCTTTGCGTATTAGCCCTTCTTTTAATCTTCCGATTACCACGTTGATTCTGAAGTCTGTGCCTTAAAGGATCATATCACACTCATGTATCTCCTCATTTGGTAATCTTGTGCAATTGATTACCAGAATATAAAAATTGAAATTATTCTGTAGATAAAATTACCCCATTAACTGTGCTGCATTTAACATGGATAAGATTATTACCATTACTAAACTAACCGATGAATAGGAGTATATTCGTCTACGTTCATTCGACATTAATTCTATGGGATGTATAATAATTCTTTCTATATTTGATTAATGCTTTAGAATTCTCTTTTATCTTCCATATCTTAGATTTCATCCCCATCATGTTTAACTGCAGTTTGACCAAACTGTGGAAGACATTCCTTGTGTGATTCATTCCCCATTCCCACATTTCAGTTCATCAAGTAGTTATTTATATTTGAACATATTTTGCTCTCTCATTTCTCTGAAACAAAATACAAAATATGTCTCCATGTTCGATCTGGTTGTTCTATTTTGCTAACAAAGGTGGATCTAATGTCGTAAATGTGATTAGCATATAACACTCCAGAGTCTCTTTCAAAAATTCCACAGTATCATGAACTAATACTTCCATGTTCACCAACTCAACCTATCCTATTCCTGAAGGAAACCTTTGTGTGTGACTACCAATATGATGGCTTGGATGATATTGCATTCATCCATGCCAGCGTCACATTCTAGAAGTAGTTATATGATAGCATCCTATTTAAGCAGGTGGAGCTTCCACCTTAATGTTAGTAGAACAGAGAACACTACAGCACAGTACAGGCCGTTCGACCCACAATGTGGTGCCAACATTTTATCCTGCTCTACGATCTATCTAACCCTTCCCTCCTACATAGCCCTCTGTTTTTCGATCATTCATGTGCCTATCTAAGAGTCTCTTAAATGTCCCTAATGTATCTGTCCCCAGAACCTCTGCAGGCAGTGCGTTCCACGCACCCACCACTCTCTGTGTAAAACACTTACCCCTGACATCCCCCTTATAACTTTCTGCAATCATCTTAAAATTATGTCCCCTCGTGTTAGCCATTTTCGCACCGGGGAGAAAAGTCTTTGTCTGCACTCTTATCATCTTGTACACCTCTATCAAGTCTCCTCTCATCCTCTTCTCCAAAGAGAAAAGCCCTATCTTGCTCAACGTGCTATCTAATTCAGGGAACATCCTGAAAATCTCAACTAAAACCTCTCTAAAGATTCCACATCCTTCCTATAATGAGGTGACCAGAACTGAACACAATACTCCAAGTGTGGTCTGAGCAGAGTTCTATAGAGCTGCAACATTACCTCCCGGCTCTTGAACTTAATGTCCCGACTAATGAAGGCCAACACACCATACACTTTGTTAACAACCCTATGGACCTGCGTGGCAACCTTGTGGGATTTATGGACGAGGACCACAAGATCCCTCTGTTTGTCCACACTGCTAAGAGTACTGCATTAACCTTTTATTCTGCCTTAAAATTCCATATCCCGAAGCGTGTCACTGCACACTTATCCGGGTTGAACTCCAGCTGCCACTTCTCTGCCCAGCTCTGCATTCTATTAATATCTTGTTGTAATCTACGGCAACCTTCTACACTATCCACAACATCACCAACCTTTGTACATCAGCAAACTTACTCGCTCACCCTTCCACATCCTCAACCAAGTCATTTATAAAAATAACAAAGAGCAGGGGTTCCAGGCCAGATCCCTGCAGAACAGCACTGGTCACCGACCTCTAGGCATAATACGTTCCATTTACTATCACCCTCTGTCTTCTATGGACGAGCTAATACTGAAACCACACAGCCAAGTTTTTTTTTCCTGAATCCCATGCCTCCTGACTTTCCGAATAATTAGAATGATTAGAATGTTTGCAAATGGTAGAAAACTTCAATAATTGTTGATAGTGAGCAGGGAAACATATAGATCAAATTGTAAGATGGGCGGAAATATGGCAGCTGGAACTGAATCTTAAATTGGAAAGGTTTCACTTTTTAGGACTAATACACTGAGTATTTATACAGTGAATGGTCGGACCTTCGGACCAAATGAGAGTGAGAGAGGAACCTTGTGTGCAAGCCTGATCCGGAAATACATCATCAGAAGGTAGATAAGTAGGTAAAGAAGGAATATGGGAAACTTGGCGTTATTAGCCAAGACATGGAATTTAAGGTCAGGAAGGTTATGTGATACACCTTCATATAACAATAGTTAATTCATAGGTTACATAGAGAAAATAGTAGGAGACTTTTCCGTATAACAGCGTTGTCTATAACCAAGGGTTAGGAGATTCAGCAATGACTTGAATATTTTTTATTTAATTCAGAGGGTGGAGGAAATCTGGAAATTAGGAGCTGGTGAATGCAGAAACTGTCTCAAAATTTAAGGACTATTTAGCCAAGCACTTGAAATGCTGTGGCATAGAAGGCCAAGGACAAGCTTCTGGAAAATGAGATAAATGTCGATGGGTACTTGGTGGTCGGCATTGATCTGGTGGGCCGAAGTGTTTGTTTCTTTGCTGTGTGACTCTCTCATTCTATGTTCATATTTCTTGATTCCCTTAAAATGCGTAAATCTAATACTCTCTGTATTGACTCAGTGACTTAACAGCCCGCAGCTGTCTAGTCCAGGGAATTCCATGGTTTCGCCACCGTCTGACTGAAGAAATGTCTTCTCATCTCTTTGCTAAATATTGCACCCCTTATTCTGAGACAAACTGCTCGATATGGACTCTTTAGTCAAGAGAAACGATTGTCTACTGAACCCATCAGGCACGAAGAATTCCGGTTGTTAGTAAGTAACTTAGGGAGAAACATGGTGCATTTACTGCGATTGTAACGACGGGTGTGGCGGGGCGAGGGAATCCAGGATATAATGCCCAGCACCCTGGGGTGAGTAGATCCCAGATGGACAGAAAGAACACCAGAAAACATTTGAGTTCCTAAAGGCTCATTCTGTGCAAGCACATTCTGTTTATTATCTGTTGCCTTGTCCACCGCCGACACTCAATCGTCTTTTCAGTTAGTCCACTACTCGATGGGAGGGGCTACTACTAAAGATATGGGCCCCGATAATAATAATGGGTTAGGAGAGGAGTGGAGGGGGTGGGTGTTTATGGTCAGGAAACTCATACTTCCAGATTTCAGGAGAGCTCCTGCAAGAACAGGAAGTTTGGGCCTGGTACTCGGGTTTGGGGATGTGAGGCTGGAAGTAGTATTCGGTGAAAAGGTGAATTGAAAATCAGCGATGAGAAGGAGCAACTCCCGCTGGGCTCACGGGGTTACCAGAAGTTCTTAAGCCTCTTGTGCTGCTCCTTACTTTGAGAAAGCTGAACACTGGCCGTGAACTGAGCTGGCAAGTTGTTCGAGGGCAGGAGTAGCTTGAAAGATAGAAAGTCACCAACCTGTTCACATGATGTTGAACGGACCTTGAATTTTGAACGGATTTTAAATGGAGCTCTTGAAAGAAAAAGGCGAACTGTTGACCTTAGAAATGACCTCGTCATAGCCCTTCATCCTTATTGTCAACATGCACTGCAATTTCTCTGTAACTGTAACACTGTATTCGGCTATTGCCTTTCCCTTGTACGACCTCGACTTACTTATGTTTTGAAGAGGTCTGTATCCATGGCATGCACATTTCACTGCATCTCGGTACATGTGACAACAGTAAAGCAATAACCAAATTACCCGGCCCTTCCTTAGTCTTTTTGCTCCATGACACGTGTCCAGAATCTTGAAAAAAACTCCCCAGTTTGTTATTTTGAGGAACGTGTTGAATAAGCACATCACATTCATTGACAAAACAGCAATACTGAAGAGCCCCGGAGAGAAATTCAATCGGGGAGCCCATGTTTTTAAAATCACAATGCAAAGGGCCTGTGGTATGAATGGATCATGAACTGCAATTATCGCAAAATAGAGGCCGAGGACAAGACTAGAATATTAGAGGAGTCTGACGAGAAAGTGTGTGAGCAGCAGGGCTTATCGCTTGGGTTTTCAAGTTATCTCCGCTCCATCCTCCAGCTCTCCATAGAATAATGTATCCAGAGCCTGCAGCGGCGGTGATAATTATCTGCCAGTGAAGCAGGAGCCGTTGTCAGCATGAACTTTGCAGCTACCAGGGACTGAAAAACATTAAACCTTACCTATAGTCCACATGTAGGAATAGGACAGCCACCTCCTCACACTTCACCATGAAGCAGTGGACATCGTGGCAACAGTGATGTCCAGAGTTCAGTTTCCCAACTTGAAGGAGCAATAGCCTCCGGATTATTTCTCCTCTGCTTTTCCAAACGAACCCAAAGGCCCTCGCCAACTACAAAAGTTTTCATCCACTTCATATTCGCTAAGCTGTTAAACATCAGGAACATAAATATAGGTTGTTAAAAGCTTTATTCAGTCATAGTGGCTGTGAAACTAAGTAAAGACTTCGTGAATTTGCAAAACTATTTCCCAAATTCAGTTATTATTTTCCAAGTCCCATGTTGCCGTCCTCGACGAACGCACCACACCCAACCTAAATTCATCCTGCACACTCCTTCTACACATCTGGTTTGACAAGTCGACAAGGAGGTTAGAGTTCTCCCTGATTATCTACCTGATTATTGGACGACCCTTTTCAAATGTCCTCAAATTTTCTGGTTTGTACTCTGCATTACAACTGCTGCCTAGTGGTTTGTATGCAACTTCCACCAATGTTTTCTGCTCCTTGTTTCTTCGTTTCACCCAAAGAGATTCAACATCTGAACCTGACTGATTACATTCACACCATCTTTGACCCCGCATTATTTAATACACCCCTGTAAGATCACTTCAAAGTCTCATGTACTCCAAGTCCCAGCCTCTACAACCCCTCTCAGAACTCAGTCCCTCAAGTCCTGGCAACATCCGTGGAAATCTTTTCTGCACGCTTTCCAGTTTATAACATCGTTCGTGGAGCAAAATTACCTAAACTGAACATAATAATCCAAGTGCCGTCTCACCGGCTTCCTGTACAACCGCGCCATGACTTCCATATATTCAATGCGATGACCAATGAAGGCCAGCGTGCCGAAAGCCTTCTTGACCATTTTGCCTGCCTGTGACTCCACTTTCCGGGAATCAAATATTGATACTCCAAGGTCCCTGTGCTCCACAACACTCCTTGGCCGTGCCGTTCAGTGTGAAATTCATACTTGGATTTGACTTCACAAAATGCAACAACTCACACTTGTCCAAATTGAACTCCATTTGCCATTCCTCGGCCGGCTTATCAGATGCTCAAAATCCCACTGTCATTTCCTAGAACCTACTTCATTGTCCATTATATCACCTATTTTAGTGTCCTCCACAAACTAACTAACCATGCTTTGTACATTCTTATCCAAATCGTTGATATAAATGACAATAATAATGGGTCTAGCATCGACCCCGGGGCACGCCAATGGTCATGGGCTCCAGTCCAAGAAGCAACCTTCCGCCATCACCCTTTGGTTTCTATCAAGTCAATTATGAATCCATTTAAACAAATCTCTCTGGATTCCAAGCGATCTAACCTTCTAGAGCAGTCTACCATGTCGAACCTTATTAAAGGCCTTACCGAAATCCATATAATCCTTGTCTACCGCCGTGTCCTCATCGACTTTCTTAGTCACGTTATCAAAAATCTCAATCAAGTCAGGAAGACATGATTTCCCAAGCACAAAGCCCTGCTGACTACACCTAATCAGTCCTTCTTTCCAGATGCAGGTACATATTATCCCTCAGAAACATCTCCAGTAACTTACCTACCACAGATGTTAGACTATATTTCCCAGGCTCTTCTTTGCTGCTCTTTTTAAATAAAGGGGCGACAGTTGCTGACCTCCATTCTCCCGACATCTCACCAGTGGCTAACGATGATGCAAATATCTCAGCCAGGTCTCCCGCAATTCCGCAATTCCTTCACTAGACTCCCACAGTGTTCTTGCATATACCTGTTCAGGCGTCGGATATTTTCTACCTTAATAGCTTTTAAGACATCCAGCACCTCCTCAACTGTAATGTGGTGTATCTCCCAGAACTCCCAAGTTACTTTTCCTAGTTCTGAAGTCTTCATGGCTTTCTCCACGGTAAAAACAGAAGACAATATTCATTAAGGACCTTGCCTATATCCTACAGCTCCACACAAAGATGCCCTATTAGGTGTTTGAGTGGGCTTATTCATTCCCCAGTTACTCGTTTTCCTTCCATGTAAAATCTCTTTGGATTCTTCTCTACTAAAGCTATCTAAAATGCTCCCTTTTCGTCGTTCAACAAGATCACTTCTCGTTCTTCTAAATTTCAGTGAATATTGGGGCATCTTCTCCTGATTGGCAAGGCCATTCATTCTAGGAAGCCAGGTCATGAACATCCATTGTTTGCGTCCATTCATAGGCTGTGCTGACTGAGTTATGTAGGCCGGAACTTACTACCGTACTCGACGTATGGTTTCATTAAACCCTGTTCAAATGCAAGTAAACCTCTTTACACTTGTACGCTAATCACGCACAATAAGGGACAACCTAACAGTTACCTCCTTAGTTGTTTGCTGCACCTGTCTGTTGCTGTGTTTCAATACCTTTGAATATCAACATTTCAGAACTTCTCACGAAGTTATCTATGTCCGATTTTTGTTCTCTATCTTCGAAAGTTTCTCCATGCTACACTCCAGCCTCCGAGCTATTCACTCAAGGGGTAACGCACCTGTCTACGTTGATTTCAGTGAGGATGCGGTAGCAGTGCATACACCTTTGTTTGCTTCCGAAAGGGTACCGAGCTAATCGAGGAAAGAAGATTTAGCAAAGTCGAACAGTCGAACGCTACTCATCAGCAAGTAAAAAAGTCCGTGCCGCATGAAAAAAGAACCTGGACTTCAGTCAGGCTTCGGATGTCGAGTCTCAATTAATACTGGCAGCCCAGGCACCAAGCATTCATCAAATCCAACAGCAGGAAGTCTGACCATTACCCTTTTAGACTCAAGATTATCTGTGTAAAACTTCCCACCATCCACATCCTGAGCGATGACCCATTAACCCGAAGATAACTGAATCAAGGTGTGGTTACATGAGGGCAGGTCAGAAGTTGAGTATATTTCTGTGATTGACTCACTTTCTGGCTCCTACAAGACAGAGGCTGTGATGGCAAACTCTCCAGATACCTCACAGCTACTCCATAACGGGTCTAAATTTGTTAAGTGTCCAGAACAGTGTGGGTATTGCCCTAGAGGAGGGCAACACTTGATCTGATCTTGGAAATGAGGCTGCGCAAATGACAGAAGCGTCAGTAGAGGGACACTTTGGTACAGTTGACCATAATTATATTGGATTCAACGTGTTTATGGAAAAAGATACGACCGATCCACAAATTAACGTCCTAAATTAGGAAAGACACATTTTGAAGGTATTGGGCTCTTTCAAAGTTTCGTTGGGGGAGGTTGTTTGCAGGTAAAAGGGACATCTGACGAGTGTGAGACAAGAAGAGTTCAGGGACATCTGCGATCAAGAAAATCCCATGAAAAAATGTAAGCTATATAGAAGTACACTTAGGAGGAAATTAGGAGCGAAAACAGTGGATATGACACATTTCTTGCAGATGGGGTAAAGGAAAATCGTAAGACTTTCTACAAGAATATTATGAGCAAAAGGACAAGTAGGGAGAAATATACGGTCAGCTTAAGGATCAATGTATAGCCCCACAGGAGATGGCGAGGGGTTAAATTAACATTTCTCGTCTGTATTTATCACAGAGAAGGTAATGGCAGAACTGGAAATAAGGTTAATGAATAGTGATGTATTGGATCATACCCACATTACAACAGAAAAGGTATTAGCTCTCTTAATTCATGCCAAGGTGGTAAATCCACAGGGCCTTTTCAAGTGTATCCTGGGACACTGTGGGAAGCCAGGCAGAGAAATTTTTTGGGGGCCCTGTCAGAGATATTTTCGTCATTTTTAGCTCTACGGTGAGGTACCGGAAGACTGGAGTATGGTTAACATTTTGTCTTCATTTATGAAGGGCTGTCAGAACAAACCATGTAAAATTGACAAGGTCAGAGTGGTATACGTTGTCTGCATGGACTTCAGCATGGCCTTTGACAAAATTCTGCATGATAGGCTGGTCTGGAAGGCGAGAGCACATGTGATCTAAGGTGAGCTTGGAAAGTGGATACAGAATTAGCTTCTGGAATGAAACAAAGAGTGGGATCGGACAGTTGTTATTCAAATTTGAGGCCTTTGACAAGTTGTGTGCCACAGGCATCAGTGATGGATCCACTGTTGTTTGCCATGTATATTAACGATTTGGATGACATTGTTTTAACATAGTAAGTTGCGGATTACACGAAAGTGCAGCAGACAGTAAGGAAGATTACAACAGGATGTCGGCAAACTAGGAAAATGTGTCAAGGAATGGAAAATGGAATAATAAGTTGTACAAGTGCAAGGTGTTGCATTTTGATAAGTCAAACCAGGTAGGACTTACACAATAAATGTTAGGGCTCTGGGAATGTTGTCGAACAGAAAGACATAGGGACACAGGTAGATAGTTCCATGAAAGCGGTGACACAGGTATACAAGGTGGTAAATAAGGTGTTCGGCACGCATGCCTTCGTAAGTCAGGTCAATGAATTCAGTAATTGGTACGTCATGTCGCCACAAACGCGGATAGACATCTTGTTTGGCGTGGACGAGTTAGGCCCCAGGGCCTGTTTCCGTGCTGTATAATTTTACGATTCTATGACTAAATTTTTCATGGGACAGAAGAGTCACCAGTGCACGATTCAGTGCTTTGAACCACCGTTAGGTCTCATCATAACTGCACAGTGTTGTGGCGTATACCACCCTACTCCGAAATCCCAGTTCACCAGACAGTATTGTGTAATGCGCGTTTCTCCACTGCAATCGCAACGAAGTCGCATGTACCACCGCTTTTTCCACCAAAAGTGTGTCTTCCAGTGATGTTACTACCTCTCTCTACAGCAACAGTTCATTATGCATAGGTGTGCACCAGCATTCTCTCCACTTCAGGTGCACAATGTCGTTGTGTGTACTATCCTGCTCTGAAACCCCAGTGCACCATGTAGTTGTGTGTACAACAACTCCCTCCAGCAAAAGTACACAATTCAGTGGTGTGTACCAGCCCTGTTTCCACCAGCTGTGGATAATGGATTGCTGCGTAACAACAGTCCAATTCAGTTTTGTAGTGTGTATCACCTCTCACTCTATCCTCAGTTCAGTATGTAATAGTGGGTACCACTTCTGTCTCCACCCCTGCTTCATCAGGTTGCGGCGTCTACTACCCAAACCACGCCTGTACATTGTTTTGTGGTGTGCACCATCACTCTCGTTACCATCAGTGCACTGTGCTATGGTGGGTAATAGCAATGCCGCTACCATGCAATCGTATGTCACGACCCTTGTTCCACCAGTACATGGTGTTGTTTTGCGTAACAACCATCTCTTCACATCCTGTACCCTGTGGTGTCGTGTGCACCTCCCCCTCTCTCTCTCTCTCTCTCTATCTGTCTCTCTCTCTCTCTATCTGTCTCTCTCTCTCTACGCCAAGCGTACTATGCTGTGGGGTGTACCATCCTTCGCAGCGCCACGCTACACCTGTTGCGACATGTAACACCCCTCTCTCCACCCACACTGCACCATGCTGTGGTGTGTACCATCCCTCTTTCCATCCGAAGTACACTGTGCTGTCTCGTTCTCCTCCATATTACACTATGTTGTACCGCTCTGTCCACCAACAGCGCGTCTTGTTATCAAGTGTACAAACCCTCTCTTCATTACCAGTGCACTGTATTGTGGTGTGTACCACACCCATCTTTCTATTTCCAATGCACAGTGCGGTCGTGTATATCCCCTCCACCCCAGTGCAACATGGTGTGCACCACCCTTTTCTCTACCACCACTGCACTGTGTAGTTGAGGTTACCTTCCTGCTCTTCATCATCAGTGCACTATTCAGTTTTCGCCCCACCACTCACTGCACCAACAGAGCACCATATGTTGGTGAGCTGGACCACTGTCGCCACCAAGAATGAACCATGATCTGGTGTGTATCACCCATCTCTCCGCCACCAATGCACCATGTTGCGGTATTAACTAAGGCGCTTCGAAACCGCAGCACTACATGCTGTGTCATGTATCACTCCTTTTTCATCGTCCAGTGCTCTATGCCGTGGTGCGTGCCAACCTTTCTACACCATCAATGCACCTTACCGTGTTGCGTACCAGCCCCTCTCCACTTACTGTATACCATGCATTGTTGTGCACCACAACATTCTCCAACACCAGTGAGTCCTGGTGTAATATAAACCAGCCCCCTATCCATAGTTAGTGTACCGTGTTGTGGTTTATACGTTCCATCTTTCCACCCACTGTTCGCCATGCACTGGTATATACAAACCCTGCCTTTACACAGTGTACCATGTAGCATGTATCATTTATCAACTATCTTCATCGCCAGCGTGCCATGCAGTAGAGTGTGCCACCTCACACTGCATTACCTGTGCACTTTGCAGTGGTCTCACCACCTTTCTTTCCACCACCAATGCAACATGCTGAGATGTTATACTAGTCCTCTCCCCAGCCTCAGTGGACGGTACAATTGCGTGTTCCACCCATCTGTCTGACACCAGCACACCATCTTCTGGTGTGTACTACTGTGCTCTGAACGGTCAATGAATCATACATTGATGTTTACCACCCATCTCTCCACTCCCATTGCACCATGAAATAGTGGGTGCCACCTCATACTCCACAAAACGTGCACGTTGCATATTTGTGTCTCACCTCTATTTCTAACCTTAGTCCATCATGTTGTGCTACGCGCTAGCACCCACCATAACTACAGTACAGCGTGTAGAGGTACCTACCTATCGTTCCACCCCAATGCACTGATAGGTAGTGTGTACCACCCTTATCTCCATCACTACTTCACCATGTTATAGTGTCACCACCAATATATCTATCCCCAGTGCACGCTGACGTGGTGTGAACTACCCTTCATCTCTAGCATGTCTATATACTTCCAGCTTGATCCAGGATCGACAGAAAACCGGAGCACCTTTCCTCAGAGGGACTGGGTTCTGGTTCTTACAGTCCTCGTGGCCATTGAGGGTCGAGTGGCAGACACTTTGTTCGGTAGTGAACCCAAATTCCTAAACTCAGTACAAACTAGAACATCATTCCACCACAATAACCTGCTTTAATGGTTTCACTCGGACCAACCACGCCAGACCTCAGTAGGAGAAAAAAAATGAATTACAGTCGTCAGTGACAAGGAATGCCCTCAAAATCTGGATAGCTTTCAGCTAAGTGTAATTAGTGTGAAGGTTTAGCTCCGCTTCGTCCCAACAATGTTATTAAATGTTGGACACCAGCACTGATTTTAGCTGTTTTTACCCTTTTGTTCATAGTTTCATAACATGAATTCAGATAATCTGTGACAAAGGCAATTCATCTCCTTCAGTAACGGAGGACTTGTCCAATGTCACAGCTGGCTGTTGTTTCCTTCAGTGATCCTTGAACAATCCAAGCAGTGGTAAAATGCACAGACCACAAGGAGATCACAGTACTGCTATGTTCTGTCCCGTCTCAGTCAGCCCCGTACTTCTTTCCCATGCGCCACCAGGTTACTGCTCGCCTGGCTAAGGAAAGATGCATCCCCTATTCAGATGTTCTCTGTCTACTCAGGGTCGTTAAAGGGGAGGATTAGGAGCCTGACTCTCTCACCTGGGAACCAGAACTCCGTCAGCGTTAAGTCTATGCACTTGCCCTCAGAGCATCTGCATCAAGAAACTTTAAGAAAGTCAGGAGAAGTCGGAATGCTTCCTCACATTGGTGATTCATACTCGTACTCAACAACATGCAGTTTTGCTGTATGAGATGTAAAACCAGGGAATACGTGACTTCCCGTTGTTGCAGACAGTGATAAGAGTATTCTCCCATCCCGCAGATATCTGCAGGCTGCAGGAACTGAGCCGTGAAACAGGAAACTCTGAGACCACTTCTCCGAGTGCTGACAAAATTAGAAACGCCAGCTGCTCCGTTTGCGTTGTAATGATGCCCCGGTTCGGAGAGGGGTCACAAAGTACTTATATCAAAATCTGCCTGGTTGTCAACCCTGACCCTTCCAGGTTCATTGGCTTTTCGAGAGCTAAGTTCCAGTGATTACAGGCCTGAGTTGTCGGGAGATGTTGGCCAGGCTACGCCTTTATTCTTTGCAGCACTGGAAAATGAGGGGCGAACTTACAGAGGTGTATAAATCATGAAGGGCACAGATAGATGGTTGGTAGCAGTCTTTTCCCCAAGTTAGCGGAGTCTAAAACTAGGGCGCATTGATTTAGGATGAAAAGGGAAAGATTTAAAAGGGCCGTGGGGCAGCTATTTCATGCAGAAGGTCATGATTATATGGAACAATTTGCCAGAGGCAGTGGTTGAGGCAGTTACAATAGAATCATTTACGAAACACTTCGATTGGTACGATCTTGCCCGTGGAAGTGATGGCAGCTTTCATAAATGTTCAGCCATTAGAACTTCCCTGCTGGGAGACATCACTTACCTCACTCAATTTCTGGCAGACCATATCAATATATATCGCCGGGAGTGTTCCTTGCATACCAAAAAGATGAACACACAAAGCTGCTCAAATGTCGAAATCTCTGTTGCCAGCCACAGATTGCTCAATGAAATCTTCGGCTGACCGAACCTTCCAGAGATCACCTTGCAGTGTGGGGCAGAAAGAGACTTAATTTATTGTTGTTGTTCATATCTGGTTGCATTTGGTGTCGTGTCAAATTCCCACTTGTTTTCGACGAACTGTACTTATAACTGCTGTAAGTATATTCCTGGTTTTCTTCAAACTTTTAATTGTAAGGACAAATACAAGCATTCATAGCTTGCATAGTATGCTACGTATCAAAGCGCGTTGTGATCTGCATCAAACTTGCAGTATCCAATATTCTGCGAGGCCTAGACGTAGGACCTCCCCCTTGTCAGTTTTGGCCGTCATTTCGTGTACTGCTGAATGTTTTGGTGAGTAGCTAAATCTGTTTCTAGGACCCTCCTCATTCCGGTCCTTTCTGTCCTCCATGAATGGGACTGCTACACATCGATAGTCCAGTCCAGAACTGATACATTTTATCCATGTTTTTCCCAATTCAACTACAAAATTGTATAGCACAGAATGGCTTTCCGTTTACCACTTCACCAATACGGAGCCAATTATCGATTTCCACTGGGCTAGCCAGGTATAGATGAGCGAATGCAAACACAAGAGATCGCAGATGCTGGTATTTGGAGCAAAAACAAACTGCTCGAGTGAAGCAGCAACTGCGGAGACAAAGAGGTGGTTGACATTTCGGGACCAGTCCCTGCAACAGGACTGAGGAGTAGCATTTGATTAATTGTTTCTGACATAATTTGCAGTCGTTTGAGCTAATGAGATGTGTTCAGCCCAGACCGATTGCATTTTGCCAGCAATGTCAGAGAGCTTCAGAGACCATTAACCCTGCTCGTGGCAACCTCCAGTTGTCTGCCTAGGCGGAACACATTGGCCATTCTTCCTTTGCGTGTTAGCTCTTCTTTTAATCTTGCGATTACTACTTTGATTCTGAGGTCTGTGCCTTAAAGGATCATATCACACTCATGTATCTCCTCATTGTGCAATTGATTAAAGGAATATAAAGATTGAAAATATTCTGTAGATAAAATTACCCCATTAACTGTGCTGCAGTTAACATGGATAAGATTGTTACCATTACTAAACTAACCGATGAATAGGAGTATATTCTTCTACGTTCATTCGACATTAATTCTATGGGATGTATAATAATTCTTTCTATATTTGATTAATGTCTCAGAATTCTCTTTTATCTTCCATATCTTAGATTTCATGCCCATCATGTTTAACTGCAGTTCGACGAAACTGTGGAAGACATTCCTTGTGTGATTCATTCCCCATTCCCACATTTCAGTTCATCAAGTAGTTATTTATATTTGAACATGTTTTGCTCTCTCATTTCTCTGAAGCAAAAGACAAATATGTCTCCATGTTGGATCTGGTTGTTCTATTTTGCTAACAAAGGTGGATCTAATGTCGTAAAGGTGATTAGCATAAAACACTCTAGATTCTCTTTCAAAAATTCCACAGTATCATGAACTATCACCTTTCGTAAGTATATGTTCACCAACTCAACCTATCCTATTCCTGAAGGAAACCTTTGTGTGTGACTACCAATATGATGGCTTGGATGATATTGCGTTCATCCATGCCGAGGTCACATTCTAGAAGTAGTTATATGATAGCATCCTATTTAAGCAGGTGGGGCTTCCATTATAAAGTTAGTAGATGCATTAGAACCACACAATGTCTCTTATGTGATACGCACAGGGTGAGCACACAAGAAGATAACATCCATCATTATGTTACTGCCTTTGTGGAGGAGGTACAGGAGCCTGATTACCCACGCTCAACGTTTCAGGAACAGCTTCTCTCCCTCCGCCATCAGATTCCTGGACGGTCCATGAACCTACGAACACTGCCTTGTTATTCCTCTTTTGAACTATTTAAGTTTGTAATTTATAGTAATATTTACAGTGGCGTGCAGAAGTTTGGGCACCCCTGGTCAAAATTTCTGTGTCTGTGAATAGCTAAGCGAGTAAAAGATGATCTGATTTCCAAAAGGCATAAAGTTAAAGATGACACATTTCTTTAATATTTTAAGCAGATTACTTTTTATTATTTCCATCTTTTACAGTTTCAAAATACAAAAAAGGAAAAGGGCCCAACGCAAATGTTTGGGCACACTGTATGTTCAGTACGTAGTAACACCCCCTTTGGCACGTATCAAAGCTTGAAAACCCTTCTGTCACCAGCTAAGAGTCTTTCAATTCTTCTTTGGGGGATTTTCGCCCTTGCTTCCTTGCAAAAGTCTTCTAATGCTGTGAGATTCTTGGGCCGTCTTGCATGCACTGCTCTTTTGAGGTCTATCCACAGATTTTTGATGATGTTTAGGTCGGGGGACTGTGAGGCCCATAGAAAAACCTTGAGCTTGTGCCTCTTAAGGTAGTTCATTGTGGATTTTGAGGTGTGTTTCAGAACATAGAAACATAGAAAAACTACAGCACAATTCAGGCCCTTCGGCCCACAAAGCTGTGCCGAACATGTCCCTACCCCAGAAATTACTAGGCTTACCCACAGACCTCTATTTTACTCAGATCCATGTACCTATCTAACAGTCTCCTGAAAGACTCTATCGTATCTGCCTCCACCACCGTTTCCGGCAGCCCATTCCACGCTCTCACCACTCTCTGAGTAAAACATTTACCCCTGACATCTCCTCTATATCTGCTTCCAGCACCTTAAACCTATGTCCTCTTGTGGCTAGCAATTCAGCCCTGGGGAAAAGCCTCTGATTATCTACCCATTCAATACCTCTCATAATTCAATACACGTCTATCAGTTCCGCCTCATCCTCCGTCTCTCCAAGGAGAAAAGGCCAAGTTCCCTCAACCTGCTTTCATAAGGCATGCTTCTCATTCCAGAAAGCATCCTTGTAAATCTCCTCGACACCCTTTCTATGGATTCCACATCTTTCCTGTAGTGAGACGACCAGAACTGAGCACAATGACCCAAGTCGGGTCTGAGCAAGGACCTATATAGCTGCAACAATGCCTCACGGTTCCTAAGTTCAATTCCCCTATTGATGAAGGACAATACACCATATGCCTTCTTAACCACAGGGTCAACCTGCACAGCCGCTTTGAGCATCCTATGAACTCAGACGCCAAGATCCCTCTGATCCTCCACTCTGCCAAGAGTCCTACCATTAAGACTACATTCCTCCAACATATTTGATCTACCAAATTGAACTTCACACTTATCTGGGTTGAACTGCACCTGCCACTTCTCAGCCCAACTCTGCATCCTATCTATGTCCCTCTGTAACCTCTGACAGCCCTCTTAACTATCCACAACACCCCTAACCTTCGTGTCATCCGCAAACTTACTAACCCACCACTCCACTTCCTCATCCAGGTCGTTTATCAAAATCACAAAGTGTAAGGGTCCCATACAGATCCCTGAGGTACACCACTGGTCACCGACCTCCACTCAGAATATGACACTTCAACAACCACTATTTGCCTTCTGTAGGCCAGCCAGTTCTGGATCCCCACTGCAATATCCCCTTGGATCCCATGTCTCCTCACCTTCTCCAGAAGCCCGACATGAGTACCTTATCAAACGCTTTGCTGAAATCTATATACCCTACATCTACTGCTCTCCGTTCATCGATGTTAATAATCACATCCTCAAAAAATTCAATCAGACTCGTAAGACAGGACCTGCCCTTGACAAAGCCATGCTTCCAATATTCCTAATCATATTATACCTCTCCAAATATTCATAAATCCTGCCTCTCAGGATATTATCCATCATCTTACCAACCACTGAGGTAAGACTCACCAGTCTATAATTTCCTGGGCTATCTCTACTCCCTTTCTTGAATAAGGACACAACATCCGCAACCCTCCAATCTTCCGGAACCTCTCCCGTCTAATTGACGATGCAAAGATCACCATCAGAAGCTCCACAATCTCCTACCTCGACCTCCCACAGCAACCTGGGGTACATATCATCTGGTGCCGGCGACTTATCTAACTTGATGCTTTCCAAAAGTTTCAGCACCTCCTCTTTTCTAATATCTACATGATCAAGCTTTTCAGGCCGCTGCACGTCCCCACTACAATCCCCCAGATCTTTTGCCGTGGTGAATACTGATGTAAAGTATTCATTAAGTACCTGCGCTATTTATTACGGATCCAAACACACTTTCCCACTGCTGCACTTGATAGGCCCTATCCTTCCGCATCTCATCCTCTTACTGTTCACATACTTGTAGAACGCCTTAGGGTTTTCCTTCATCCTGCCGACCAAGGCCTTCTCATGTCCCCTTCTGGTTCTCCTAATTTATTTCTTAAGTTCCTTCCTTTTAGCTTTGTACTCCTCCAGATCTCTAACATTACCTAGCTCTCTGTACCTTTTGTATGCTTTTCTTTTCCTTTTGACTAGATTTATTATAGCCTTGGTACACCACTGTTCCTGTATTCTATCATGACTCCCCTGTCTCATCGGAACATGTCTATGCAGACCTCCACACAAATACCCCCTGAATATTTGCCACATATCTTCCGTACGTTTCCCAGACAACATCTGTTCCCAATTTAATCTTCCAATTTCCTACCTGAGAGCCTCATAATTCCCTTTACTCCAAGTAAACACCTTTCTAGCCTGTCTGTTCCTATGTGCTAATGTAAAGGAGATAGAATTATGATCACTATCACCAAAATGTTCACCCACTGAGAGATCTGACACCTGACAAGGTTCATTTCCCAATATCAAATCAAGAACAGCCTCTCCTCTTGTAGGTCTATCTACATACTGTGTCAAGAACCCTTCCTGAACATACCTAACAAACTCCCCTGAATCTAAACCCCTCACTGTCTGGAGATGCCAATCGATGTTTGGGAAATTAAAATCCCCCATCAGAACAACTCTGTTATTCTCACACCTTTCTAGGATCTGCTTCCCTCTCAGCTCCTCAATAACCCTGTCACTATTGGGCGGCCTATAAAAACACCCAGTACAGTTATCGACCCCTTCTTGTTCCTAAACTCCACCCACAGAGACTCTGTAGACAATCCCTCCACATTGTCCACCTTTTCCGCAGCCGTGACACTATCTCTGAACAGCAGTGCCACTCCCCCACCTCTCTTGCCTCCCTCCCTGTCCTTCCTGAAACATCTAAAACTCAGCACTTGAATCAACCATTCCAGCCCTGGAGCCATCCAAGTCTCTGCAATGGCCACCACATCATAGCTCCAAGTATCGATCCAAACTCTAAGCTCATCCACCTTGTCACAACAGTCCTTGCATTAAAATAGACGCACCTCAAGCCTGTCTGAAAACGTCCCTTCTTTATCACCTGCCTAAGGTACTTACTCTTAACGCCTCTATTTGAGAGCCAAACACCTCTTCCCCAGTCTCTCCAGTATGGATCCCACCCCCCAACAATTCTAGTTTAAACTCTCCCCAGTAGCCTTAGCAAACCTCCCCGGCAGTATGTTGGTCCCCCTGGGATTCAAGTGCAACCCGTCCTCTTTGAACAGTTCATACCTGTCCCAAAAGAGGCCCTAATGATTCAGAAAACTGAATCCCTGCTCCTTACTCCAATCTCTCAACCATGTATTTAACCTTCTCCTCATTCTGTTCCTATACCCACTGTCGCTTAGCACAGGCAGTAATCCGGATATTACAAAGGCCCTGCCTCTCAACTTCCTTCCTAATTCGCTATAGTCTCTTTTCAGGACCTCATTCCTTTCCCTACTTATGTCGTTGGTACCAATATGTACTCAGACCTCTGGCTGTTCTCCCTTCCCCTTCAAGATATCTTGGACGAGTCTGAAACATCCCGGACCCTGGCATCTGGGAGGCAAACTACCTTCCAAGTTTCTTTCCTGCGTCCACAGAATCGCTCGTCTGCCCACCTAACTATAGAGTCCACTATCGCTAGTGCCCTCCTCACTCCTTCCTTACCCATCTGAGCCACAGGGCCGGGCTCTGTGCCAGAGACACTGCCACTGTTGCTTCCCCCAGGTAGGGTGTCTCCCCCAACAGTACTCAAGCAGGAGTACTTATTGTCAAGGGGTACAGTCACAGGGGTACTCTCTAGTACCTGACTCTGCCTCTTCCCTTTTCCCTTCCCCCTCCTGACTGTGACCCAATTGCCTGATTCCGATGGTCCTGGGGTGGCCACATGCCTATAACTCCTCTCTATCACCTCCTTTCTCTCCCTGACCAGACGAAGGTCATCGAGCTGCATCTACAGTTCCCTAACACGGTCCCTCAGGAGCTGCAGCTCGACACACCGCGTGAAGATGTCGCCCTCCCGGAGGCAGGCAGACTCCGGGAGCTCCCGCATCTGACACCGAGTACAGGAAACCGCACTCCTTCCTTAACTCAAGTCACCTACCTTTCCTCGCCCCTTTACGCCTAAGCCCCTGTCGTTAACCTCTTTTCATCTTCAGCTTTTTTTTTATACAGACGGTGTGATGTTTTCTTCCAGAATTTGCAGGTATTTAATTGAATTCATTCTTCCCTCTACCAGTGAAATGTTCCCCCTGCCACTATTTGCAACACAAGCCCAAAGCATGATCGATCCATCCCTGTGCTGAACAATTGGAGAGGTGTTCTCTTCATGAAATTCTGCACCCTTTCTCTCCAAATCCACCTTTGCTCTTTGCGTCCAAGAAGTTCCATTTTAACTTCATTAGTCCACAGGACTTCTTTCTCAAATCCATCAAGCTTGTTCATTTGTTCCCTTGCAAACTTCTGACGCTGAATTTTGTGGTGAGGACGCAGGAAATGTTTTCTTCTGATAACACTTCCATGAAGGTCTACTTGTGCAGGTGTCGCTGCACAGGAGAACAGCGCACCACCACTCCAGAGTCTGCTAAATCTTCCTGAAGGTCTTTTGCAGTGAAACAGGGGTTTTGATCTGCCTTTCTAGCAATCCTATGAGCAGTTCTGTCGGAAAGTTTTCTTGGTCTTCCAGACCTCAATTTGACCTCCACCTTTCCTGTTAACAGCCATTTCTTAATTACATTACGAATTGAGGAAACAGCTACCTGAAAACGCTTTGTTATTTTCTTATAGACTTCTCCTGCTTTGTGGGCCTCATTTATTTTAATTTTTAGAGTTCTAGGCAGCTGCTTAGAGGAGCCCATGGCTGCTGATTGTTGGGGCAAGGTTTGAGTAGTCAAGGTATTTAAAAGCTTTGAAATTTGCATCACCTGGCCTTTCCCAACGATGACTGTGAACAAGCCATAGCCCTAACAAGCTAATGAAAGTCTGAAACCTTGATAAAAGTTATCTGAGGGCTCAAATCTCTTGGGGTGCCCAAACTTTGGCATGGTGCTCCTTTCCTTTTTTTCACTCTAAAATTGTACAAAGAAAAAATAATACACTACTCTTGCTTAAAATGTTGAAAAGAATGTTTCATCTTTGACTTTATGACTTTTGGAGATCAATTCAGCTTCTACTCACTTAACTATTCACAGTAACAAAAATTTTGACCAGGTTTGCCCAAACCTTTGCATGCCACTTTATGTCTTCATGTCTTGCACTGCACTGCTGCCGCAAAACACCAAATTTCACGACATATGTCCGAGATAATAAACCTGATTCTGATTCAGACTTTAATGCTGCAAAGTGAACAGTGTTATTCAAAGGTCATACGCACCTTTGTAGCACTGGAATGAGGAAAGAAGGGTAGGGTTAGAGGAGCCAGTGACCTTACTGTGTGACAACTTTCTTTCGTCTTCAGCTCACTGTATCTTTCAGTGTATGTGGGACCTTGTGTGACTTGTGTTTTATTTACAAATCTGTGATTGTATCTCAACCTCCGCCTAACAAGTTGGAGGACGGTTAATAGCATACACTCTTTAGTTATTCCACAGCGAAGTTCAGACGCTCCTTTAGCAACACTTGCCATGTACAGGGAGTTTGTAGAAACTGAGGAGAAGTAATTCTCTCTAAACAAATTTTGTAAGGCAAAAGAGGGCAGCGATGGATGGAAGTTGTTCATCATCCGTTTAGGGAGAAAAAGGAAGGTTCGTAGTCCATCTTGGTGGGAGATCTCTAACTATACGTGGTCCACATCCGGGAGGCCGAATTTGTTTGCCGAGGCTGAGATTGACACTAGACAATCGGATTTCACTGCAGTTAAATTAATTCACCTGCAAATTCACAGCCTCGTGAAACGGTAGTGGCCAGCACAGGTGGAATGACAAGTTAACGCTGCTACCGGAGTGAAACCACAGACTGGACAGGACACAGTTCAATGAAATGTCAACGAAAACTTTTTATCATTGCTTTCCCAATGCAAGAAGAATCCAGCGACCCATGCAATCATTCAGAACATAGCAAGCTCAGAAGTACTTTTCTGCACTCCTAAGTGCATATAATTAGGTTCCGCAATTTTAGATTATACCTTTACACAAATAGATGATATTGCAATTGCTTATACATGTAATTTTATTTGGTGCTTCAACATTCATCAAATTACAGTTATCTTAATATTGTATTTCAAGTAAAATCAATGTGTTATTATGGTGGAAGATAATATTTCAGTCACTCTAATGCCATTGGGTAACGTTTTGAATTTTCTAGATTATTACATCATACTGCAGTTTTGCCTTAGTGACTGGATCAAGCTGTAGTCAGCTTTGTACTGTCAGATTACACTTCACTAATTCTTACACAATTGGATTGAATTGTAAATGGATTTACCAAAATATATTGTTGTGGTTGTATTTGTGCCATAAGATTATATCATTGAGTCATGGATTTATAGAGCCACACAGTACAGAAACAGGCCCTTTGTCCCAACTTGTCCATGCCAACCAAGGTCCTATCTCAGTTAATACTATTTTCCCACCGTTGACCCATATTCGCCTAAACCTTTCCTATCCATGTACACGTCCAATTATCTTTCAAATATTTTAATTGTAACCATCTCTACCACTTCCTCAGATAGCTCATTCCATATACACACCACTCTGGAAAACTTGCACCTTGTCACGTTTCAATCTTTCCCCTATCATAAACCGATGCCATTTAGCTTTAGACTTCACTAACATGGGCAAAAATGCGAGCATCTGCCTTAACTAAGTCACTCATGCTTTCATATTACTCTATAAGTTCACACCTCAGCCTCCCGCATTCCACTCCAAGAAAATCAGCCTGAGCTTATTCAGTTTATCTTTATAACTAAAGCCATTCAGTGCCAGCAACATACTTGTGAATCCTTCCTGTATCATTGGTAGCTTAAACACATCCTTCCTATAGCACGGCGACCCGAACGGCACATAACATTGCAGGTGTAGTTTCACCAAAGTCTGGTACAGCTGTAATATGACGTCCCAACTCTGGGATTCAGTGCCCTGACCAATGAAGGCAAGCTTTATAAACGCCTTTTTCATTCCCATGTCTACCCGTGTCCCCATTTTCAGGGAGCTATGTACTTGGACCACTGGGTCTCGATGTAAGATAGCACTCTACCGTGGCTTGACATTTACTTTATATGTCCAACTCTGGTTTAACTTCCCAACGTCCATCACTACAACTAATCTCAGTTAAATTCTGTCTACAATTCCTTGGTCCATTTTCCCTGTTGATCTAGATATTGTTGTAAACCTACATATCCTTTTTCACTATCCAATATGCCACCATTTTAGTATCATTTGGAAACGTACAAATCATGCCACCTACATTCTCATCCAAATCGTTAATAAAGATGACAAACAACAGGGAATGTAGTACTGATCCCTACGACGCTCCACTGGTCAAAGACCTCCAACCTGAAAAAAATCCTTCTTTGCCATCCTCTGACTCCTTCCATTTAGCCAGTTTTATCCAATTGGCTTGCTCGCCCTGGATCCCATATGAGCTAATCTACCGGATCAGCCTCCCATGCAGGACCTTGTCAAAGTCTTTGCTAAAGCCCATTCAGACAACATATATTTGCCTTCCCTCGTCAATCCACTTGTTCACCTGCTCGACACACTCAATGAAGTAAGTGAGACACGATTCCCTGTGCATACGGCCATAATAAGTATCCCTAATCAGTCCTTGCCTTTCCAAATTGAGATCGATCCTATTTCTCAAAATCCCATCCGGTAACTTCTCTGCTGTTGATGTTAGGCTCACTAGCCTGTAATTCCCTGGCTGATCTTAGTTTCCCTTCTTAAATGTAGGCACAACATTTTCACCCTCCAGTCTACCAGGATCTTACCCGTGGCTGACGAAAGTACAAACGTCTTTGCCAGGGTTCCAGCAATTTTTTACTGGCTTCCCTCAATGTCCTAGAATACACTTGTTCAAGCCGGGATACTTACCCACCTTTATCTGCTTTAGGACCGTCATCACATCCTCTTTTCTAAAGTGAATTCGTTTCAAGAAATCGTCATTCTCTTCACTGAACTCACTTGTTTCACGGAAAATACAGACTAGAAGTATTGATTTGAAATCTCGCTCAACTCCCGTGTCTCCACACATAAACCACCACAGTGATCCTTAAGGGGGACTATTATTTCCCTAGTTACCCTTCTATACTTAGAGGATATTTAAAAATCCTCCTTTAACTTATCTGCCAAAGCTATCACTTGTCCTCTTTTTGCCATCCTGATTTCCCTCTTTTCCCGTCTGCCATAATTCTGCCAGCCCTTCGAGGTATTTTGGCATTGAACTCTTCCCATCTCACTTCTAAAATCCCCCTACATGCCAGATATCCCTTTACCTGCGAACATTCTCACCCAATCAGCCTTATTATGTTCTTTTCTAATGCCATCAAAACTCGCCTTGTTCCAATTTAGGACTTTAACTTGTGTACAAGCCCTATCTTTTTCCATTAGTATTTTAAGACCAATGGAATTATGTCCACTGGTACTAAAAGAGCTCCCCCGCCGACAAGTTAAGTACTTGTTCAGTCCCATTCCCTGAGAGGAGATGGAGTGCAATCCCTTCTCCAGTAGGGCCATTTACATATTGCTTCAGAAAACTATCCTGGACACACTTAACAAATTCTGCACCACATAATCCCTCAGTATTATGTCTTCCCGGTCAATGTCAGGGACGTTGAAATAGAGAAAGTTGCAGATAAATCATCAAGCTGCTAGGCGCTTGTGTCTGGTTCACTTTGCTGCCCCCACTATGGTCGGTGAGGACGTGGTAGGTGACTTGTCCTACTTCATCACTGATAGAAGTTACACCCTTTAAACCTTATTGATGGAATTGGTTAAGTTTCACTAGCATCACCTCGTATATACGATGGTTAATATCTTCTCTTTCAACTTGCATGTAAACTCATAGGACTGTGTTTAATAAGGTCAAGGTGCAGTAAAACAGAGCATGCCGGAAAAGCTCACGAGGTCAGTCAGCTTCTGTTGATGGGAAACAGGGCGATTTCTTCAGATCGATATCACTTCATCAGAGGGTAAATGCTGTGAAACAATATATGTGTTTTTCTCTCTCACAAACGCTGCCGAACCTGAATAGAATTTTCCCCGTTTTCTGTTTTTATTGCACATTTCCACCAGCGATCAGAAGTGGGAAATATAGCCTGGAGAGAAATCTGGCGAAGACGTCACAGAAATGAAAAAAAAACGATGCCAGATAAACAAGTCTACATTATAACGGAGGATTTAGTTTGCAAAAGCAGAGGAGATTGTACAATCCGTGATGAGATGTTAGCCGGATCAAGACACCAGTCTTTTACTGCGTCTAAAGGACTGGCGAGACTTTACAAAAGTCTGAAAATTTCATGTAAATTCTGTGGTTAAACTAAGAAATCAAGCAGACTTGGTTCACTGCATTTTAAATCACGGAAACATTAATGACGTGCTACAGTTATGGAAGGAAACTAAACATTAACTGGACTGGTAATAAACTTTATAATGCGTATCCGTCTGTATGTGACTCGAATTAATGCGTTTGATTATGTGAGGTTAAAATACAGCACTTCCCGTGAGTGGCCTTGACTGATTCGGACGTATAATCTAGCCCTCTCTCGGGGTTAGGCACCACTGTCATCCACGTTTAGTTTTCAGTATGGTAGACTCCATAACATTAGTTCACAATGCATAGTGCTGGTCCAAGTTACAATAGTGGCTAATTTTCAAATTACTTTGGGACATTTAACCAATGGAAATTGTTAGATACGTGCAGTTTCTTGTTTGCTGGTTGCTCTGCGTTTTGGAGAACTTGCTTCTACTGTTGTCTGTGTCTGTTGAAGCCGATGTGGGACCCGTAGACTCTACCCTATATGAGCGGGGGGTGACTGATCGGGCAAGTGGCCTGTTTGTGGGGTAGTACTCTCCTTCCACTACTTACACTGGGCTTCTCTGTGCTCTCGGTGCATGGCCTCGAGGTAACTATTACCAACCTAGATACCCTCCACTTTTGTTATGAGCCAGAGATTCCCGTAAATCATTGGGGATGTTAACCTTCTTCAAAGACATTTGGACAAATTTCTTAATATGTTTCCTCTTTTCTTTTACTGTGACAGAATTCAGTGCAAATTATCTGTTTCGGAACTCTGGTGTCAGGCTTGCACATCACTGAGTGACATGGTCTGCCCAGTTCAGCCAACCTGGAGCAAATGAGGCCTCAATACTGGGGATGCTGACCTGAGAGAAGACTTTGATGTCAATTGGCTTCTCCTTGCCATGTTTTGCCGAGTTTTATGGCGACATCTTCGGTTGATTTTCATGAGATATGTATTGAAGGGCTAAAATCGCCCCTGGCGGATACACTATATGCTTTGTTACCAAGAGCGGAGATATTCGGCATCAAATGCCTTTTACCTCAAATGAAGGATCTGAAGGTCATTCAGAACTTTGTCATCAACGTCTGCCTTCTCAGAAAGGGATCTCCGAAGACATATAAGTTGGTCCATTTTATCGAACTTTCTTCATGGATCTGTGTTATCAGAAAACATTGTTGTACAACGGAAGCAGGTTGACAGATGACATGTCTTTCGAAGATTTTTTAAGGCCCATTCTCTAGAATGTTTCAGTGAATGTACCGATGATAACTTGGGCCTCTACTGTTGTTTGCCTGCTCTCCTTGTTACTGTACAACATTCACCTGGTGTTTCAGTTTCCTCTTATACCCCAAATACATGTGCTTTGATCATTTACGATCACTGTAGATAGCTACCGAATAGTTGAGCGATAGATCTCTGGGAGTGAGCTGGTGGGAGAGAGTTAACTTACATATTGAGAGAATTGTTTGCAGGGAAAATCGATGGTGAATTGGATTGTTCTGCTAACTGCCATAGATTCTATCGTCGAATGATCTTATTCAAGGAGTTAAAAGCAGTTTCGTTTCCAAGAGTGAAAATTTCGTTGTGTTACATTGTCCAACATATTTAGTAAATATCTTGACACTATGTCAGTTGGAATGAAAGTGTCAGTAAACTCCGGCTCCCGCTCCCTCCTTTCACGACTGTGTTGTTAAGATTTCTAGTTCATCTTCGGACAGGATCAATGCAGGGAAACGAGACATTTACATTGAAGCTCAAGCATCATGGCACCTGCCCTGCAGTGGGTGGAATAAAATTTGAGTCCAGTGAGATGTACTGTGGCTTTCATTTGCCCCAAATCAAGGCGAGGTCAACCAATAGCCAGAGAAAACTGCATAATGACTTGTAGGATCTTTCCAATTCCAAAATTGCCCAAATGAAGATCTCCTTATTGCAAGAAAATGTTGACTATAATTAAAGCTCCCGTCAGCTGAAGAGCCAGTTGCGTAACTGACTGGGAATAACGAAAGAAATCAGTAAGAGAATAAAATTCGTAGAAAGAAATGGAGGGGAAACAAGTAATGTTTGTTGCAAAATGTCTGCAGTTCCAGAAATCTGAGCCCATCGCGCATGCTCACACTGAGGGAAAAACGCATGGGGCCTCCATTATCAAATGTTGTGGCTCCCTTCACCTGACTGATGAACGGAGGCTCTGTTCCATTAGAAGTAAGGCAGGGACAAGCTTCCAGTGTTTTCGCTAACATTTATGAGAAGTAGTTCCTCTGGTCATCTACCTTATCGGCTATTCTCTAGCGGCTTATTGTGTACAATCTTCCTGCAGTGGCTGCCAAGGTTACAACAGCGAATGAGCTTCAGAATATTTCATCAGCTGCGAAATAATTTGGGATGTCCTGAAAATGTGGGGGATCACATTTCTCTTTTTTTCTTGAATTTCTAATGATTTACAAGAACTCGATGGGTCATTCGTTCAATGTGCATAATTTTAAGGAGATTTAAAAGCAATCTTCATCACACCCCGTGCATTCTCCACAAGCTCATCCAGTACATCGTTCAGCAGCTTGTAAATCATTGCAAATGATGATCCAGCCGCAAACATGGAACCAAGGACTGGTATGAATCTAGCAACGGCCACCGCAGATTGTAACTTGGTATTCTGCAACTTGTTTTTTACAAATTCAATGTCTATTTCACCCGCGAGATGGGTATTTACTTCTGCACTCAGAACACTCACAGGATTCTCGGTCGCATCGGCTAGACTTTGAATAGAGGCAGCATCCAGGCCCAGACATTTACGGAATTCCACAATTGCTGTGACGAGTATCCCAAGGTTACAGTCAATGTCCATTCCAGGAATTGGCATTATTCCTACTATTCCTGCAGTTGCTGCCAACATCCAGATTCGTTTCTTCAGCTGATCTCTTTTGCACTCCAGAATATTCTCTGTTGTGCTTTGAAGCGATATCAGTAAAAGGTCTCGTTTTACATTATCTAGGTTGTTTGCAAGAGTTTCCATCAATTTTGGAAAATCGAATTCATTCACTTGAAAGCTTGACACCAGGAAAACTTTTGGTTGTAAAATGCCTGCTTCTTTTAAACATTTAATGCAGTAATTTCTGATCTTGACCAGTTCTGCCTTGCAATCAGCCTCATCACAGTTGTGTTGATGAGCACGAAGGTCGTTGTCGATTTGTGATCGAACAAAGTAGAAATTCTTCCCCATTTTTTTAACCTCCTCGGCGAGATTGGCATCATTTTTAGTGAATCGATTTCCTGAGATAATGATAAAAAAGTCGTATTCTTCAAATTTCATTTTAGTCGGATATTCATCCATTGGAAATGTAATTGTTCCAACACCCGGCAAGTCCCAGAAGGAAACATTCGGGAAGCTGGGATGCTTGTATTCGGTGCGTTGCATTGTGGTTTCTATATTCCCAGTTTCAGCCGCGCCCTCGTCAGACCTCCTTAGCCCTCTCATAGAGTTAATGAAACTGGATTTCCCTGTACCCGATTCTCCTGTCACTGCGATGTGAAGCTTGGTGCCCTCCAACATTTTAAACTTCTGCTGGATCAGAATTGCAACGTTTTTCATCCCACCCGATTCATAAGCAGACTTAAGTGCCTTGAGTTCTTGATTATTGAATAATGCGGAGTTCGAGGATATATCCACCGCCTCGCTGTGGAAGGAGAGAAGAGCTTATACTGTTAAATTTATCCAATTCTTTCCGCGGAGCAGGAAGGGAATTCCAACTCATTAACTGCTTACTGGGACTGGTACTCCCACTTACTACAAGACTCATTGATCGGAAAGGAACTTTTCACCCAGCAAATTTTCTGACCACTCTCCCCACACCCTTCATTCCTGCTTCCATTCCTTCTAGGATACGTGTTGCAAAGGTATCATGAAATTCGAACAGATATGCTCAATTTGTTGTATTAGAGTGTGAGCTTTTGCCGTACTTTTGCCCCTTCAACGGTCTCACGTAGTTTACTTTGTTGGTAAACAGAAGGGCAGGACTGGGCTACTGTTGCGAAGAAGAGGCACAAGGGTAGTGTTGGCAGAAGAAGACTGTCAGGGCAGTAATTGTTCCCTCTACCAAATGGTGCAGAGACGCTTTCGCTTGTGTTCCATTAGGAATGGGATTTATGAAGAAGTGGATAGAGGAGAATGGAAATAATCACGATTTAGTGGGCAGTATGGAAGTAAGCTGGCGATGGTCTGGTCCGGGAATGGAGGGGTAGGGGATTTCGAGCAATAAAGAGAAAACAAAAGTGAGGATATATAGGTCCATAAGGATGAGAGGCTTCTAGTTACGAACTGAAAAGGGGATGAAAAATGTTTTTCTCTCAAAAGAGCCAGCACAAGTCTGCAGCGTAACAGGAGGATAGGTTAGGGAGTGCGCCATTCAGCCCTTGGCCTTCTCTGACCTTGGTTGATCTTTTTACCTCTAATAAAATCTTCCTGCCCTTGATTCATATCTCTTGATTCCTATTACATCTCAAAATGTTTAGATTTCTGATGTGAATCCAGGAGAGAGAATTCCAAACACTCACCAGCTCCAGGTGAAGACATTTCGCTTTCACTGTGTGTAAATTTTTGGCACGTTATTCTGAGACTGCTATCTCTGGTTACAGGATACGCAGTGTTGGAGAACATCATCTGACTCTGCAAATCAATAGCTGCAGAGTGAGAAGAATGTTACGAGCCAGGTTCTCGTAACCCAGTTACGAGACTGGGAAGTTTTTAGTGGCGGAAGTAATAGAACTGTGGGTGAAGAAGGTGTGGAAGTGTGAGAGTAGTGTTATAGAGGTAGAGCTGGTTCGGGCACACGGTTGAGTGTGAGAAAGGACGTCAGGGGAGGGAGGCGGAGTGGTGTGTAGGGAAGTTAGTGGACCAGTGATGGAGAAGGAGCTGCTACCCCTGTGCCGGAGACGAGAGGTAACAAGAGGTATTTCAGCTGTCCGTTACAATGAGAAAGCTGAGCACTGGCCGTGAACTGGACACTAGGTTATTCTGGGGCAGGAGGAGCTCATCAGACACAATGCAAACAACCTGGAATTGGCTCCTCCCATTCCCGTTTTCGGTCTTTCGCTGCCCGGTGCCGGTGCCGGTGACGATCAGGTGATTGCAGATATTCCTACTCTGGAACTGGGAGAGTTCGGCGGCTCGGGTGTCCTCTTTATCTTTGGTTGCCTGAAGCTTCTCCTTCTAGAGTAAAATAGAGAATGAGCGATGTTTAAAAAAAACAAAAATGCAAGACTGCTGAATGAATCATCCGTGATCAGGAAGCTAATCGGCGAAAGTAACTAGAAAATACAATCAAGCATTCTCACATCATCATCATGAGTGTGAGAAAGAACGAGAAGTGAAATGGTGCGCGTGCTCAGTAGTTCAAAGACAGAGAACGGTGAAGATATCTGAGAGGGCATAGTGTGACAGAAGGGGACCGGGCACTGTGTGGTTCCCTTATTTCTGTGGCTCCACTATCTTTCCCTAACGTTCCTCACCAGGGAACTCAGCTTGTATATATTCACTGGATTATGCCTGCATTTGCAGTGTTACTGTTACAAAAGGAATTCGGAAGCCTAGCTTCAGTCAATCAAAGTGGGAAAGGTTAACTCCCTGATGATTCGTTTATGGGACATAGAAGTCATAGGCAAGACCAACATGTGATGACTATTTATTGGCTACTGATTGTGACCTTGATTAGAGTCATGAAAAGGTCATGATTACAGCATGAGAATATATCTTCCGAATCAACACGTTTGTGACGACCAGTGCCCAGCTAAGCTGGCCCCACTTCCCTATATTTGGATAATATCTTTATAACCCTTCCTGCCATGTGCCTGTCCAAATGTCTTTTAAACGTTGCATTTTATCTTAATTTTTTTCCACTTCCTACTGGCAGCTCATTCCGTATATCCACCATCCTCTATGAAAAAAGTGCCCATGAGATACACTCTAAATCTTTCCCTCTCATCTTAAAACCATGCCCTCTAGTTTTAGATACGCTATCTACGCCCCTCATGATTTCATAAACCTCTAGAAAGTCACCCCTCAGCTTCCTTCCCTCCAGTAACGCAATCACAGTCTATGCAGTCTCTCCTCATAACTAAAGCCCTCTCGTCCTAGTGGCAGCTTTGTGATTTTTTTCTGCACCCTCTCAGACTGAATCATATCCTTCTTATAGTGTGACGACCAGTACTGCACACAATACCCTGTCTTGTACAGCTGTAACATGCTGTACAACATGCTGTCCCAACTCTTGCACTCAATGCCCTGACCGTTGAAGCAAGCGTGCTATATGCCTTCTTCACCAACCTGTGCACTTGTGTCGCCATTCTCAGGGAACTATGCATTTTTACCCCTAGGTTCTGCAACAGCCCGCAGGGCCCGTTTTTTCATTGTGTATGTCCTGCCCTGGTTGAGCTTCTCGAAATGCATCACCTCGCGCTTGTCTGAGTTAAATTCCATCTTTCCCATTTTGCCCTCTTTGCCAGTTGATCATTATCATGCTATTATTTGAGACAATATTCTTTACTTTCTACCATACTACCAATTAGTTGTGATTCGCAAACTTGCTAATCAAGCCACCTGCATTCTCATTCATCATATGAATATATATGACAAACAACAGGACACTCAGCACCGTTACTAAGACACATCACTAGTGACAGGTCTCCACTCTGAAATACAAACCTCTGACTCCCACCACCAAACCAATTTTGTATCTAATTGGTTAGCATACCATGGATCCGATCTGATCTAAATTTCCGGACCCATCAACCTTGTTAAAGACCTTTTAGACAACATATACCGTCCTGCCTTCGTCAATCCTCTCGGCTGTTACCTCAAACAACTCAAGAAAATTCGTGAGACGCGTTTTCCCATGCACAAAACACACCAACAATCACAAATCAGTCTTTGCCTTCCCAAATGCAGACAGTTCTCGTTTCGCAGAATCCCCTTCAGTAATAACGATGTTGGGCTCACCGACTTGTAGTTCTCTGTTATCCTGCAGCCCTTCTGAAATTAAAGCACAATATTAGAAAACATCCAGTGATCCTCTCCTTCAGCATTAGCTAATGAAGATACAAAAATCTCTGCCAGGGCCCTCAACAATTTCTTCTTTGTCTTCTCACAACGTTCCAGGATATACCTGTTTAGGCCTGGGCCTTTAGTCACCTTTATGCGCTTCAAAACAATCCACCGCTCTTTCGTAGTGCCGATATGTTTAAGGACATCACTGTTCTCTTTCCCGAATTCCCCAGCTTCTACTTCGATATACTTCGGCATATACCTACTTCTTCACGGTATATGCAAATGGGAAGCATTCAATTAGACCTCATCCATCTTCTGTGGCTTCACGCGTAGAAGACCATATTGATCATTAATGGAACCTATTCTCTCCCTCGTTACCACTGTGCGTTTAATATACATGGAGAATCTTTCAGGATTCTCCTTTATATTAGTTGCAAAAGATATCTCATGTCCCATTTTTTTGGTCTCCTAATTCCCTTCTTAAGTGTACTTATGCATGTTTTATACTCCCCAGGGGATTCACCAAAACCTGACATCTGCCGCATTTCCCCGATCAGAGCCTTAATATTCCTCTTCAGCCAGGGTTCCCTAATCTTCTCTTCTTGCTATTCATTTTAACAAGAACATGGTGTCCCCTAACTCTCCCTGCAAAGTGTACTTTGCTGTTTGCGGGATTTGGATATCATAAGCTGGGCCGCATTTATTGTTCTTCCTTAATCGTCCTTGAGAATCAGTTGTCACCACCTTTTTGAACCTTTTTAGCGAAGCGCACCAGAAGGTTGACACAAGCGAATGCTAATGCTGGAATCTGCAACAACAGAACTCGAAATGCGTCAGGTCCAGCAGCATCTGGTGGGGGGGGGGGGGGGGGGAGGGTAGGAGAATTTTCAACGTTTCCAATTGAAACCCTGCATCAGCAGGTTCCTACTCCAAGTCAGGACACTTATGACTTCGTAGAGGAACCTGCTGATAGTCGTGTTCCTCTGCGCCTGCTCTTGTTGTCCTTGGTGGTAGAGGTGATAAATATGTAGATGCTGTCAGGGCAGCTAGTATGAGTAACAAACGTGCTGCGTGTCGTCTTCGGAGAGGCTTTTTGTATCTTCTTTCATAAAGGAAGTTACAAAAAAATCTTGTTTAAATTATTTTCCGTTTCTTTCATGCTCCAGTATAATTTTCGTCTCTTGAACTTAAAGTGACCCACGTAAATCTTTGTTTCTCTTTCCTTTTTTACCTGGCCAAGGCAGTTTATACAGTTTGCGTTTATAGTTATTTCTTGTCCACACTTGGATTCTAGTTTCTCTTTCCATAACACTGCGTTGGTGAATTTGAAAAAAAAATGTCCTCAACCCTTGGGTGTATTGCTTATTTTGGCAATGTTTTGAACTTTTGCTTAAATCTAACACTCTTGTTAACTTCTCTAGATAGTCACGTACGGATTAAGTTTCCCGTTATACCTTTATGCCTGACTCATAAACAATATGGTAATTTTTAAAGTTAGCCACTTCTTGTTTACTGTCATGGCATTAATTTTGATTGTCACTCTACCATCGCCAATTCATGCATCATACATTCGTGGCTTTCTTTATTCTGGTTTAAGACATTGGTTTCAGATTGAACTAAATGGTTTTCATCCCCAATGTAAAATACAATAATACGATTAAACTTCCACAGATGTTCCTTAACCAGCAGATCACCAATTAACCCTTATCATCACGCAATAATATATCTAAAAATAGTCTATCCCTTCCATGGTTCGACGTCACGCTGATCTGTAAAACAACTTCATTTGCACTCCATGAATTCATCCTCGGCTCTATTTCTGCTCATTTGGTTTGCCCAGTCCATATAGAGACTAAATGTTTCCATGATTATTGAAGAATATTCTAATTATGGAGTACCCTGGAGTATATACTTCCCGCCCTTGGTCTCCTTGCCACCTTGTTGTGGTAATGGCGATGAGATCGCACCTATCGATTTCAATCTTTGTCATCGATTCCCCTGCCTTGGTGAAGCAAATGTGGATTCAGATAAAGAGCCTGTAGCAGACGAAACTGTTTCACTCTTCATCTGAGAGACTCCATCAACCTGAAGGGTCAGACAGATTGAAGAGAAAGCGGGGAGGAATTGGTCAAGTTCCCATCGACGATGTCATACTTAATTAGAAACACACTGAAGTGTCAAGGAAGGCCATTCACCGATCGGGTCCATACTATATCTCTGTGCAGCAATCCAATCACTTCCAGTCTCGCTTATTCCCCAAAGCAATGCAAAAGGTTCTCCATCCAGTGATTTTCCCATTCCCATTAAAAATCTGGATTAACTCCTAGAGACAGTGAGTTCCAGATCGTTGTTACTTATGGTGTCACCAAAGCTTCTCCTTAAATCCCTCTCGTATTTGTTGCTCGTAGTTTTATATGTATGACCCCTCATCCTAACACTATCCCTCATCCAAACTGCTTCCTCCTCTTTACCCTCTCTAAACCCACATCAATCCCGCCCACCTCTATGCAATCGACCTCGACCCCCAAGGTGACCAACCCCAAATTCTCCAGTCTAAGTTTCGTGCTGAAGTCCCTCGTCGCAGTACCTCATCACGCAGCTGGATCCATATGTAGTACATTACATCCCGGGACATTGGGGAGGGTTTTTGCAACTTCCGGGCCTGTGGTCGGATTTTTATCTTTGCTTCATTTCATAACACAGGCACATATCTAGACGTTGCACTCTCTTCCAATACTTTGGTTTATGGACTTCAGCTTCATAATTTTGGTTGAACCTGAATTTGATCTTACACGTAATGTCATCAACAAAAACAAGTCTTTGTTACCTACTGGAGAGCGAGAGGGAGTGGTCATGCGGGGCTTGTAGTCAGCTTCTCCCTTCTCGGAGTCGAGCCCACCGGAAGTCACACAGTCTCGCGATTTAAAATCTAAAACCACAATCCTACGTGACCGTCGAGTGTGTGTGAACGAGAAACTATATAATTTCCCATCACGCTGTACTATCAAGAAGCACAGAGCGAGTCAGCATAATCACACATCAAACTCCTTGAAGCCACAATGTTTACTGCTGACAGAAGGCAATGCTTGTCCAGATACTTCTGCATATGTTCTCATTTTATCCTAATCTAAGCAAGTTCACAGAGGTCACATAGTCAGAACAGTCCCGTTTATAACTTTTCCCACTGACTACAGAATTAACACCTTCCCTTATGACAATAGCTCCTGCTCTCAGTTCTCCAAGCAGAGGTGACAACCTCTCAGCGCCGACCCAGTCAACCATACCCACAATTCTACATCTTGCGCTGAGATCATTTATGGTCTCGCGCTCTCCTTGTTAAACTGGCCGTTCATCCTGGCAATCCACTTCATGAACCTCCGTTGAGTCCGGCTAATCTTACACTGTGCTGCCTGTGTTACGGAAGCCGTAACTGAATATCATGCTCGTGGTATGATTTTACTAAGCCCTCTGAAAATGCAACTCAGTCTCTTTACACTTGCACCCAACTCAGTCACGGGGAAAACTACCAATTACTTACTTCGTTACTTGCTTCATCTGTACGTTGAGCTCCTGTGTTACAGGTATAGGGACATTCAATATCTTTGAACAGAAACATTTCATAACCTCTTATCAATTTAACTATGCTCTAGCTTTGCATTCTGCCGTCAAAGTAAATGGCTTGACTATTCCCCATCGAACACTCCGATCTCCGTCCTGCCCTCTCCAATGGGAATGAACTTGTCGATGCAAATTTCAGAGAGGATGAGGTAACGTTGTCTGAAATGAGCGTCAGGGCAACGGCGTGATTGTATTGAGGCGGGATTTTTTTTAGGTATAATTGCTGACGCATTATTCAAAAGGTCTTCAGCAACGAAGCTAAGGATTGATGCAGTAAGATACTTGGCTTCCCTCTGTAGTTACGGTGGGCTTAGAGGGGCAATTAAGGCGGTTGCAGGATACTCCCGCAGAATATGGATTATCAAGGAAACTTTCAGTGTCCCTACTGAATCTACCTGCCGGAAGTGCATCCAGCTGCAGCTCTTGACTGACCGCGTCTAATTTTCTGCCATGCATTATGTCTCTGAATTGTTGGAGCAGCTGCTTCCATCAAGAGCCATAGAGAGAATCTTGTTATATGGCCCAATTCCTATCACACCTCACTGTTCCCTTTTCTTCATCTCTATTTCCTGGTGCACATAATGGAGAAAGGAGGAGGAGGACAAAGAGGAAGAGGTATAGCAGGAAGTGGAGCAGAAGACATACGAAGGGAAGGGTAATGAAGGAGCTTACTTCCAGCTGGGAAGTCAGGGAGTTGCTGGTAACACGAAGATTTCAATGAAATTTGAATCAAGTCACTACCATAATTAAGTGACGGAGTCTGTGAGGAGGCAGAGAGCCCCGGACTACATCCAGGCTTGGGATGACAAGGGGAAAGTAACATCACCAGCTCATGCACCAGGCAAACAGCATCTCAAACAGCATGGAGTATGACCACCACCTTTTAATACTCAACATTTTCTGTGCAAAATTTATCATCATCCAAACCACAAGTGGTGTCCTATTAACACGAAGCACAGTTGAATCCGTGAATGGATACACAAATGCAGGTTAGGGGTTGAGTATTTTTCTCTGGGAGAATCACCACCTAATTCGTACAAGACAGAAGATGTGATGGGAAGCTTTGCAGTGATCTGCGTAGGATCAGCTGCTCCAGCATGGAAGAACATTTGCGTATAACAGATAAGTCACCATTGCACGATGAAGTGCAGTATACCACATCTTCACCATCACCAGTGCATTGTATTGTGGTGTGTACCACCTCTCTGAAACCCAAGTGCACCATACAGTGACGTGTATTTGCCCTCGCTCCACTCCTACTGCACCAAGAAGTGATGTGTTCCACCCCTCTCCCCAACGCCAGTGTATTATGCAGTGGTGTGTAAATCTGCCTCTCCATTTCGGTGTACTGGGTTGTGGTGTTTATCACGCCCCTCTCCACCCCATGTCTATCATATTGTAAGGTGAACTGCTCCGCTCTACACCAATGCAAAGTGTTTAGGTGTGCATTACCCCTATTCCTCCACCACATTGTGTTGTGGTGTGTACCACCACTCTGTCCACAGGCATGCGCCAGCAGTGACCACTCTCTCCACTTAAAGTTTTTGGCCTCAATCTCTCCACATTGGAAAGACCACTCATCCAAGGAATACACCTCATTGCTTGCTTCTGATCCTAGCCTTTGCTGCCTGAATTATGAAGGCCAGATATGAACACAGTGCTCGAGGTAGAATTTCACTGAAGCCAGTGAAGTTGCAGTAAACCGCTTTACACTTGCACACAGTTCACTTATAACAGGGGCATCCTGGAAGTTACCTCTCAATTGCTTAGATTGGTAGATTCATAGTTCATTGAAACAGGCCCTTAGGCCCTATTTGTCAAGTACCTGAACAAGATCCAGTTGCCTGGGTTTGGCCCATCTCCCTCTAAATCTTTCATAGCTATATACCTGTCTAGGTGTCTTTTAGACGTTGAAATCGCACCGCTTCTATCACTTCCTTTGGCAGCTCGTTCGATTTACCCACCATCTTTTGTGTGAAATATTTGCCTCTCACCTCGCCTTTAAATATTTCCCAGTCACCTTAAATCTGTGCCCGCTAGTTTTCAATACTTCTCCCTAAGGAAAAAGTCTTATCTATGCCACTCGTTATTGTATAAACCTCTACAAAGTCACCACTCAGTCTCCTAATTCTAGAGAAAACAGTCCAACTCTCCCATCCCATCTCTCATAACTCAAGCCGCCTCGTCTCGGCACACAATATTCCAAGTCTGTTCTCATCAATGTCTTTGACTGCTGGAACATGTCTTCCCGACTCTTATATTCAATGACTTGATCGATGAAGGCAAATTCAAATTCCTCTTCACCACTCTGTCTACCTGCATTGCCAATTACAGAGAACCACGTACATACCCCGAGGTCTCGCGGTTTACAGCAATCTACAGAGCCTTGCTATTGACCATACAAGTCTTGTCCTGGTTAAAACTCCCAAAATGCATCATTTCGCACTTATCCGAGGTAAATCCATTTGCATTTTCTTCACCCACTTTCTTCGTTGATCGAGATCCTGTTGTAATCTTAGATTACCTTCTTCACTGCCCACTCTACCAGTAAATTTGATAGTATCCTCAGACTTATCAATAACACTACCGACATTCTCATCCAGATCGTTAATGCAGATGACAAACAACAGGGTATACAGCAAGATTCCTGTGGCATACTCTTTATCACAAGCCTCCAGATTGAAAAACAATTCTCCAATACCACTCTCTGACTCCTTCCTCCAAGCCAACTTTGTATCCATTTGGTTAGCTCATTACGGATACCTTATGATGTGACCTTCTGGAAAAGGCTACCATGCGGCTCCTTGTCAAAGGCCTTGATTGAGTCCATGTAGACAACCTCTACCGGTCCTCATTGTCATTGCTTCAAAATTTGTGAGACACGATAGCCCACGCATTAGCCCATGCTGACTATCTGTAAACAGTCCTCCCCTTCCCAAATGCAGATAGATCCCGTCTCTCAGAATCTTCTCCAGTAACGTTCCCATCACTGATGTTTGGGTCACTGACCTGCAGATTCATAGTTTGTTCTTGCAGCCCTTTTGAAATAAAGACAGAACACTAACCACCCTTAGCCTTCTGGTACCTCACCTGTGCCAAATCGTGAGACAAATATCTGTGCCAGGGCTCCAGCAATTTATTCCTTGGCTTCCCACAATTTCCTAGAATACTCGTGTTCGGCCCCGGGGATTTAACCACATTTATGTGCTTCAAGATCACCTGTGCCTTTTCTTTTTTTTAATGTGGATCTGTTTCGCTATTCTCTGCCCTGAATTCCATATCTTCCATGACCTTCTCTATGGTAAATACAGACGAGAAGTATTCACTTCAGACCTTGTTCATCTTTCATGGCTCCACTCATGGACGACCACATTGACCACTTAGGGGACATATTCTGTCCATTGTTACACTTATGCTGTTAATAGATACAGAATGCCTTAGCATTACTTGATCTACCAAATCTATCTCATATCCCCTCTTTGCATTCCTGCTCTCCCTTTTGTGTACTTCCAACATTGCTTATACTCCTTACGGGATTTGTATGCTCCCAATTGCCCATATCTGACATATGCTTCCTTGGTTTTACTGATTAGAGCATCGAAATACTTCCTCAATCAGGATTCCCTCATCCCAATAGCGTTACAATTTACTCTGACAGGAACTTGTTTGTCCTGAACTATCCTTAATTCATTTTTGAAAGCTTCCCATTTGCCCGACGTCCCTTTACCCTCTAGCGGCCACTCCCAATCCATCTTTGCAAGTCTAATGCTATCAAAGTTTGTATTGCAGCAATTTAGGATTTCAGCTCATTGAGCAATCCTATCCTTTCCACTACTATTTTAAAACTAATGTAATGGTGGTCACTGGTCCCAAAGCACTCCTCCACTGACAACTGCAAGCGAATTTCCTCTGTCTCAGGTAGGACAATCAATAATTTTGAACATTAATATTTGATAAATTCTCATCCGGCTTGCAATGTTCCAGCTTTGTATTCTACCCGAATGTATTTTACCGTAGTGACGTCGTTTCCTCATGTCACTTTCTAGCCGCCATATTATTGTGCATCTCCGTGCTCTCACACAGCCTCTGGACTTCGCGCAGCTCATCCATGTTTCGCCTTTGAGTTATCCAAAAACTGGACCCATTATACCCTTTCACTGACATCGATTGTAAAAATTTCTCCACAACACAGATTGTTGTGGATTTCCAACCTACAAAAACTTTGCTTTTTCACAGTTAAGGCAATTTGACCCACAGTAGATGTTAATGTCATTGTCTTTCTGATCACTCCAGAGGGCCACGGCTCCTCTCTGCTGCACGTGATAGTTCTATGACAACTGCAAATAATTTGGGCAAATAAATCTTCGATGGCTGTTAGTCCCTGGTCCTGGAGGTACCCCGGCGTAAGCAGTTAGTCCTACATTGAGAAAAAGAACCAAACTATTTGCCGGTCAGACAGGACACACAAAAAAACAAGACAGATTTGTAAGGTTTCAAGCAGTGAGAACCGGGGCTGAAATTATCACTGTCCACCTAACACGAGAGCAGTGTTCATTTCCTGGACTGCTCTCCCCATCTGATGAGATTTAAATATTGTGACACTGTAATATCCCTGCAATTCTCATCCCCGAAGTGAGGGTTTCCCTTCCTCAATCACGCTGCAATTGACAGCTTTATTACATTTACCAGATCTGATTGTGATTTGGTTTTCTTTGTCTGAAAGAACATAGAACATTGCACAAAACAGCACAGGAACAGACACTTCGGTTCATGACATCTTTGCCGACCATAATGCCAAACTAAATTAATCACATCTACCTGGATATGATCCATATCCTTCCGTTCCCGACATGTCCATTGCTTGTCTAAATGCCTCCTCAACGTCACTATCGGGGAGGCTCCCACCTCCCCCGGCAGCTCATTCCAGACACCTACCACAATGGGCCACGCACATCTTTAAATTTTCCCACATTCACAAAGCAATGCCCTCTGTTTTTTTAATTCACCTTCAGGAATCTGCTTTGATGTTCCTGGATATATTTTCCATCGAGTAAACCAGGTCCAAAATCGTTCCTGCTCTGCCACAGTCAACTTTCCTTTATAATCTCAAGTGCTTAAAAAATGTTTTACTTCACAAGCTGGAAACCAGGTACACTTTCAGCTCTCCAACTCCCAGCCGCCATCAGACTCTCAAACTCCCCTCAATTATCCAAACCCAGCTCAACTCATTGTCCCTGCCACGGTCAGCACTCTTCGAGCATAGCTACTCGTCAGAGCCATAGACAGGCGAATTAACCTTACAATCGGGTGGCCTCTCTAAGAAAAGGCTTGCAATCCCACAATCTCAGCACCAGAATCATGATCATGCAGACTAATCGCTGTATCAGTGAGCATTACATTTCACCATCACACGGAAAAGGAGATTTCATGTAATATCACCAGAAGGTCTGTGCCACTATATTTCCAATGCTGAGAGCACAAGCAACTTATTCCAGTTTTTCTCACTACCTGCGCTGAGCATGCTCCGGGATTTAGCAAGAACACTCATTATATTCAGCTTTTCTCTGTTTGTATCTCAGAGTTTCCACAAGAAAAATTAGCTTTCCTCCTGAACGCGGGCGAAATTTTCCGATTATTAGAACTTTGAGCTTTAAACACACCGGACTCAGCAGTGACAATGGAAAATAAAGTGTTGAAGATTCAAAGAGATCTAAGGCTTTCAAAACTAGCTCTTTCGCCCCTGATGCAACTGGAGTCAGTTTGGATGAAGTTTCTCGTGTGAAACTCACCTGCACACTTTTAGAGCGTCTCACACTGTCTGATACATTGTAAAGGACAGCAGCTATTGCCCCTCACCGTGAATCAGCAACATGAAGAGCCGGTAAACTAGGAGGCCATTCCTGCTTCAACTCTGATCGAAGGCCTGTGCTCCTAACTCGGACATTAGGGAAGGAACCTCAGTGAGCCCGTGTGTTCAGCACACACAGAGAGTCACATGATCATCACAAGGAAGTGCCCTACTACTCCACTAACCCATATGATCAATAACTGCTGGATTGTTGCTGACTGATTAGAAGGAGATTGCTTTTGCAGATTCACTTGCAGATGTTGCAGGCAATGGCCACCTACAACAAATAAGTGTCCAACTACCTCGCTTTGGCATTCAATCGTATCACCATCACCAAGTTCCCTACCATCAACATCCTGGGGTAACCATTGATAAGACGCTCAACCGCAGCAGCCACATAAATACTGCAGATAGGCAAGCAGTTCAGATATTGTCTATCTTGTGGTGAGTGATTCGCCTTCTGACAGCACAAAATATTTTCACCATCTACAAGACACAAGTCAGAAGTCGGATGTCGTCCTCCACCAGTGCATGGTAACTGTAGTACACACCACGTAAAAATGTGCAGTAGTTGCTCACCACGGATACTAAAACAGCACATCTGAAACCCATAACTTCCACAAGAAGGATAAAAGTGGCAGCAGGAGCAAGGGTACACCTTTCAACTTGCTCATAATACTAACAAGCAAATATGTTGCTAATAGTTCATCATTGGTGTGTCCAAATCATCGAACTCCCTCCTCAACATTATGTTGAAGCATCTTCGTCAGAAGGACTGTAGCGGTTCAGGGTGACTCAGTCCATTTTCTCAGGGGCATTTCGGGATCTTGAAAAATGAATGAACGAAATCAACTGAATACCAGATTCCGCAGATTTTGTGTGATGACTGCGGTCATGAAGAGAACTCACAATAACAAAAGCAAAGCTGAAACTTATTGTTGACAGCAATAGTCAATAAATAAAGGAAACTAGTGATGCAGGTGCTGGAAACGGGAAACAGGAAGACATGGTAGAGAGAGGATGGAAGAAAGGGAAGAGGGAGAAATGTTGGAGATGGAGAAAGGGGAAGGAATGAAGAAAGGACGGAGTGGATGGTGCACACCACAGCATCATGTTCTGACGGAGGACAACATGAATGTTTGAGGTAGATTTCTGTCCTTCATTGTATATCTGAAGTGTTGGAGAAGCTGACGCCATCGAGGCCCATGGAAGGCACCCCGTCACTTTGCCTAATTTCCATTCTGTCCTCCTACTTCCTTCTCAATCCATCTTGCAAAAACTGAAGAAAGCAGGAGGAGGACGAGAAGGAAGAAGAAAAGATGTAAGTAAAGAAGAACCAAAGTGAGGGAGGGATGATGCAGGAATCTATGCCTGGCTGCGGAATCAGGGAGTCTCAGATAACAGCAAGATTTCAGTGAAATCCGAATCTAGTCGTTACTCACCAATGAGTGGCAGAGTCTGTGCCTGCATGCAGAAAGCCCTGGACTACATCTAGGATTAGGATGACAAGGGGCAGGTAACATTGCCAGCCCATGCACCAGGCATTCAGCATCTCCAACCGGAGGGATTACGACCTCTACCTCTTAATGCTCAGCAAAATCTCCCACCATTCAGACGGCGAGTGTTGTCCTATTGACTGAGCACAATTGAGCCAAGTAGTGCGTAAATGAGTGCAGATCAGGGACTGAGTATGTTTCTGTGAGTAACGTACCTCCTTATTCTTACAAAACAGAGATGTGGAAGGAGTGATGGTAATCTCTCCAGGGACCTGCATAGAATGTGCTGATCCAGTATGGAAAATAACGTCATGTAGTACATCAAGCTGTGCTGTGTATCACCACTCTCTACACTCCCTTTGCATGATGTGTTGCTGTTTATCATCCCTTTCCCTACCTCCAGTGTACCATGTTCTGGTGCGTATCACCCCCCCCCCCCCACCACCACCACCACAATACACCATGTTCTTTGTGCACCACCCCACCCTCCACCACCAGTGCAACGTGTTATGTTGTGTACCAGCCCTCTCTCCACCCCTAGTGCACCATGTGGTGTTTTGTGTACCATTCCCCTCTCCACCATCAGTGCGCCATGTTGTGGTGAGTATCGCCCCTTTCTGCGCTACATGCAACATGCAACGGCGTGAACCATCACTCACTCCACCCGCCATACAATGTGTTGTGGCATGTACTACCCCATTCTCTTCCTGCCGCATGTTTACACACCTTTAGCCAAATCCACACTCACTTGGAACCGAAGCCTAGTCAGCCCGAGTCCGATGAAAAAGTCTTCAATGCACCCTCACCAGGGACCTCTCCGAGAGTCTGCAGCTGTCGGAGATTTATCTCCGGACGAACAACTCGCAGTTTTCCTGTTTAAGATATAAAACCACGAACACGACCACTCGTTGTAGCTGGCAGTGAACAGTATGTTTTCTCAGAACGTAGATATCGTAACAGAAACACAGTCAGCAGGAACTGAAGCAGTGAAACAGGAAAGTCTGAGACCACATCTCCGAGTTGACACCACAAAATAAACTTGCCGCTCTGTATGATTTACCGGCTGTCTATGGTCGGAGAGAGGTCACAAAGCACTTGTATCAATAACTTGCCTAGTTGACAGCCCTAATTCACCCATAGACATTGGCCTTGAAGGGGGAAAATCCTACGCCCCAGGCAGAGGAAACACCCAACACACCAGCCAAAGGAAATATCCTTCCTGTGCCCATTATTTTCAACTTTATTGGTGTTTTATACCTTGTAGTCCCTCTATCACAGGTCTTCCCTTGCTCGATAAAAAGACCACATGTGTATATAATACTCCAAATGCATTCTCAACATGCTTTATATAAGTGCAGTAAGACTCTGTTTCATTCGTACTTGATTACTGTTACTTTTAAGGCCAACATGTCCCTTGCCTTCCTCATTTCTCTCCGTATGTGGAAGTTAACTTGCCGAAGTTTGTGTTCATTGATACCCAGATCCCTTTGAAAACTGTCTCATTGCATCCTTTGACGAGTTGAAAATAGTTCTGTTTCTATTGTCCTCCTCGTGGATAACCTCACATTTTTTGCACATGAAATTTCGCCTGCCATTCACTCGTTCATTCCGTAAGCTTTCTATGCCCTTTTCTCTGCATCCTCCTCATGAGTCTCACCGTCGGTCAGAATTTTTATAACCGCGGATGGGATATGTTACACTTGGTCCCGCACCCAAATATAGATTGTGAACAGCTGGAACAGCAGTGTCAGCAGGCTGGTGAATGGAGGGTTCCCAAGGCAACATTGAGATGGGAAATATGCCGATGGTGTTCTGTGACCAATGATGCCTTTATCCCGAGCCTCGACTCACAGTCAGCGAGCATGAGGTCATTGTTGACCACAACTCAATGACTTCAGCATGAGAGGTAGAATGAAGAGACTCCCTGCAGAACATAGTGAGTTGCCTGAAGCAGGAGGCGGAGACGGAGCTGGTAGTTCTCAGTTGGAGGCCAATCCACACTGTGGATTCTGGGAACACACCCCAAAATCCGCCTTTCGAGGTGAAAATGCAAAGAATCTCGGAGAGTTTGCAAATCGTAACCTGCTACATCAGCAGCCACAGAGCAAGAGCAAGATCAAATCGCCCGTGTCAGTGATAGCCACCTGCGGGAATATTTCAGCAACTGGTACTTACTGTGCGTGGAACACTGATGTGGTGGGGATTTAGTTGAGGATTACTGATCAAGTAGAGCAAGTTCACTGGTCGCTGGAAGACCGAGTGCTGCAATTATTCCTGGTTGCAGGCATTCCCGTAACTTTTCTTTTGACCCAGTGAACTGCTTCGTTTGAATGTTTGCTGGTGAGACTAATTTGCCTAACATAGTGCCAGCAGGATTACGCACAGAAAGTATTTGTACTGTGGCTGTGTTGTAGTTAAATCCTGAGGAAAATACTGCATATAAGGAAAAGCATCCGCTTATGGGACGACAAAGACCAACGTTTGCTATTCATCCGCATGATGGGGATCGAATTGAAGGGGATATCTTATTTGAGGGACTGTATCAAGTGCCTCAAAAACAGGATGGATTCCACATGCAGACCGAGGCTGAGGTCGGGGTGGGGGGTGTTGTAGAGAGTGTTTCATAACAGCGAGTGTTAAAACATATGACTTCACCTAACAACTCTCCCATATGTTCTAGCTGGGCACCTGACGGCTCTTTCCTGGAAACTAACTAATGATTACAGGCAATTAAACAAAATGAATCCTTTAATCCCCAAAAGTGGCCGCAAATTCAAGAACAATATTGCTACAGGGAAAATGTGCAACAGAAAATAACTGAATGCAAACTTAGAATTCCCTCTATCGTTGATGGGCCTATGACAGTGGATGTCCCCTCACAAGTCCAGGACCCCACTCCCCATTACTGCAAAATACTCCCATGGCCTTTCAACAAAAAAACATGAACTCGCACCATTTATCTTCCTCAGGCACTTTTCCCATGCCGCATTCACATGTCAGTTGCCTTTCTGTTTGGCATGTCAAAATCTCTGGGTTGTAACCCTCTCAGGGTTTCTGATCTTTCCCGTTCAGTTGGCCACAAACGGCCATACTCTATGGAGTAGCTTTGTCTGTAAACTGGCTCTGTCCAAAACTCTGTGTACCCCACTAAACTTATTCAACAGTCTGTTGGCAAAGCTACCCAATGTGCATTTTATCCTTATCTAGCATGATACCGCCTGTCATACACAGCTGCTGACAAAATGGCAATCCTCGTGTGATGTTGGGTTCTGCTGCTCCTATGCTCTGTCGATCACAGTGTTGATAAAAGTATGAAGTATACACACCTCTCAAACTATTTAACCTCTTCCTTATCATCCAATACATGCAATAATTTTGTGAATTGTTGCAAAATTAACGTGCATACCTCCATTCCTCATTGTACATAAGCACCACCTTTTATTTGGGCATGTTGTAAACGGCCTGGAAAACTGCAGATAAAAAGACTTTATTCCATTTTCTCGGTAATTACTTGGCTTTCTATTACAAGTCCAACCCACTTTGGTTATCTTCGTTCTCCTCCAGCTAGACAATTATTTGTCACGGCATCACATTCTCTTTATCATTTCACCAATGTGGAGACTCTTAGTGACGCGCACTTAGCCAGCAGGGTGCAGAGGAAAATGTTATTAACAGTAAATTATAAACAGAAAACAAGTTGGAAATGTTCAGCAGGTTAGGCAGCGCTTTTGGGGAGAAAAACACGATCAATGTTTCAGGTCGAAGCCCATCAGAACTGGAAAGTAGAGAGAGAAAAAAAATAAGCTTCAGGGAGAGTGGAGGAGCGGGATGCCTCCAATAAGTTAAAATTGGATCACTGTGCGGATAAATTGTAAATAGGATTATCTGGAGAATGAGTGACTGGGAGCAGTTGGACAGTGAGACATAGACAAAGAATATCGACGTAAGAATGTACAAGTGCAGAGCAGGAAGACATGCCGCCAAGCAAACAAACAAGCTCAGCTAAAATCACAAGTAGACGACTGATGTCGACAGGGAAGTTAAGTCGCCTGAAATTACAGAATTCAATTTTGTGCCCAGAAGCTGCAACGTGTCCAGACAGACGATGAGATGCTGTTTGTTAAGCTTGTGCAGGGCCTCATTGTAACAATATAGGAGGTTGGAGACCAATGGCTCAGAGTGGGAGTGGAAAGGAGAATGAAAGCGGCAGGCAAGTGGAAGCTGAGGATCGCTCTGCGAACTGAACACAGTTGCTCTGTCAATTAATCACCTAATCTGCGTTCGGTTTCTCCAATAGAGTGGAGGCCACATTATGAGCACCGATGCAGTTTATTCAGTTGGTAGAAGTAGAAGTTAATCTCTATTTCATATGGAAGCATTCCTTGGGTCCCTGGATGGTCAGAGTGGAAAAATTGAAAGAAGTGTTGCCACGCCTGCGTTGAAAGGGAATATGTCAAAAAAGTATGTGTGTGTCTGTGCGTGTGTGAGTGGGGGTTGGAAAGGAAAGAGTGGACAAGAGATTTACAAAGGGATCGGTCTCTGCCGAATGATGACAGAGGAAGAGATGGGAAGAAGCCTCTGGTGGTGGGATTTTTACAAATATGGCAGAAATTGTGGAGAATGATCTGCTGAGTGTGGAACTGGTGGAGCAGAAGTTGAAGACCGGGGAACTCTGTCCTTGTTCAGAACCGGCGATTAATAGCTCCTGCCATCATTAACCCTGGACGATTATCTTGTACAATAACCAGATTCCCCTTTTTTGGTCTGATGGTCTCATGGCCAATATATCTCTGAGCTGTTTTCTCTACTTTAGACGAGGCCTCCGTTTTTACTGTTGCCAGAGAAATAGCTAACGGAGTTGACGAGACATTGGGTACATTGTTCCTTATCTCATAACAATTCACTCCGTCTGGGTCCAGTCGAGTACCATCCATTCTACTGTTTCAATTACTCCTCAAACAATTCCTGATTCATAATAGATATTCCCTTCACATTCTCAAGGACTTTCACAGACCGTTAGAAACACCTGTTTGTGATACCTCCTGATGTCTGCCAAGACTGAACACAGTCCTCATTCATTTATTCTGTGATGGATGTTTTAATCCTCCATAACAATGCCCAGCACGTTTCTCGGATGGTGAGGTTCGGCAGGAATAGGAGAAGAGTGAAGAGGGACAAGAAAGGAGTATGTCGAAGAGGAGGAGAAGCAAGGAGATGGGAGGGGCAGGAAAGACCGATACTTTGAATAAGTCACTATCTGTGCATTAATGAGGGAGCTACTGACGATACCGGGATTTCAGTGAAGTCTTAATCCAAATACTATTCATCAGAGGATGAAGGAGTCTGTGGCAAATTACAGAAACGTGTGGACAATACTCAGTCTTGTGGCGATTTTTGTTTTGGTTAATCAAGCTCTCCAACTCAATGCAGACTGCTGCTTGTTCACAGGATAAATATGATGTTCGACCTTTTAAATGCCTTAAAATGTTGCACTACTGGTCTCGTTTCCTTGGCTACTGAAACTGAGTGGGCTAAATTTGCAGTATTGTTTAAACTGTTGCGAAACACGGAATAGTTTCAGGCCAATGGTTTTAACTTCTGCGTTGGCGAAGTTATTAGAACCTATTCTGAGGAGCAAAGACACAGTCATTTGGAAATCTTCAGATGAATCGTGTACAGCAAAGCGGTGGAGGAACTCAGCAGGTCAGGCAGCATTTATGGTGGGGAATGGACAGTTGACGTTTCGGGTCGAGATCCTTGTTGTTGTCCTATACCCTGACTCCATTATTTCTCTCGGCCAATATCTCTTCCTAGCTACATCGGCAGCACCTCTGAAGTCCTTTGACAGCTTGACGAATTCCTGGACCCAATATACTTACCTTCACCATGGACAACCAAACGCTCTTTAGCTCCATTCCATACCCTCCTGACCGGAGGAGCTTTCACCTCTTCGTTGAACAGAGGCCAAATCTGTTCTCTTCAGTCACTACCCTCTTTCCTGGCTGAACTAATTCTTACCTTGAACAACGTCTTCTTTGGCACCAACCACTTTCTCCAAATCAATTGTCTGAATATCAGAGCTCAAGTGGATACCCATGTTTCTCGGATAATAACATGGTACAGTCTTTTTTTTTACTTATTTCCGCACAGCACCCTCTCTTTTCTCTGTTTTCCATTACACTGATAACTGTACTGCTGTCGCATCTTGTTCTCATGGAAAATTAACCGTTCATGACATTTGCTGCCACTTCCTCCCCTCCTCTCACTTCCACAGTCCCCGACTTATCCTCTCGAGTCTTCTATTTCCATCTCAGGTTATTTATTAATCATCAATGTTCCCACACGTCCACCGACACTCAGTTACTTTAACTACAACTGCTTCCTGCAAGTATTCAATTCTCCAAGTTTCTCCAGTCCTGTCGTATCGGCTTTGTCGTTGAGCCTTTCATCACCTGTGCTTTCGGAATGTATTCCTTTCCCTTTGGCCTTGGCTTTCACTCTAAAATAGCTGACCTCTCAGATATGTTTCCTCCTTATCCGGCACCTCTCCCACCATTTCTTCTTCCACGCGGAGCAAGAGTAGGGTTCCTATTACTTTCATCTTCCAACCGACCATTCTCCACATTGAACAAATCATCCTACCTGATGCCTGCCTCCTCCAATCTGATGCACCATTGGTCATTTCCTCTTCACCTCTCACTTATCTCTGAAACTCACTGGTTCACCCTTGCATCTCCCCCGAACATTCGTCTACACATGGCATTTTCCCATGCAACAGTGGAAAAATGCAACAACCAGCCTTTTACCTCTTCACTTCCTGTTGCGCACGGACACAAACTCTTTTTTATGGTGAGGCAACGAGTTACTGGTACTTCTTTCAATCTAATATTCTGCACTGTGAAAACGAATACAACTTCAGATGGTGGAATATGAAACAACAACAGAGATGCTGGAAGAACTCAGCCAGTCAAGCAGCATCTATGGAAAGAGAAACCAATCAACGTGACCCTGGCTTGGCAATAGGACAAGGAGGAGGATGGTAGAAGTCTGTGTTTGTGATTAGGTACCTTTGACTACAGATGTGCCAAAGGAACAAGAGTTGGGATCCTTCCTCTTTGTAATATACGAGAATGACGAAGCGGATGTTGATGACATGAAGATCAAGTTCTTCGATGACATGAAGCCTGGCGAAATGGTTTATAGTGTAGTCTTAAGCTATAGCGTGCTATGGAAGTCCTGGTGTAAATGTGCTGAAGATGGCAGATGAAATTTAATACAGATAAATGTGAGGTGATGTATTTTAGTAGTCCGAATGAGGCTACAACATACACAATGAATGGCAAGTCTTGGAGAATATTGAGGGGAAAAAAAAGAACATTGGTGTACAAGTACATAGATCCTTGAAACTGGCCATGCAGATAAATAACGACGCTAGGAAGGTATATGGTATACTGGCCACCATTAGTCGGAACATTGAATACGGAAGTAGGGAGGTGAAACTCCAACTTTATAAATCCTGGATCAGACCTCACATGGAGTATTGTGTGCATTTCTGGTCATAATGCCACAGGAAAGGTGTGATAGTGCTGGAGCAGTACAGAGGAGATTCGGCAGGGTGCTGCCTCAGATGGAGCAGGTTATGAGGAGAGACTGGAGAAACTAGGTCAGTTTCCCTGGAGCGGAGGAAGTTACGGAGGAGATATGATTGATATAAAATTAAGAAGGACAGACATCGGGTAGATTGCAGGACATTTTCCCCGTGTCAGACGTAGATAAACCTAGAGTTTGTAGATTTAGGGTAAGGGAGAAACGATTTAAAGGGAATACGAATGGTACTTTCTTTACCCAGAAGCTAGTAAGTTACTGGAATTTATGCCTAGTTGAAACTGAAGGGTTCCCGCGGTAAATACCAATATTATCTGCGTTTCAGTGTGCAATGTGGCCGTGTCTGCACCATCACCGTCCGACCTTGGGGTCGTCCATCCTTCATCTTCTCACCTGTCCTTTATCCCTCGCCGTTCCCTGACCTCGCCGTTCTCGGTCTCTCATGCTTCCACCGTTCTTTCATCCTTTGCCTGTTGCTCAACTGTTCCCAGATCCCTTCCCTCACTGTCTGTTTCTCAACCCACGCCGTCTGTTGCCTCCCACGTTCATCAATCCCTCGCTGATTCTCCCCCCCCCCCCAACACACATACACACAGACTCCCGTTACTTGCTTTCCCACTCTCTTATTTTGTCGTTTGCCCAACAGTGGCTTGCTGAACCCTCGCCGCTCCCTGGTCCCTTGCTCTGCCTCCAATTCCTCACCTCGTTAAAGATCCCTTATCCCTTCACAAATTTCTTTGTTCCCTCACTGACCACTCAATAATCCTTCGTCAACTCGACGATCCCTCGCCGCCTAACCGTTTGGGACATAGCGGCTTGCCTGCTTTTAGTCACATTAATTATTCCTGGCCATTGGACTAGCCCCTGTGTTATTTTGGGGTACCGAAGTGTCTCCCATCGTGAAGATTGATGCAAAGATCGATAAGACGTTTCTACCAGTTCCTTGTTTCCCGTGATTAATTTCCCAGTCTCACCTTATAGGATTCCCACAATTGCACAAGATACCCTTTCCTTTCCTACCCAGAGAATCCCTTGCTGTCAGTTTTGTTATTACTTACCAGTTTTCTCTTTTTAACAATTTTGTCCCCAGCCCCCGCCCCATTTGTCTTAATAAATATCTCACTGATGGTTCATGGAAAATTCCCAGTCTTCTGGTCTGTCAGCAGCCCTTACCATTGTAAACGTTTTGGTCTTTCATCTAATATTTTCCTGGCCCTCCGATGTTACCCACGTATGGATCATCTTTCCCATCCGATCATTTTTATGCAAATGGTACAAATTTCTGCTGAGCGTTCTAGACAAGCTGTTTTAATATGTCTCTGCTCATCCACAGACCTAATGCTGAGCCTGATTTCCAGTCTATTCCAGAAATTTCTAATTCATATCTTCATAATTCGCTTTATATAAGTTAAGGACATTGGTTTTGGACCGGGGATTACACTCCCAAACTCTATTCGGAATTTTATAATATTTAGTAAGTGTGAACCAACTCAGGGAGTCATATGTCGCTCATAAACAAAGATCCGAGCATTCTGATTTACGTCGGGTACACTGATGTCCTTGCAGTGTATCCCCACCCTGATATCCTGGGTGATATCCTGGAATGTACCAAATTCCGGAACGGTGCAGAGGAATCTAGCAAATATGACATCGTTATTCAGTGAAGGAGAGAGAATGTGCAGGAGGGTGGTGGGGGGGGGGGGGAGGTGGGGTTCGGTGCGGAGAATGGGGAAATGCCGGTCATTTATCCTCTTATGAGTTGTGAGGAGTGTGTTCGGGTCTGTTATTGAAGAACTGGAACAGTGCCCATGGGAAGTGACTTTGTTTTGTTTTTTCCAACGTCAGTTGCCACGAATTGTCCAACTCCATCCTCGGAGCACGGCAACGGCTGTTTGCATAGTCTGTCTATGTGTTTGTGTGAAATGGATATAGAGAGGGAGACCATATCGGGTGGGACCCTTCCAGGCATTTAAGTTGCTGCCATGGGAGCGCAGTGGACTCCACACAGCTGCTGACGGGTTGAAATCAGAGAGGCCTTCAGCCCCTAAATACCCACCCTACAGAAGCAGACAGCAGCAACACACACACACACACACACACACACACACACACACACACACACACACACACACACACACACACACACACACACACACACACGCCTTCACACAAACGCTCATCCTCTTTTGCAGACACACGAACGCATATAGAAATATACACTGTCTCCTGAACACACGTGCACACACGTTACCTTCAGAAATGTACTCTCTTCCTTTGGTGTGCACGTTCGCATACGAACTCCACATACCGAAATATAAATACTCATACACACACCACACATACAGAAATTGTCTTTCTCAAGTGCAAGAACATCGCACATACAGAAATGCACACTCTTGCACATGCAACTGCACAGACACTACACATACAGAAACACTCACACCCTTACACATACATGCAAGCCCACTGCAAATACAGAAACGTGTACACTCTCACATAAAAAAATGCACAAATAAAAGCACGCATTTATTCACCAGCACAAATGCATACATGTTGCATACATGAGCTGCAATCTTGCACACCCATGCACATGCACATTATACATGCAATCATTCAAATACTAAAAGGTATGCATTTAAGGTGAGAGAGGTAAGTTTAAAGGAGACGCACGAGCAAGTTTTTTTTAGAGAATGCAAGGTACCTGGAAGGGGCAGCCGGGGGTAGTGGCGGTGGTGGAAGCAGAAACGATAGTGACATTTCAGAGGCTGGTAATTAAACATCTGAATATGCAAGGAATGGAGGGATATGGATCATGTACAGGCAGAAGAGATTTGGTTTAATTTAGCATTACGTTCGGCCCAGACGTGGTGGGCTGCAGCTCCTGTTCCTGTGCTGTACTGTTCTATGTTCTATGTTCCAACACCCGGGTTACCTCTTCAAAAACTCTAACAGGTTTGTTTCACACGACTTCCCACGTACAAATACTGGTATATCATGTCCCTCAGAATTCCCTCCAGTAAATTACCCATCACTCCTGTCAGGCTCACTGGACTATAGTTCCCCGGCTTGTCTTTGCTGCGTTCTTAATTAACGGTACAACATTAGCCACCCTCCAGTCTTCTGCAACTTTAACTTCAGTTGGAAATATAGGCCAGGAAATGGCAGACGGGGTTTAATATGGACAAGCGTGAGGTGTTGCATTTTGGGAGGTCAAATGTAAGAGGAAAGTACACAGTTAATGACGAGACGTTTAGGAGCATTAATGCACAGCGGATCTTGTCGTCCAAATCCATTGCTCCCTGAAAGTGGTAATAAAAATGAATAGGACGGTGAAGAAGGCGTATGGCATGCTCGTTTTCATAACTCTGGGCACTGAGCATAAAAGTTAGGCACTCATGTTGCAGCTGTATAAAACTTCATTCACAGCACATTTGGAGTATTGTATGCAGTTTTGTACGCCGTATTACAAGAAGGGCGTGGAGGCCTTGTAGCAGGCGTAGAATATGTTCACTGGGGTGTTACCTGGATTAAAGATTATAAATTTTAAGGAGACGTTGGACAAACTTGGATTGTTTTCTCTGGAGAGTCAGAGGCTGAGAGGTGACCAGATAGAAGTAGATACAATTATGAAAATTCAGACAGAGGGATGATAGTCTGAGTATTTTGCCCAGGGTGGAAATCCCAAATAAAAGACAGCATAGCTTTAGGTGAGAGAAAGGAAGTTTAAAGGAGCTTTACTGGGCATTTTTTAACACCCATATTGGATGCGCTGCCTGGCGAGGTGGGAAAAACAAATACATAACATCCACTAAGAGGTAGTTGGACAGGCACATGAACAGACAAAGGATGGAGCGATATAGGCAATATGCAGGCAGATGGCATTCGTTTAATTTGGCATCATGGTCAGCACAGATATGGTTGATCAAAGGGCCTGTTCTTCTGCTGTACTGCTTTATGAGCTATGTAAATATGGTAAGTTTATTCAAGGGGAGATAAGACAGTGTAGCTAGCGTGCGTGGTACGGAAGTTACTGGAAGAAGATCAGACCGATAGGATTACTCTACACATGGAACTGCAGGGAGTAATCAAAGCCAGTCAGCATTATTTTGTCTGGGGGAGATCCTGTTTGACCAATTTCATTGACGTTTTGGAAGTGGTAACAATATGCGTTAACGAGGGCGGTGATGTTGAAGTGGTCGAAATAGACTTCACCGAGGCCTTTGCCGAGGGCTCATAAGGAAGACTTGTCCAAAAGGTTCGAGTCCATGGGATCCAAGGCAAGTTAGCATCCAACATTGGCTTGGTATTAGAATATGGAAGGATATGGTGGAGGCTTGTTTTTGTGTTTGGAAGCTTTTGACCATTGGCGTATCATAGGAAACATCGCTGTGACCTCTGCTTTTTTATACAGTACATTAAGTATTTGGATATGAATGTAGTAAATATGTTCAGTAAGTTTGCAACTGACATGAACATTGGAGGTGTTGTTACAGTGAGATGTGTATATTTAAGTTACAAGAGGATAATGATTATTTGGTAAAATGGGCAGATAAATGACAGATGTAATTTATCCTGATAACATCAAGATGATTTACTTCAGAGTACTGATAAGTACATGGCAAAGGCAATGAATGGTAGATTGCGAGGGAGTATTGAGGAATAGAGGAACCTTGGTGGACATGTCCAAAGATCCCTGGGGCTGGCAGCAGAGGTAGTTAATGTGGTGATGAAAGCATATGGGATACTTGCTTTCAGTAGTTGGGGCACAGAAAAAAAAGAGCAGAGAGAACATGTTATAGCTTAATAAAACATTGGTTTGGCAACAGCTGGACTACTGTGTGCTGTTCTGGGCACCACAATATGGGAAGGATGTGATAGCACTGGAGTGGTGGCATAAACTGGATGTTTAGGGCGACGAGTTTTAAAGGGGATATGAGGAAGATATTTTCCCACCAAGAAACCATTTGGAATTTGGATCACACTGCCTGAGTAGGTGATGGAAGTATGTGCACCCAAAGCCTTTTAGAAGAGCATTGACGAGCACTTGAATTACCAAGGCAAGGAAGGCTAGGGACCAAATACTGGTAAATGGGCTTAATATGGATTTGTTACTGGTTGTCAGTATGGACATGATGGGATAAAGGGTCTGCCTTTGCACTGCATGACTCTTTGACTCGATGATGTTCTTTGAGAACGTGAGCTCTGGACAGTTCTGTTTACTACATTAGAGGAAACATGCAACTTCACTGATAAGTTACAAGGGAGTGGATATTTCTTGGACTGGAAGCTTTTATTGTGAGTAAAGATTAGAGAAACTGGAACGTTTCTTTGAGAAAAGAGGAGACGGGGGGGGGGATGGGGGGAGTTGATTTAATTGCATATAATTATGAGGGGCCTGGAGAGTAAATCGAAAGGGCGTATTGTGCAGAGGCGTTACAAACCACGAGGCAGGGATATAAAGTAATTGATGGAATAATTGGAGGGAAGACGCTCCGCAAAATCTAATGGGACTCTGGAACTCAGCATATGAAAGGGCGTGAGAGGCAGAAACTTACATCATATTTAACCAGTACCAGGGTGTGTACTTGATCTGCTATGACTTGCAGGGCTACGGACCTAGTGTTGGAATGTAGGATGAGTCTGGGAACTCATTTACAACCAGCACAGGACCGATGTGCAGAAGGTCGTACAGATTAAACGACTTTGCGATTCTCCCTTGGATCTCATGAGCCTTGACCTTCAAGAGCTGATGGCTGTGTTAAAGCTTTGCTAAAATCAATGTGAACTACATCAGATGCATCGCCCTCATTGACCCTCCCTATTATGTACTCAAGGAATTCAAACAAGTTAACAGACACGAACTTCCCTTAGCAACTCCATATTGAAGCCCTGAATAATTCATCCTTTTTATTATTTGGTTTAGGTTGAACCTACAGTATAATACTTTTGCTACAGCTGAATTTAAAGCAATATAAATTGGTCCCTGATGGTCAGCACAGACATGTAATTCCTCTAGTTCCTCCAGACAGCCTTCCTGTCTTTTCAAACAAGGATGCGATGTTGGGTGTCGTCCACTTCTCTGGCACCAATTCTGAAGCATGAGAGCCAAGATTGGGCCCAACTTTGATCAATAGTTACTCAAAAACAGTGGATCAGCAAGAAGCTGCAAGAGATTATGCAATTTCTGGAATCTGAAGCAACACACACATAATGCTGGGAGAACTTAGCTGGTCAAGCAGCATTTATGGAGGGAAATAAACAGTCAACGTTTCGGGTCGAGACCCTTCATTAGGATTCCTAAGTGTAGAGAGGATTTGCTACAACGGAAAAGGGTTTTGTGAAACCATTACTCGAGCAATATGTTCATTTCAGGCCTCCATAACTCAGTAGCACAACCTAGGATTCCAGGCAGAAAATTAAGCTTCATGGGTGGCTTAATATGATGGGTGATTTGTCCAATGAGGAGAGAGTGAACGCATATTCACTGGAATTTAGAATAAGAGGAGATTGCACTGAAAGCTGTAGAATTCTGGGAAGGGTTTCTCCTTTTGCCTGGAGAACTGAGAGATCGAGCGATGGTCAGCAACAGGGCTTCCACAACCTTGTATTGTTTTCTCTGGAGCGATGGAGGCTGACGGGCGACCTGGTGGACGTGTATAAAATAACGAGAGGAAAATATAGTGTAGATAGGCACGTATTTTTCCCAGGGTGAAAATGTCAAGTAGTAGAGGGTGCAACTTTAATGCGAGAGGTGACAATTTAAAGCAGATTTACGAGGCATTTTTTAACACAGACAGTGGTGGGTGCCTGGAACGCCCTTCCAGGGGAAGAGGTAGAAATAGATACCGTAGCAACATTTAAAAGCCGCTTGGACAGTAACATAAACAGACAGGGAGTGTTGGGAAATAGGCCATTTGCAGAGTGATGTTCAATTTAAATTGACATCGTGTTCGGCTGGATATCCTGAGCCGAAGATGCTGTTGTGTTTTAAGTGCTGAGCGTGGACTGCAATGAACTCCGGACTGATAGGATCCTAGCTTGGGCAGACCAATAGCATCGCCTATCGTTACCCTTCTGGTGCCATGACTGTCATTGTACTGACGCTCATTTGCTGTTGTGGAAATGATATAAATATCAGACATCATGTAAGCAGTGGTTCCACCCACCTGCTCAATCCTCTCTGCTAAAGATGTCTGGCAATGCAGCCTCCTTATCAACGAAGGAGTCAGATGATCTCCCATGAAACATGGCTTTGACCCCATGGAACCTCTTGTCATGATGAATAACCTCATAGATATTAAGGGAACTGAAATGCTTACTAAGCATGTGGAGCTCGGCATTCTGAGGGGATCATGTATGAGTAACAATGCGCAGTTGACTTCTGACTGCACCTTGTGGAGGCCAGAAGTACTACAAATCCTCTTGTATTCAATCTTGCCACCTCCTCACTGTAATCAACGGAAACAAAATCCCCCCCCCCCCCCAACACACACACACACACATCCACAACTCCTGGGGCGAAGAGCTCGGAAACTGGAATGTAACATGAGAAAAGGTCAATCATTCACTTTGTTATTTAGAATACAAAAATGTAATATAGTTAACGGTGAAGTTTTTTGAAATGTTGATATTCAAAGATGCTTTGTCCTTGTATCTGAATCACAAGAGCTTCATGTGCAGGTGCTGGAGGCAATTGAGGAAATAACTGGTAGGTGGACCCTTATTGTGAGTGAGTTAAATTCAAGTGCAAGGAGTTTTGCTGCAATTACACAGGGCTTAATGAAGAGCGCTGAGTTCATTTACGACCTCTATGATTCTTGGCTCAGAGACAGACAATTGAGATTCATAAGGTGAATTCATAGGATCACAAGATCACAAGATAAGGGAGCAGAAGCAGGCCATTCGGCCCATCGAGTCTGCTCCAAGGAAAAGGGAAAAAGAAATGGGGTGGGAAAAAAAGAGAGAGAGAAAAAAAAACTATTCTAATCCCATTTGCCAGCCTTATCCCCATATCCCTTGATACCCTGACTATTTAGATATCTGTCTATCTCCTCCTTGAACACCCCCACTGATCTGGCCTCCACTGCTGTGCGTGGCAAGGAGTTCCAGAATTTCACCACCCTCTGGGTAAAGAAACTTCTCCTCATCTCTGTCTTGAAACTGTACCCTCTAATTCTAAGATTGTGCCCTCTGGTCCTGGACACGCCCACCAAGGGAAACAGCCTAGCCACATCTACTCTATCCTTACCTGTCAACATTTTAAATGTCGCTACGAGGTCCCCTCTCATCCTTCTGTACTCCAGCGAGTACAGTCCAAGAGCCGACAAACGCTCATCGTACTTAAGCCCTTTCATTCCTGGAATCATTCTCGTAAATCTCCTCTGAACCCTCTCCAACGTCAGCACATCCTTCCTAAGATGCGGGGCCCAAAACTGCGCACAGTATTCCAAATGAGGCCTCACTAGCGCCCCGTAGAGCCTCATCAACACTTCCTTACTTTTATACACTATACCTCTCGAGATGAATGCCAACATAGCATTCGCTTTCTTAACCACCGATCCAACCTGGTGGTTAACTTTTAAGGTATCTTGTATAAGTACCCCCAAGTCCCTTTGTACTACCGCACTATCAATCTTCTCTCCTTCTAGATAATAATCTACCCGCTTATTTCTACTTCCAAAGTGTACAACTGCACATTTCTCAACATTGAATCTCATCTGCCATTTTCTTGCCCATTCTCCTAAACTGTCTAGGTCCCTCTGCATTCTTTCTATTTCCTCTATGCTCCCTACTCCTCCACTTATCTTGGTGTCATCCGCAAACTTAGCCACACAACCATTTATTCCATCATCCAAATCATTGATGCAACGAGGAGAGACTAAGATTGTATTTACTGAAATTTAGCAGAAAGAGACGTAATCTCATTGAAAGCGGAGGAATAATGGTAAGTGTTGAGGGTTGTCAGGTTGCTGCTGAGATATTGCTCCCGCTGTCTGGAGAACTGAAAGCTGCAGTTATGCTCATAAGGTAAGTTGCTAATTCTGCTGTCAGTGGAAAAGGAGTGTTCTTACTATGTGACCATTGCGAGCTTGCTCAGATAAGGGAAAATTCAGCATAAATGCAGAAGTGTCTGGATGAGCATCATCTGCAATCAGCAGCAATCGATGTGGTCTCAAGAAATGTCCTGTGTAAATATATTAGCTCGCTTTGCGCTTCTTCATAACTTCGCTTTCTGCTACTTGATAGTGCTGCGTGATGGGAAATAGTTTGCTTCACTGTTCACATACTCTACTGTCACGTATGCTTGTGGTTTTAGAGTTTAAATAGCGAGACTGTGATAGAGGCGTTGAGCTTACCTCCATGAAGACAGACGCTGGCTACAAAGCCGAATTACCACTGCCCCTCGTTCTCCAGTAGGTGACGTAGAATTGTTTTTACTGATGGTATGCAACGTATGATCTAACTCTGTTCTGTAGAGGTTTGAACCAGACTGTGAAGATTAAGTCTTCTCATACAATAAACCAAACTGTAGGAAGAGACGAAAGATGAAAGTGGGATGACTAACAATCTGTCAGTGTTACGGGATGAAGCAGAGATGAAAATCTGATCACAGGTCCAGAATCTGTAGAAATGCCCGCCCAATGTCCCCAGATGTAATGTGCTCCAGATGGAGTCAGTTGTCTGATGAGGTATGGGGTTGAGAGACTTCATCTCCAAGATTTAGACTAGAGAAAATAGGGTTGGTCATCTTCGGGCAAACCTTGAGAGCAGATTACACAGAGGCGGTCTGGATTGCAGTGAGCTTTGAGAGGAGAGGTAGGGGGAAGAAAATGCATCGGGGAATGATTCAATGACTGGGGTTCATGCATTTAAAGTGACGGGCAAGAATTACCAAAGGGATTTGAGAAAAAAAAACTTTGTGACCCTTTAAGTAGCAATGATCTGTAACTCACTGCCTTTTGGGGTAGGAACAAAATCAGTCCAGGCTTTCGACCAGTTTGGGATCGGTGGAGGGACAATAATTTACAAGGCTGTGAGGAATGAGCGGGGACTGGGACGGACGAGATTGTCCTACAGAGATAGCATGAACTCGATGGGTTGAATGGCCACTTTCCGTGCTCGAACGATTCTAAGATTTGATTCTGCGAAGGAATATTTTTTCTGATTAAATATGCCATCAAAGAAGGAGAAAGTGAACAATTTTTTCCCTTGTGCTGTCTCCAGATTTCTGACCCTTCCAGTGCGTGGAGCGTGTCAAGTGAACGGCTTGTTCAGTATTAAATTGAACACTGAAGCACTGTCAGAGTCGAGGTTTGTGCCATCAATTGACTATTGAAGGTAACGTGAAAAAAAACATTCACCTCAACTCCACTCACTCGGGGAAGTGGCTAAGGAGATGAAAAGAATGGCTTCAATTATTGTTTGTCTTTTTCTAAAGAAAGGATCCCCAAATCCAGTTAGCGCTTGTGTATCCCGTTCGAAAATGAATCACGCCACTTCGCCAAACTACTCTCTGCTCAAATAAGTGCAACATGGTCCTCAGGTGTCTCTCTAGCGTCTTCTTGGCCTAACCAACCGCACTTAAGCAAGTCATCAGACGTCATTTCCCAAAGGGAGAATTTGGAATTTGATTCATAACAGGACAGTGTCCTGAAACCGAAGGGCATTTCAGAGGAACACTTTACACAATACCTTCCAGGTTCCAAGGGTGACCCTGGGCTTCCAAATACCTGACTCTTTCTCACACCCTGATGTCCTTACCCTCTTGCACTCTTTCAATGAAAGCCAGCATTAGTCCAAGTAAAGGTAGAGCATCTGCCACCTTGAATCATTACAGATTCAGAACTTAGCCCTGAATTCAATTTCAAATAACCATCATTTCCAGCTTATATGTTTATATCAGAACTTCCCGGTTCTCTCTCTCTCTCTCTCTCTCTCTCTCTCTCTCTCTCTCTCTCTCTCTCACTCACACACACAAACAAACAAACACACACACACACAGAGAGAGAGAGAGAGAGAGAGAGAGAGAGAGAGTCTGTATTTCTTGCAATGCAGGTTGTGACATCAAGACCAAGCAAAAATTTCATTCTTTAATGAATCAAGAACAAAAAGATCATCATTCATGAGCAAAAGATCAATTTCAGAACAGGATTTGCCAACACATTCTTCGAACGTAGATGAGGCACTTGATCAGATGCAGCAACGTTCGTGTCTTTCCTTCACTCTCATTGTTGATGTGTTTTGCATCCCGTCCACATTGCTTCAGTTGGTAAAAATTAAACTGTTCGGTGCATACTGCAAACGGCTTCTCATTGTGAAAGATTTCACTGTTGCATTTATAAGAGTAGAAATTGCTTACAGCAATTGTGAATATCCTTGCTGAGAACACCCTGGAAAGTTGTGTACAGTTTGGTTCTCTTTACCAAATAAGTGATATTATTGCTGCAGAGGGATTGCAGTGAAGTTTCACCAGCGCAGTTCCTGGGATAGGGATCTGTGATATGAAGAGAATTGTGAGTCAGCTGAACACATACTAATTTCTGGATGAGAGGTGACATCATTGGACTGAACGAAATTATTACAAGGCGTAACACCATAGACATGAGAAGGATGTTCCTCTGACTGAGGAGGATAGAACCCAAGGGCATTCTCAAAATATGGGGATTGACATTTGGGACTGAGATGAGAAGAATTGTATTCATTTCGAGGGTGATGATTCTTTGGAATTATCATCCCTCCAGACAGTGCATCTTCATTCAAAGAAGAATTTGATAAATTTCTAGATAACAGAGGAATCCAGAAATATGAGGATAGTGCAGGAAGTAGAGTTAAGTAGACGATGAGTCTTGATTATGTCAAATTGCATAATGTAAGGCCGAAAGACCAATTCCTGCTCCAAGATCCTGTGTTCTTATATTTTTGTGGTTGCACAAAATATCCCACTTTCCCTCTAAACTGAACTAACAATTCTTTATCTCGCTGATAGAAAGTGCCAGGTTTAATTTGCCCTCCTTCTGGAGAATCCACGCAGAGTTAATTCCGGTTGACGTACTCTCTCAGGGCAAAATAGTGATTCTTCTTTTGTCAACATCCCATCAGGTATAGGGGAAGGCATTTGTCCATTCTATGTGTGAGTTTCATTACTAAATACAAACGGAGCATTAACTTAATGCCTTGTAATTGTCTGGTGCTGCTGTTGGTTTTTGTTCCGGTTGTTGGCAGATCACCATGCTCTGGAACCCACTTTACACCGTCCAATCCTTTTTGACGTTCATGTAGTTTCTTCTGATTGATGTTAGACCAGTGTACCATTCTGGACAGTGTTACAGCACAAACCTTTCGACTGGTTTTGTCCATGGCACAATTCGATCCACCATACTGCGGTTCCAACTTTCCTACCCATGTGTAATTCTTCACCATCACCTGATTCGTCAAGTCTCTTTCTTATGGTTCACGTGGCTCTAAATTTATTTAACTGGCGGGATGTTTGCGCTGACATTCTCTACAGCTTGGTGATAATCTCTTCAAATAGCGATGAGAATTCATGGGGAATTGTGAAGTTGAAACATGCAAGCTGAAACCAATTTACGTACAAATTCGTCTGTCAATTTAGACGTCATTACCACCAGTCCCGTAAACGTGTTTTTTTTTGTGTGATTCACGGCAAGGCCATGCCATTATCCTTTGTAACTAATGATATCTTGGTGTTGTCATGTTTTCCCGTTTTCCTCACGACGACGTTCAAAACTGATATAAAAGTAGCAAATGTTGGAAAATCTCACAGGCCAGAATGAAGGGACCAAACTCCAGAACGTTGACTGTTTCACCTTGCACAGATGTTGACTGGCCTGCGGAGCGTTTCCAGCATGTTCTGCTTCTATTTCTGTTTCCCAGCATCAGCTGTCTTGTTTTAAATTGTGAAGTCCTTGCATCTGTGTCCTTAACATTGCTACCCCTCATCCACACCCCAGCCGCCACCCCCCCCCCCCGCCCTCCTTTGTGGCAGACATGTCCATGTGTGATGTTGTCTCTTAAAGCTAAAGGTATTTTTTGATTTTGGAACGAACAAATCTTCCTTGGAGATATTCAGTACTGTCTTCTACTACTGAACTTTGCGTGCTACTGAGTAAATCTGTCACAGCAGCAATCTTCCCGTCAAAATTTGTGATACGCAAGCTTAACGTTGTGTTATTAATTATATATTTACATGAACTTTGCGTGTTCCCCAAAGGTCAAATCATTGCGTTTGTGCTTGTTACCAAGTGTGTAAAACCTCTGAGCCCTGAGTTATTGACTTTTATCTCTAAATTTTTGCTGCATCTTTCGGGAAACTGTAATGTGACTGAAGGGTTTGCACAGGCTCTTCCTCTTCTTCCTGTAGTTCCTGCAACTATTCTTGTTCTGGGCAACTTTCTCCTCTCCTTCTGTAGAATGGCTTGGCTCCTTTTAAGATTTCCTTTTACTAATGTCTTCCGGTCTTATGCTCCAGTTCCTGAAAACATTCACAGTTTTTCTCTCCCTCCAACAGAGCAGACTGTCCTTCACTGTCCTTCCAGAAGCAATGATTGACCAGATCGACTACAAAGTCATTTTCTTATATCTAGTCTGTAGCAATATTACACTGTCCTTCTCTCACTTCATTAATATGCACACTAACCCTGTCTCCAGTGGCCCAACTTGTATTTAATGCACCTTCAGCCAACGTGTTTGCCATAAAATTGTTCAATGTTGGAGTTTGGTACTAGACCAATTGTGCGCATGTGGAGCACTGTGCAACTGCCCATATCTGCTAATCATTCTAAACTTACGTGGCGGATCTCCCACATCTGCATAAGGTGCGTTGTTTTCCTTCATGGACACATTATTCTTCACTCTCAACTCGTACTTTTCTTTCAGCTTCCACAGAATTCTCTTCCAGACTTTTCTATCCCACACTTGAAACATTTCCTTCATCCACAACATAGACCAGGCCTCTCTGCCACTGAAACTACTGATGCGTCTTTTCGAATTCTTCCTTTCCTGATGGATGGTCAGCGCATGCGTTAGTTCCTCCTCCTGCCCTCACAACAATCGGACGATGCCTTTAACTCGGTTCGTTGCAGAGACGCAGGATTAATTTCTTCCCGTTCATCGTCCGCAGCTTTGATAGTTTTCCATTATTGGTGCTGTAACTCAACCATTTGTTCTTCTCTAAAGCTGCACCTTGTATCTATTATTGCCATTAGTGTAAAAGAGGTATACCGCATGGAATCATGTCCTTCAGCCCAAATAGTCCATACCGACTAAGTTGCGATCCGATCTAGTCCCATTTGCTTGGGTTTGGTCCATATTCCTCAGAACCTTTCCTCTCCAAGTACATGGTTAAATGTCTTTAAAACGTAGTTATACTCTCTTGTCTAACAACTTCCATGTTCCCACCATTCACTGTGTAAAAAAGTTGGCCCTCAGATCCATTTTAAATCTTTTTCCTCTCACTTTAAAACTATACCTTCTACTTTTCGACTTCCTTGCACGGGGCGGAAAAGACTGTAATCATCCACCTTACCTATGCCTCTCTTGATTTTATGAACCTCCATGCGGTCACACCTCAGCCTTCTTCGCTACAGGAAAGAAATACCAAACTATCCAGTCTCTCCTTGTAACTCAAGCCTTCCAGTTCCCGCAAAATCCTTGCGAATATATTCTGCACAATTTCCAGCTTAAAATTGGAAAAGAACAGAGGTGCAGCTTTAGAGAAGAACAAATTATTGACATTCTTGGTATATCTGGGCGACCAGATCTGCCCAGGATACTCCAAGTGTCGGATCACAACGATTTGTACAATTTGTAATATAATGTCCCAACCCCTGTACTCAACTCCCTAACCGATGAAGGCAAGTGTGCCAAACACCTGCTTCATCGCCCTGTCTACCTGTGTCTTCACTTTCAGGTAACCATGTCCCTGTACCCACTGGTTTCTCTGTTCTACAACACTCTCCTGGAGCCTGTCTGATTTAACAACGTCTCGACTTGTCGGAGTTAAATTCCATCTGTCTTTCGTTGGTCCACTTCCCCAGTTGATTCAGATCCCGTTGCAATTATAATCCTGTTCACTGTCCACTATACCGCTAATTTTATGTCATACTCAAACTTAGTAACCATGTCAACTACATACTTATCCAAATGGTCAATAGAGATGACAAACAACAGGTCCAATTCCGATGGCACATTGGAGATCACAGGCCTCTCATCTGAAAAACAAACCTCCACTACCACCCTCTGACTACTTCCTCCAAATTATATTGCATCGAATTAACTCACCCTATTTCCCATGTGAACTAAACTTCTGGACTAAGCTACCATGCCTTATCAAAGGCCTTGCTAAACACCATATAGACAACCTCTACTGCCCTGGCCTTGCAAAACCTCTTGGACACTTTTTCAAAGAATTCAATCAAGTTTATGACAGACGATTACCCACGCACAAAATCATGCTGATTTTCCCTAGTCAGTCCGTGCCTTTTCAAATGCTGGTCGATCCTGTTTCTCAAAACCCTTCCAGTAACTATCAAACCACTGATGTTCACTTTTACCTCTCATAGGTATCATATGTTCTCCTTTGGCTCTCATAACTTGCCTCTTAAATGTACTACTTTATCTATTATACTTCTCGATGGATTCGCTTGATTCCAGCTGGGAGTCACTCGCCTCTGTTTCACTGAGCAGAACCTCTATATCCCCCAAGAACCAGGATTCCTTAATCCTTCTAGCCTTGCCCTCACTCTCACATGAACATGCTGTACATGAACTCTCCCCATCTTACCTTTGAAGCCTTCCTCTTGCCAGACACTCCATTACCTGCAAACGGACTCTCAAATCAATCACATTTCCCATCCAACGTCTTCAAAATTTGCCTTGCCCCATTTTAGGTCTTTAACTTGGGGACTACTCCCATCATTTTCCCATAACTATTTTTAAACTAACATGGTCACTGGTCGCAGCATGCTTTCCCACTGATACCTCAATCACTTGTCCTGCTTCATTGACCAATGCAAGATCCAGTGATGTTTCTCTCTAGTAGGGCCATCTACATATTGTTTTGGAAACATTGACACAATTAACAAATTTTGCTCAATCCAAACCCTTTGCACTGTGGCTGTCCCACTCAATATTAAGGTATTTAAAATCACGAAATGAATCACCCATTATTACAACCCTTTTACTACCCAGCCTATATTGCCTTTCACAAAATGCTGCACAAGAGGTTGAAAAACAAGATAATATTCCATGGTGTTAGAGGCAAGTTATTTGCATGGATGGAAGATTGGCTAATTGACAGAAGGCAGAGAATGGAGATAAAGGAGCCCTATTCAGGATGGCTGCTGGTGACGAGTAGAGTTCCGCGGGGTTCAGAGTTGGGACCGCAAATTCTCACTCTATACATTAACAATCTGCATGAAGGAATTTATGGTATTTTGGCCAAGGTTGCAGACAATACAAAGGTAAGTGAGGGGACTGGTAGTATGCGGCGACAGGAGTCTGCAGGAGGACGTGGACAGGTTAGGAGAGTGGGCAAAGAATGATAATGGTATAAACTATTTTCTGAATGGGGAGATAATTCAGAAATCGGAGGTGGAAATGGACTTGGGAGTCCTAGTTCTAGATTCCCTTGAGGTTAACTTGTAGGGTTAGTCTTTAGTAAGGAAGGCAAATGCAATATTAACATTGATTTCGAGAGGACTAGAATATAAAAGCAAAGATAGCTTTCTTGGGACTTCATTAACTTTGTTAGGCGTTGGTCAGAGCACATTTGGAATATTGTGAGCAGCATGATGAGCACAAAACAAAACTAAATAAATGGGCACTTATCACGTACCGTTTTCACCATTTCAGGATAGACTAATTCAAGAAGCATATACCAGGAGAATTTGATGGATCTGGGTTCAGAAGGATGAGGGGAGATTTCATTTATACCTACCTTATATTGAAAGGCCTGGATCGAGTAGACGTGGAGAGTATCTTTCCATTAATAGGAAAGTCTAGGATCCGAGGGCACAGCCTCAGATTAAGGGGACTTCTCTTTAAAAATGAGATGAGTAGGAATTTCTTCATCCAGGACTTCATTGGGTGTACTTAGGGTAGTATTGATAGGTTGTTGGTTGAGGTAGAGGGGTATCCGGGAGATCCTTGATTTTGGATATCATTTATTGCAACCGGTGCTCCCGATGCGGCCTCCTCTTTATCGATGAGACTCGACGCAGATTGTGTCACCGCTTCACCGAGCACCTTCGCTCCATCCGCCGCAAAAGCAAGGATTTCCTGGTGGCCACGTACTTCAATTCCACTTCCCCCTCCTATACTGACATGTCTAACCATGGCCTCCTCTTCTGCCACGTTGAAACCAGACGCAGGTTGGAGGAACTACACCTCGTATTGCGCCCTGGTAGCCTCCAACCTGATGGCCTCAACATCGATTTCTCTAACTTCCCTAACCCCTCCCCACCCTTCCCTTTCCTTTCTTTTCTCCACTTTTTTCTCCCTCCTCCCCCTTGCTTTCCATTATTCTTGTGGCCTCCTCCACCATTCTCCTTCCCCTTTCCCCGTCCTTATGACCTGCCCATCTATTCCCCACTTCCCTTTATTCCATGGTCCACTGCCCTTTTCCACTGGATTCCCTCTTGTTCAGCCCTTAGCTTCTTCTACCTATCACCTCTCGGCTTCTTACATCTCCCCCATCTCCCAACCACCTATCTTCGCTATCTCACCTGGACTCACTTATCACCTGAACTAACCTATCACTTTCCTGCGTGTGTTCCCACACACCCCACCCCCCCCCCACCCCCCACGACCTTCTTATTCTGGCTTATGTCTTCCTCATTTCCAGTCCCAATGAAGCGTCTCGGCCCGAAACGTAGACTGTTTATTTCCCTCCATAGATGCTACCTGACCTGCCGAGTTCGTCCAGCACGTTTTGTGTGTGTTGACCCACCTACCTGACTAAACAATTGGTGTAATCACCTCCATGAAACTCCTATCTATAACACTCCCTGTGCCCTTTATGTTTCTGAGTGTGTCTATCTGCCACTCAGCTGTTCCATGTATTCTGAGAGAAGCTGCTGCTGGAAATTTCCTGAAAATATTGTCATCAGGGACATTGGACCGCTCCCTGACCCCCCAGATCTGACAGGCGGAACACTGCACTCCAAATGACTGACATTTCTGTCCCTTTAATAAACTAACAGACTGAGGAAAAATGAAAAAAAGTCTTAACTTGTCCTTACCTTTTTGATGTTCCTCTTCTCATCATAGCCCAGTGTTCACCAAAGCCCGCACTATGACCACCAGCAGCATTTCCAATTCAAAACAGCCCTTCTAAAAATGGCAGGTCCAATAAAGTATATCCTTTACAAATTCTATTCTTACTATTGCTGCACCTTTCACCTCCAAACTCCACTCTTTTCTTGCGGATTCTCACCCCGCTCCCACCAGCTGTTCATCCTCTCTCGCATTATCCACTGTGTTCATTGGCAGACTGGCAACAACTAGTATCCGATTCTCATACTTTTGAGCTTTAACATCTCTGATGTAAACAAAGTTAGTAGCTTTAAACAAGAAACCCGAAGTGGAAAAATCTGGAGACTGTGGATGTCCAAAAGAAAAAAAAACTGATTCGGTCACACCTGTATAATTGCGGCTACATTGACATAGATGACAATTCCTTGTGGAGGATGCGAAAGAGCGTTCAGCAGAAAATGACAAGGTGTGAGGGGTTTCAGTGACACGAGGAAATGGAGAATATGGGAACATTTCTTTGAGCTGAGAAGGTTAATGCGAAATTTAGTTCAGCAATTCAGAATCATGATGAACGTAGGTGGGTCAAGTAAGGAGAAATGGTGTCCAGAGTCGGCGGAGTTGGCAACAAGCTGGGATATTTTACAAAGTTGTCAGCTATAGCTGGTGTGGGGGTGGGGTGGTGGAGGAGGAAGTGAGAGTTTTTAAGCAATATGTTATAATCCTGGATGTGCTGCTTTTAAAGGATTCAGTCCTAACATAAGGCAAAGGTAATGGTTCTGGGAAGGTGAAATCGGACAGGAGGAATATAAAAGAAGCAGGAAAGAATTTAAACATGGAACCAAGGGGTGGGGGGTGGTTAAAGTCACCCTGAAAATGCCCTTGGCAAATGGGATTAAGGAAAATCCCAAAGCATTTTATACATGCACTAAAAACAAAAGGGTTGCTGGGAAACGGGTAGCACAACTGAAGGACATAGGATGACATTTATACCTGGAGCCAGAAGAAGTGGGTAGTTACTAAGTGTCTACTTTGCATCAGTATTCACAAACAATGGCACGGAGGACAGTAAAATTACAGAAGGGTATGTTGATTTTCTCGGCCATGTTTATATCAAGAAGGTTAATGTGTTCAATCTCTCCAAGAACATTAAGGTGGAAATGCTTCCATGGCCGATGGGATCTTTAACATATTTTTGGGAGAGGCAAGAGAGATTGATGGGGCAATGATAGAAATCCTTGCACTCTCTTTTGCCAGAGGTGAGGCCCCAGTAGACTGAAAAATAGTCCAATATTGCTCTTTTATGTGAGAAAGGCAGTAGGAATAATCCAACATTTTTTTTGGCCAGTGAGCCTTACATTGGTGGTAGGTAATCATTGAAGAAAATTCCCAGGAATAGGATTTGATCGCATTGGGAAATGCGTGGACTCACTGGAGATTGCCAGCATGGCTTTGCTCTGGGAAGGATATTTAATACGAATTTGATTGAGTTTATTTTAATGTAGCTCATAGTAAGCCGATCCAGGAGATTAAGGCACATAAAATTGATTAGATTAAAATATAACTTTGTCATAGAAGACAGGTTTAGTGATGGAGGGGTGTCATTCTGAATAGATGCCTGTGACCAGTGGAGTTCCGCATCATAATGAAGAACATTAAGGCGGATAAATAACCAGGGTCTGATGGGATCTATCTCATATTGCAAAGAGAGGCAAGAGAGGAGATTTCTGGGACCATTATAAGTATCTTTGTGTCCTCTCCAGCTACGGCCGACTCAGAGGACTGGATATTAGTCACTGTTGTTTCCTTGTTTATGAAGGACAATAGGGATGACCAGGATATTACAGGCCAATGAGCCTCCCATCCGTGGTGCGGCAACTATTGGGGAGGATTCTTATGGATAGGATTTACTTACATTTGAAAAAAAGCATTGGTTTTTCAGCGGTAGCCATCACGACGTTGTGCGGGACAGTTTATGCCTTACAAATTTGATTGAGTTTTTTGAGCAGGTGACGAAGCCAACTGATGAGGATAGCGCAGTGAGTGTTGTATATTTAGACTCGAGTAAGGCATTTGTAAAGGTCCGTCCTGGTTGGCTGATCCAGAAGATTAAGATTTATGGAATCTATGGTGACTTGGTAGATTGGATTAAAAATTGGCTTGGCCACAGAAGACAGTGGTGTTCTGCACCGTTCAGTACTGGGACTTCTATTGTTATATACCACAGACAGTTATATACACGAAACTGCAGATGGGTTGATAAGTAAGTTTGCGGATGACACGACAATTGGTGGAGTTGTGAATAATGAAAATCTTGTCAAAGCAAACAGAAGAATATAGGTCATTTGCAGATATGGACGGGGAAATGGCAGGTGGAGTTTATCCGGGAAAGTGTGAGGTGTTATAGTTAGGGTGATGAAATGTAAGAGGATACTATATAGTAAATGACATGACCCTTTGGAACACTGATGTACAGTAGGATATTGGAGTTCAAGTCCAGAGATCCCTGAAAATAGCAATACAAGTAGATAGGGTGGTAAGTAAGGTGCATGTAATTCTCGTCTTCATAGGCCGGGGATTAAGTATAGGAGTCAAAGGAGTCATGTTGCATCTGTATAAAACTTTGGTTCGGCCGCATTTGGACTATTGTGTGCAGTTATTGTCGCCACATTGCAGGAAATATGTGGAGACTTTGGATAGGGTGAAGAAGAAGTTCAAGAAGATTTTGTCTGTATTGGACAATATCATTCCAAGCTAGAATGGCATGCACAACTTGGAGTGGAATCTACAGGTGGTGGTGATCCTTTCTTCTGCTGCCCTTGTCCTTCTTGGCCGTTCAGCTCATGGCTTTCGAAAGGGCTCTTGGAGTGTTCTGGGTGGGTAACCTTTTTAAGAGTATGCACGCTGCAGCCACTGTGCACTAGTGCTGGAGAGAATGAGTGTTTTAGGTGATGAATGAGGATGCAAATCAAGACTGATGATTTATCCTGGATGATGTCAAACGTTATGAGAAACTTTGGAGTTGCACTGATCAGGGATAGTGGCATCCTGCTCCTGACTAGCATATTGAATGTGCTGGAATGGACCTGGGTGTTCGGAGAGGAGTCACTCTACACAGACTTTTCCTGTTCTTTTAGTCACAATAAGTAATTGCAGATTGCAGTTCAGTTTCTCTCCAATGATTGCATATGAGATGTTGATGGCTTGGGACACAGATTATGGTAATCTCGTTGAATGCAAATGGTAGGAAGAAAGTCTATCTGTCATGTGAATTTTACTTTGCTCTTAGCAGCCCATGCCTGAATATTGTCTAGTTCTTGCTGCATGCAGACAAATACTGCTTCGTTTGCTAAGAAGGTGTAAATAAATTTGAACATTGTGCAATCATCAGTGAACGTCCCGACTTCTGACCTTGTGATGAAAGGAATATTGCTGATGAAGCAGGCAAAGATATTTGGGCTTAGAACACTCTCCTGAGGACTCCTGTAGTGATGTTCTGGGTCTGGGATAATTGACCTTCAACAGCAACAAACATTCTCCTTTCTGTGATCTATGATGCCAACCTTTGAAGTTTCATTCCATTGATATTCGCTGACTTCAAATATATCAGCATTTCACCTCACCACTGAATTCAACTGTTAGGTTCAATTTCGACCAAGGCTGCAATACTTGGGCTTGTTAATGCTCTGTGGATTGACGAGTAGATTTTTGATGAGTCTCTGTTTCTCTCATTCCCCACCATCAATATCCACTCACCTTCTCACAGCAATTTCCCGTATATCGGCGTGTGTCCATTTCCTTTGTCGCTTCACAGCACCTTGTGCGAAAACAGTCCTTCCAGGTGAACCAGTGTCACAGGCGCATGTCTTCCAATCTCATGGACCACATTCAGAGCTGGTCAGTTGCTCCACTGAGCTGGTAAAACCAAATATAGAAGTCCACAATGGTACCCCTGGGCTTATAACTTTCTCTCCCGTTAATTCTCCATCCCACTCCTACTCTGACATCCCTCCATTTGTGCTTCTGCAGTGTTGCAATGAGGCCTAAAATAAAATTGAGAAATAACATTTCACATTCAGCCCTGGCATAATACAGCCCAAATAATCGACACTGAATTAAATAATTTCAGATAACAGCCGCTCCAGGCTTGTGCTTCATTTTTTTCTCTCTCCTCTGCTAGTAATTTCAGTAAACTTGTCCTCTCCAATACCCCTCACAAGACATTTCTTTTATTTACCAGTCTTTCCCATCCTCTCTCAGTCAGTACTACTGCCACCTGCCATTCAATTTATCAGCTTTCTCCTCTATCACTCACCACTCTGTTCCTCCCATTTTTCTCTGCGACAACTCCTAATTCTAGCTTTTCTCAATTCGGATGGAAGGTCAATGACAGGAGCTATTAACTCTGTTTCTATCTCCACAGATAGTAAATGACCTTCTGTTTCCAGCATTTCTATTCTTATTTCATTTTCTCATCATCTGCGGTATTTAGGTGTTAGATCAGGACAAGCTTGGCCTTAAGTGCCAAAGGAAGTAAGTGAATCCATAGAGGCTCAGATGGTCAGCTGAAAAACGCATGAAGTCCTTACTGTTTCTGTTAGAGCAGGATCACAGAGAAAGAAAGAATGAAGCTAATGTACAATGCAGGATGAGTGTGAAATATTGGGCTGTCGGACAAGAAACATCAAGACCCCATATTGATTCATGCCAGCCTGGACTGGTGATGAAAGGCCAGACCGATTTATTTGTTACTTTGTTTGTATTTACATCTGTGGGGGTGACGGCCAGAGTTGCAGATAACAATGGTTCAAATTAACACTGATCTGAGGGGGATGAGGTCGCCGGATTAAATGCTGTCAGCGCCAGAGTTTGAGACGTGAATTTGTAGCTAAATATGAATGAGAGGAGCGGTCTTATCCACAGGTCAGAAGCAGGCGGAGTGGACTTCAGAGGATAAAGAGGAATTTGGATGGAAAATGACTCAAGTCACTGATCACATCTGGTTGAGGACGGATTGAACAAAAACGACGGGAGATTGGTACCCGCGAGGAGAATCAGCAATATGGAAGTAAACACATCGGATAAACCGAAGGAAGTATAGTAAACACCGACCATCCGTTATCTGATTGTTCGTAAATCTCATGTTTCTACAACTGAGTGACAGACAGTGGGCAAGGACAATTCTATTTGGTTAGCGCTGAGCTTCAAAAAGTGTCTGATCGTGATATTGGGAGTTTATGTGGGTCTCCAAATAGTGACCAAGTGTGTGGTGGGATGGGAGGAAGGTGCAAAATTGCAAATAAATGACAGAACTGTGCAAGAACAATTGTATGGTGACATTGGGGGACTTTAGTTACTAAAGCTCTGATTTGGGGTCACGCTATTGTGAACAGCAAGGGGGGAGAGGATTATTTTTTGAAAAATGTTGTGGAGAATGTCTGTCGCCAGCAAGATCTCAGCCCAGATAGGAAGCAGACGTTCCTAAATCCTGTGCGAGGACTTAAGTGGGGCTGAGTGAACCAAGTATCACTGCAGGAAGGGTGAACATCTTAACATTAGTTTAGTCGTGGAGAAGAGCAGAGGTTAATCCATGGTCGAACTTCTGAAACTGACAGAGTATTAACTTCAGTGAGCTGAGATTGATTTGCACACAAATGCAGGCAGAGAAAGAATGATGAGAGACTGTTAAAGAGGGATGGCAATAATCCGGGAAAAATTTTCAAGTAGCTGGCGAATTAAGAAAGAACAAAGTGGATTTATAAAATGTGAATTATGTTTGATTAAGCTGATATATTTTCTAATGAATTATTGAACAGCGTTGATAAAGGGGTTGCAGTGCATATCTTTTTTTATGATTTTAGGAAAAAACTTAACAGAGAGAAAAAAAACACATGAGACGCCGGTTCACTAAATTATTGACATCAGGTAGACCCCATGTCATGTTTACCCCTCAGCCTACGATCGCTGACCTGTCCAACAACTGGAAGGGATTTCATAGGTCATGCAAATCAAATACTTGCTGTCAAATGAGAACAACTTGTCTCTCAGAATCTCTCCAGTTCTATTCTCCTTAAAATAAGTCCTGTTTCTGATTTATTATGTTCATTATGACGTTTGTTCCCAGGTGAGTAAATGGACATTTCATCCTGATACGTATCACTCTGCTCGGAATCATTCTGTTCACTATCTGTTTCCAATCGCGCTGCTCGCATCACTCTGCTCCCCATCTCCCCGCCCCTGATCATTCTGCTCCCACTCACTTTGCTCCGGATCACTTTGGAGCCTGTCTCTCTGCTCTGCAAAATTCTGCTCTGTGTCGCTCTGCTCGTCATCTCTCTGCTTCCCATCAATCTTCTCTTCATAGCTGCTGCAATCTGACTGTTCCAGATCACTTTGCTCCGCTCTCAGTTTCTACCTGTGCACCTGTTATTTTTTCCATCTCCTCTCAGAACTCAATTATTAGTTACTTTGCGGTTTTGTATCTTTGCCTTTTTACCCGTCATTGACAGCACGTTCTTCCCAGTTCTCTTTGCTACCCGCTCTTTGATATAGGCTAGGAAAGGGTTTCTCAAATCACTTCATTTTCAGGAGCCTCTTTGTTTCTCCCTCCCTCTGTTCCCAGCTGACTCTGATCCCAGGTTAGTGTCTTCTCATCTGCTTTCCAAACTGACTCTGTGTTTTCTCTCTTACCCACACCGCCCTCCCAGCTCACATATCCCTGTTTATTTAATCCCCAATTTGCTCCATCCTTCGGCCTCTCTGTTCATTGCTCACTTACTCCCCAGCTCCTATCTGTTACGTCCATATGTTGCCTGCTCTGTTGATCGTTGGGTCTTCATATTCAAATCTGGGTCGCTTGGCCCTGTTGGTTGGGCCTCTGTGTCCTCTTCCCGGTGTAATCACCGTGCAGTACTACTCTACTGGATCTAGGACACCTGTAAAGGCTCACGAAAATCTGGAACGTCATTACAGCACATTCTATTCATTATATTCACAAGGACAAACAGTTATTGGTCATCTAGTATTTGACATGGTGTGATTGATGAATTTGACTTGGAATGACAACTTTCTCTGGGGTTTTATTCCAGCATTCTGGTCCGCAAATGTCACCATTGTTTCAAGCTTGTAAAGGTAAACAACTGGAAAGTAATATCAGAGAGCCAGGAAGGCCGTTCTGGAACTGTGTAACTCAGGCCACTGATCTAATACTGCGTGCATTTCTGGTCTGTGCATCACAGGAAGGATGAGAACTCAAGAGGGCACACTGGGGGGTTACCGGAATAATGACACGGCTGAAAATGTTGAGTACGGAGAGACTTGCTGGCCTGCAGTGATTTTCTTTGCCACAGGTGATCGGCTTGGTCGGAATTATTTAGTTGTTTCTTTTCTCGGCAGGTCGATAAGGAAAGACATAGATATCGAATTATTTGAGTTTATTTTGCTTCAATCTGTACACCTTGTAAATATGCAATGAAATCAGATCATGAGCCCTCCATATTTTCTAACGTAAGGGAACTCCAGAGCTCAATGGAAGGAGGAGTTTGTCTTTACAGCCCATGAACAAGTCGGCTTCTTCATTCAGACGCTGCTGACCTGTGGGATTCTATATCTCTCTGCTTCATCATCCGCTATTCCCTTCTCCTTATATAGTCAGCCAGGATCAAAGATAACTTTCTTTACTCCGATTTTGTGAGTCCGAGCAGCCGTGTAATGTCAATTACGGAACCATGGAGTCTTCCAACAAATAGGACAGGGGTGGCCGATATTGCAGGTATGAGGGTGGATTGTGAGGTGGTGCACTCCTTTCAACACCAACGCTGGACTCTGCATGCTCCCTATGCATGGGCCCGCGGTTCTCGATGCCAAGCTAACCCTCCTTCACCTGTTAGGCCAAAGATTCCCAGGAGTCAATGCAGATATTGAATTTCTTTAAGGACATTTTAAGCAAATCCACCAGTCTTTTCCTTTGTCCCCTTGTAATTTTCCCATGCTCACACTCAAAAACACATCAATTATTGACCAACTCATTGGATGAATGATGTTTCCTTCTCGTCAGATATTGATAAATTGCTTGCCGCTTATGCATTTTGGGAAGTCAACAAGAAATATACTATCTATCCTTAATAATATATTTATATAAATGTTGTTAAGCTAACAAACTAAGGTGAAACAGCTTCATTTCCACATCAATAATATGCAGAAATAGGGAAAAGCGAATTACTGTTTTTATTATATACACTGCCCCTAATGGAATCAATTTTACAGTTTAAGGGAAATTACTAAATTGCCAGGAATTTGTCCCCTGACAGTCTGCTTCTGGTTCCCCGTCAGTGTAACCACAGATCACCTCTCTCTGCCCCTACCCGAGATCGCTAATGGGAATAAGCTGATTGGATAAATCGACATTAAATACTAATACTCATTTCTATTATTCTAATCTTTATCACAACAAAGCACAACAAAAGTCCACGCTCCTTCTTAGTACAACAAAGTGAACACAAGTTAATCAAAGGTCATGATACATTTGTAGAAAACAACCCAGGAGCACTGGAACAGGAACGAAGGGTGGGAAGAGAGGGATCAATGACCTTACTAAGTGAAAGTTTCTTTCATCTTCAGCTCAATATGTCTTCCCGTCTTTGTAAATGGGAGCTCCCGCTCCACTGATTTCTGATTTGTCAGAAACCTGTTATTATAGTTTCCCTTCAACCTCCGCTGAAGAAGTTTAACAAATGTTAATCGCATAAAATCTTCAGTCTTTACACAGAGTGGTGATGAATCTGTCCTTGAACTCCACATTCTTCAATCAGCAAGAACTCGAGGAACTTGAGTCTGCTTATGGATCGGGTGGGCTAGAAGCGGTTGCACCCCTCATCCAGGAAAAGTTCCACAATCTGAAAAGTGCCGAGCTTCACATTGCAGTGACAGGAGAAGCGGGTGTAGGGAAATCCACCTTCATCAACGCTATAAGAGGGCTGCGAGGTTCTGATGAGGGTGCAGCTGAAACTGGAAATATGGAAACCACAATGGAGCCAATCCAATACAAACATCCCAGCTTCCCTGAACTTTGCTTCTGGGACCTGCCGGGAGTTGGAACATTAAAATTTCCAGTGGAGGATTACCTTTGTAAAATGAATTTTGAAAAATACGATTTTTTTATCATAATCTCAAGAGGTCGATTTACAGAAAATGATGCAAATCTTGCCAAAGAGATTAAAAGGTTGAATAAGAATTTCTACTTTGTGCGATCTCAAATTGACAACGACCTCCATGCTCTTGAAATGGAGGACAGATTGGCTGATAAAGAGACAGAACTTATCAAGATTAAGAATTACTGTGTGGAAGGCTTGAACTTAGCTGGGGTTTCACCATCCACTGTTATGCTGATATCAAGCTTTCAGGTGAGGGACTTTGATTTTCCAGCATTAAAAGAAACTTTTCTGAATAACCTTGACGATATAAAGAAAGATGTTTTCTTAAGGACACTCCCGAACACAACCTTGAAGATATTGGAACAGAAAACAGATCACCTGAAAAAACGAATCTGGATATTTGCCACAGTTTCAGGAACAGTTGGGGCTGTGCCAATTCCTGGATTGTCCTTTGCCTGTGACGTTGGAATACTGGTTAAAGCTATAAAAGAATTCCGTGAATATCTCCGTCTTGATGATGCCTCTCTTCAAAGACTGGCCGACACAACTGGAAAACCGATAGAAGTTCTAAAAGCAGAAGTGAAAACCCCTTTGATTGGTGAAGTAAACGAGGATCTTGTGAAGAGAATGCTCTTGGGTAGCGCTGCTGCTGGTATTTCAGCTGCTGAAGTTGCTGTTGATGCCATACCAGTCATCGGTTGCATTTTTGGAGCAGGATCATCATTTGTAGCAACGTACAAGCTACTGAACGATGTACTGAATGACCTTGTGGAGAATGCACGGAAAGTGGTGAAGGCTGCTTTCAAAATTGATTGAAATGATTCCCATTAAAACATCGGCGGATTGAGTTCCTATAAATCATTAGAAATTCAAGAAAGAAATCAGGATAAATGTCATCTCCTGTATTTTCAGGACACTCCAAATTATTTCCCAACTGATTAATTATGTTTGAAGCTCAGTTGCTGTTGTAACCGTGGCAATCACGGCAAACGAACTGACGGATAGTGTTGAATAGAATACTGGGAGATTCCCTCTATCTCTCCTCACATGGGGCCGCGGAATTTTCCACATGCAACCCAGCCCCCGGCCCCCCCCCCCCCCCCCCCCCCCCCCCCCCCCCCCCCCCCCCCCCCCCCCCCCCCCCCACCGATACTAAATGATGCCTCAGCTCATCAATTAAAATTGAGCTTTTATATTTGATTACCGGGCACCGTGCGTTTTTCACTCAGTGTGAGCCAGGTGGTGGGCTCACATGTTTGGAACTTCAGGCATTCGGAGCACACTTGACTTGCTTTCCCTCCATTTCATCGCGTGAATTTTCTTGAGCAGTTGCTGATTTCTGTCGCCATTCCCCTCCATTGACGCCACTGGTTCTTCCGCTGACGGGAACTTTCATTACAGCTTACACATCATTGATAAAAGAAGAACTTCACATGAACTACTGAGGAATTGGAAACATCCTACAAGTACATCGTGCTCAATATTCTGAGTGTTGGCTGTCCTTGCGCTGATAGTGAGCCCACTGAAATCTCCAGTTCTTCTCACTGGACCCAAATTATATTCTAGCCTCAGGACTGTACAGTTACATAATGTTCGGAGTTGGATTTTAACGATCTCACTCCCCAGCACTAATTATGTCAGTGGATGAATTGGAAACTATAAAATTCCGACCGTGAAAGGAGAGAGCTGGAACCAGAGTTCACATTCCCTTTCGCTCCAAATGGCACAGCGTCAACACATTTACTAAACAAGAATGAGAAAGGAAACAACGCAATGGATATTTCAAGATTTTCATTAATTTCAGATTGATAACTGATTGATAAGATGATCACGGAGCTTACTAGCCAGAAATGCAATGTTCTTCCTGTGGAAATTCCACCCGCCTCAAGGAAAACGAAACAACAGAGCAGAGCTACATCAGCAGAGCTGGGGCCTGAAAACAGAGGGTAGGTCGGAAGAGCGCAAGAGGTGCAATAACTCACTGGTAGCCATGACATGTGCAGATTCTTGAGTAATATCAAAGACCAAACGCCGAACAAGCCACCTTGCTGACAGCCAAAATCAGAGAAAAGTTTAGCAAGGACAGAAGCCGTCACTGCTCACTGGAAAAGCATTTAAAGAACTCCAGAACCATGACTCTATCCATGACATGAATGTTCTTGACTCCACACTATAGCAAACGACTCATTGGTATTGGTAGTGGTTTATTACTGTCACTTGTATCGAGGTACAGTGAAAAACTTGTCTTGCATACCGTTCGTACAGATCAATTCATTACACAGTGCATTGATGTAGTACAAGGTAAAAACAATTACAGAATACAGAGTAAAGTGTCACAGCTACAGAGGAAATGCAGTACAGGTAGACACTAAGGTGCAAGGTCATAACAAGGTGGATTGTGAGGTTAAGAGTCCATCTCATCGTATAAGGGATCTGTTCAATTGTCTTATCACAGTGGGACAGAAGCTGTACTTGAGCCTGGTGGTATGTGCCCTCAGGCTCCTGTATCTTCTGCCTGATAGGAGAGGGGACCCATTCCGGCCTCATCATATGCACAACAAATAAAAAAACAAAAAATCCACAAACCAAGAAGTTGTTGGGGCGGACGTGATCCTGTTAAAGTTTTAAAACCTGATGGAGAGGAATTCACAACCTCACCTCCCACATGCGGCACGAGGAACACATGCCAGGTCACATCAGAGATGGCATAATTGCTGCCATCTTCAAATGAGGCAAATCTAATTATTGTGACTGAAGAGAGGGTGTAACGCAGTATATCTCAGATTAAAAATAAAACGTGTCCCAACTCTTAAACTTTTCAATGGCTTATAATCAGGTTGCACCTAAACTACATCACGCCAGTAACAGTTCCTTGATTTAAAGTGCAGTGACCTACGACTGATGTGTGAATCTGTTGAACGGCGGAAATTGCAAGAAACAATTTGTAAAGCTTCTTCAGTCCCAGAAACTTTGCAAAAGTTTTTTTCCGCTAGTATCTTATCACGGACTGCAAAATAAGCACCATTTTACAAACTCCTTCGCAAAGTAAACTTATTGGTTTGGCATTGTTTTCTTTCATATCTGTGAACCGTCCTCCATTTTTCTCCCAAAATTGAATTTTACACTTGTATCTGGTACTGGAAATCTGCATTAAGAACAGACAATGCGGGAAACTCTCATGAAACCGATAGTACCTGTGAGAGTGAAACAGAGAGAATATTTCAAAGTGTTGACCCTCTGATAAAAGGTTAGCCGATTTGAAGTATTGCCATGTTTCCTTCCACAGATGCCTTCTGAACGGCGAAGCTTTTCCATCATTTTCTGTTTGTAACTGCAGGGGAATGTTTTGAACAATGTCCGATGAGTTCACATGTAGGTTGACAGAACTAACTGTCTATGATATATTCCAGGGACTATTAGTAGAATTTATTGAATTAGACCACTTAGGTTTGAGGGGTGATAGATTACCACCAGTGTTGTCGGACCAGCCACCTACCTGGTCCTCACGACCATAATGGAGTCTCCAGAGGGGCAATAAATAATCCTCTAGCAGGCTAAACCTTGCCCATAGGTCATATGCTTCCATTCATCATAAGGAAAGAGTTTCGGTATAACTCAGCAGTGTCAAGACAATTGTACTGCCTCCAACAAGGTCTGACAGTGTAACGTTCACTGAAATGTAAGGGAAGTCAATTGAAGCATAACCAAATACAACAGAGACAATTGTATGAAAATATATCAGCTCCAGACAAATGAACTGTAATTCCTTCATGTACAGATAAGTTGAAAGTTGTATGGCATTACTTAAACTTTGTTAATTACACTCGATATGACTATATCATGACAACACCGTCAATTGAAACATCACTTGTTGAAGCAACTGCAATATAATCTCTTTGTGAAGCGAAAATAGTGGAGCCAAATTACATCCACCGAGGAGTGTGGACCGTTAATTCTGAATGTTTGCTGCTTGCTATGTTCCGAATGATTACATGCCCCAGTGGATTCTCCTTGTATTGCGAGAGCAATGAAATAAAGTCCGCGTTGGCATCACCTTGAATGGTGTCCTGTCAAGTTTGTGGTGTCTCACCAGTGAGTCAGTGTTAACCAGTCATTATGATGGTGCCGTCCAGTCTCCTCATCAGGCTGTGACTCTGCAGGTGAATTAGTTTAATGACAAGGCAATCGAATTCTCCAGTGTTAATCGCAGCCTCGGCAAACAAATTCAGCCTCACAGTATGACCGGGATAGACCCCGGACTGGCTCAAGTTCTGTAAAAACCTCTATGTTTTCACAGAAAAATAACACTGTCAATCACAGTTCGAATTTCAGTCGGTAACTGATCAGTGTAAAATGCACTGTAGGTACTCGGCCGGGCTACTCAAACGCACCTCTCAATCCCGCCATCTCTAAAACCAGGGAAGTCAACGGCAGCAAGTTCGTGGGAACACCGCCACGTGAAGGATCCCCTCCAAGACTCACACTGTCAGGGTTTGAAATTATTTCGCACTTCTCTCATCAACACTGTATCTAAATCCCCGAACTCCCTGCCAAGGAGCACATTCACAAGGGGAACTGCAGTGGTTCATGATATTGCTCACTACCCCCTTCTCAAGAGCAATTAGAAATGGGCAATAATTTGTCGCCTTCCCAGTGATGGACAGATTTGTAAATGAACTAGACAAACAGTCGCCCGTGCCGTCACTCCGGATCGTCGTCCCACTGAAACCTTTCTCCCTACTATCCCACGTATTTCCATCTCACTCTGCAGACAGCACATTCCTTAGAGTAGGAAATATCCCACAGTAACTAAATTATGATTCATGTTCTCAGAGCCCTAACAGAGGTCCTGCTTTATGGTATACAGCCAGACATAGTAGTTACATTCAAAAGTGATCAGCTGACACTTCTCCGCCCATTACTATGAACTATAACAATTCAGGCATGATGTTCAGGTCAATAGCAGGCTCGCTGAAAGGTGACTGAAGGTGGAACAGGATTGGACGAGTTGAACGTATTCAGCTCTCAGCTGTATCTCTGGGATCCATCGATCATTAGTCACGGTGAGGACGCGTCTCCTAATGAAGCCCAGGAACATCACAAAGAGCATAAAATCGCCCTTGGTGGACTGATGGTCTGGACTGGTGGAAACCCCTGAAATGGGGACAACAGCTTGTACACCAGTGGGATAGGTAGTGTGTTGAGGTCACAAACGACTGAACATATTGAACACTCATCTGGTGTTCTCTTGAGGTGTGGGGGAGAAGCTGATTAAATGTTGCGGAACATTTTGGAGAGAGTGAGGTGCGACGAGGGTAGCGAGACAATATTATGTGATTGACTCAGTGGTTTCAGGAATAGGGGCATTATCTCACTTGCATTCCTGGACAGGTTGTCTGGAGCACAGGGGGACCAATGATCCCAACGGTCTGAGACTCAGTTGCAGCAAGAGCAACAACGTGCCCTCATTCCCACCAGAAACAGGTAGTGAAGCTTGTTTGACTCCACACCACAGGGGCAGCTAAGGATGAACAGTAAATGTTGATATTTTTGCCTGCGAGTGAATAAATTAAAAGCAAAATATTCCAAGGTGCTCTCAGACGCTACAGTGACTCAAAATTGTCCTATTAATTGCCCAGCATCTAGACCTGCAGGAGAATGAATTTTGTCATGCTGGATAGAAAGAAGGACAAAATTATCTTCCAATCACACACATCCAATTTCTACCCCAATGCCCAGGGACAGGGCCTCGATGGCCCAACATTGGAACCCTGCTTTTGCCCTACGAGACTGACTTCTTCCGAGCTGGACTCTATTTCCCTTTCCCTGTCCGGTCTCTACCCCATCTATTTTCAACCCTTGAACTGCCCGTCCTCACTAACAGCTCCCTGGTGTTGCTCTGGGAGCCCATGAAAATCGTTGCTTTCATTGATCCGTTGTGAAATACATAGAATACGGTCCCCTGTTGGTGCTCTTGCAGCACCACAGGACATTATACAACCCTTCAGCTTCCAGCCTCCCGCAGCCACCACTTCCCATCAACCAGTCCTTTTCGAGAAAAAGGAAAAGCGAAGGATATCGTAATGGTAACTGTTACACGATGATTTCTGTTCACTCAACCGCAAGTAAACGCATTTCACTGCAGAATAAAGAGTTCCGTTCAATTTGTTATTTAAAAGAAGTACATCTGGAAACAATTCAGTTACTGGCCCACTGTAATCTTAGGTGGACCGAAGGGAAACACTAGTTCTTCACCCTGACTGACGACATGAATGCATGGGGATTTCTAACTAGATCCTTCTGAGTGTCAGATACCGTTCACCCACCTGGCTGTGGGGCATTAATTGGTCTGCTCCCTCCCGAAATACCTAAGCTCCCAGAGCCAGACTTTGTGATGTGAACAGCTCAGAGACTCCGTGTGAGGTAGGACTGAAGCACTCATGTGATCCAAGAGAAAGGGTGTTGGCCCTTTAACAAGTTCCCTTTTGACAACAATGGCTTCAGTGGTGAAAGCACCTGACAGGGGGTAGAGAAATGGATATCGTCGCCCAGATGTGCATAAAGAGGAGACTGAGGAGATTGTGTGGGCTTCTCGAGGAAAAGGGATCTGCCCCCGTTTTAAGAAGAAACGGAAGGTCCTCAGGCCATCCTTTTGCAAGACAGAGGAGTGAATAGATTGTAAGTCCGTGTAAACATGATAAAATTTGGGACAGGGAGGTATCAGCGATTGGGGAGTGCAGGAGCTGCAGCTGGAGGAGAAAATGTCCGGACAATGGAAATGAAATAGAGTCAAGCTGTCAAGAAGTAAGTCCCGTGGGGGTAAAAGGGGGCTTTGGCGATGGGGTGACCAATGTCCCGCCCTTGAGCATCAGGGAATGAAATGGAAATGTGTGTGAGGAGCAGGGATTTGATTTTGGTTTTCCTTATATTTCGTGGGAGGAAGTTTCTGTTCCCTCCAGGACCAGACGGTGAACAAGCGGACAATTTGGAGTCAGTGGCGAGGCTCAGAGTACCTTGGGGTATTTTACTGAATTTGTTCTTATTTATTTAACTCGGAGGGAGTGGGCGTCTGCATCAACGCCAACATTTTTATTTGCCATTCCTTAGCTGCCCCAAGCTGTGGAGGCACTGAAGCGTCACCAACAGTTACTGGTACCAGATGGGGATCTGTTGTTGCTGTTCTTGTTGTTTTTGCTGTTATTGTTGCTAGTGAGGCTCAGAACAATCGCGGTGATATATCCAGCTATGCCCCGAACAACCTGTCTCAGGAGGACAGCTGAGTAATCATTGTGCTCAGTTATTTGTGAGACCAACACAGTTCCTGTTCCAGAGTCCGTTCAAGCTGCTGTCTCATTTTCAGGGTTCCCACCTATCCGGAACATCAGCCAATCAACGGTGGCTGTCTGCACTTCGCCATCGACGAGTGCCTGGGCTTCAATAAATAAGTAAACAAAAATAAAGAAAAAATACTGTCATTGTTGTAAATCTAAAATAAACACAGAAATCTTGGAGACACTGGGCGTATCTGTGGCAAGAGAATGAGACCTCACAGAAGGTCTTCAATCTTAAACTTGAACTCAGCTTTTCTCTTCGCGGATGCGAACTGACTTGCTGAGTGTTTTTGGTATTTTCTGTTTTTATTCCCGCCTTCACTACGCGGGACCTCCTCACCCTGATCAAAGTTCGACGGATCCCGGAGATCCCACTGAGACTGGAACTCGATCAATTACTCCAATCCTATTCCGGGTTCATTGCCCTCACAAACTCCACCTATTGGCTTCAAATTCAGGCCAAAACGTTTTAATCACAAAAACCACGAGAAAGAATTCAGCCCTTCTGTTGATCACTATTGAAATCAAATGCCGTGCTGAGAAGGTGCAAGTGAGATGCAGTCTTTCTGGTGAAGGTCCTCCACAGTCCTGTTGGAGAGGGACTTCCAGTGTTTAGACCCAGCAACGACGAAAGAAAGGGGGAACGTTTCTAAATCAGGACGGTTTGGAATTTGGAGGGGAATTTGCAAGTGGTGATGCTCTAACCCTCCTGGGGCAGGAATGTCAGGTAGTGCTTTCAGAGTATCCCGGGGGAGCACTTTCCGATTAAGCGCCGTCTGAAATGGGCACTGGTTATGGGACTATGCAATTTTGTGAAGTCATTCAGAAAGCACAAAAACTGACCTGGTTCGAGGTCTATACTCTGATTATATTGTGAAGTAATATTCATGCTGAGGCTGCGGTTGGCTCTGGACAATTGAATTTCACTGTAAATAAATTAATTCACCGTAGAGTCACAACCTTGCGAGCCGGTGCTGGACAGCGCGGGCAGGATGACAGCTTAAGCCACTAGAGATAGGGCAGGAGCCACTGGAGCGATCACAGATTGGACAGGGCACCAGTCTGATGAAAACGGCAGGACAGTAGTGTGGTGGTTAGCGTAACTTTATTACAGCGCCAGCGACCCGGGTTCAATTCCCGTCGCTGACTGTAAGGAGTTTGTACGTTCTCTCCGTGGGTTTGCGTGTTACCTGTGTCTGCGTGGGCTTCCTCCGGGTGCTCCGGTTTCTTCCCACATTCAAAAGACGTACGGGTTAGGAAGTTGTGGGCATGCTATATTGGCACCGGAAGCGTGGCGATACTTGCGAGCTGCCCCCAGAACCCTCTACGCAAAGATGCATTTCACTGTGTGTTTCGATGTTCATCCGACTAATAAAGACATCTTAATATGAAGATTTTATTTCACTGCATTCAGACAAGGGGAATCCAATGGTTAATGCAATCATTCAGAACATAACAAGCAACAGGCATTGAAAATTTCATCCCCAACCCATCTACAAGCAATATTAGCTGCACAATTTTCCACTGCAGTTACACAAATTGATTACAATGCAAATGCTTTTGCATATGATACCCCAGCTGTCGCAACGCTAGTCGAGTATAGTGAAAGTGTCTCAATGCAACTTAATTAAGTACGACCCCATAGCATTAGACCACACTTCAGTTTTCCTTATAGTACTTTTCTTCTTGTGTGTTTTCTCCTTTATGTTATTCGGTTATAATTTCGTTGTCTCTATACTATAACCATGTAATTCCATTCTCACAAGATAACTGAACTTTGCTAAAATTAACACTTTGTATTAGATTATGTTTCAGTTAGCTCTGTGCGAAAATATTTGAATGCATTTCTCACTATACTATTGAAATATGGTTCAGTCAGCTCTATGCCATGAAAAATAAGGCAGCTAGCTCTACACTACTTTGCGATGCTGCAATTGTTCCCGTACGTTCGATTAGGCTGCAATTAGCTCTACGTGTTATGCAAAATTTCAATTACCCGTATAATACCGACTTACAGCACAATTGCACTTAAACTGTTGCATTCTGCTGAAAAATAGCACAGTACTATTTGGTAATATTTCAGCTGGCATCTGATTCTTACATTATGCTGTAATTTTCCCTACAGTGATGGATTATTCTTCAAATATGTTGACACTGTAAGAATTTACTACAATTGTATCTTCCGTGTGTTTTTGTTGCAGTACTATATATGCAATTAAATCATAGTTCACGTCTCTCTTCCGTGAGACTACGCTCCAGTGAACTTTACACTATCAAACTCCACTGGAATAATCTTTTCATTCATTGATATAAAACAATTCCCTCCACACTGCTGAATTGGGTTGGAACTATCTCTAAATGATGGTGCAAAACTGAAATAATTTCCTAGCAAGCAACTTATCTCCCCCTACTAACAATTACTCTCTATATAATTACTCCAAAACACGATTTAATTACTTTCAAATATCCATTATTCTCTTTAATTACGCTCAGCGTTCTACTATTCTCCATTAATTCACTCATACTTATTCACTATTCTCTGTTAACAACTCACAAGAAGTCATTATTAGCTATTTAATTACTCTGAAGTAGTTATTATTGTGAAGTTCTTCACTCCCAAGAATGCACCATTCTCTTTCTCCTCGCTCCCAAGTTAGATTATCCTTCTTTAATTACTTCTAAGAGTCATAATGCTCTCCCTCCAATATGCCCCATTGACAACTCATCTCCACAGCAACCCAAGGCTCACCCTATCATAGATATTCCCCTTCTCCTATCTATCCTTCCTCATATCTTCTCTGCAACTTAATACTACCTTTTGTCCCTATCTTTCCCAGTCGTGACAAAAGGTTTCTGATCTGAAACGTTTGCTTTGTTTCCATTCCTGCAGATGTTGCCTAATCTACCGAGTGTTTCCAGTTCTTTCTTGTTTTAATTTATTATTAATACGCAGGCAGGGTCCACAATGTTATCATTAATGGCACACTACACAAGCCAAGAAGCTTAATGTGCTGGTAACTGGAAACCTGCTTATCATCCTCCAGCAGCTGCTCCACTTTCACCATCCCCTCCCCTCCCCTCGCTCCATCTGTCTCTCTATTTTTGGCTTCCTCCATCCATTATCCCCCAGCTGCACCCTCCCCTTCCCCTACCTGGGTCGACATGCCCATTATCCTTCACCCCCTACTCAGTCCACCAATCACCTCAGGCTCCTGTCTCTCCACTACCTCCTCCCCTCCTCTTGAGACCAGCCATCACCCCTCTCCGCTCTCAGTCCTGATGAAGGGTTTCGACCAGAAACACCGATAATTCCTTTCCCTCCCACAGATGCTGCTCGACCGACTGAGTTCCTCCAGCAGATTGATTGTTGCTCCAGCTTCCAGCATCGGCAGTCTCTTGTGTAACCATTAAACCATTTAGACTCACCCCCTCATCACCGACATTCCCTTTGATCTACACATCTCTCCCTCACCTACTCTCTCACTGTATCTCTCTCTTTCCCAGTTCTGTTGAAGGACGGCAGAAGAGAAACATGGACTGTTTTTCTCTCTCTACAGATGCTGCCTGGCCTGCTGAGTTTTTACAGCATGTTCTATTTTCATTTCAGATTTCCAGCATCTGAAAACTAGGGTTGTTTTCTCTGGAGCAGCGGAGGCTGAGGGGAGACCTGATAGAAATTAATAAAATTGTGAGAGGCATAGATACGACCGGTATCTTTTTCCCAGGGACAATATGTCTCATACTAGAGGGCATGAATTTAACGTGAGAGGGGGTAAGTTCGAAGGAGATGTGCGGAGTAAGTTTATTTTTACACAGAGAGTGGTGGGTGCCTGGACTGCGCTGCCAGGGGTGGTGGTGGAGGCAGATACGACAGAGGCGTTTAAGAAGCTCTTAGATATGCACATGAGTATGCAGAGAATGGAGGGATATGGACCATGTGCTGATAGAAAGGATGAGGAGTCAATAGCTTAATTAGTTTGGCACAACATCGTGGGACGAAGGGCCTGCTCCTGTGCTGTACTGTTCAATGTTCTATGTTCTCAACCAGGGGCGCCCAACGTACGGCCTATGGGCCACGCCCAGACTGGTGGAAGCTGTTTTTGGCCCAAACTGGACCCTCGGCTCGGACAGTTGAGGACAAGATAAGTGACCGATCCACTAGCAAGTTTAGCACCCGTACGACTGGTTAAATCTGAATGGTTTAATTAGTTAAACTCCTTTAATAGCCCGACGTATATACGATGGTCAGTAGCTTCTCCGTCAGCCTAAATGCGCTTCGTTCTAGACCACGCTACAACATCGGCCGCACTTCCAAATACTTTATTGCTTGTCAAGAAGTTTGGGACAGGACATTTAGCTGATGGAAGCTGCTTCTTCTCAAGTCGTCCCTTTGAATCAAGGATGACTTGCTTCCACTCCCGTTCTGTGGTTTACCAGCATGGATCCGCAGACTCAGCCTGAGGCGGGGTGATGGACCGGGAGGGTAGGTCGTTTATGAGGGAGTGCGCCCCTTCTATCATTCCACCTAGCCTTGAGACTCCCAGTACCATCCAGAGTGATCCTCCACTTTGAGCAGGCACGGTCCAGGAATACCCAAGAGACAATGGTAATGTTACATTTTTTCCAAGGAGGGCTTGAGAACATTACATATTGTTTCATCTGTCCACCTGCTAATAGCCTGTGGTGACGGGCTCAGGAAACAGTGTTTGGTACGGAAATATAGGGTCCGGTATTATCGGGGCTGCCGGCATGGTGTAGAACGGTCATGTTGGTTCGCTTATCCTGCCAGTGGAGTGGAGGACAGGACTCACTGTATCGTGGTAAACCTTGAGCTTTGTGCTAGGTTCGAGATCTTAATCGTCAAATACATGTTTCTCCCTGACGGCCAAAAGCTAGGCAGATGTACTGAAGGAAATGGTGAATTTCATTATCAAAGCTTGTTTTTGCCAAGAGTTGGCCCGCAGATGTCAGGAGCGCTCCATGTTTTCCTCGATATCCTCATGAATTTGTATAGTGAATGTAATGCGGTCATTAGGGAATTTTCTGTGACAGACATTGAGTGTAATCTCTTCCACTCGCATGCTTCAGTGAACGGATGGACAATGACTTGAAGTTTGGCTTCCAAACGAACGCATATGCACATAATGACTGAAGTAGGGGTGACCTCAGTTTTGGACTGGAGACAGCGTAGGATGAACATTTTTCCTCTTAATCCAGTTGATGAGCTGCACTCCAGCAGGAAGGTTGTTGGAAATGAAGAGCATTGCAGCGAGAGAGATTGTGAAAAATACTGGGTTAATGCTCCAGGCTTGAATGATTCCAGTCCACATTGAAATTGTGTCTTGGTTGGATAGTTTGGTTAAGATACGAATTTGCACGTGATCACAAGAATGATAATTTCCAAATTATTGCTTGAGCCATATGCATATCAGCAAGGATATACAAGGTTAGACAAGTAAGCGTGCGGCTCAAAGACTGGAGTGGCAGAAATAGGTTCCAATTCCTAGGGCAGTGGCATCAACACTGAGGAAGGAGGAAGCTGTTCCATTAGGATGGGCTACACCTGAACCATGCTGTGACTGGTGTCCTGTGAGTCGTGTCGATCGGATTATAGGCATGGATTTAAATTAATTAGAGTGGGGAATGTTATAGTGATGGGAAGTTTAATAAATCACAAATAAATTAAGAAGCAATGGGACAAACTCGTGAGGAGGAAAAATGAAAAGCAAAACATAATAGGACGGGCAAGAAAATATAAGCAATATCCTGCGGAGAAAGTGGATCTCCAGTAGGAAACGAATACTTTAAAAAGTCAGTACTTAATGCTGTAAACAGGTAGCGTTTTTAGCTGGATAGAGGCGTTGATGTCACGGATAGTAAGATATGAGTATGATACAATAATTATCCCAGAGAAAATGTTTCAGGACAATCGGGATTGGATACTCAATTTCATACTCAATATTATTTAAGATTGCAAGAAGAAGGGCACAAATTGAAAGGAGGTGGAGGAGATTTCATCAGCAAGAAAAAAATCAGTGCTGTGTTGAGTGTGACAGAGATGCAGCGGATAGTGAAATAGAATCAATTTGGATGGAAGACACTGGTGCAGTGGTCTCTAGATCCCCATTGGGTTGTTTCTAGATAAGACAAAGCATGAATGGAGAAATATCAAAGGCATTTGAGAGGGTTACTGCAATTACTATTGGAGTTTTCAATACGCTTATTATTAGAGTAATCACAATGGCCACGTTACGGTAGGAAAGGAATTTGTGGAGTGTGTCAAGACTATTTTCCTAGAGCAGTATATGATCGAACCTACTCAGGAACAGGCTAATTTTAGATTTAATAATGTGGATGAGATATGATTAATAAAAGATATTTAGGTTAAGGAACCTCTAGGAGGTAGTGATCATAACATCGTACAATTCTCGATACAATTTGAGGGCAAATAACCGTGGTTCATATAGGCGTCCTCAAATTAAATAAGGGCAATTCCCATGGCATGAGTGTAGAGTTGTCGAGTTGTCTGTTATGGACTGAATAAATAGGCTAATGGAGGGTCATTGGATGAGATTGTAGCTATGTAAACAGCTAGTTCATAACATTCAGCAATAAAAATCCAAATTACGAAAGAGGAAGGAATGTTAAGGAAAATATTAACTCATTAATATAAAATAGCAAGGGCAAGAGTTAGAGCTAAGTACACTTGAAATTTAAATGAACCACCAGTGAGAAGGTAAAATGTTAACAAGCATGGAGAAAATTAACTGTGAGAGAAAACTGGCACGCATTATCAAAAGTACCATCGAAACTTTCCATGGATATATCAAATGGAAGAGTGTAGATAAGGTAAACGAGGGACCCCCAAAGAGTAAGACTGGTGAATTACCAATGAAAAACAAGGAAATAGCAGGCAACACAGGTCAATAGTTTGCATCTGTCTCCGGGGTGTAGGGTACAGCAAATATCCCAAGGCTAACCGATGGGCTGGCTTCAATCACTCTGGAAGAAATAGTAGGATTCACTATCAAAAGTAACAAAGTATTCGATAAATAAATGGATCAGAAGGCAGATAAGTTGCCCGTACAGGTTGTACTGTACCCGAGTGCCAGAGGAAACTGACAGAAGAAGGTCGACGAGGCCTGGGGAGATCAGGCTCAATCATATTGAATGGTGGGGCAGGTTTGAGGGGCTGAATGTTCCTTGAAGCATTTTTCTTATGTTATTTTGTTTTCTGAAGGTTTGGCGCACACATGTTGTTTTTGAAGATTGCTGCAACAGAGATTTTGGAAGATAATTCATCAGTTGTGAAATAATTTGGCATATACTGGGGATGTGGAAGATGACATTTCTTTTTTCTCTCATGAATTTCTAATGATGTGGAGCAACTCAGTGGGTCGATGCTTTATTATGGATGATTACAATCAATGTCAAATGCAACTTTCACCACGTTCTGTGCATTCACCACAAGTTCGTTCAGTGCATTGCTCAACAGTTTATAAGTCATTCCAAATGAAGACACTGACCCGAAGATGGAGCCAACGATTGGGACAAGGTCAAGGGCCATTTCTGCAGCTGAAATGCCAAAAAAAGCGGAGCCTATCAATATTCTTTTCAAAACATCCTCATTTATTTCACCTACCAGAGGGGTTTTCAATTCTGCTTTCAGAAACTCCACACGTTTCTTTGTAACATTGGCCAGTCTTTGAAGAGAGGCATCATCCAGACCGAGACATGTGCGGAATTCTATTATTGCTGTCACCAGTATTCCAAGGTCAAGGCTAAAGGACAATCCAGGAATTGGCACGGCTCCGACTGTTCCTGATACTATTGCTAACATCCAGATTCGTTTCCTCAGATGATTTTCTTTCTGCTTCACAATCTTTAATGTTGTGCTTGGAAGTGACATCAAGAAAACATCTTTCTTAATATCATCGAGGTTATCTGCGAGAGTTTCCTTTAATTTTGGAAAATCAAACTCGTTCACTTGGAAGCTTGATATAAGGAAAATAATTGGATTTGAAATCCCTGCTTCTTTCAACCCTTCAGTTGAGTAATTTCTAATCCTCTCCAGTTCCGTATTTCTGTCAAAAGATATACCTTCCATTTCAAGAGAACGGAGGTCATTGTCAATTTGAGTTCGTACAAAGTAAAATTTCTTACCCATGCTTTTAATCTCCTTGGCGAGATTTGCATCATTTTCTGTGAATCGACCTCTCGAGATTATGATAAAATATTCGTACCTGTCAAATTGCATTTTATTCAGGTAATCTTTCACTGGAAATTTTAATGTTCCAACTCCTGGCAGGTCCCAGAAGCAAACTTTAGGGAAGCTGGGATGTTTGTATGGGGTTGGCTCCATTGTGGTTTCCGTTGTCCCAGTTTTAGCTCCGTCTTTATCCTTGCTCCGCAGCCCCCTCATTGAGTTGATGAAGGTGGATTTCCCTGTACCTGACTCTCCTGTCACTGCGATATGAAGCTCTATGTTACTCAAATTATTTATCTTCTGCACGATTTTATCCGCAAACCTACCCAGCCCACCTTTCTCGTAACAAGACTCAAGTTCTTTCAGTTCTTGTGCATTGAAGAATACATATTCTGAAGACGAATCCATCATAACTCTGTGGAAAGAATCAAAAATATTATATTTTAACACAACTCCAACTTTGGGTTTTTCATGACAGACAGAAAGGAAACTGTATTCATAAGTTTCTAATAAACGTAAAATTCATTGGGAATGAACATCCCACTTACAGAGAGAAAAAGACACACTGAGCTGAACATGAAATGAATTTGTTACTCAGTAAGGTCACTGACCCCTCTCTCGCTACCCTTCCTTCCTGATCCCAGTGTTCCTGGGACACGTGTTACAAGGGCACCCCTGATCTTTGAACAGCCGTGTTCACTTTGTCTATTAAAGAAAATTCTGTGGCCGCAAATGAGACGCCAGAATTTTGAGTTGCTCCCCGGATGTCCGGATCAATTATATCTTTGAGGCGCTGCAGAACATTATCAAGGGAGAGCGTTGCCAGCCAGAGGTCGTTGTGCACATCTATACCAACGAGAGTGGTAGCAAAAAGAATGAGGCATGGGAATGAATATGGAGAGTTAGGTAAGAGGGTAACAAACAAGACCTAAAGCGTAGTGATCTCTGTATTACTTCCAGTGCCACGTTCTGTGAGGCAGAAATAGAAGGATAGGTCAGATGAATGTGTGGCTGACGACCTGGTGCAAAGGGCAGGTTCCTGAATCATTGGGATCTCTCCTGGGACAAAGGTGACCTGTACAAAAGGAACGGTTGCACCTGAACTGGAGGGGATAAATATCCTGAATTACTCGTGCAACGGGGGAGTGTTCAATCTAGATTGGCGTGGGTGGGTCCATAAACAGAAATGAGGCAGTTGAGCGCAAATACTGCAGTCAAGGAGAGCAAGTTTAGTTGACAGGACAACCAGGAGCACTGCATTTATTTCAATGCATGAGGCTTAACAGGTAAGACCGACGAACTCAGGGCATGAACTGGCTCAGGTGGCTGGGATATTACAGCCATTACAGAAACATGGCTGAGAGAGGGGCGGGACTGACAGCTCAATGTTACAGGGTACAGATAGTACAGGCATGATAGACGTATAGGCAAGAGAGGAGGTGGTTTCCTTTTTGATCAGGTAGGACATTACAACAGTGTTTAGAAATGATATTTTTAGGAGATCGTCCAGTGAGGCTATATGTGTAGAATTTAGAAACAAAAAGATGTTGACACCTTCGTTGGGACTGTGTTACAGCCCTGCCCCCAATAGTCAGTGGTCTTTAGAGGAGCATTTGTGTGGAATGTTCTCAGATCGTAGTAGTAGGGGGTTTTAACCTCCCTGATATTGACTGGGATACTTATTATGCAAAGGGCTTGGACAGGTTGTAATTTGTTAACTATGTCCAAGAATACTTCCTTAATATAGCGCCCCAATAGAGAGGGCGCAAAACAGGCCTCTTCTTGGGAATAAGTTCGGGTAAGTGACAGAGGCATCACTGGAGAAGTATTTTGGGACCAGTGATCATAATTCTATTCGCTTTACAATAGTAATGTAGAAAGATAGGACTGGTCAACTAGTTAAAACTTTAAATTAAGACAGGGCCAATTTTGGAGGCATTAGGTCGGAACCTGCAGAGATTGTCGAGGTGAGACTTTTTGCAGGTAACGTGATGTCTGGCATGTAGAAGGCTTTTAAAAGTTCAGGAACAGTATGTATTTGTTAGGGTGAAGGGCAAGCATGACAAGTTTAGGCAAACCCAGCTGACGAGATATATTGACGCTTTGTCAGGAAAAAGGAGGTAGCCGGGATCACCTGAATCCCTCGATCAGTATAAGTAGTGTAGGAGTACGCTTAAGAGGCAAATCAGGAGAACAAAAAGAGGGCATGAAATGGATTTGACAGGTAAGATTAAGGAAACTATCACGGGATTCCACATGTATATTAATAGTAGAAGGGTGGCTTGGGAGAGAATTGGTCACCTTAAAGATCAGCATAGCCTTCTATGTGCAGAGCCACAGGAAATGGGTGAGATTTGTTATGAATATTTCCCATCAGTTTTTACTGTGGAGTAAATCATGGAAGCTAATTAATTAAGGCAAATGAGTTGTGATGTCTTGGACCACATACAAATTACCAAAGAGGGGTAATGGCCGTCTTAAAGCACACTAAGGTGGATAAATCCCCAGGGCCTGACCAAGTGCCTCCTGGGACCTGAAAGTTAACCAGGAAAAAAAAATTGCAGAAGCCCTTACAGAGATATTTACATCAGTTTAGTCACAGGTGAAGTTCTGGAAGACTGGAGGGTTGCTAATGTTGTACCATTATTTATGTAGGGCAGCAAAGACAAGCCAGGAAACTACAGGCTAGTGAGACTGACATCAATGTTGGGCAAGTTTCTAGAGGGGGATCTCAAGGACATGATCTATCAGCATTTGGATAGACAAGGTCTAATTAAGGATAACCAGCAAAGCTTTTTGCATGGGAAATCGCGCCTCACAAATTTGCAAGAGTTTTCTTGAAGAGGTAGGCATGAGGATTGATGAGGGCAGGCAGGTGGACGTCGTCTATATGGACTATAGTATAGCCTTTGACAAGGTCCCAAATGGAAGGCTAGTTTGAAAGATTTGATTGCATGGAATTAGATACAGAATTGGTTTGATGTTGGGAAGCAGGAAGTGATTATAGAAGGTTGTTTTTCAGAATGGAGGCCTGTGCCTAGTGGTACACCACAGGAGTTGGTTCTGGACCCATTGCTGTTTCTCATTTATATAAATGATCTAGATGAGAATGTATAAGGCATTGTGAGTAAGTTTGCAGATGGCTCTAAAATAGTCAATGTCATAGACAGTCAGAAAGGCTATCAAACATTACATGGGAAACTTTATCAGCAGGGTAAGTGGACAATTGGATGGCAAATGGCGTTCAATTCAGGTTTGCGAATTGTTTCATTTTTGGAAGTCAAACCAGGGTAGGACTTTCTCAAAGTGTGGTGTAGTCCTGGGGAGTGTTGTAAAACAAAGGGACCTGGGAGCACAATACAGAGTTCCCTGGAAGTGGCCTCATTGGTACACAGTGTGGTGAAGAAGGCATTTCCCATGCTGACCTTCACCAGTCAGGCATTTAGGAGTAAGGACGTTCTGTTGCAGCTGTACAGAACGTTATATTGAGGCCGTACCTGCAATATTGTGTAGAATTTTTGTTATTCTGTAAAAAGGATATCATTAAGCTGGAAAGAATGAAAAGAAGATTTGCTGAAATATTGCCAGGACTCGAAGGCCTGAGTTATAGCGAGAGGCTAGGCAGACTATGCCTTGATTCCTTGGAGCAGAGGAGACTGGGGAATGACCTTACAGAGGTGGCTAAAATCATGTCGGGCATAAATAGGGTGAATTCACACAGACAAAGGGAATCAAAAGCTAGCAGGCATAAGATTAATGTGAAGGGGAGGATTTCAAAGGAACCTGAGGGGCAACTTCTTCAGAGGGTGGTGGGCATATGGATCGAGCTGCCAGAGAAACTGGTTGAGGTCGGTACAATGACAACATTTAAAAGACATTGGATATGTACGTGGATAGGAGAATCTCAAAGGAATATGGGCCAAACACTGGCAAGTGGGACTAGCGTTGATGGGCATCTTTGTCGGCATATACAAGTTGGGCCGAAGGACCTGTTCCTGTGATTGACTCTAAAGTGGGATGTGAACTTTTGTGTGCTTTGTTGTTGATGAAGATGAGAATGATACAGGGAAGTATTGGTATTTAATGCCGATTTACCCTATAATGACACTGTGGCGACCCACCTCCGATGCAGGTGAACCGGCTCCAAAAACGGCGCATGCGTCGGCAGAGAGGCCAGCCACAAAATGGCGCTGGGCCTTCTCCTTCACTGGCGGTGGGGGAGAAAGCCAGCGCACGGGAAAAGGTTTTCGTGACGCACCTCTGACGTCATTGCCGCCCGGAGAGGGCGGGAACTTGACTGCTTAAAAGCAGCGCGGCAATGTTCTAAATAAACCCGTCTGAAGTGCAACCTACCGACTGCGTGTCCTTAGTTCTAGCTCGGTGCGTAGCCCATCGCTACAATACTCCCTTTGGCAACCTCGAAAAGGGGCTGTGTGGTTACACTGTGGGGAAAGAACTGGGCTTCGGTTCTGAAGATGGGTCTGAAAGGCATTGTTGGCAGAAGCAGACTGCTGAGGGCAGGAATTCTTGGCCCTTTACTAATGTCCCCGGCACTGTAGAGTCACTTCCATTTGGGACAGTAGAGACAGCAAAAGCAGTAATTTATTTCGTCTTGTTGCTGCACATTATTGCTGTGAAAATCAGGCCAATTCCCATTTTCTTGGAACATTCATATAAATGGATGATGACATGCGTTTTGTTTGGTAAAGTGCGTGAGCAACAAGAAATTCATTACTATGTGACAATCAGTAAACACCCAATGTATAGGTCAATGTGTTATGTGCTCTTGATTGTGACCAAGTGAAAATATTACAAGGTAGATGGAAAGTTTCAAAGATGTGCTCAGAGAAATGCAACCTCCCTATCATCCAGAGAATCTCTGGTTCATGACGGCTCAATGAGGAGAAGGGGCATTAGAGACGACATGGAGAACCTTGGGACCATGTATCGGGAGCACAGATACCAGCTAACTATGTAAAAGAGACCACCAGCTCACATTCTACCCACATGCCTGTCCTGTCGGCTGCCTTCTGCCCCAGTTGTGGAAGACTCCGTGGTTCTCACACTGACATCATCAGGCTCCTCAGAACCCATACAATCGGAGTAAATACGCAGATTAGCAGAGTCTAAAGCACTAATTTGATTTGTGTATCGGCTGTAGTGGTAAATTTCTCTTTCCTTTGAGCAAACAGGTTCCCTAGTGTTTGGAAGCATGGAGTGTTTTTCGCTTTATTCTATATCATTGCACCAACTGAAACAAAACAAATATATTCCTCATATTCGGTATGTTTTCTTATCGACCTGCTAAGTGAAGAAGCAACAACAGGTCCCACTAAGCCTGATCACCTGTTGCAAAGAAAGTAATTCTAGCCCAGCGAATATCTCCCCATACCCTACTTTCCAACGGTGCCAATATTCCGGTAAACTCCTACTGTACCCTCTTGTGTTCTTATCCTTTCTGTGATGAAGGGATTATATATTTAAGCAGTATTACACTATAGCCTGAAGCATGTACAGTCTGATGGGGTGCAGAGTAATGGAGATGAGGATGAAATATGCATTTGTTCACCTGGGAACACATGTAATAATCATTAGAATCAGTCAAGAATGATGTTGATTTTAAGGAGCATCTAACTGGAGAAATTTTGAGACAGCAGGTTTTTTTAAGAGTTAATTCCAGAGCCCAGGCATAGACACTAAGGTTGGTGCCACTAGATTTTGAGATGACTGAGGTCCAGAATTGAGAGAAGCAATATCTCATGTGGCTGCTGGAGGTTATAGAGGCAAAGAGTATGGTGTACATAAAAGGATTTGATAGCAAGGATATGCCATGTATAACTGTGAAATTACATCCAGTTGTTGGACCGCTCAAAACGTGAGGGTTGAACTCAATTACATTGTTTAGGAAACACGTGGCAGAGATCTGATAAGGTTCGGGAGATGGGAGCTGCCCTGATGTGAGCAGTTTGGTTAACCAGTCTTGTGTGTGTGTGTGTGTGTGTGTGTGTGTGTGTGTGTGTGTGTGTGTGTGTGTGTGTGTGTGTGTGTGTTTGTGAACATTAATCAATGCATCAAAAATCCGATTCGATTACTCAAACAAAATCTACATGTGGATCATATAATTTACATTATATTGCCAGGCTAGGAAAATGAGCAGCAAACTTATAGACATGTTTAAAATAATGAGAGGCAGATATAAGGTGGATGATAACACTCTTTTCCCCAGGGTAGGAGAGTCCAAAACCAGGGGATCATAGGTTTACCGTCAGAGGGGAAATATTTAAAGTGACCTGAGTGGTAACTTATTCATGCAGAGATGGTGAGTTTACGGAATGAGCTGCCAGAGGAAGTGGTTGAGGCAGGTTTGATAGTACCATTTAAGAAGCACTTGGATAGGTACATGGAGGGGCGGGGCTTAGAGGGATATGGGCCAAACACAGGAAATTGGGACTAACTGGGTGGGCATTGTGGTCGGCAGAGACTGGTTAGGCCGAAGGGCCTGTATCCGTGCTCTGTGACTCTATAACATTAGAAAACAGGAACCTGGAGCAGGACTTGGCCTTTTGGCCCCTCATTCTGCCGATGAATGAACCTCCACTGTTTGTGTGGATGAAAATTCCAAAGTTTCATCACCCTCTGCATCAATAAATTTCTCCTCATTTCAGTCCCGATTGCTCATCCCCATATTTTGAGACTGGTCCCTGCATTGAAGCTCCTCAGTCAGAGGAACATCCTTCCCATTTCTATGCTGTCAATCCATGTAAGACTTTGTTCATTCCAAAGAAGTCACGTCTCATCTGCAAGTAATTCATGTTCAGCTGACTCAGGCTCTCTCGATATCACAAATTCCCAATCCAGGAACTACTCTGGTGAAATTTCACTCCCTCTGTAACAAGGGTATCCTTTGTTTGGTAAGAAGACCAAAATCGTACACAACTCTCCAAGTGAGGTTTCACTGGGGGCTTCTATAACTGTGGTACAACATATTTGCTCTCACGAAATGCAAGCATGAAATCTTTCCCCAAGAGAAATATGCCCTATTATACACCCAAGAGTTAATTTTGTGCCAACTCAAGCAATGTTGACAGGACATAGTCTATCAATCTTGACATTGAGGGAAACACACGAATGCCATTGCATCTGATCAATTGCCTGATTTAAGCCTGGAAGAATATTTTAATCCATTTTGAAATTAATTTGTTCGGTCGTTAGGCCAGACTGAAATAATCACGTTTCTACAGTGTCTTGAAGTTACCGTCTGTTTTGTAGGAAATGAAATACAGACAATGTGAGAAGAGACATATGAGTTGTCAGAAGCAAGTGTGAGGTTGGGGACCAACAGCAGAGACAGCCTTGCATATGGAATCTTGCAAAAAAAAAGTGATTTCAGCTGATCTTGTTCAAGTCCGTTCTTATCTAGGCTAATTCCATTTGCCTCCATTAGGTCTCCATACCGTTCCTATCAAGGTATGCTTTTTACACTTTGTATTTGTATCTGCCTGGTCCGGAAGTTCATTCAGAATATTTATCACCCTCAGTTCCCCTTTGAATTTCTCCCCTCCTACCTCTTGTTCTAGACTCTCCTACTCTGGACAGAGGACACTAGATATCCATCTTATCTATGCCGCTCATTATTTTATAAATCTTTATAAGGTCACCCCACAGCCTTTTACATTCTCGTGAGAATAGACCTATCCTATACAATCTCTCCTTCGAACTTGCCTTCATTTCAGGCAACAAATCCCTCTGGACTATCTCTAATTCTAACACATCCTCCCTGTAGTGCGGCAACCAGAATTGTAGCTAATAATCCAGATCTAGAAAAAGTAAAATTCAAACAGGTTTTAAGTCGCAGAGAAGGGACAGGATTGAGAAGACAAAGGGAATGCCCCTCATAGACTAAGAGAGATTGAATGACACAAGTGGTTCTGATTATGTCTGGCAGAAGGTGCGGAAGCCTATATAATTGCAGGAGACATAAATGGGAAAAGTTGAATGAGCAAAGAGAGAAAAGGGGAGAGAGGAGATACACACAAGCTAGAACTGTAAGATACAGAGCAAAGAAGGTTGTAGAGATCTGATACAAAAGCTGGAAATGCCCAGCATGTCGGACAGCTCCTTGCGAAGAGAGAAATCCAGTTCACCTTACAAATTGATGACCTTTAGTTGAAACTGGGTAGATCTGAAATACATTAAAAGTGCTGGTTATCTAAAGTTCCTGAATTCAGTGTTCATGTGCTGTTCCTTGAGCCAATGGCAAGCTTCACTGGGACAGTGCAAGAGGGCAATGAAGTCAGGGTGGGGAAAATTAAAGAGACAGGCAGTTAGAAGCTCAGAGTCGCCCTTGCAATCTGGAAATTGTTATGTAAAGAGCTGCTCTGAAATGTTCCATAAGTTTCAGGACACTCTCCTTTTAAAACTCAGTCTCCAAATTATTCCTTTGTGAAGTGACCTCTGGCGACATGTATAAATATGGTTGGTTGGGTCAAAAAATCATAGACTGTCACCTTTCTACCCACTGTGAACACCCTGTTGCATTTATTCAGCAGAGACTGGTTGGAATATATGACCTGACTCACTTGGGAACGGGGGATACAAGCGCCAACTTGATTTTGGATTTTGGACAAGAAACAAACAGTTAACAATTGAAGAAACTCTTTTCACCTCTTTAGCACTTCTCTCCGTCAGTGCTGATTGGATCTGAGATCAATCCAGACACGTCATGTTATATTTCTTCACCTTACCTGCAACAGTCAAGTGATGGCACAAACCTCGACTCCGACAATGCTTCAGTGTTCAACCTACTCCCAAACACGCCGTTTACTTGACAGAATCCAAGCACTCGAAGGGTCAAATTCCTGAAGACAGCGCAAGAGCAAAAGTTGGTCACGTACATATTTTCTCAGAACAATGTTCATTCACCGCAGCAAATCATGGCATCGTTACAGTACAGCGGGAGACCATTCAACCCATCAGTTCCAGCCCCGGTTTTTCCCCAAAGACCTACAAATGATTTTCCCTCCAGTGACAATCCTATTGCCTCTGAAAGCCCGGACTGACTCTTTCTATCCCAACAGGCAGTGCGTTCCAGATCATTACAAGTTACAGTATCACTAAAGCTTTTCCTTAAATCCCTCTCAGATTTGTTGCCCATCGTTTTATATGTATTACCCCTGGCCCTTTACCATTTCCAAGTGACCTGCTTGCTTCCCTCTCTAAATTCACCACAATCCCGCCCGCCTCCGTCTAATTTCTCAATATTTGCCCCAAGACGACCAACCTCGTATTTTCCACTTTATAGAGTGAAGTCCCTCATCTGCGCACTTCATTATATACCTTGCTCCATATAGAGCACATTACATTCAGGGACATTGGGAACACATTTCTGCAACTTTCGGACCTGTGGTCAAATTTTCATCCCCGTAAAACTGACGAGTTGTGGAACATCGCACTTTAAGCGTTAGTTTCTTCTTACAGTTTGCTTTATTGTCTGAAAAAAACTTTCAACTTTGTACTCTGATATAGACGACTCCAGAAAATAGTTTAGTTACAGTCTGTATTCCATCAACAAAAACATGTCTACGTTACTTACTGGAGAGCGAGGGGCAGCGGTGACCTGGTGGTTTGTATTCAACTTCTATCTTCACGGAGTTAAACTCGCTGAGAATCTTGGTCTCGCTACTTAAGTTCTTAAACCACAAACGTACGTGACTGTTGTGTGTGTGTGAACAGTGAACCATACAAGTTCCCATCACGCTGTTCTATCAAGGAGCACAAAGCGAGCTAACAATATTACACGGGAAATTCCTTGATACCACACTGCTGACAGTAGACATGTATAGTCAGCTTTTCCTTATCTAAGCAAACTCACGATGGTCACATAGTCAGAACACTCGCGGTTCATAACTATTTTCACCGACAACAGAATTAAGAGCTTCCCCTTTGACCATAGCTCCAGTTCTCAGTTCTTCAGGCAGAGGGAGCAACATCTTGTCAACCCTTCCCATAATTCTACTACCTTCGCTGAGATTATCTCTCGTTCTTCTCAATCCCAGTGAACATGTGCTCACTCTCCTCTCACTGGACAGTGCACCCATGCTAAGATTCCACCTCATGCCTGCCTCTAATGTAAGGCTGTGCTGCCTGACTTATTTCGACCGGAACTCAACACAGCATTGTTTCACTCAGCCCTGTGCAATGCAGCAAATCCTCACTACACTTTCAATCAGTTATCAATTTAACTGCTTGCTTCACCTGCATGTTAGTTTCCTGTGTTTTGGGTACAAGAATACTCAGTACCTTTGGATATCAACATTTCAAAACTTCTCACCAACTTAACTATGTTCTACTTCTGTATTATGCCTTATTTTCCATGTTATACTCCAGTGGCAACTTTGTTCGCCTTCTTTCAACAGTCCGTGTTCTTCTGCGCCCGCCCTCTGGGCTTCACACAAGCTCACTCGTTATCTGACTTGACACACCTGACAGGGTCTCACACACACACACACACACACACACACACACACACACACACACACACACACACACACACACACACACACACACACACACACACAGGCGTTTCCGCGCTTCAAGGTTGGAGCCGGACAATTCCCAGGCAACTAACTTTCAAAATCATATTTCCACTTCCCACGAGCCCTATTCCATGTCCTCAATAACAGAATCGAGCATTCTTCTCACAATTGATGAGGAAAACTGGCCGGTAGTTTCCCATTTCTTCTTTCCTTCCTTCTCTGAACAACGGTACCACATATTTTACCTTCCTTTGCAACTTTGAATTTAGTGAATTCCAGGACATCATTGCCACTGCTAACTCCGTCTTTGTGGCCACCTTCCTCAGATGTTGCCATCAGGGTAAACTCCTGACCTTCAGATCCACACACTCCTCCAGTAATACTTCACCAATATTCATACTTTGCTCCTGTCGCTGACCTGCCGCCCGGTCCAATTTACTTGGTGATAATTTGAGTTCCTCTTTGAGGACCGATAGAAAATGTTTATATAACATCCCAGCGACTTGGTTATTTCCCGCTATAGTTTATCGTTATACGGTTTGCGCTCTTCACGAGGCTGTAACATGCTCAGAGGGAAACAATGTTGCAGTACACTCCAGATTCAGCAGGGAAGTTCTCTTACACCCACCTGGACATGGAGCTGAACACTCCGACCTTTATTTGTGACTGATGAGTAAGTCCCTGAGCTCCTGCTCCCTCACTGAACTTTACGATGATTCCAGCGTCGGAAGACTTCCAGATCTCCGCATTTCTGTGCATACATTCGGAAATCCTGGGAATGTGGTCAGTTTACCTCAGTCATGATGGATAATTATAGCGAATGTTGGAAACTTCCCTTCATTGCTCTTCAAAATCTCTGCTGTTGGCATGTTTTTTTATATTATGTTTACTCTGCCCAAGTGGACTACTTCCAATATTTTCCCTTTAATTATCTCAATTCATCTGAATAATAAAGTCACCCGGGATTATTTCATTACGTTTGATTCAACCCCACATTCCTTGAACAACCTTGGCCCAGCAGGATACCCGATGCTTTGGAGACTCTAGACTCAATTCCATCGATGATTTCTGTCCTTGCCGGTGCTTGTTTACTTACAAACCATTCTATTTCTGGATGTCCTGGGTCAAGATCCTAATGTTGCACTTTATTATCATATCTACAGGTCTTTTTTCACGATATATATTCCTCTGAACATCACTCCAACGTCCCTTTGTTCTTCTATGAACCAGAACACAAAAGTTCGTCATGTATTTTCTTCTCTCGTTTCCTCGCCCTGACAGCATCAACTCAATCATCCCCAGATTGGATTCCAGTCATTCCTTTGTGCTCTGCATGATATCCTCCTCTATCAATCTCACCGACATTTCTGGCATTATCAGAAAACTTGTTCACCATGGCCCCAGCTTTATGTTCTGATCATCCCTGCGGACCATAAACGGCGAGTGTCCAAGAGCTGAGCCCCACGGAACCCCACTGCACACAGCCCCACTGGTCACTAAAGTTCATAGAGAACACCACTCTTTGCCCATTTTAATCACGCTTGCCTCTATCCTTGGACCACCGTGTTTTAGTCGCCTGATAAACCTGCCTTGGAGTTTTTTATTTTGTTTTCAAACGTACATTTCATCAAATTATAATTCCACCATTGACCTTCCTCCCAAACAGTGTTCCCAAGTATTTCAACGAAGTTTGCAGGACACAATCTTCCCATAGTAAACTCATGCTGACCATTCCTAACTCATCTGAACCTTCTGAATGAAGGTGGTTATGTTTCTCAGAATGGATTCTAATAACTCCCTCGACTCTGATGTTAACCCCACTGGCCTGAAATTATTAAATTGATCCCACACTTTTTAAACAACACTACAACCTTAGCTCTTCCAAACCCTGTAACCAGGGAGGGTAGATCAGTGGTGCAACGTTTTAAGGCATTTGGTAAGTGATAAATAACGGAGTAGATCACCTGAGAACAAGCAGAAGTGTGTGTGGAGTTGGAGCCCTTGATTAACCTAAACAAAAATCACCCCTAGCCTGAACGTTGTCCACACATTTCTGCCCATTGCCACCGATTCCTTCATCCTCCGATGAATACTGTTTGGATTCAGCATTCACTGAAATCCCAGTGTTATCGGTGGTTCCCTCATTACCTGCAGGGAAGGGACTTCCTTCACAGTCTTGCTTCCTTCCTGCCCCTTCCATTACCTCTCTCCTCCTCCTCTTCCTCCTCTTCCTCCAGCACCTCACTTTCCTCAGTTGTTGACACGCACTGAATGTACAAAGTCATTTGTCAACCTTAGCAATGAATTATGACTCTCGTTTTGCCCGACACTTCAAGGTGATCTCAGGACGGTCCGGCAAAAAGAAGGGTTCATCGCAGTCTCTGTGGGTGACAACAGAACTTTCACATTTTGAGTTGCTTTCTCTGTGCATGGTTTTTGAATGTGCGAGGAGCCAGATCCTCTGATGACATTCGTTGTTCTGAAGCTGACAGGAATAGTTGAGGAAAACCTGGCCGGTAATGAATTCATGAGCAGGCTGCAGAGAAGCTTCTGGAGGATATGGATAGGCTAATGGATGAATAAGGGAATGGCAGGTAGCATATAATGTGGAAAATGTGATGTCACCCGCTTTGCTCAAAAAATAGAAAGAGAGTTACTTTTAATTTGTGAGAAGTTGCAAGGTGTCAGGGGTGGGAGGATCTGGGTGTCCATGAAAACAAATTACTTAAGTTAACGTGCAGATGCCGTGAGAAATTTTGAAGACAAGGGATATGTTGGTCTTCAATGTAAGTTGATTTAAGCACGTGTAAACGTGCCTACTGCATTATATAAGGCATGTTAGAATTGCAACTGGAATATTATGAACTTCTGATTTCATCAAACAATGAAGAACAAACCTGTGATAGGGGAGGTCTCAAAGGGATCACATATTACTCTTCTAAATTTAAGAGATTACCTGCCTTGTCCATTTAATCCCCCGTCAAAGGCCAATCCTCCCTTCTTCCCTATTCCGGACAGGTGGCTGGGATGAGGAGGGTTGTCCTTTGACGAAAGATTAGACGGATGGGACAGGTATCCTCATAAGTTTACAAGAATAACACGTGATTCCTTTAAACATACAAAACCCTAACGCAGCGGGAGAGGATGGGAACAGGGTGCAGAATGTTCTTCTGGTTCGGAAACAGGGCCTGGGGATTCAGGGATATGGGTTGAGTGGAGGAAAGTGGACAAAGATCCGCCATGATGTTATTGAATGATGGACGAGGGGCCGAATGGCTGATCCCTGCTGGTACTTTTCCTCCCACAACAATCGCCAAGAAACCCTTGTGAACCCGATAATCCCATGATGTGATGTAGATGGGCTTTACCCGCTGTGAGACCCCAGATTCTACAGACTTGATTCTGACATTCGGCCCATTATGGCTGCACTTTCATCGAATCAGCTTCGCCCTCTATTGGTCTCTCCATCTGCAGATTTTGCATACATTCGACATTCTGAGACAGCCTGCATCATGCTCAGTGTGCAAACATAAAACCCAAGAGATGCTGAGTCAAAGCAGCACGAGTAGCGCAAAACAAAAGGGTCCGAGATCAGCGTCGCAGCGTCTGCTCTCGGAGTTTGGGCCCATCACTGTCGCAATTCCCCCTTCCTGCTTGGCCTCCCCTGTCCTGGGAGCATCAACTCCTCCAAACAGGAATCTCCCCGAAAGTTCGCAGATCAGTGGTATTGAATGGCCAATGTCTTCTGGGGTCGTGGGGGAGGGGGGTGGGGAAATGAGAGTTATCAACCTGGTAGGTTACTGATATAAATGCTCTGTGATCTCTCGCCGACCTTGTGCATCCGGTTATGTCATACCGACATGCGAGAACATCTTTTGGTGCGGTACTCGGAGATGTGGTCTCAGAGTTTCGTGTATACATTGTTTCAGTTCCTGCAGCTGAGTTCCTACTGAGGCTACGCGTTGAGAAAATGTTCTGTTCACTGTCAGCTACAACGAGAGGTCACGAACTTTGTGGTTTTACATCTTAGCCTGCAAAACTGCCAGTTGCTCCGTCCGGACATAAAGCTCTGATTGCAAGGAAACTTTCCTATTGCTCCAGGTTCCGAGAGAGGTCCCTGCTGCGAGCGCATTGGGGGCTGGTGCACCTCCTTAACGCTGATGGAGCTCCTGTTGCCAGGTGAGGCAGTGGGTCTCCTAATCCTCCCTTTTAACGATCTTCAGAGGAGGGGGTCTTCACCCAGCCAGGCAAGCAATAATTTGGTGCATGAGAAAGAAGTACGGTCTGATGGGGGAGGGGGGGGACGGGTGGGGGAAGCGGAAAGCATTGCTATGGGCTATTTGTGGTCTGTGCATTAAAACATTGTTTGGGCCTTGGATTGTTCAAGGACTATTGAAGGAAACAAGACGACGTTGTGACACAGAGCGAGACCTTTATTCCTGCGGGGACTGAATTGGCTTTGTCACAGAGTGTTTTATTTCACGTTCCCAGTCCTACATATTATGAAACGATTAACCACATGGTAAAAAGAGCTATAACCAAAGTTGGTGTCTAACAGTTGATAACGATGTAAGGGTTGTATGAAGGTGAACCCGCACACTAATCGCACTTAACTGAATGCTATCGTGACGTTGAGAGCATTCATTTTCACTCACCGCTGGAATTCAGCAATTTTCCAGTTAGCCATGACTGGAGTGGTTGTTGCCAGTGAAACCATTCAGAGCAGGTTATTGTAGTTGAATGGGATCTTCCTTTGTACTGACTCTTCGGATGTCCGTTCACTACCGAGGAGAGTGTCCGTCACTCGCCCCACAATACCCGGCCCTCCAACCCCTGTGGGGAATGTCCGACGCTGAACGGATATTCCAGCCTTTGATGAGATGGTAATGGGGATACAACAATGAATTCCCTTCGTCCCCATCATCAGTACATCACTGGGAAAGGATCACCAAGTAGAAATGTGCCTGCTGTGTGTATGCTTACCGACGCACAAGGCCACATGTTGGACAGGTGATGTTGAAGTAACATGGATGGTACACACCACAACATGGTGCACTTCGGGTGGAGAGAGGCGTGGTTCCCACCACAACATGGTGAACTGGAGGCTTTACCGTCCAACACAAAGTGTGTGGATGATAGCAGGTTTTGTTTAGGTATTGTTGAGCAATAGTCGGCCAGACTCCTTGCTCTTGGAGATGCTTATTGCCTGGAGCATGGGATTCCAAAACTACTTGCCCTTTGTCATCCCAAGCCCAGATGAAGTCCGGGTCTATCTACGTGTTGTCATGTCACTTCACCTACTGGTGACTGGCGATTGGATTGAGACTTCATTGAAATCATAGTGTTATCAGTGACACCCCGACTCTCCAGCCGGAAGCAGGCTCCAGCATCATCCCTCCTTTCCTTTGCATTCTGCACCACTTCCTCCCTCTCGTCTTCCCGTTTGTCATCCATCTCCTTTCTCCAGCTACTGTAAGAGGAAGTGAAGAAGAAGAGAAAGGAAGTGTGAGGTTCGATGGGAATTGTGGGGTTTGATGGGATGCTGAACACGATCCTTCTGAACGGTGACTTTAACTTCAATTTACATGCCTCAGTTGCAGTGGTCGAAGCGACAAAATGTTAGACACGGTGTAAGAAGTAGATGGACCATATCTCGCAAGGTTCATCCGTCTTGGCAGTCCTGCCTGTGAAAGACGTCTGGCAATGATGGAGTCACATGATTCCTCCAGGGGACATGACTTTGACCCTGAGCATGCTCTTGTACTAATGAATGACTTTTTGGTCATTAAAAAAGCAAAAGTTAAAGAAATAAAGAAGCATGAAGAGCTCAAGATTATGAGGATAGTCTATATACGTTAAAGTATGCAGTTGATGCCTGTCTGGACCTTGGGGGCGGGAGGGGGGTGCTAGCAGTGCTGCCAAACACCTTGGACACAATGCTGCTTCCTCTTCACTGAAGTTAACGGAGACAAAGTTGTTCACTCTTGAACGAAGACTTCAGAGGCTGAGATGGCACATGGTGGAAAAGTCAAGTCATTCACTATAAAAGTCAGAATACAAAGCTGGAACATAGTTAACTTTGTAAGAAGTTATGAAATCTGATGTTCAAAGCCACTTGAATGTCCTTCTTCCTTAAATACATTAACTTAATATACAGCCGCAGCAAACAATTAAGGAGGTAACTGATTGGTTGCCCCTTATTATGTGTACGTTGGATGCAAGTGTAAAGAGGGTTTGCCGCACTTGCGCAGGGTTTACTGAAACCACATCTGGACAACTGCGTTCATTTGCCGCATCCATAACGCAACCAGTACAGCCTACGACGATTCGCAGACAATGGAGATTTAAGAGCAGGATTCGTAGGTTGAGTGGCCTGTCCGATGAGGAAAGATTGAGATATGTTCGCTGGCATTTAGAAGAACAAGAGGCAATCTCATTGATAACAGTATAATCATGGAAATGTTTAACAGTGTTGGTACTGAGAGGTTCCTCCTTCTGCCTGGAGAACTGAGAACTGGAGCTATGACCATGGTGGATGGTGTTAATTATATTGTCAGTGGGAAAGTTTATGAACCAGGAGTGAGCTAACTCCGTGTCCATTCTAAACCTTTGCAGGTGCCTTTCAGGGACAGCAGCACGTCTGGGCATGCTTACCGCAAGCCAAGCTGAGCACATATTCAGAAGTATCTGGATGTACTCTCAAAGAATTTCCCCTGTAATTATATTCGCTCATTTGCGTTTCTTGATAGCACATCATGATGGGAAACGATTCACTGTCCATACACACCCAACAGCCACGTGCGTTTGTGGTTTATAGGAAGAGTATAGACCTGAAAGTGAGATGTCCAACAATTTGTCAGTGTTACGGAATGAAGCAGAGATGAAATTTGACCACACGTCTGGGAGGTGCAGAAATGTGTTCCCAATGTCCCCGGATGAAATATGATCCATATGGAGCACGCTGTGTAATGAAGTGCGGGGATGAGGGATTTCCATCTTGAACTTAGACCGGAGAAGCTTGGGTTGGTCGCCTTGGGGTAAAGATTCAGAAGAGAAAGGATAGAACTGAGTGGGAGTGTGGAAAATTTAGAGTGGGTAAATAGGGGGAAACAGTTCCACTTGAAATGGGTCGAGGACCAGGGATAATACATATACAACGATGGGCAACAAATGTAAGAGGGATCTGAGAAAAAAGCTTTGGTGATACTGTAACTTGTAATGATCTGAAACTCACTGCCTGTTGGGATTGAAAGAGTCAGTCCGGGCTTTCTCCGGGACTTGGATGGGCACTAGAGGGACAACCATTTGCAGAGGTGTGCGGAGGGAGCAGGGGCTTGGACCGATGGCATTATTCTACAGATGGATGGGGTGGAGCCGATGGGTTTAGTGGCTTCCCTCTTTCTTTAACGATTCTATGATTTTCTTCTCAGAATGAACGTTATTTTGATCACATATGACATCAAGGAATAAGAACGTTACCAATTTTTGCCCTTGCGTCATCCCTAGGATTCTGATCCTTCGAGACTGCCAGGTAAAGAGCGTGTTCAGGAGCAGATCGAACACTGTAGTATTGTCTGGATCGAGGTTCGTGCCACCAATCGACCGTTGCAGGTGATGTAAAGAAAAAGAGGAACAGTCGAAATTCACCTTTGCCTTTCAGGGACAGTAGCACGTCTGGGCATGCTTACCACAGGGGGAAAGCATTGCACATGGATATGTCTACCACAAGGGGGCAGCACTTCGTCCGGCCATGTCCGCGACAAGAGGCGGCCACGCATCGAAATATGTCTGTCATTAGGGGTTCGCAGTGTCCCAGCGATACGTCCATCAAAAGGGGCAACATTTTTAAGGGTACATGTATTAGAAACAGAAATTAAGTGACTGCAGGCACTGAAATATGAACAATTGCGGGAAATTTGGAGAAAGCAGCATATGTGAAAAGAGAAACAGTCAGCCTTTCGGGGCTGGAACCTGTTTTTTTAGATGCTGAGATTTTCCAACATTTCCTGCTTTTATTTCAGTTTTGCAAACCGACGGGAATAAAGCAGAGGACCATGACAACACCAAATTATTATTCTCAAAAGAGTGGCATAGCTTTCCCGTGGATTACCAAAACAAAACGGATACCAAGGCTGGTGGCAAAGACTTCTCCATAGATATTAGACCTTGTATGTGAGTTGGTTTCAGCTTACATGCCTCAGCTTGACAATTCCCCGTTAAACATACAGGCACGCCAAACGCAACCTCATGAGTACAGGCATGCGTTCACACTCTGTTGGTGCCTCTGGAAAAGCGTTGAAGTGACGCGAGGGACCCACCTTGCAAATCGTAGATTAAGAGGACATAGTGTAATTTACACACGTACTGAAAGGTCATTGGATGAGATTATCAACAAACTGCAGGGAATATCAACAGGAAGCATCCGGCCAGTGAAAGGGATTTAGAGTCATAAACCACAAGAAAAGAACATGAGAAACTGTACCTGGGTAGGAGAGTTGGAAGGCAATATGACAGATAGAAGTGTATTATTGGCAAAGCTAGCCCAGCGGACTTTGCTGTACAGCTGCCCAAAAAAGTACAATGGTCTCACATCAATCAGGTTAAACTACAAAGACATCAAACGGACGTGTACGTTGTAAAGGTGGATTTCAGATTATGATGATCTGCCAACAACCATAGCACCAACAGCACTAGTGTCTGCCTCTCGGGCAGGAGGTATGACTTGATGGGAGATTTGTACCAGAGAACATCTGCAAATTTTGCAAGCATATATTGGCTCAAGGAATTAACCAGATCTGAGTAGTGTGGATGATGTAAAACAGCATAATCTACCCTACTCACACTAAATGTTGCTGGGACCATGCATAACAAACATTTATTCTGTTTTATTTCCACTGGAAAGAATGGATAGATAAGTAATGTTTCTGCTGGGAATTGTAAGGACTGAGATTGTTACTGCCAGAACTAATAGGTGCTTAGCAGCAGTCACTTACTCAGGGAGAATACTTGCAGTTGGAACTAACATATGTGCTGACGGTGGTAATGTCTACTCTGGGGAGGCGAATCTGGATGTGAGGAGTGTTTTGCTTTGGTCCACATGATAGAGATAAAAGAACGAAATGGATTTGTCTTAAATGTAGGTTGGTACAACAGATGGATAGCTCCCATAATATAGTACTTAAAATGTTGTACACCACAGCATTCACATTGACCACAGCTGCATGAGGAAATACAGTGTGGGAAAGTCAGATGTGGAACCTGTGGGACCTGTGAGACTGTATGAAGCCCATCCTTCTGGAAGTGAGGTTACAGTGTAGTGTTGGCCCAGCCAGAGTAAAATATATGAATACAGATATTATTGTGAGCAGCATGCATTTCGCAGCAAGAACAGGGAATGAAGGTGGGCGATGATAATGTAAACCAACAAAACTTAATGTATTCCATTTTTGTTTCAATATAAACTATAATTTTGTAAAAATATGTACTAGAAGAACAAAACACGTCATGGTTTTCTTGAAGCTTGGTGCAGCCAATGCAAAGTCTTTGTGGAGAAGCATTGGAGTCGAAGGTCCTGCTGTCACTGGACACAGAGGGGCTGGGTCCTATGTAACAGCTGCACAAATTATTGAAGGGTATATTGTTCAAATAGACCACATGTGGGGCATTGGTGCTTTGTAGTAGAATGTACTAACCTGATGACTCTACAAACGAAAAAAAATAACAACACCCTTATACGTTCATGGTGTTGTCATTTTTTTTTCATTTGTAGAGTCATCAGGTTAGTACATTCTACTACAAAGCACCAATGACCCACATGTGGTCTCTTTGAACAATATACCCTTCAATTGTTAGTGCGGCTGTTTCATAGGACCCAGCCCCTCTGTACTCAGTGGCAGCAGGACCTTCGACTCCAATGCATCTACACAAAGACTTTGCATTGGCTGCACCAAGCTTCAGTACATCCATCAGCATGTACACCTACAGCCTGGAAGGTGCCAGCCAGCAGAATTCCCTTACCCACATCTCATTACTTTGGGACATACTTTGGGCAGGCATTGTGCGTCTTTCCCTGTGTTGATGATCTTCCACCAGCATTTGGTGTTTGCCATGCAGTGCATCCCTAAGAATGGCCAGTAAATAAGGGTACTCTGGTAAATCCTTGCCAAGAACCCTTGCATCCCTTTCCAGACCTTCCTTGCAAATGCACAGTCCACAAAGAGGTGGACGATCATCTCATCCTTATTGCAGCATCTCGAGGACGACGGGCATTGGGGATGAGATTCCAACCCTGCAGGAAGGATCTGACGAGGAGGGCTCTTCTCACTGCCATCCAGGTGAGGTCTTGGTGCCCTTGCATTATCAAAGATTGAGCAGATCTATGACAAAGTTATTTACTTCCATACAGTGTTATCTGAATACTCCCCAGTCCTCCACTCACTTCATTAATACACAGACCCACTCTGTCTCGTGGTCCCACTTGCATACAAAGAGCTTGTGAAACACCTTGAGCCAGTGCACCTTCCATAATACATCACAAAACTTCGAGTCATAGAGTTATACAGCATAGAAACAGGCCATTCGACCCACTGCCTCTATACCTATCTAAAGTCATACCACTTGCCTGTGTTAACTCCACATCCTTCTATGTTCTGCTGATTCCAGCATCTGTCCAGATGCCCCTTAACTGTTGATACTGTTCCTGCCTCCAGCACCTCCTTTGGCAGCTCATTCCAGATACCAACCACTCTTTGTGTGTAAAATTATACCCCTCAGAACCCTTTTAAAACTTCTCCCTTACATGTTAATTCTATGCGAACTGGATGGAGACGCCCCTACCATGGCAAGCGGACTCTGGCTATCTACCCAGTCTATGCCTCTCATAATTTTATATAATGTTATTTTGCAACCCCTTTTGCTCCATGGAAAACAACCCAACCTATCCAAGCTCTCCTCTTTACTCAACCTCTCCAATCCAGGCAATATCCTTGTGAATATGTTCTGCAATGTCTCCAGCTTAATCACGTCTCTCCGGCAGTGAGCCAACTAGAATTGTACATACTACTCCAAGTGCGTCCTAACCAACATTTTCTCTACCTATAACATGGCATCCCATCTCAATGTCTTGGCCCATGAAGGTCAGCATACCATAGGCCTACTCTACCACACTGTCTACCTGTGTTGCCACTTTCAGGAAAATATGTATTTGTATTCCAAGGTCTGTCATTTCAATAACATTCCCCAGGGGCCTTATTTACTGTGCATGTCCTTCCCTGTTTAGCCTTCCAAAATGCATCATTTCACACTTGCCTGAGTTAAATTCCATCAACATTTCCCTTGTCCACTTTCCCATTTGACCCATTCTCAGTTTGCCAGTTTTCCACTGGACCAGTTAGACTCTTTTCAATGCCCTGTATCAGCTAATCATTCTGTTGGACCTTGAGACCTAGCTGTCTGTTAATGGTAACAGTAACTTCAGCTCACATGGATTTCCCGCTAACTCTCCTCCTAAGACAACTGACTTGGCAATCAGTCAATTGTGTTTCTTCTAATTTCTACAGATCATTAATTCTGCCTGCAGTTTTCTTGAAATTTGCCCTAAATTTGTCCCCCAAAATCTCAACCATGGCGATGGATTAATACAAACGCCTCCCTCTGGACAGCATTATCAGCCCACGAGTCCACAAATTGCCTTATTTAATTTGTCCTTTGTCATAAATATATTGTTTTGAGTTTCTCAGATGATTGTCATCTAGTAGGACTATAGAGAGTCAGTATGGATTTATGAAAGCAAAATCATGTTTGTCAAAACTATTATATTTTGATGATATGACTCAGAGAATAGATAATGGGAACCAAGAGATATGATATTTCTATATTTACAGAGGCTTTTAATAGGGTTTCAGCCATGGGGTCAGTCAACAATACCGGAGCACATGGAATGACAAGTGAAACATGGACATGACTTGAGAAATGCTGAGTGGACAGAAACACAGAAGAAGTGCCTAGTGGGTAAAGTAAGGATTGGTTCAGCACCCTCAGCAATATCAATGATTTGCTTCAGAGGACCAAATGTCATATTTCCAAGTTTTTTGGTGGAACTACACAAGAGGGTTGTGAGTAGGGAAGTGAATATAACAATGCATCAGAGGAAATCACCAATAGAATATAATGTGAAATAACCTGGTCCTTCTCTGTGGTGCACAAATAGAAAAGATGAAAATTTTTAGATGGTGTGAGGTGGAGTAATGTTGATGCTTGAAGTGACCTTGATATCCTGTACATTAATTACTGAAAGCCAGAATGCAAGGGAAGCAAGCTGTACTGAGGTCCAATGGTGCAGGTCTTTTCTCCTCCAAAGTATTTGATGTAGTCCTGCATTAAAGATATATTACTGCATTTATATAGAATGTTGGTGAGACTGCAGCTTGAATATTATGCACAGCTGTTTTCTACTTGACTAAGAAGGGATGGACTTGTTGCAAGGAAGTACAATGAATATTCACTACAAAGCTTCCAGGAATGGTGAATGGAGAAGACATTGAATCAATTGGAACTGCGTTCTATGACGTTCGAAGAATGAGAGATCTCAGTCAAATGTATGAGATTTTCACAATATTTAACAGGCTGGCTGCAGGTATATTGTTTCTTCTGGGTGAGGAGTATAGAACTGGAGCTTAGTCTCAGAACAAGGGGTAGGCTGTTTAGGACTGTGATGAGGAGAAACTTCTTCACATAGAGTATAGCGAATGTTTGGAACTCTCTACCATGGAGGGATGTGGAGTCTCCATCATTCAGTTCATTCAAAATAGAGACTGATAGATTTAGAATATCACGGGAATCAAGGAATATGGGGATAGTACAGGAAAATGGCACTCAGGTAGAAGATCATGATGAATGGTGGAGCAAGCTCGAAAGGCCAGATGGCCAAATCCTGTTCTTAATTCTAATCTTCTGAGCTAACTTGCTTTCTGAGATGGAGAGAAAATGTCAGGTTAGTGAAGAGAAAATATGGACCATCTGAACGTGAGAGCAGGGCGGAATTTGGCAGCAGAGGGAACGAAGTTTTCTTTTTTTCCCCAATGCATGGAGCAGCAGCAATACTATCATCAGTGTTCTTGAAAAAAAAGAATTGTGGAGGGGCCTAGATAGGATTTAAAGACTTTTCCAAGTATCCAACAAAGAGGCAGTGGTACCTTGGAGCCATGTGAATATCCATGGCTACACGTTCGACTTGGATAAAATGAGGGGAGTTGAAGGAGAAGCTGTTCAATGTAAGAACGATTTCAGCCAGGTGAAGGAGAGTGGCAGTGGAGGGAGAATGGTTGGGTTCCTGTAAAAGAACGAAATGAAGGGCTGTTGGATATAGGAACATAAAAACATAGAACATAGCTGATTAGGTTGTACAAAACATGAGCCGACTCTGTCACCCAACATAATCATGGCTGACCCTCCTGCTTTTCCAATACACTGTGATGCCTTTTATGTCTGGAAGACTCCCTTTCTCCTTAAATATATTCAGAAATGTGGCCTCCAAATTAGAGAACTCCACAGGTTCAAAACTCTATGAGTGCAGAAATTTATTCTCAGCTCTGCATTAATGACCCATCCCTTAGTCTGAGACTGGAAACCTTGGTTCCAGGCTGCCAAGCCAAGGCAAGCATCCTGTCTGCACCTACTCCATCAGGTACTGCCAGTTTTTTTTTTGATGTTTCAATTAGATCTCCTCTCATTAATCTAAACCTCACTGAATTAAGGCTTAGTCAACACAGTATGTTCTCATATAGCATCATCCCAATAATCAACCTTATGAACCTTCTCTGCACTCTATCAATGGGAACTGTTTTCTTCATGTAAAGAGATGAGAACAGCACACAGTACTCGAGGAGTGGTTTCATCAAGGTGTATAATTGTAGGAAGACATGATAGGTCCTGTTCTCAAATCCTCATCGTACAACAAACAATGGTCTACTTGACTTATTACCCATTTACTATACCTGTATGCTTGCTTTCAATGACCTACAAGGATTGTGTGATGTACAACAAAATTTTCCAATCCATCACCATGCACATAATACACTGTCTTCTTTTTTTGAAGTGGATAACATCTACATTACAATGCATCTGATATACATCTGCCTACTCCATCAACTTACGTGAAGCACAATCGCACCTCATTGCAAGCTTATCTCGAGAGAGGCTATACAGTTTTGGCCTGTATTCCTTGGAGTTCAGAAAAATGAGAGGTGCCCTTATTCAAACATATAAAATTCTATGGGGACTTGATAGGGTAGATGTTGAGATATTTTCACTAGGAGGAGAGGTACAAACAAAAGAACATAGTTACAAAATAAGGGGCCGTTTATTTTAAAATGAAGTGCAGGAAATAGTATTCTCTAAGAGTAGATGGGAGCTGTAGTAAATTTACTAGATGTAGTGAATTTTTGGAAATCTCTGCCTGGGGAGTGGGGTGATAGAGTCCAGATCCTTAGATATATTAAAGGTGGAGATAGATAAATATTTGAAAGATCAAAGAATTGAGGGTTGAGGGGACCTGGCACAGAAGAGGAGTTGAGGCCAGCATAGATCAGCCATGATCATATTGAATGGTGGGGCAGGCTTAAGGGGCCTGGTCTATTCCTGCTCTGCTCCTATTTTCTTTTGTTCTTGTGTCTTCACGTCTCACAGTTCCAAGTGGTTCAGTGTTGTTGGCAAACTTAGGAATATTACATGTATTTGCCCTGTTCAAACAATTGATGTATATTGTGAAATACTTGTGGTAGCCCACTTAGTACTGTCTGCTACCCTAAGAAAGCCTGTTTATCCTTACACTGTTTCCTTTCTGTCAATAAGTTTTCAGCCTATGTCACATATTGTGCCCAATCCCATGAGCTTTAATTTTGTTCAGGTAACCTAAGAAGTGGACTTCAATGAAAACCTTCTGAAAATCTAGAAATGCTACATCCATTTCTTCTGCTTTTATCTATTTTGTCATTTATGCCTTCAAAAAAGTCCAATCAGTTTGTGAAAGCCAACATGTCTTTCATAAATCTACGTTGACTAATGTCGAATCCCGTCGACATTTTCTGAGTGTTCTGTCATCACGTCCTTTATAATAGGCTCAAGCATTTTCCATACCACTGATGTTAGGCGAACCAACTTGTAGTCCTTTATATTATCTTCCCTTTGTTTTATAAATAAGGGCTTTACATTCACCATCCTCCAAGAACTTCAGGGGTCACCCCATAATTTATAGAATTTTGTAAGTTGACAAACATTATATCCGCTCTTTTTGTGGCTATCTTGCAATACACTCAGATGCATATTGTTGGATTATGCAGGCCACCCTGCTGTGGAATGGAAGTATAGAGGGAATGGGTGTGCGTTCTAGAGATGAGCTGGTTGGGAACAGGAAAGAGGAAACCATCAAAGTGGCGAGAATGTGCAACTTGGAGAGGAATCTGCTGCTGTGATGCTTCCTGCCTTTCTCAGTGGAGGAAATTGAGTTTCTTGAGGTACGATCAGAGTAGTCCTAGGCAAGTCACTGCACCTTGTATATGGTACACCCTACAGATATAGTGAGTCAGTTATGCAGGGGATTACTGTTTGCTGTTGTTGATAAGGCATTATTCAAGAGGGCTGCTTTGTTCTCGGTAGTGCTGAGTTTCTTCTGAATTTGCACGACTAACCTAATCGAATTTCTGATCAATGGCGACATCCAGAATATCCATTGTGGGAGGCGGTGACAGAAATGCTGTTGAATATCATGGGTGATGGTCAGACTCTCTGTCAATGGTGTTAATTTTACTTGCCACTTATCAATCCATGCCTGCATGTTGTCCAGGTCTTGCTGCATGCAGGCATGGGCTATTTCATTTACTGCGGAGTTGTGAATAGAATTGAACATTGTGCAGTCATCAGCAAATATCATCACTTCTGACCTTAGGACAGAAAGAAGGCAATTCATGAAGGAGTTGAACTTGATTGGGCTGAGGACGTTGTGCTGAGGAATTCCCACAGTGGTGGGTTTTGGCTTTTATCTAGAATGCAGGAGTTTGGAATGCAGAATAAAGCATATAAATTAGCTGACAATGCGAAACTTAGAGGTGTGATGTACAATGAGAGTCGTGGCATTTAAATATAATTGGACATACATAAGTTTGCTGAATGGACAGATGTGTCAGATAAAATATGAAACAGAAGTGTGAAGTAATGTATGTCAGCAGAAAAGATGATGAGATGACACCATAAAATCACAAAAAGGTTGTAACACAGAAGTAGGCCATTCAGCCCATCTAGTCCATACCAGACCCCACCCACCAGATGATTCTCCTAAATCTTGCGATGTTTTCCTCACCATGTATTTATTCAATTTCCTCTTGATGACTGCAATGGAATCTGTTCCCATCATATCTGAAAGCAATGCATTCCAGGTTGCAACCTTACATTTTGTAAAAGTAAATTCTATCATGCTGTTCAATATTTTCCTCTTTATTTTATGAATGCAGTCAGTGAATACCCCCACAAAAAGGAACAGCCCCCCACTGTTCACTCTTCCTGGATCCCTCATCATCTTATACACTTCAATCAGATTTCCCCTTGGCCTTCTCTTGTCAAAAGAAAACAGTTCCAACCTCTCTAATTTTTTTGTACGACTGTGATCCCTCATCCCATGAATTATGCTTAGCGAGTATGTCCTCCTGCTCTGCACTTCGCAACTCCATCATTCTGAGAATTGGAATCAGGTTTATTATCACTGTGATATGATGTGAATTGTGTTGTGTTGCGGCAGCAGTACAGTGCAGAGACATAAAAATCTATAAATGACAAAATGTCCTTTTGTCTATGTCCTTCATGTTCAAGCATCCTATCTGGATGCATCATGGCTTGGTATGGCAACTGCTCTGCCTAGGGCTGCAAGAAACTGCAGAGAATTGTGGACACAGCCCAGCACATCACAGAAACCAGCCTCTTCTCGATGGACTCTGTCTGTACCTCTCGCTGCCTTGGTGAAGCAGCCAGCATAATCAAAGGCCACACCCACGGGGGTCATTCTCTCTTCTCCCCTCTCTCATCAGGCAGGAGATACAAGAGCCTGAGGCACATACCATCAAACTCAAGGACAGCTTCTACCTCACTGTGATAAGACTATTGAACCGGTTCCCTTATACAATGAGATGGACTCTTGACCTCCCAATCTACCTTGTTATGGCCTTGCACCTTATTGTCTACCTGCACTGCACCTCCTCTGCAGTTGTGACATATTGCTCTGTATTCTGTTATTGTTTTTACCCTGAACTACCGCAATGCACTGTGTAATGAATTGATCTGTATAAACAGTATGCAAGACAAGTTTTTCACTGTACCTCGGTACAAGAGAAAATAATAAACCAATACCAATACTAATTTACTCACTGACCAGATACCCTTGTAAATAGATGATCCCCACGGTCATGCCTGTTTTACCCTATCAAATACATCCCTTCTGCCACCCTGCCTGCAACTTTGCTACCTTCTTTTGTTTGCTTTCCAGTTCTGACAAAGGGTGTCTGACCTGAAACATTGTTTCTCCTCCCAGTGATGCGGCCTGACCTGCCAAGTATTTCCAATATTTTCTGCTTTTATTTTTGAATAGGGAATGGTAAAATAACAAATCACATTTCAGGGAGCTAGAATGGACTCAGGGATATCTCCCTTCTGTGCTGCTATATCTCTTTGATTCTGTGCCCTTACTTGTCATGAAGGCAAAAGGAGTTTTGTCGTGGATTACTGAGATTCGATAATAATCAGGAGACGCAGAAGATTCTTCAAGAAGTTAAACCTTTATTTGCAAAAAAAGGTTGTGACTGTCAGAGAGCTGGTCACTGAACACCCCTGAACAAAGGTTTACAGCTCTTTTTATGGCACCTTCCTAGTTCAGTTGGCATTATCACAGTGACATCTGATTTACAGACCCTTGTTCCTCAACTCCCTGCAGTCTGCCACAATTGTCTTCATAAGTCTTTCTCTAATCTAATCAAAACATGCTTGTACCTTGCTACAGTTGTTCTCTAAGCTAATCACAATATACACTAGTCATTTCTGCAGTACAGACATTCATTACTAGGCACCGGGTCACGCTTAGGTCATTGTGCTCAGTCACTCGTGAGTTACTTTACTCTTCCCAAGCGCGGGCTTTCCCTTCCCTTGGTAAAGAAGGAGAAGTAGCCAGCGCCATCTTAGGCACAAAACAAATTATAAGTAAACATGTGTGTACAGCCTCTATTTTCTGTATATTCTATAGTATGACAACAGCAGGTGATGCTGAAATGCTGTTTGGCCACAACTCTGGAAGGGCAGGCTGCTTGTATGGAGAGATCATAGAAGGAGAGGGCAATGAACTCAGAGCAATGAGAGTTGAATAAGATGAGATGGAGGCTAGCATTTGAAACCACTGAGCATGAGAATTAATCTAGGGTGAAAAAGGAAAGAAGTGAAAATATTTTAATTACAGCATTGGGACAGTCTCTGTGTGTGGCATTGGAGTGAAAAAGGAATTTGAATGAGAGGCGAGAGGCAAAAGTAAATAGTTCAGCTAGAGAGAGTATTTCCAATTCTGCCCATGCTCATTAGGAATGGAAGGAGCAGCACCAGCCACTGTGAGTCAAGCTGTTTACCATGTTATGCAGTGGCAAACTTACCACAGATAGACTTCACAATTTCAGATTGCACAGTGAGCAAGGAAAGAGCCATGGTTAGGACTCTGTAGGTACAACAATATTAGAGGTCTATATTCTTTTTTGTCCATTCTGTTTTTCATCTACATGCTGCCTTTCGGAAACATCCTTAACAATCCACAGCATCTGTTGTCACCTGTTTCCTGCAGCTACCCATCTTCCTCTGATCCCACCTCATTTTGTTCCACACTTACCCATTTCTGAGTTCACACTCTTCCCCTCTGTTTTCCTTACTGGTTCTTTGTTTTCTCTCTTTCCCATCTCACTGTCCTCTCAGCTCACACAACTCTGGTTATTTAATCTCCAAGTTACTCTATTCTCTGGCCTCTCTGTTCACTATTCACTTGTTGCCCTGCTCCTGCTTTTTACAAGTCGGTTTGTTGTCTGTTGTGTTGAACCTTGGCTCTGCATACTCAACACTGCATCATCTGGACCTGAGTTTCTCGGGCCTATCCTACAAGGCCATCTGTAACCCCTGCACAATGTTGGCATCTTGAAGCAGCCTTGCATTCCCATCTCACTGAAGCCAGGGGACAGAAGAAATATAATTCATGAAGCCAAATGCATTCCAAAAATGCAGTTTATGGAAATCTTAAAGAGCAGAAAATTATTGAAGCAGAGACCAAGACTGGTCTCTGCTTCATGGAAGGATAGGAGCAAAGGGGACAGGAAGATATTTAATTGGGGAAGGGCAAATTATGAGGCTATCAGGCTAGAACTTGCGAGTGTAAATTGGGATGACATTTTTGAAGGGAAATGTACTGTGGAGATGTGGTCGTTGTTCAGGGATCTCTTGCAGGACATTAGGGATAATTTTTTCCCGGTGAGGCAGAGAAAGAATGGCAGGGTGAAGGAACCGTGGGTGACAATAGAGGTGGAACATCTAGTTAGGAGGATGAAGGCAGCATACATAAGGTGTAGGCAGCAAGGATCAGATAAGGCTCTTGAGGAATATAGGGTAACAAGGAAGGAACTTAAGAAGGGGCTGAGGAGAGCAAGAAGGGGACATGAAAAGGCCTTGGCTAGTAGGGTTAAGGGAAACCCTAAGGCATTTTTCACTCATATGAAGAGCAGAAGGATGACGAGAGTAAAGGTAGGACCGTTTAAAGACAAAGGTGGGAAGATGTGCCTGGAAGCTGTGGAAGTGGGTGAGGTCCTCAATGAAAACTTCTCTTCAGTATTCACTAAGGAGAGGGGCATTGATGATGCTGAGGACAGTGTTGGTATGGTTAATATTCTGGAACATGTGGATATCAAGAAAGAGGATGTGTGGGAGCTGTTAGAAAATATTAGGACAGATAAGTCCCCAGAACCTGATGGAATATTCCCCAGGCTGCTCTGCAAGATGAGGGAGGAGATCGCTGAACCATTGCCTAGGATCTTTGAGTCCTCATTTTCCATGGGAATGGTACCGGAGGATTGGAGGGTGGCAAGTGTTGTCCCCTTATTCATAAAATGTAGTAGGGATAGTCCAGGGAATTATAGACCAGTGAGCCTTATGTCTGTGGTGAGACAGCTGTTGGAAAGGATTCTTAGAGGTAGGATCTATGGGCATTTAGAGAATCACGGTCTGGTCAGGGACAGTCAGCATGGCTTTGTGAAGGGCAGATCATGTCTCACAAGCCTGATAGTGTTCTTTGAGGAGGTGAGCAGACAGATTGATGAGGGCAGTGCAGTAGATGTGGTCTACATGGATTTTAGCAAGGCATTTGACAAGGTTCCACATGGTAGGCTTCTTCAGAAGGTCAGAGGGCATGGGACAGGGAAGCTTGGCCATGTAGATTCAGAATTGGCTTGCCTGTAGAAAGCAGAGGGTTGTGGTGGAGGGAGTGCATTCAGATTGGAGGGCTGTGACCAGCGGTGTCCCTCAAGGATTGGTTCTGGGACCTCTGCTTTTCATGATTTTTTTAATGACTTGAATGAGGGGTAGATGGGTGGGTTGGCAAGTTTGCAGATGACACAAAGGTTGGTGGTGTTGTGGATAGTGTAGAGGATTGTCCAAGATTGCAGAGGGACATTGATAGGATGCAGAGCTGGGCTGAGAAGTGGCAGATGGAGTTCAATCTGGAGAAGTGTGAGGTGGTACACTTTGGAAGGACAATCTCCAACGTGGAGTACAAAGTTAATGGTAGGATTCTTAGTCATGTGGAGGAGCAGAGGGATCTAGGGGTTCATATCCACAGATCCCTGAAAGTTGCCTCACAGGTGGATAGGGTAGTTAAGAAAGCTTGTGGGATGTTAGCATGCATAAGCCGTGGGATCGAGTTTAAAGCCGCGAGGTAATGATGCAGCTCTACAAAACTCTGGTTAGACCAAACTTGGAATACTGTGTCCAGTTCTAGTTGTCTCATTATTAGAAGGATGTGGAAGCATTGGAAAGGGTGCAGAGGAGATTTATGAGAATGCTGCCTGGTGTAGAGAGTATACATTATGAGGAGAGACTAAGGCAGCTAGGATTTTACTTTTTCAAGAGAAGGAGGCTGAGAGGACACATGATAGAGGTGTACAAAATATTAAGGGGAAAAGATAGACAGCCAGCGCCTCTTTCCCAGGGCACCAATGCTCAATACAAGAGGGCATGGCTTTAAGGTAATGGGTGGGAAGTTCAAGGGAGACATCAGAGGGAGGTTTTTCACCCAGAGATTGGTTGGGGCATGTAATGTGCTGCCTGGGGTGGTGGTGAAGACAGATACATTGGTCAAGTTCAAAAGATTGCTCGATGAGCATATGAAGGAATTTAAAATAGAGGGATATGTGGGAGGAAGGGGTTAGATAGTCTTAGGCAAGTTTTAAAGGTTGGCACACCATTGTGGGCCGAATTGCCTGTATTGTGCTGTACTGTTCTATGGTTCTATGATTCTAAGACTGTGAGTAGAGAAACAGTGCATGTATCAGGTCTGCAACCCTTCACTGAACTGGTAAAGAGAGTAAACAAGTTGGTTTAGGTAGCAGAGAAGGATGGCGTGTGGAAAATTTGTGATGGACTACAGCAAGGTTTATTGTGAGGATAAGCTGTTAAAGATGGATAACCCACAGCAGAAATGGCCACTTCTGATCCAGTCAAAACAAACATGTTGTTGAAATTGTTGTGTTTGGTATGGACACCTAATGGCTGCAATACACACAGAGAGAAGATGAATTGTTGTTTCATAAGCTTGTAAGCCTTGTAAATATTGCAATTTTATCTGCCCCTCACAAAATCCTCTGGCATTTCATTCCAGATAACCACTACCGTCTGTGAAATAAACTTACTCCTCAGATCTCCTTTTTCTTTCTCCCCCTTACCGCAAACCTATGCCCTCTAGTCCAAGGCTCCCCTGCCCAAGGTAAAAGATTCTCACTGGTGTTGGATCTGGAGATGATATTGTCCAGAAGGTTCTTTAGAAGTCAAGAATGCGGAGCAAAGTTTATGATTACAGCCATTTTATTATATGTTAATCAACGTACAGGTCAAGAAGTATCAATTTGAAATAGCAAGTATTACGAAGTAAAAGCAGGCAAGTAAGACAAAAAAACAAGTAAAGCAAGTAACAAAGGACTGCATGTTCACACTTTCTACAGCAAACTACTTTAACCTGGTGAGATAAGAGAGTCTTCTCTGAAAGGAATAGTCTGTGGACAACAAGGACAGTCTTGATTTACACTGCTTACAGACAAAGAAACTTAAAAATCTACTAAAATTTACGGACAAACGGGTAATTATATAAACATATAAGCATGCATAAAGAAAGTTAAGGTGCAAGAAAAATAACAATTTAAATAGCAACTTAGACCCTAATCCAACAGTCCCCCCTTTGGTTCCAAATTTTGAATCATTATTTCTGAAGATTTAGAGGTAGAAAAATCTGTGGTACCAATGTTGAATATAAGACTTAATCAACCCTGAGTTATTAAAACATAAAAGGGTACTCATACATCTATGTCATAATAAGATGGATTGTCTTTATGGGTAGGGAAACTCATGAGTTCAAACAGCTCTACTGATGATGACCGTTATACAAGTAATTAAGATATAAACTACAATAAGGCATACCAGAGAAACATTATAACTTGTAACATTGAGTAACCCCAGCTCTCTAGGGCTGATTTGATCCAGTCAAAGAAATCCCACCCATCAGACTGAGGTATGACTGCTTCTTTACGAATATGATCAGCCAAATTAGATCTGTCTTCAGACTCGTCAGGTAAGTAGGTACGACACTCTTTCCCTATAACTGTGCATGTTCTCTCCTTAACGGCTGAGAGAAGATCTAATGTCATATGATTTTGGAGAACCATGTTACGCATTGTAAACATTTCTTCTGTCACTTTCTGTAAGCAGTGTCATTGCTTACTCTTTCTGGAGCTGCAGCAACATTTTTAATTTCCCTCATAGATCTTGCAGTACCATACATTGGGAATAGGATTGCTGCAAAACGACTTCCTTTTGAGATGTCCCCTTTATATCAAGGCTCAGAATAGTAAGATAAAGTTTGCGTATGTTTCATATCAGGGACAACATAATGCAAATAACAGGATCCTATCCAATTACATGGAAGAGAGATAAAAGCTCCATTTCCACACATAAAATACATGTTGTTCCATGAATTCAAAACATTACTTACTGATTGACAGAAACATTGTTGGGTTGTGACATTCTTTCAGTGGACATTGTCAATAAAAATTCCAGAATCATTATTCCATTTAGGACAATGTAATGTACAGTTACACAAGCTATACCCTATGGGAGTGTACCTTCTGAACTCATGCAAAGGCAGCCTTTACAGTGAACACCAGAAAGGAATTGATAGCTTTGTCATGGACCTCATGTTTGGATACAGAGATATCCCAAGTAAAAACATGATTAGGACCAAACTCAATATAACTCAATGGATTAGACTGGTCTTGTCAGCACAAATGATCTAGACCAAGATGTTGTGTCAGGGACATGATCATTGTATACCCATGTTTTCTTTGAAAATGGTGAAGCGGCAGTATAAAGCTGTCATTGCTGGATCGTAATGTTGAACTTTGTTCAAGGAAAAGAGTACATGTTTGTATAGGGTCTACAGGAATGCCTCACATTGGTAACTATTGTGAGGTGTGTGGTATGTATCAGCATACCCAAAAGCCAAAGGCATTAACAGCATCTGCAAGCTCAAGTGATACTCGTAAGAACACATTATGGGTCAATTCAACTGGGACATTGTGAATGGACAAGACTGGTAAAAGTGAAACAACAACATACAACATCCAAATGAACTTCATCATGTACAGTAGTTAACAACTTTGTTTTATGTCTTCTGGCTGGTTAGTGATTTAATCGCTGTAGCCCAGCGACGTAGGCACTGAGTTAAGAGGTTGCCAGAACATTAACTTCAGTGTTTGCTGTCTCCATTTTCACCTCCTGGTGCCAGTTTAGCTTGCTTGCAGTGGCTAGCGTGTTTACATTTACTTTGCCCTTCGACCTTTACTGCTGAATTCATAATCAACAGCACCTGATAGGTCCTTCCCACCAAACGCCCAATGGCACTTTATGTGGTTTCTTGATCAGGACCCACTCAGCAGAATTCAAGGTGTGTCCTGCATCTGCTGTATCCCTCCAGATGGCATAAACCTGTTGAGAAGCAAAGTGAATAGCTTGGGTAAGTTTCACACAATAGTCAACTAAGTTCTCTGTCATAATATGTATATCAGCCTCTCTGTGATCAATAGCTCTGGGTAGTGACATGGGTTGTCCTGTCACTACCTCAAATGGGCTTAATCAATGGGCTGTCTTTTTGTTTGGGGTTGCTCTGATGCTGCATAAGACCATGGGCAGGGACGCAGACCATAGTACACCCTCCTCCTGATACTAAGCCAGTCTTTGTTTGATAGTCCTATTCATTCATTACATCTGTCCTAATGACACTGGATGATGTGGAAAGTGGAAGGACCATTCAGTGTTCATCAGTCAGCATAACTCCTGACCTGATATGGTCCAGGGGGCCAGGGCACTTAATTGTGGTAACTTCTCCACTGCTCCATGGTTCATTTTCTGGTATATCATGCATCTTTCCAATGTTATTTGGGCTTGTGACTTGGACTTTGGATTCCACCACCGTTGGGAAAACCTGCTGGTCATCTTCTCCACTTCAATATGTCGTAGGAAGTGTATTTGTTGTGCTAGATAAGGAAGTAATGTGGTTGGGCTACCAGTCTGTGACTGGTACCATATCTCCATGCTGCTTCGTTGTTTAATTTCTCACCATTCTCCATTCAGGACCATTTCTCTTCATTAGAGCATCAAGCTTGCATTTCTCGAGTATCCTTTATGTTTGTGTGTAATAGAAGGTTCAAGTTTGTTCTCACAACTTTAGTTGTCAGATTCACTTTATTTATTTATTTTTATTCCATTTGTTCCTTCCCCTGCTGCCCTTTTTGCTGCCTCATCCGCTAATGCATGTCTGTGGCATTCAGCTGTGTCCATTTTGGAATGGCTCTTACATTTCAATACAGCCACTTGTTACAGTAATTGTGTAACATCTGTTAATTCTTGTATCAACTGGCCATTCTTGATTGGGGTTCCTACAGCCATAAGAGATCCCCTTTGACTCCATAAATTTCAAAAATCGTGAACAACACCAAAAGCACATCGGGAGTCTTTGTAGAGATCCACTGATTTTTTTCTTCTGCCATCTTACAGGCCTCAATCAGGACTTACAGTCCCATCTGTTGCAAAGGAATACCAGGAGCCATACTTCCTGATGCCAATATTTCAGTTTCAGAGACAAGAGCCTATCCAGCCATTCTAACTCCTCCTTCAACCATGGAGGAGCCATCTATGAACAGAGTCAGATCCGGGTTCAGCAGGGGCGTTTCTTTGTGGTGGCTTGCACCTTCATGGCATGTTATTATCTTTGCACAGTCATGGTCATTATAGTCCTCCATGTTCAATGGCAACAGTGTAGCTGGATTCACTGGACTCACTCACTGGATGACAATGTTGAGTGCCTCAAGAACAGTGGCCCATTTGGACCACTGAGCAGCCATTACTTGAGAAGCCCTATTCATTGTCAATAAGGTGTGTACAGTGTGAGGACATCGGACATTCAATATTTGATCAAGTACAATGCTGGAAACAGCCATAACTGCCAGATAGGTTGCTTGTACTGCTTGCAAACATGAACCCCATCCTAATTCTACATGATCCAATTTGGTAGAATAATAGCCAACAGGATGCTGTTGGTCTCCATGTTCTTGAGTCAAGACTGCTGTCATGTAGCCATGTTTCTCATTGACATGTAGAGTGAATGGTTTACCCACATCAGGGATTCCTAATGATGGTGCTGTGCATAATGTTGTCTTTAGAGTATGAAACACTTCCAATTGTTCATAGTGCAAGTCATAGGGTCATCTGAGCACTTGCTGCCCTTCAACAGATTGTTGAGTAGTTGTGCAGTTTTAATATATGAATCGACCCATGCTGTAGTTACACAAACCCAGAAATGATCGGAGTTACTGGACTGTTGCAGGTGATTTTGCTGATTTGATAGCCTTTGTATGATCCTTGGTGATTTCTGCTTGCTTTGGAAAATTCTTTGTCTCAAGTAAATGACTTCCTCTTGTTGCAATTATGCCTTATCCGAACTTGCTTTATGGCCCTTGGAGGATAAATAATAGAGTAAGGAGATTACATCACATTCATGCTGGTCTGCAATGTCAGATGCAATCAGGACATCATCCGCATATTGTATGATGGTCGAATCAGTGGTTGGTAAGTCTTTCAGATGTTGTCTTGGAGCCATGTGGTAGACAGTTAGGATGTTGTGGAACCCTTGTGGCAGCCTCATCCACTAGTATTGCTGTCCATTGACTGTGAAAGCCAACCACAGTTGACAATCAGGTGCCGGGGGTACAGTCCAGAACCCATTGGCCATGCCAACTGTACACCTCTTCTGTGACAGTTGCAGTGCAGTAAAAATGGTTAATGGGTCAGCCACTGGTGGGGTTAACTTGTCAGTACATTGATCAGCAACCCTGTAATCCTCTGTCAGTCTCCAGGTGCCGTTCCCTTTCTTGACAGGCCAAACTGGACCGCTTGATGTACTGTGAGTTTTGACAAGAATTCAGCTGATTGACAATAGGTAAAATACCTTCCATAGATGTTCTGCTAAGAGAATACTGCTTAGTATATGGGGGCACTTTTCCAGTAAACTTGACAGGGTCCATTTCCAGCAGGTCACAGTCATTTTTGTCTTTCGACTATATTGGGTGAATTGTTAGTTCAGATTTGACCAACCGCATGAGGTTCCAGGCGACTTTACCCTTCTTGAACTCAAGAGTGGAGTTTAGAGTGAACAAGACATCCATTCCAGGGAGAGGTTGCAAGATGTCTCCCACCCAGAATTGTACTTTTTCGTATGTGAGGACCAAGAACTTCAACTGGTCTGGTGTTGATCAATTTTCTGTCCTCCAGCACCATATGCACATTTGTGAATATTGGTCAGTGGTACTTTGCACTCTTGGGCAATGGTTTTTGTTATGCATGTTAGCTCAGCTCTGGTACCTAATAAGAATTCAGCTCATTCATTTTCAAGAAGGAGTGCAACATATACTTACACTACTGCATAGTAACATATCTGTGTTTTGCTCTGTCAGGGTGAACAAGGGAGGCAGGGAAGGAGTTAGTCATTTATTTGACTTTGAGACTGCATCAATAACGTCAAAAAGTTGCCTTTGTTGATCAGTAGTAATTTGCTGAAATTGTGCCATCAAATCAGGGTCTTCTTACATTGGTGGAGCAGATGGTTGAGCTTGTGGTTGAGCCTGTTTCTGTTGACCACCTTGTTTTCTGGCCCAACTTTTAGCCCGATGTTCCATTTTACCACAATGGTGACATGCTTGTTCAGGGATTTGTCTCTCTTTTCTCGTTGGTCAATGGGCAGTCTTGCCTGTAATGCTCATAGCTGAACTTCCATATCTCATTCCACTTGTTTACTGATATTCACAAACTGGCTGTATGAAGTGTTAGGTTCATTCCAATTTGATTTTGTCAATCTGATCATTCTGGCAATGTCTGGTTTCAGGCTATCCGTAAAAGATGACCAGTGGACCATAGTCAGATACCTCCATGTTATCTTCATTTAACGTTAGTACTCCTGAGTGGTTCAACCACACTGTTCTGAAGTGTTCCTCATATTCAGGGACATCCTCTGTATTCCTTTGCTTGCAACTGACTACCTTTCCCCAGTTTGTTAGTGTTGGAGTCTGTTCATTCAATCACCTTGTTGATTTTCCTAATCACCTCCTATGTCAGTATCAGTTCTATGTGTCAACTGTTTGACTTAATGAGGAGCTAACATAGTGGCCAGAATGTGGATGCCATCATATAGGTAGGTGCAAGTTGTATATATTCTCAATACATGGAAGTTCAGCCCAGGTCTTCAAACTTCCTTTTTTAGAATGTGGAACCTCTTTGGGCCATCTATCAATTTTCTCAGGTTCAACAGATTGGTGAGAAAACACTTGCCTTCTTTCATAGGATCCATCGCCATTCCTGCACAGCTTCACCTGTTTGGTCTTTATTGGAGCTAGACAAGGCATGGCTGCCAATCCTGTTCTCTCATCATTGTCATCATCACTGAATCACTAGAGGTCACTGTGGCATCAGCGTCATGTTCATTCTGCAATTCCTCGAAGTTCAAATAGAGGCGCTGCTTTGGATTATTGTCTAATGTAGAGGGTGTATCCCAAGAGGGAGGATCAATGATAGAACCACCCCTCCAAGGACCGTGCTGTGCTCCTTTGTACTGTTCCTGTTTGTCTCCGAGCTTTGTAGAGTTCACTTCGACTCGATCACACTTCTGCTTTTGTTTTCTCACCTGTTCAGCTAAGGTACAAATTTTCTCTTTAGATTTTTCTGACATACTGACTTTGTAAGTTATCACTGTTCTCCTTTTCCTTTCTCACTTGTTGAGATAACACACATATCTGATCTTTATATTATTTACGGTCCATATCATGCTGGTTTTAAAACTGAACATTTTCTCTCTTTTTTAATTGTGATACGACTGTTAGCGTCCATCCAGCTTTCTCCTTTCGCTCAGGGGTTCTCTGAATCTTACCCCATGCCTTTTTAATATCAGCTAGCAGCCAGATTCCATAGACTCAACACTGATGATATATTTCGTTCTGATTTCTTCACTAAGCATCCAGTTGGAATACTTTGTTTAAAATAAAAAATCAAATCCTCAGTCATCCATTCACACATACCAACTGGAAGATCAGTTCCCCCTTTTTCTGTAGGAGGTTTCTTCTCTAATTTGGCCATGGCATTAATCTCCTCCTACTACATGTAGAGCAATTATTTACCTGCTTACTGGAGTTCCCATAGCCCACATCACTAGATTATGCATCTGAAATTCAAACAGACTGTGTACAGCTGACTAGGTTACACCTCATCACACTTTAATAATCTGAAACCATTTCGTCTGGGATTCTCCCACATCCTTAACCTTCTTAACTATCCTCCTGACTATGCCAAGTTGTTGGATCTGGAGATGATGCTATCCAGAAGGTTCTTCGGAAGTCAGAAATGAGGAACAAATCTTATGGTTACAGCTGTTTTATGAGATGTTCATCAAGGTACAGCTCAAGCAGTGTCAGCTTGAAACATCATGTAACATGAAGTAAAAGCAGGCAAGTAAGGTAAGTAAGGCAAGTAAAGCAAGTAAGGCAAGTAATGCACTGGAGACCTCGTGTTCTCCCTTTATGCTGCAAACTAGTTTAAGCTGGTTAGATAAGGGGGTCTCCTTTGAAAGGGGGTCTCCTTGTTGTCTGTGGACAACAAGGACAGTCTTGATTTACACTACCATGACATTTCAGGCTTACAAACATAGAAACTTAAAAACCTACTTGAAATTTACATACAAACAAGCGATCATACAAACATATCATCAAGCATAAAGAAAGTTAAACTACAGAAAAATAACAATTTAAATAGCAATTTAGGCCCGCATCCAACACTTTATACCCAATTTATCCCCTCATATTGTTATAGACATCTATAATTTCACTTTTCAGCTTCCCCCAGCTGTGGGATGTTTATTGTTAACCTCTCCCATGAGAACAAGATGGAGGGATCTGGGAAAGTCAAAAATTGATCACAAGAAGGTGAGAAAAGAGTAGAAATTGGCAACAAAAGTAAGTAACTTTTCAGTTCTGTATGAATGCAGAAAGCAGCCTCAAGGCAGTCATAAATGCACCAGATAAGAGTTAAGGGAGGGGGCCTGAGTAGGGCTAAAACACAGGCTGTTTCATTTATCGCACAAAGATTCAAGCATATTCTGAGATGTTTCCATACATATACTGGAAAAAGTGAGTGGAGTTGAAGGAGAAATTGTTCAGTGTGTGAATAATAAATCAATAGCTTATCACCATGGCAAACCTGGTCTCACCCTTTCAGAGATACTCCCTTTGACCTATTGTCTTTCACCCACTAACTCATGCAACTTAAAACTAACCCATCTTCTGTTTCCAGTTTTGAATTAGGGTCTTCAACCCAAAATGTTAACTCTGATTCTCTCTCTATAGACGCTGCCTGAACTGTTGAGTTGTTCTTGTCTCCACATCATGCGAATCTGTGGGAGCAAAAGAGGGGTGCAGAGGATGTTTACAGGAATATTAGCTTAGCTGGAAATATTGGGTATCGAGAGATATTGGTTGGCTTGGAATGATATTCTTTCCAGCAGTATAAGATCTTGGGCAGAATTGTTAACTTGCTTTACTACTTCACAGGAGAATATACACAACATTTGGTATCAAATATATATTTTTTTCAATCTGTACACCTCACAATTACATGATGATCTAAAATAATGAGCATTGCATGCTCATATACATGAGAGAGATACTACGCTTACAGGGAAAGCCCCATTTGCCATTAAAGCACTGTATCTTCTTTCTATTTCAGACTCGGGCAACCTGTGGGACTCTGTACTTCTCTGCTTCATCACTCACTACCCACAGTCAAAATACCTATCAAATATCCACACAGCTAAGTGGTGTTTACTGAATACTGTGACACTAGTGAATAATTAAGTAATCTAAAGTGCCTTATTTATCCTTTAAACAAAAAGAAAATAAAAGATAAATGAGGAGCTATTTAAATTGAAAATCCACCATGTGAAGAAATGGCCCAAAATACGTTATTGCTTTATTTTTCCATTCATTTCCATAACCCTCCACTCCTCTCCACTGTTGGATCAATCTATCACTTCATGTCTTCCTCCCGCTTCCCCTCCCCTTTCCTAGTTTTCTCGTTGTCTCTATTCCCCTTCATTCACTTTCCCATACATACGATTCCCATTGGAACAATAAGGGAACTGACTCTATATTAAGGGGTAGTTACTAAACTGCAAGAAATTCCGGCCCTGACAGACAGATTCTACCAATACTACCTTCTTCTCCCATCTTCAGAACGGAAGTCCAGTCCTGCCCTGTTTCCCACGGTGTAATCACACATTAGATCCCACTGCCTCTAACAGAAACCACTGAAGAGAATAACCCAATTGGCTAAATCAGCATTAACTAATGACATTCCACTCTCATGATTCTAAACTTCAAAAACTACAAACCACAAAGTTCACATTCCACTTTAATGCAACTGTTCAAAGATCAGGAGTACCCTTGTTGCACGTGTCCCAGGAGTACTGGAAGTAGGTGGGGAAAAGGGGCTCATTGACCTTACTGAGTGACAGGCCATTTTATCTTCAGTGTCTTTCTGTAAGTGGGACCCCAACCCAGTGATTTTTTTGCTTTAATCAGCAAGCTGTGATTTGTTTCCCTTCAGCCTCCACTATGTAAGAGAGAGCAATTTAACAATGTTAAACTTTCACTCCTTTCATAGTGAGACGATGGATCCATCCTCGAACTCCGTATACTTCAGTCTGGAAGAACTTAAAGATCTTGAGTCTGCTTATGAATCGGGTGGGATGGAAAAGGTTGTAATTCTGATCCAGGAGAAGTTAAACAAGCTGAAGAGCGCCGAACTTCACATCGCAGTCACAGGAGAATCCGGTGCAGGGAAATCCACCTTCATCAACGCTATGAGAGGGCTCCGGAGCATTGATGAGGGTGCGGCAAAAATTGGGATCACGGAAACAACAATGGTGCCCACCCAGTACAAGCATCCCAGCTTTCCTGAAGTTTGTTTCTGGGACCTGCCAGGAGTTGGAACAACAACGTTTCCAGTGAAAGATTACCTGAGAGAGATGAAATTTCAACAGTACGATTTTTTTATTATAATCTCAAGAGGTCGATTCACAGAAAATTATGCAAAGCTAGCTCAAGAAATTAAAACGTTGGGGAAACATTTCTATTTTGTGCGATCACAAATTGACAATGACCTCCGTGCTCTTGAAATAGAGGGTAGAAACGCCGAGAGAAAGACGGAACTGACCAAGATCAGGAATGCGTGTGTTGGCTGCTTAAGAGAAGCGGGGATTTCACAGCCCACTGTTTTCCTGATATCAAGCTTCCAAGTGAATGAATTTGATTTTTCGGCATTATGGGCAACTCTTATAAATAATGTTGACAATATGAAGAAGGATATTTTCTTAAAGTCACTTCCAAACATAGCATTGGAGATTGTGGAGTGGAAACGAGATCAGCTGAAGAAACGCCTCTGGATGTTGGCAACGGTTTCAGGAACAGTGAGAGCAGAAGGAGTTTCTGGAGCAGAGGGAACAGAGGCCGTCTCGGGAGCAATGGCCGGGGACTTAGCCTGTGACCTAAGGAAACTGATCACCGCAATAGAAGAAATGTGTACATGCCTCGGTCTGGATGATGCCTCTCTTCAAAGACTCGCCAACGTGGCAAGAAAACCTGTAGAAGTTCTGAAAGCAGAAGTAAAAACCCCTCTCACGGGTGAAATAAATAATGAATGCATGAAAACAATGTTGCAGTGTTCCAATTTTAAGGCTAGTGTGGATATGGAGCTCCCCATTAACCTAGTACAAATCATTGCTTCCATCTTTCAAACAGTATCATCAGCTGGAATCACGTACAAGCTGTTGAGCAATGCGTTGACTGAGCTTGTGAAGAACGCAAAGAATGTGGTGAAGGCTGCATTTGGCACTGATTAACATCGGACATATTAAAGCATCGGTTTGTTGAGTTCCTGTAAATCATTAAAAAAAAAGGCATCCTGCACATCATCAGAACGTCCCAAATTATTTCCCAGCTGTTGGATTATTTTTAAACGGCAGTCACTGTTACAACTTTGGCAACCATGGCAAACAAACTTCATAAAGTGAATGGCCAGAGAAACCATCCCTAAAGGATAAATGTTGGAGAAAATACTGACTATTGTGTACCTGCCTCTCTTCACATGGGGTTACGGGATCTTCCACATTCACCCCCAAAAGAAAGCGAGGCCTCAGCTCACTCAGACAAGCGAATGCAGCCTTTTCCTTTTATAACCAAGTCCTGTGCACTTCTTCCTCGCTGGAGGACTGGGTGATTGGGCGCATATTTCTGGAACTGAAGACAGTTTACAACAAACGTAACCCGTCTTCTCTCCAATACACCCACTGCATTTTTCTTCAGCCGTTGCTGATTTGTGTCTCCACATCTCCTCCAGTAACGTCACTGGTTCTTCAGCTGAAGGAAGCTTCTGTTACGACCAGCACATTGAGGCACAGAGCAGAGCTTCACCTTGGCGATTGTGGAATGGAAACATCCACCAAAGACACTGTACTTTTTGTTCTGAGTGTTGACCGTGCTGGTGCAGATATAAAGCCCACTGGATTCCCCGGTACATCTCACTGGACTCAAATTCTATTCCGGCCACATGATTGAAGATAAAATTTACAAAAAGTAAAGCAAGGTCAGAAAAAAAGCTATAAATACTTAACAGATCAGGCAGATCTGTAGGAAGAAATATATTATATCTTTATTTTTACTTTTTTTCTCTCTCTCTTTCCCAGTGTCAGTGTGGTTCTATTCCTTTAGAGTCACAAGAACTCCAAGAAAACAGCGCGCTGCACACAGGAGCCATTCCTGGTTTCACATATTACCTTGACTTGGTCAGTTAATAGGGACAGTGGACTGTCCTTGTTCAATGTGGTTACTCCCAGGTATTCATCTCTATCTTGCATCTACTACATGATGGCATGTCCCCTGATGTTCTTAACCAAACATTCCAAAGCAGATGTCAACCAAGGCTATGTTATTGTTCCAAGATTTTCCTCAATTCATTTCGTCATAACGCCATCTGCCATCTAGTTAATTTATAGGAATAATGAGAAACTTGCTTAAACTACATTACCTCGATTGCAGAACTGAGATCATTCCAACCTCAATCATTGAGCTGCAGTACACAACTAACGTCTGCTGATATGATAAAACCTATGCGAGAGTGGGTCAATCATTCAACACCCATAAATCAATTATCCCATCCCGCTGTAGAACACCATGCTCCACCAATTAAGTTTCTTCACTAGAACCTGAAATTGAGGACCACTTCCCATAATCCAGGAATTCACTTTCAATGAACACATTACTGATGAAATTCTCCGCCACAGCCGGTTCGATAGCACATCCCTATCCACCAGAGAAAAAGGGTAGTTGAATATCAAGGCTTCATACCTGATACAAATGACAGGACCTACTGGCAGCAGTAACTCTCTGATGCTTCTGAATCATAGATTACCTGCAACGGATTTCTCAAGGCACAGAGTGGGTACCACCGAAGTTTTCTCTCCAAAACCTCCAAGGGCAAGGTAATTGAAAATGTGTTCTCTCCTTGGCCAAAATTCCTCGTATCGAGCTTGTAATTATGCTTAGTCAGCTCAGATGTTCAGGCCACACTGTTCGCATGCATAACACCAGACATCCGAAGCAGGCAGGAGACACGAGAGATTGCAGCTGCTGGAATCTGGAGCAAAGAATGAACTGCTGGAAGGACTCAGCGGGTCGAGCAGCATTCGTGGCGGCAAACAGAAGGTCTCCGCTTGCTTCCACAGATGCTGCTTGACCTGCTCAGTTCGTCCAGCCGCTCATTTTTGTTTACATCCGAAGCAGGCATTCTGCTCTGAGATTCATCAAGGCAGAACATTTCTAGTTAGGCAGGGAAACAATCCGACGATGTTCTCCAAGCCTCCTTGAAAAAAAAGTGAAACACGCAGCTAACTACGAAGCTCTTGCCTTTAAATCCGGAGCGTGGAGAAGGACCATTCTGGACGGCCGTCAGAAGCACAGTTCCATTTGTTGGAACCACACGGAGGCCGGCATGAATGGCAGAAGAAATACACCCCTCTCACACTGCCCGCACCATCAGGTAAAACCCGCTCCATTTAAGGCCGAGTCAAGGACCGCGCAACGGCCTCAGCAGCCCTTTCAGAATCCATGGAACTGCAGTGGGAAACAAGTCACCCTCGATCCCAACGGAGTGCTTAAGAAAAGGTTACATTTCTCGAACACTTCCATGAGTTAAGCTTCGCAAATGTCTTTGCAGGCAATGAAGTACTGTTGAAGTGCAGCCACTGTTGTAATGTGGGCCTGAACTATGCGCGATCATGTATGATCACAGAGACCATTACGGTGAAATCTAATGGTGGAGGACAGTGATGTACAACCCTGTGGGGGGGGCTAAATTATCAGTCTGAATCACCCGATCCTACTCGCGGCAAGTGATGTACTTCATTCTCACATAGACAAACGTATTATTTCACAAAAAATCGGAATCTAAAATTTATTTACAGCCCAATTTATGTTCAGGTTCCTCCCAAACTACGGCACGCCAGGAATGGTTTCCTAATTTAAAGTGCAGTGAACTGTGGTGTTTTAATCTGTTTAAAAACAGAATTTAAATGAAATAATTTGCAAAGCCTCGCCAGTCCGAGACGGCTAGGTAACAGTCTGGTTTTGATCCCGCCGGCATCTCATCACAGATCGTAAAATATCCACCGTTCTACAAGGTAAATCCTCATTTGCAAAGCAGATGTATTGGTTTGTCATTGTTTTCTTTGCTTTCTGTGAAACTTCCTCCAGCTTTCCCCCAAACTTCATTTCCCACTTCTGTTACCGGAAATGTGCAATTAAAACAGAAAGGTTCGGGATGGGGGGACTCTCTTCCGGCTCGGAGCAGATCTGAGAGAAAAAGACAAACAGATTTCATCGCGTTGACCTTTGCTCAACGGTCACGAATCTAAAGCTCCCACCCTGTTTTCCCTCCAAGTGTGATGCCTGACCTGCTGAGCTTTTCTGGCATTTTTTGTTTCTACTGTAGCTGAATGTATTGAACACAGTACGATGGATTCACATGTGCTTGAAGCGTGGCTTTTCTAAAGTTGCACCAATTAACCTACTTAGGTTTGACGGGTGTAGGTTTCCCGCTAGTTGTCCTTCAGGACCACCCACCTGCCCGGGATCAAATGAGATTCCAGAGTGGGCCTGAAACAAGCCACTTGCAGGCTTGTCCCGGCCCGCAGGCGGTGTGTTTAGCACCCCTTACATGGAGACAGCACCAGCCTAATTCAGCAGTGTGGAGACAAATGTGTTCTGTCCTTAAATGGAGAGACTATTGCAGTGATGTTTGCTAATATAAAGCTCATTGAGGTATGTTGGAGGGGTTTGTGTGTTTGGCCTGTACCCTGAATCTGGCCTTCCCATCAGGCCTAGTTGCCCTCTTTAATTATCTCATTTTTGGAGAGCACACAAAGAAAAACTCATACAGCAGTGGTAACTTTCTCAAAAGAGGTCGGTTAATTCAGGGCCTGTTACAGTGTACACTGGGAACCACTTGGAGTGAGAGCTCAAAGATACTCCACTGACCCAAAAAAAACACAGCAATTTATAATATTAAGGTTACAATAGTTACATATGGATTTTATAATTGTACAATAATTCACCAGTAACCTACTTTTTGGTATTATTTGATCATTGTTTATCTCCACTGGAGTTACGTCCATTTGCCTGATAGCCACTTCCCTACCCTCCCTGCAAGGGGATGCTATAATTAATGTCTTATTTTTCTGTCGTGACTCCACACCTTATGATCGTTCTCCTGCATTTAATCTATATTCCAAACTCCATTTGGTTACTGCTGCTCCAACTAGCTATGCCTTTCAATCTCAACACTTCCTAACCTATTTACTGCTCGGCTCTTCTATAACTAACCCCACTATTGGCCCGTTTTCCCATCATCCTTTTCCAGTTTGTATGGCATCTATATTGAACATGTTGCAAATTTTCCCAATTTTTTTTGGATTCCAGAAGATTCCTTCCTCAAAGTATAATCTCATGGATCACAAACAATTAAATTATGATATAATTGTACTGAGACAACTACAATAAATCTCATGGCAGAGCCAATTGCAGTATGTTCTATTAGTGTAAGGATAACTGAAGAGTAATACAACAATGTACAGAAATGTTATGGTTGCATGCCAATTGAAATAATTACAGCATAATCCAACAGTATAATGCAGTAATACATAGCTAATTAAAATATTATGTAATAGTATAGAGCTAATTGCAGCATAATCTAGTAATAAACAGCTACATGAATCATATTGAAAATGTTTAGGGAGAAATTCAGTCAAATGTGATAGCTCAGAGCAAATTGCAGTAGAGCAAAACTGTGTAGAGTTAATAGAATTATAATCCACCAGGATGGAGCTAATTGAACCGTATTTCAATAGTTTGTGGAGAAATGCAATACAATGTAATGCCATCGAGCTTGTTGCAGCAAAATTGAAGATTGTAAAAAGAATTGCAGTACCATATATTACTGTGGAGCTAATTGCTTTATAATCTATCAGGATAGAGCTAATTGAACCGTAGTTTAATAGTTTAGAGAGAATTGCCTCAAAATGTAATATTTTAGAGCTAGTTAAATAATAATCTAAGAATATTGCTCTACATTTAACATGGCACAATTGTTCAGCAACAATTGCGTTATAAGATAATTGTACAGAAGCAACTGAATTATAACCTAATAATAAAAAGAAAACAATAGTCCGGTCTGCTGGAGTGGGGTCAGACATGGATTACACATGATCTATTGCATCAAGACAATTTCAGCATATTCAGCTGGTACAACTGAAGTATCACTGTGGGGACAATTGCAATATATTCCATTTGTGGTGCCCAAAGTCATCCACCAAGTGACAAGGAATGTTTTTTTTTGAACGCATGTTGCTTGCTGTATTCTTATTGATTACATTGACCATTGAATTCTTGTTGTATTGGGAGAGCAATGAAATAAAGTCCTCAATGACATCTCTTTGAATGTTGTCCTGACCAGTTTGCTTCTCTATGATTTCAGTGTTAATGGATCATCCTGTACATGCTGTCCCACCACCTGCTCCTCACGCTATGAATCTGCAGATGAATTAATTTACTTGGAGAGAAATCCAATTGTTCAGTGTCTCTCGAAGCCTGTGGAATCATATCCAGTCTCACAGTGTGACCATGATATAGACCACAGAGCAGCTCAGTTTTTGTAATCACCTTTATGTTTTCTTGGTGCCTGTTTTAAGTGGTGCCTAATTTGTGTAACTTGCATGGCAGAGTTAGCCCAGGCTACTCCAACAGCACCTTCCAAACTCATCAATTCTAAAACCAAGAAAGGCAAGAGTTGCATGTTCAGGTAAACAACATCACTTTCAGGACCCCGTTAACACCACCCCATTTCTTTTATCCTTCACTTTGACTAAATCCTGGAACTTACACCCATAGCATTATAGAACATAGAACATAAAACAGTACAGCACAGAACAGGCCCTTCAGCCCAAAATGTCATTCCGACATAGCTATTCCCTCCTATCTACAGAATGCCCATATCCCTCTATTTTCCTCTCATTCATGTGCTCATCCAAGCTCCTCTTAAAAGCCCCCAATGAATTTGCCTCCACCATCCTATCAGGCAACGCATTCCAGGCATCCACCACTCTCTCACTGAAAAACATACCCCTCATATCTGTTCTGAACCTACCCTCTGTCACCTTAAATGCATGCCCTCTGGTATTGGATCTGTCAATAATGGGAAAGAGATATTGCTTGTCCACCCTATCTATATCCCTCATACTTTTATGCACTTCCAACAGATCACCCCTCAGCCTCCATCGCTCCAGAGAAAAGACCCCAAGTTTGTCCAACCTCTCCTGATAGCACATGCCCTCTAATCCAGGCAGCATCCTGGTAAAACTGCTCTGCACCCTCTCTAAAGCCTCGATATCCTTCCGATAGTGAGGTGACCAGAATTACACGCAATACTCTAAATGCGGTCTAACCAGAGTTTTACAGAGATGCATCATAACTTCTTGAATCCTATACTCAATAGCCTCATTAATAAATGCAAACATTCCATAAGCCTTCTTAACTGCCTACCTATGTAGCCACTTTCAATGAGTCATGGACTTGCATCCCAAGGTCTCTCTGCTCTTCAACACTGTTAAGGGTCTTGCCTTTAAGAGTGTACTGGCTCTTGACATTAGTCCTACCAAGGTGCAACACCTCACATTTATCCTGTTTAAACTCCATCTGCCATTTCTCTGCCCACATCTGCAGCTGATCTATATCAAGTGTATCCATCACCAGTCTTCTACACTATTCGCAACTCCACCAATCTTGGTATCATCTGCAAACTTACTAACCCATCAATCAACATACTCATCTATGTCATTTATGTACATTACTAACAGCAGAGATCCCAGCACAGATCCCTGTGGAACACCACTACTCACAGGCCTCTAGCCCGAATAAGTCCTCTCATTCACCACCCTTTGTCTTCTACAGACAAGCCAGTTCTGGATCCACACAGCCAATTCTCCAATGACCCCATGCATCTGAACTTTCTTGATTAACCAATTATGTGGCACCTTGTCAAATGCCTTACTGAAGTCCATATAGATGACATCCACAGCTGTGCCTTCATCAATATCTCTCATCACCCTGTCAAAAAACTCAATCAGGTTAGTAAGACATGACTTGCCTCGTGCAAAGCCACACTGGCTTTCCCTAATCAAGCCATTGAATTCCAGATGCTCGTATATCCTACCTCTAAGAATTTTCTCCAGCAATTTCCCTGCAATTTCCTTGCGGCACGGTAGTGTAGCGGTTAGCGCAACGCTATTACAGCGCCAGCGATCGGGGTTCGATTCCCGTCGCTGTCTGTAAGGAGTTTGTGCGTTCTCCTGTGTCTGCGTGAGTTTCCTCCGGGTGCTCCGGTTTCCTCCCACATTCTAAAGACGTACAGGTAGGTTAAATTGGGGTTTAAAATGGGCAGCACAGACTCATTGGGCTGGAAGGGCCTGTTACCATGCTGTAAAAAAATAAAAAAAAACTGTGAGACTCACTAGTCTACAGTTCCCTGGATGTTCCCTTGTTCCTTTCTTAAATAGAGGAACAACATTAGCCACTTACCAGTCTTCCAGAACCTCACCCGTGGTCAAGGCCCCAGCAATTTCCTTTCTCTCTTACCTCAGTAACCTGGGGTATATCCCATTGGGCCCCACTGACTTAACCACCCTAATACTGTTTAGGAGATCTAACACTACTGGTTCCTTGACTTCTCAACCCCCTAATGTTTCCACCCTCAGTTCTAATTTCTGCGTCCAGCATGTCCCTTTCCTGGGTAAATACTGAAGAGAAATACTCATTCAGAACTTCACCCATATCCTCTGCATCCAAACATAGATCCCCTTCTTTATCGTTAAGTGGTCCTACCCTTTCCCTCTTTATCCTCTTATTCCTGATGTAGGAATAGAACGCCTTTGGATTCTCCTTAATCCTACTTACTAAGGACTTTTCATGGCCCCTCATTGCTTTCCTAATTCCTTTCTTGAGTTCATTTCTAGCTTCTCTATAGTCCTCACTTGCTCTGTCTGATCTTAACTTCCAAAGCTCTACATATTTGGCCTTTTTCTTCTTGACTAAGTTCATTACTTCCCTGTACATCCAAGGATCCTTTATTTTCCCATTTATGTCCATCCTTCTAATCGTGACATATCTATCCTGTACTCTGTGTATTTGATCCTTAAACACTTTCCACATGCTCGACGTGGACTTGCCAGCAAAAAGGTTTTCCCTGTTTACTCTACCAAGTTCCCACCTTATGCCTCCTTACCTGTTCTTTTGCCTCAGCCTCTTCTCGTTGAAGCCTCTTCGGTCAAAGCCTCTAAACTACCACTCTAACTCTAGACCTCTTCAACGATAGCTGCTCCAAAGGGACACTACCTCCCTTTTATGGTTGAAAACTCCAAGCAAAATGGGAAAAGAAACAAAAACTCACTGGGTCAGCTGACTCTTCGCTCTTTTCCCGCTCTTGTCATTTCCCGCGCCTGCGCACTGGCATCTGCTGGGGGAAATAAAAATCTCCAAGCAAAATGGTGCACCTTCAGCCAAAGGACTGCAGCTCATCAGCATTTTCTCAATATAACGTTTAAATTAAAATCAATGGAGTGGTCAAACCATTGTCATTGTTACTGTGAATTATAATAGTTTAGGCCTGGATTCAGAAAGGGGACTGTAGCTGGAACAGGATTGGACAAATTCTAGTCCCAGTGGGATCTCTAGGATCAGTCAACATTTGATCAGGGTGAGGATGTCCCAAATAATGAAACCAGGAAATGGCTGCCAGAAACAGTAAGCCACCCTTCATGGGCTAATACTCAGGGTTGATGGGGACTCCTGTGAAGGTGACAGAGGGCCGAACAAGTCACAGGCACACAAACGATTGTAAACATTTAGTGTTCAGCTGGTGATGCCTGGAAGTTTTGGGGATAAGATGAATAAATGTTAAGAAACAAATCAGAGGGGGAGGGTGGGATAAGGGGAGCAATCCAGTGTCATGTGATTGACTGAGCAATTACAGGAGTAGGGTCTTTACCCTATTTGCCTTCCCGAGACAGGTTGCTGCAGCACAGCTGGAAAGATGACCATGATGGTCTGAGTCTCAGTAGCAGTAACAAGACAACAAATCCCCATCCAGCACCAGTAAATGGTCATGACGCTTCACTGACTCCATGCTTCAGGGGCCACTAAGGATACACAATAACTGATAGCGTTCCTGGAGACAGCCACTACCTGTGATTGAATAAATTAGAAATGAACTCAGTAAAATATCCTAAGATGCTTTCAGCCTTGACACTAGCTCTAAATTGTCCAATGCCTAGTCCTGGGAGGGGAGTGTGGTGTGTATGGGGTGTGGTTGGGAGCTGGAATTTCCTTTGCTAAATATAAGAAAGGAAAAAAAAATCATCTCTCCTCCCTCACAGATACACTTCCTCCTTTTTGCCAATACCCAAGGTTGGAGCAGGTGGGGCACAGAGTTTTTACCCCCATGGGACTTACTTTTTCTTGGTCTAAATAGTCCTTCCAGTGTGAGGCTGTTCTTCACCTGTGAATCCATCGTTGTCATTTATTGCATCCAGTGTGCCCTCCTCTACATCGGTGAGAACAAACACAGATTGGTGAAATCGCTTGGTTGAGCACCTTTAGTCCATCCTCCCTACCAGCTGGGATCTCCTGCTGGACAGCCATTTCAATTCTGCTTGCTATTCCCACACCGACATGTCTGTCCACAGCCTCCTCTACTGCCAAGTTGAGGTTAGACACAGATTAGAGGAACAACACCTCATATCCCGCCTTGTTAGTCTCCAACCTGACGGCATGAACATATATTTCTCGAACTTCTGGTAACCACTCCCCTCTGCCCTCCCTTTGTTTTCCCTTATCCCATCAGCCACCATCACCCCATCTCTTTCCTCTCTGCCCCCCCCCTTCAGCCCATCACCACCACATTCCTCCTAACAATTTCCCTCTTCAGCTCCTTCCCTTTATTCCATGGTCCACTGTCTTGTCCTATCAGATTCCATCTTCTTCAGCCCTTTGTCATTTCCACCTTGTAAGGAAAGAGTTAAATTTGCCAAAAGTCATATTTGATTCCTCCTTGTATCTTTCTATCTCCATCTCAGGAGATTCCTTATCAACTGACATCTTTTACAAACCCACTGATGCCCACAGCTACCACGATTACAGCTCCTCCCACCCTGTCTCTTGCAAGGACGCGATCCCTTTTCCTCAATTTCTCCGCCTCCACTGCATCTGCTCCCATGATGAGGCTTTCCGCTCCAGGGAATCCGAGATGTCCAAATTCTTTTCTAACTGTGGCTTCCCCCCGACTGTGGTTGAGAGAGCTCTCATCTGTATCTCTGCCATTAGGAGCTTCAATGCGTAACACAAAATGATGAATGTGGGAATGCTTTGGGGAGAGAGAGAGAGAGATCTGCCTATCAGTCCTCTCACCTGTATCCACTGATCAACTGCCAGCTCTTGCTCCACCCCTTCCCCCCACCATGTACACTGGTTAGATCCCCTTTTCTTTCCAGTCCAGATGAAGTGTCTCAACCCAAAATGTCGACAATCCGCTTCCCTCCATAGATGCTGCCTGATCCACTGAGCTCCTCCAGCATCTTTTATGTTGCTCCAGATTCCAGCATCTGCAGTCCCATGTGTCTGATGTTTTGTTGCATTGAAATGAGGTCCAGTCACAACTGTTGTTTTACACATGGACAGTAGAAGATAGTAGGCCAACACTGATCAGACACATCCTGCCAACATCAATGACTTCCTCTTCAGAATTAGAAATTGAGTTATATTTGATGTGGTTTTTAGTTCAGGGTTAAGATTAGGTTTTTGGAACAGGCTTGAGTCAACGTGGGAGTATTTAATTGCAGTTGTTTGTTTATCCAAAAATATTCTACCCAGTTTCTTTATTGACAAGTGATTAGTTACAATGGTGTTTATTTAATCAGATGTTCATTTACCCAGGGCTGCATTTCACCATGTGCTTATAACCCAGGTGCATTCTTTACCCATGTGCTCATCCAGATGTTTCTTAACAGTTATTTCTCCAGGTGTTTGGTTAATCTGATGTTTATTTTCCCCCAGGTGTTTGTTAGTCCATGTGTTTATGTACACAGTGTTTGTTTCCTGGAATTGTTCTGTATCCCTGTCTGCATCACTTCATGTTTACTGAGCCAGATGTGTGTTGGCAGGTGTTTTCCCCAGGTGTTGTTCACATGTATTCTTGATTATTGGAAAGTCAAAATGTATAGATTTTCTTGTACATCCTTAAGATTTCCTCCAGTGCATCCCAGTTACAAAATTTGTTTACACGTTTCTTCTGGCTACGACTTTGGGTCCACCCCCACACAACTGTTAAGAGAGGCACAACACACTCAGGCTGGCCAACTCATTACTGGGCTTCCATTCAAAGACAGGCTTATCTGGGGAGCTTGCCCCAAGTATCCAAAGTCATAGATTCATGCAGCACAGCAACATGTGCTTCAGTCCACTCTGCCTATATCCACCATCAGGTACCCATGTGTACTGATCCCATTCAGCAGCTCTTGGTCCAGATACTTCTTAAATGTTGTGAGAGTCTCTGCCTCCACTGCACCTTCAGGAAGTTTATTCCAAACTCTAATCACCTTCATGATGAATCATTCTTCCTGAAATCCCCACTGCACTTCTTATTCCTTAGGTTAAACTTATGTCCTCTCATTTTAGACACCTTTGCTACAGGGAGGAGTGTACTACCGAATACACTATCAATGCACCTCATAATTTGTTACATCTACATAACGTTAGCACCCAACATTCTCTGCTTCATAGAAAACAAAGCCAATCTATCCAGTTTCTCTCATGACATAGACACTCCATCCCAGGCAGTATCTTGATGAATCTCCTTTGTACCCTCTCCAGAGCAATCACCTCTTTTTTGGACTAAGCCAACCAAAGCTGCACACAATATTCTAGATGTGGCCTTGGTGATGTTTTGAGGAGCTGTGCCATAAATTCCCTACTCCAGATCATGAAGGCCAGCACCCCGTATGCCCTCTTCGCCATCCTATCTACCTGTGTTGCCAAATTCAGGGATCCTTCATCACAGACCTCAAGATCCCTCTGTTCGTCAGTACTCTCCAGGGTCCTACTATTCATTGTGCATGTCCTACTCTTATTGGGTTTCTAATAATAATATTCTAATATTTCTTTATTAGTCACATGTACATCAAAACACACAGTGAAATGAGTCTTTTTGCGTAGAATGTGCTGGAGGCAGCCCGCAAGTGTCACCACACTTCTGACACCAACATAGCATGCTCACAACTTCCTAACCTGTATGTATTTTTGGAATGTGGAAGGAAATCAGAGCACCCAGAGGAAACCCACACAGTCACAGGGAGAACGTACAAACTACTGACAGAGAGCAAGGGAACTGAACCCATGTTGTTGGTGCTGTAAAAACATTACGCTAACTGCTACACTACAAAATGCATCACTTCATACTTAACAGAATTAAAATTCATCTGCCTTTACTCTGTAGAATTTGTTAGTTGATCAATATTGTTCTCTAGCCTGACATTCTTCTCTTCATTATTCATAACACCAGCAATTGTTATGCTAATGGAAGAATCTAGATGTTCTGTGCCATTCTATGACTTCTCCATAGGAGCTGGTGCCATTCCTGGACTTACCTACTGCTCGCTGATGTCCAGTCACAGCTGCACTTTTGCCCAGTCTCTCACCTCTCATGTTTACTCTGTTGACGTTGCACATCTGATGTCACCCCTCAACTGCCTTCACTCTTGGAGTAGGCACCATTATCGATTTTGGGCAGGATGTAATAGAGCCTCCTATCCTTCTTTTGAATCTCTTCAGAAAACTCACAGTCGCATGCTTTCAATAGCGACTGGGAGGCAATGACGTAGGAATCATAGTGGTTAAACTACATAAGTTTCAGGTAATGTTCACTTCAAAATTGAAGGAGTTTGATCTTGCGAGAGCCCAGAGTTGAACTTTGGTCATAGATGGATAGGGATATCTGGTTGGCACAATTCTGACTTCATCATTCCTGGGATCAGTACTCTAAAGGCCCTTCATTGTGTTGATGAAGGTGGATTTCTGACTATAATGTTCCATTGACTAAATCCTTTGCCTTCCGCTTCATCTGAAGGACCGATACATCCACTTCACCATTACTTTGCATGGAATGTAGCCCTCACGCCTTCTATCACCAAGACAATTTTGATCCATTTTGCCAACACACTTTGGATCACATGTGCCCTAACCTTCTACCTTCTTGACTTGCCTACTGTGCGAGACTTTGACAAAAGCCTTTGTAAAGTGCATGTAAACCATGCCAACTGCCCTGCTATGATTAATTTTCTTTGTTACTTCTTCAAAAAGCTCAGTCATATTTGTGAGAAAGGATTTCCTTTGCACAAAGCCATGTTGAAGCTTCCTAATCAATCCCTGCCTTTTTCAAGTGAACATATATCCTGTTCCTTAGATTTATCTTTTCCAATATTTTCCCTACTGTTGCTGTAAGACTCACCAGCCTGTAATTTCCTAGTTTATCCCTACTGACCTTATTGCATGCTCTCTACTGTTAGGCATTTTGACCCTAGGAAAAAGATCCCAAATGTCTCCGTTATCTATGCCTCCAATAATTTTATTAACTTCAATCAAGTCTCCCCTCAGCTTTCACCGCCCCAGAGAAAACGACCCATCTCCAACTTCTCCTGATAGCTCATGCCCTCTAATCCAGGCATTCAGCTGGTAAACCTCTTCTGCATCCTCTGCAAAGCATCCGCCCTATAATGGGGCTAACAGAATTGAATGCAATACTCCTGGTACAGCCTAACCTGTTTTATAAAGCTGCAACATAACTTCCTGACTGTTGAACTCAATGCCTCGGCTTATAAAGGCAAGCTTGCCTGTTGCATGAGCACTTTGCTCTATGAAAAGTTTTCCTTCAGAATCTGGACTGATATTCAGTTGAAAGAAAGGCATGATGACATTAATAGAATGGGGGCTTTATTATAGCAACACATAATACAGACAAAAAGAAAATTTCTTGCAACTGCCAAATACCTTGCAACCGATACTGCACATGGACAACAGGCTTGGGTTCTCAATCTTCCAGTACTGGGCATGACTCCAGTCCTTGGTGAAGTCCAAAGAAAAGTTCTGGAGCCCTTCCTCTTATACACATGCACAAAAACACATTCTGACTTTACTGTATACCACACTGGACGTTGCAAGGTTGGCGGATGCTGTTTACAATATACCTGCATGGCTTAGTCATAGTTACAAGAGATCACACCATTATTCTAGTAAATCTCATAAATAGCACACCATTGTTCTTGTAAATCTCATTAGTGTGCACACCATTATTCCAGTAAATCTCATTAGGATGTACTTCATTACTCTAGTAAATTTCATGAGCGTGCAAAAGATTAGTAGCTCTTAATATAACAATCTACCCCTTAATCTTTTGAATGTGTTACAACAACTTTTGTAATTGCAAAGCAGTTTTACTTGTGTTCTTTTAATAACAAGTAATATTTTACAAACCTTCCACCATAAAACAAAGATAAGTATGAAAAGAAGTAAGGTTAGGAGCAAAAGAAGAACAACTGAGTGGATAGAAAGGGAGAGAATGGCAGTAGACCTAGCAGACCACCCCTTGAAAATATTCCACAAATGGTGAACAGTAAGGGGAGTCAAATCGTCTCTAATACATACTAATTTGTCATGGTCATAAGACATGGCAACCTTCTGGTTGTGAAGTGTATTTCTCTGTTGGCAAAGATAAGCTTCAATCTGGATATGTTATTGAAGAAAAGAACATAATTTATCAAAATGAATGATGGGTAGCAGATGAACAATACTTTTTACAATCTTATATGCATAGATGTTGGTCCAGGAACCAATTTTATAAGTTCTATTTGCTAAAGGATCAAACATGGTATGTACATCATCACGACATTCATTAATGGGAGGTTCTAGGCAAGTAGCATCAACATAAATTATACAGGCAGAGGTAAGGCAAACCTTATTTTGGCCAATTTCATGAGTAGTCGTATCACTAATAGGTAAAATCTGCCAGATGCATGCACCAGCAGAATGTTGCAAAGTTCAGGGTTCAAAAACTGTGAAAAGGACAAACCTATCCAAAAGGCCATGGTGAACAATCTCCATCAGAATGGGTAAGTTTAGATTCATCAACCCAATCACCATACATGACAAGAACCCACATACTGTCACCTATTAAGTGAGGTAGCATGATAAAACGATACCACATAGCAACCAACATTGTGACATTGCATCCATGATAATCGCAATGAGTATATAAAACTTGTGACTTAATAACAAGATGATTCTTATGCTTACTAGGAAGCCACGGTACGGTAGTGTAGCGGTTAGCGTAATGCTGTTACAGCGTCAGGGTCCCGGGTTCAATTCTGGCCACTGTCTGTAAGGAGTTTGTACGTTCTCCCCATGTCTCCGATTTCCTCCCATATTCCAAAGAAATATACGTTAGGAAGTTGTAGGCTTCTCTCAAACTATATCATGTTTAAACTTGGATCCTTCGCTTAAATTTGAGTAAGTTTGGAGTCCATTTATTCAATATTTTCACATGATATAGATCCCCTTGTAATAACCTTTAAACTTAGAGGAATGGAGTTGATGACATAATATTGCTCTGTTCCTACTGAGAAATTTTAGTCTTGATTTTTTTTCTGTTTGTTTTTTTTGAGTTGTTTTTTTTCTTTAGCTTAGTTTGGTTTGATATACTACTTATAAACTTTTTTTATTGTTTTGCGGATTTTTTTTCTTTCTTTTATATTTTATAATAAATCTTTTTCTTTCCTTTCTTTTATATTATATTCATTCACTAAGAGATTGTTGGATATACAGATTTTTTATACACTATTGTTTTTTATGATTATCCATGCCATGATTGTTCTTCTGATATCTTTGTATTACATGTACAAACATTGATGTTATATATTAATCTGTATTAATTTGAAAACTAATAAAAAGATTGAAAAAGAAAGGAAGTTGTAGGCATGTTATGTTGGCGCTGGAAGTATGGCCACACTTGCGGGCTGCCCCCCAGAACACTCAACGCGATGATGCATTTCACTGTGTGTTTCCATGCACATGTGACTAATAAAGATATTAGTCTATTACATACTAAGATATAGTATATCTTATCTTGTTATCTTATCAAAAATAATTGTCATGCTTAAAAGCAAACAAATGAGACCAAGTAACAGCATTTCAAGAGAAAGCAATACATTCTCAATCAGTGTGGAGCAATTGATGAACCAATTCCATCACAATGTAAAAGGAGGTACTGGACCAGGAAGATAGATTTTTGGAAATGGCCAATTGTTCACAGAAGATTTATTGGAAAGTCAGAACATAATAACATCTGATACCCAAGAAGAAAAATTATTATCCAACAGAGGTTTATTCCATGCTTTGGAAAGGTCGATGGCATCTTTAGTTAAGTGTCTAGCCTTCTGTGATGTGTTCTGGAGAATTCCAATATCAAGAGAACTTAATGCGCCAATTCCAGTTCCTAGAATTCCTTGAATAGCATAAAATAATCCAAGTTTACCTCTGCATCTTTTCCTTTGCCTGCCATCCTTCCTCTGTCTGCGTAATGGTAAATTGGTGAATTGGTTTATTATTGTCACATGTACCGAAGTACAGTGAAAAACTTATACAGCCAATTGCAACCAATCTCATGCCTATTCCAGTCAATGGGGCTTCTGCAAGTCGACAACAGGCTTGGGTTCTCAATCTTCCAGGCACCGGTCATGACCTTGGTCCTTGGTGAAGTCTGAAGAAAAGCCCTGGAGCCCTTCCTTTTATTCATGTGCACAAAAGCACATCCTTATTTCTAACTTCATACCACACTCCTGATAAGTGGACATCGCAACGTCAGCCGATGGTGCTTACAATATACTTGCGCAGCTTAGTCATAGTTACAAGAGATCACACCATTATTCTAGTAAATCTTGTTAGTGTGCACACCGTTGTTCCAGTAAATCTCATCAGTGTGCACACTGTTATTCCAGTAAGTTTCATTAGCATGCACAAGATTGATAGTTAATCCTTTATATAACAATGCCATATGCCTTCTTTGCCACCCTGACAACTTGTGCAGCCATTTTCAGGGAGCGATGGACTTGGACTTCAAGATCTGTCTGTGCATTAATGCTGTTAAGGGTCCTGCCATTAATTATGTATTCCCTTTACATTTGATCTCCGAAAGTGCAACACCTTACACTTCCATAGATTAAATTCCATCTGCCATTTCTCCGCCCATATCTGCAATAGATCTATATCCCACTCTACCCTTTGGAAATTTTCTACACTGCAAAAATGACGCAAAGATTGCAAACTTACATTTTCATCCAAGTCACTTATATCTATCACAAACAGCAGAGGTTCCAGTACAGATCCCAGCAGAGCACCACTAGTCATGGACCTCCAGTTAGAATAAGACCCAACGACTACTACCCTCTGTCTTCTATGATCAAGCCAATTCTGAATCCAAATGGCCAAGTCACCATGGATCCCGTGCATCTTAATCTTCTGGATAAGCCCATGGATCCCGTGCATCTTAATCTTCTGGATAAGCCTACCATGTGGGACTTTGTCGAAATGTGAAAGATAGCTGGGAACGCAAGGGTTAATGACGGGTAGTGTAAGGGTAAATAGTATGCTTTTTAGTATGGTTCTCACTGTGAAAGGATTCTCACGGTAAAGAATGATCTCATTATGGTGTGATTTAGTTATGTCTAGCTTTAATAGCAAGTGCAAGTGGGAAGAAGTTTTTTTTACCTATATCTTGTTATGTTCGAAACTTTATGTAAACAATTGCCTGTGTAAGAGTAGTTTCTCACCTAGCTTTCCCACAGAAAAGGGTATAAAAATACACTGTAGTCAAGCCTTTTTTGAGTGGGTTTTGGTATAGAGTTAGAGTTACATGGTTTACTCTGTCTCTTTATTTTCCCACTCCGCTAGCAAAAGCTAATAAAGCATTTATCGTAAGTACTTCGGTTCTGCTGTTGTCTGATTCTTTCCAGAAGAGCGGGTCAGCTTTGACAAAATGCCTTACTAAGATCTATGGAAACAACATCCACTGCTCCACCTTCATCAATCACCTTCAGCACCTCCTAGATAAACACAATCAAGTTGATAAGACCAGCACTGCCACACGCAAAGCCATGCTTACTGTCCCTACTTAGGCCATGGTTTTCCAAACGCTCATAAATACTATCCATAAGATTCCTATCCCATAGCTTCCCTACTACTGACATGAGACTCACCAGTCTATAATTTCTAGGATTATCCCTTTGTAGAACAAAGGAATAACTTCAGCTACTCATCAGTCCTCTGGGACCTCCCCTATGACTAGAGAGGACACAAAGATCTTGGTCAAGGACCCAGTAATCTCACCTCTTGCCTCTCTCAATAAGCTGTGGTATTTCAGGCCTCTTTTTTGCTCATATTTTTTCACCAAGAAGTTGCACACATTTCTTTACTGGTGTTGAGCAATCCAACACACCTCTTTTCCTCCACCACATCCATATTCTCCCTTAGCAATTCCCCATCACAACCAGATTCCCCACTCCATTTCCACTACCCTCTACCCTCTTCAGTGTCTCCCATCCGCATCCTCTGGGCGGGTGCCATGACAAGGGCAATTTAATAGGTGGGCCTGCTCCCCAGAGGATAACAAATGTATTTAAATGGAAGCTGTGAAATGAGGCAACAGCTGCTGCCTGTGCGCGAAGGTCATGTTCCTCAACTGGGCTGTGGGAGCCATAATAGTGATTCCTAAAGCCGGTGATCCCAATTTTGGATTTTTTATGACCCTGATTTGGAAATGGGGCAAAATGCAGCATAATTATTTTGGGTGAAATGCAGTTTGAGTTACCTCTGTACAGCTCAGTCTAGATCGAGGAAATATGAACAATGAATAGAATTACGATAAAATAGACCCTTGACCTCACAATCTACCTCATTATGACCTTGCACCTTATTGTTTACCTGGACTGCACTTCTTCTGTAGCTGTGACACTTTGCTCTGCATTCTGTATGGTTTTATCTTGCACTACCTCAATGCACTGTGTAATGAATCCATCTGTATGAACGGTATGCAAGACAAGTTTTTCACTGTACCTCGGTACAAGTGAGAATAATAATACCAATACCAAAGCAAGGTTAGACCTTGTACCTTCACTGGAAATAAACAAGCTCATGACTAATCTTTTACCTCATTGCCTCTCTTATAAATTAACCCTGTGTCCCTTAATTCCCTTGATCACCAAAATATGTCAACCTCTGCCTTAAATATACTTGGTGACAGAGCCTATAGAGCCCGCTGAGTGAGGAAATTTTTTTTCATTTCGTTCTTCAATGGCCGATCTCCTTACATAGAAATTGTCACCCCTGGTTTCAGACACCACAGCCCAGGGAAATGTCATTCTTGCATTCACATTGACATTTTCTAAAAAATTCAATCAGTGCACCTCCCAGTCAACAGAACATAGTTCAGTCTGATTGATCTCTTCTTGAGTGGCTCACCATCCCAGGAATCATTATGATGAACTTTCTTTTCACTCCCTCCATTGAAATGATCCCTTACTAGGGTAGCAAGACCACCTATACATAATTTTCAATGCCTGGTCTTATCAGGTCTCCAAATAATTGGTACAAGATGCCTTTACTCAAAGCTTCCTACAATAAAGGCCAAGGTACCTCTTAAGTTCCTAATTTCTTGTCCATTTGCATGTTAACTTTCAGTGATTCATGTAGAATAACTTGCATGTCATTCTAACCACAAGCACCTTTCAACCTCTCACAATTAAAAAATACTTCGCCTTTCAATTTTCTTCTGCCTCACATTCTCTGCATCATATTTCATCTGCTGTTCATCTTCCATTCACTTATCCTGGTTGAATCCTTGAAAACCTCTCTGCATCCTATGGGAGTCCACACTGCCACCCAACTTCATATCATTGGAAAATATGGACATATGTCACTTGATCCCTCATGCAAATTACTGATGTTGATTGTGAACAGTTGGAGCATACAGTATATATATTTATATAGCTATCTTGGATGAAAGCACTGAAGATATGGTTGATAAATTTGCTGATGATGTTAATAAAAGTAAGAGAGGAAGTTGTGGAAAGGACATGACACTGATATGTCAAGGAAGTGGGCCACTTCCTAAACAACAGATTGCAGCATTTGTCCTCCTCCCTCTGATATCAGATTAATTAGTCTGTCGAGCCCTGTTTTTTTTTCTCTCCTTTCTTGAGTAAAAGGATTACATGAGCTACATTCCAATCTCTATCACCTTTCTAGAATGTTTGGAATTTTGAATGATAACAACAAGGAAATCCAAATTACCTCCAGAGCCACCTCTGAAAACTCTATTTGCGACTCACATCATATTGAGAGCTTATAGAGTCAGACAGAACAGAAAACAGGCCATTTCAGCTAGCCATGTCCATGTTGACTAGCAAGTAACCACTTATACAGATTCCGTATAACAGCACTTGGTCCAATGCATTCTGTAACAAAAACAAAGAATGCACGGAAAATCTCAACAGGTCAAGTAGCTTCTGTGGAAAGAGAAACAGTCAGTGTTTTGTGACTTTGACCCTTTGTCAGAACTGGGAAAGAGAGAGATGAATGTTAGTTCTTGGTAGGAGAGAAATGAGGGTAAGATGTATTGGTCAAGGAAATGTTTATGATAGAGAGAAAAGTCATTAATACCTGTCACAAACCAGCAACAAAAGAAACACACTGAGCATGATTCAGTGTTAAAAACTATTTTATTAATCACTACTTATGATAATACGTAAAATAAAAGTTAAAAAAAAAATGTTAGTATGTTAGAATTCAAAAATGTTAAACCTCGAACGTTAACCCCAAAACTAAACTCTTCGTGTGTGTGTGTGACAAAGTCCAAAACTCCCAGTTCCTGAATGGTTCTTAAAGTTCAGTTCCGCAAGCCATAAGGTGAAACATGAGCAAGGGCTTCTTCAACAACCACCGTTGTCTGAAGATAAGATGTAGATGTAGAAAAACATAGAGAGAGTACATACGAAACCCAAATGTTCCAGGATGGAACCCAAATGACACTTCAGTGTTTACTCGGTAGTGACTTCCTCACCCCGAAAAGCATCCGAACCGTGGTCGTCCACACACAAATACCTGTTTCCTTCTACAGGTCAGCAACAAAGTGAACTCCACCGGATTACTTCCAACTTCCATACATGGATTTCAGTGGCAAACACAGTTATTGTTTCTCATCCATCGATAGAGAAAACAAGCAGGCTGGTGTCTCTCTCCCTTCTCTCTCTCTCTTCTTCTTCTTCTTCTGACTTCTTCAACAACGTCATTACATCCTTTATCTTCTATTGACGTAAGCACGCCCCACACACACATACACACACACTCTCTATCTTAAAGGGACTTTCACTGAGTCCGTAACATACCATAATGTAATTAAAGTTGAACTGCTTAATGTGATTAAGGTTAAATTACTTGAAATAACAAGACTTTGACAGAAACTAGATGATGTAATAAAATCAAAAACATGAGGACAAGTTATTTTAATCAAAGTACAAAGACAAACTGAGGGAAACACCATGAATTGTTTGTTAACACCACTGTCTTCAGACCACACTGATAACATTGTTTCATTGACTCTCTTACCTAGCATTGGAATTTGCATATGTTACAAGATGTGTATAGAAGTTTTCAACACTGTGCCAACATCAAGCTAATCAATTGCGATCTCTCCCAATGATCATTGTGAAGCACTAATAAAACATATTTTATATTCTTTTCGATTGTTGCAGTATTTTTTTTCTTTAACAATGGGAAGAATCAAAATGGCTTAATGGTAATAGTTACCAGCACATTAAGTTTCCTGCTCTACATAATGAGTTGTTAATGGTAAGGTGATGGGACCTGTGGGCAAGCTAAACATATATAATAAGCATCAGAAAAACTGAGTCCACATAATATAAAAACAGAAAATGGAAAGCATGGAAATACTAAGCAGGTCAGGCAGCATTTGTGGAAGAAGAAACAGCAAACTTTTCAGATGTGGGAGACTGCATGAGAAAGCAAGGTGGAAAGTAAGGCCCAGGCGAACTCTGTTCTGTCCAGGAGGAGAAGGGCTGAGAGTAGGAAAACAGATGAAATGTAGTCAAGGGCTCTATCCAATAGAGTGATGGTAGGAAAGATAAGTTTACTGGGGCAAGGGCAGGTGGAAACAATGGGTCTGCCTGGATAGTTCTGATTGTGAATCCTGGACAGAAAGTAGAAACTCGAAGAGTGAGGCTGCGATATTACCAGGTTGGAAGCAGAGGATGGAGATTCTCCTGAGGAAATGAGGTCTGTGACCCTGCAGGGTATAAGGGGTTGATGATTTATGGTATGGTCATGGTCCAGAGGGAGAAATGAAGATACTGTATGTCTGAGTACTATCCTTGGCCTCTGCAAGATAGCAGTCAGTTTGCCATATTTGTCAGCAGAATTGACAATGATGTCTTTACTTGTTCTTCGTGAGCTGAATGCTAAAATTTTAGTGTGGTAGCTTAGAGTCAGTGAGGAAAGTGGGGAATCCCAAGGCAGTCACGTCCATCGGTAGTAGTAATGAATAGATCAGAGAAGTTAAAAGGCCAGATCGAGGGTCCAAGTGGGCTGAGAATTCTGGAGATGGAAGAAAGGATTCGCAGTCTAGGTAAGGATTTATTTCCAAATAAATAGATCTGAAGGCAGAGGCAATGTAAGAGGAGTTCAATATGTCCGGCTTGGAATTTTTTACAATGCGAACAGAGGGAGATGAAGCTGAGGCCCCATTGAGGACTGATTGTTTGATCAGAGAGGGGAAGATCAGAAGGAATGGTGGAAGCACGACTGGGGTGGATCTCAGGGGAGAGATGTGGATAAAGGGAGATGCAGGGGAGAGTGGTCAGGATGGGATTAGGAATCCAAGAGGTGTCGAAGATCACAATCTTTAATATCAGAAGGAAAAGAAAAAAGTCATCCACTATAGCATCAAACATAGCAGACTATGAAGTGGAACTCAGCCATAGTTGTGGTAGAGAGAGGTCAGGAGCATACATGGACTGACACACAGAATAACTTGTGGATCTCAGGAAGTGATTAAGACACTGTTGAGAAAAGCTGGGTGGGTCTGAGTTAACTGTGAAAACCTTGAGTAGAAATACAGGTGGGATGCCACATCTGGTCTGGAGAAAAGTTCCTAACTACCAAACATATCTTTCCCCTCATAATTTATTGGATCACTCTTAGCTCCTTTGTTTACCACGGAGATCCTCTGCTCCAAGAAAAACAAATACAGCCTAACAAATTTCTGCTTATGACTGAAATGCTCCATCCCAAGTGGCATGCTGGTGAATCTGCTCTGCATTCTCACATATATCGCATCATTTCTTTATTGTGGCAAGCATGATCTATGCAAGTACTCCATCTGTGGCCTAACCCATGTCTTAAAATGTTGAACCAGAACCTCCCTGCTCTTATGATTTATGCACCACTCAATGAAGGTAAGTATCCCATCTTCCATCTTCACCACCTGTGCTGACACCTTCAGGAATATTTGGGCACACACCAAAGTCCCTTTCTTCATGATTACTCCCTGGGGTCCTACCCTTAAACATCTTCATAAAATGCATCAGCTCGCACTCATCAGGATTACATTTCATCTCCTATTGTTCTCTCCATTTTACCAACAAATCAATGTCATGTTGTCACCTAAGACTATCCTCCTCACTGTCAACTGCAATCTTAATATTCATGGAGACACAAGAAAGATTGCAGATGCTGTAAATCTGGAGCAACACACAAAAAGTGCTGGAGGAACTCAGCAGGTCAGGCAGCATCTGTGGAGGGAAATAAACAGTTGACATTTTGAGCTGAATCTGAATGAAGGGTCTCGGCCCGAATTTTTTGGGAGCATTTTTTGTATGTTGCTCCATCTTACTATTCATACCTTCTTTCATTCATATCCACATCAATAATGAACATAACAAATAGAAAGCTTCCCAGCACCTGTGCCGCACCACCAGTTACAGGCCTCCAATAACAAAACCAACTCTGGTCCCATCAATCCTCTGACTCTATCACTATGTAAATTTTGAATCTAATTTACCTTGGATCCTATCTGCTTGAAAATTCTGGACCAGTCCCCGATGTAGAGTCCCCCGTAGTTTATATGGCAGTTTCCCATGACTTGTATGGACTCCATTAAGGCCTTTGATAAGGTTCCATATGGTAGGCTGTTCTGGAAGGTTAGATCATATGGAATCCAGGGAGACCTGGCTAATTGGATACACAATTGGCTTGATGGTAAAAAGCAGAGAGTCATGGTAGAAGGCTGTTTCTCAGACTGGAGGCCCGTGACTAGAAGTGTGCCTCAGGGTCAGTGCTGGGTCCATTGTTATTTGTCATCTCTATCAACAATTTGGATAAGAATATACAGGCATGGTTAGTAAATTTGCAGATGACACTAAAGTAGGTGGTTAGAGTGGACAATGAGAAGGTTTATCAAAATACAGGGGATCTTGATCAGCTGAGTAAGTGGGCTAAGAAGAGCAAATGGGATATATTCAGATAAATGCTAGATGTTGCATTTTTGAAAGTCAAATCCAGGTTGGACTTTCACAGTCGAACGGCAGGGCCCTGGCAGGTGTTGTAGAACAGAAGGACCTTGGAGTACAAGTACACAGTTCACTGAAAGTGGAGTATCAGGTAGGCAGGGTGGTGATGAAGGCTTTTGGCACACTGGCCTTCATAAGTCAGGACATTGAGTATAATAGCTGGGAGGTCATGGTGCTGTTGTACAGGATGCTGGTGAGGCTGCACATGGAGTATTGTGTTCAGTTTTGATCAGTCTGCTATGGGAAAGATGTTATTAAACCTAGAAATTGTGCAGAAAAGATTTATCAAGGATGCTATCAGGGACTTAAGGGGTCTGATTTATAGGGAGAGGTTGGACAGGCTCAGACTTTAATCCTTTGAGCGTAGAAGACTGGGAGGTGATCTTGTAGTCAATTGCTGTGTGTCTAACTTGCTGTGCATCTAACTCACTCTATTCCCAATCTACCCTGCAGAAAGCTAACTCTGAGTATAAGAAGAGTGGTTAAAATTGGCCCCAGGCTTTAGTTACTTGGAGAAAAGAAAGACAAAAGATTGTAATGATACATGAGGAGAGGAGGCAGTGTTGCCGGGTGCCAGAGATGATTAAGATGTTGGTAAGTTCTACCAGCACAATGAACTGTAGATGGGAGGATTGAATGAAGGAACACATCAGTCCAACACCCTTAGAGATGTTTGAGAGTCACAATTTTAGCACATCCAGTAAAAAACCATCACAAAACACTCTACTTTATGTGGATAAAACTGACAAACCAAAGACAGAGGAGCTCTGACCTCTTCCCATTCCTGAGGAAGAAACACTGGGATCAATGGATCATCACATGGGACAGGCAAGAGAGACAGAGATCAGAAATGGGTGTGTTATGGTCTAGGTTGGTCAGGGCACACTAACATTGTACCTTCTCAGTTTCCTCCTGTCTCAGCACAGCCATGCTTAATTTTTTTCATGTATAAAGAGACAAAATTGACAGTCAGGCAGTTGAAGTACCTGCAGAAACCTTTTTCTTTCTCCAGAGGAAGTAAGTTATTCTTCTTCTTTGATTTCTAATTCACCTCTTACCAAACACCACTACCACCCTCGCAAACCCTGTCCCTTGCTCTCTCCCTCTCTGCAGGCCACCTAGCCTTTCACCCTGCTACTGCAGACACTGATTTCAAAAGTCAGATACGGTTCCACCATTAACCTCGGCCGGAATCCTCCTCTAAGTTTCCTGGCCATGAAATCCCACCCTGCCCCCACCCCTTTTTCAATCTGTTGTTATTAGGGGGGTCCGTGTCTCGCAGATACCCCTCCCATCTATAAGTGCACAAGCTGTAAAGATTGAGAGAGGGAAGGTTGGGGTCAACTCAAGAAACAACAAGCCTGTTCTGGAGACAGAATTGTGTGTGTTACTCCGGGGTTTGTTCATCCCCAGTGCTGCTGGGCTTCCACATCCTGGATCTCCTGCCCAAACCCCCACCATACATGTGCCTCAAATCACAGTAACTGTCCCATTGTTGGGCAACATGCTACTTGTGCAACTTACTGACAACTGCAATCCTCCATGTCTGATGGGTCGAGAAGACAAGAATTTACTCATATTATGTGAGATTTATTTTTACTAGCCATTTGTATTTCTTACAGAGACACAAGAGATGGCAGATGCTGGAATATGGAAGAACAAACATTCTGCTAGAAGAACTCAGCAGGTCGAACGGTATTATGGGGAGAAAGGAATTGTAATATTTTGGGTTGCAATCATGCAGGGTTTCGACCTGAAGCATTGGACAGTTCCTTTCTACTCACAGGCATTGCTTGACCCTCTGAGTTCCTCCAGCAGGTTGTTGTATTTCTTATAAAAACATAAAACACAGCAGAGAAGAATCGTAACCTTAATCCGTCAGGGTTGTGCCAGCCTTTTAGGAGAGAAGTCAGGCGAGGCTCTCTATAACCCTCTTTCTGCACACAACTCTGAGTTCCCCTCCTTGAGCTACAGACCACCTCCCTTTCAAGATGTTTCCTGAATAACTTGTTATGTAGTGAATTTGGGCTTCTAGCAACACTCCAAGCACCAGCAGTTCTCCTCATCTCCCTTTGGCATCTTTTCCTAATAAATTTTAATCTGATTTTTTCGTCTTTACATTATTACCTCTTATTTTGGAAAATTTCTATTTGGTTATCTCCCAACCTTTCCCATCCAGGGAAGAACATACCCAACTTCTCCAGCCTCTTTGCATAACCAAACTCCCTCAACCCTGCCAAAGCTACCGTGACTTCTTTTGAAGCCCTTTACATCTTTCCTGAAGACAATGTCTACAGTACTGTAACTGACCTTAACCAGCTAGTTTGAAACTTCCCACCTGATGCTTTTGCCTTCACATTCTGCCCCTCATCTCTAAACCTATGGAACCCAAATGTTTTCCCTCATCCTTAACAAGGTGCCCTGCATCATTAAGGGCACTTTCTGACTCTGAGGCCTCTCTGCTAATCTATACTTCTCTAAATTGTCATTTATAGTGTACCATCTTTCAGCATTACTTTCTCCAAAAACATGTTGCACACTTCTCAGTATTGAACTCTTAGTCAAGCCTCAGCCCTTTGACCATTCCCTTCACGTCATCCTAAAATCTATAAATATTCTCATTATCTACTACCTTGAATTTTGTTTTGGATAATGTGAAAATTGACATTCTTAATCCTTGCATCCAAATATAAATTGGCTGTAAAATCGAATATAGTGAGACCAAAAACTGACCCTTGGAAATAATTCTATCCCTGTCAGATCCACCAGTCTCTGTTTTCCAACACTGACCACTGGCATCCTGCCACACAAGCTGTTTCATGCCACGCGTTTTCCACCTTTTCAACAGGCCCACAGTGGCTGTTCTGTTGAAACCGACATGCTCCACGAAGTTGATCAACCTTCTTCATTACCCCAGCAAAAATGATCCAGTCTTTGTTAACTCTGAACATTTCAAATTTATTTTTGCATCAGTGAGAGGTTGAGAGCAGACCTCACCCCTCCTGAGCATGAACACATAACTCAGACAAATAGTCCAGGAGGATGCTGCGCATGGTATTGCCAGAGAGATAATTCTTCCAATGAGATACTGGAGTAAGTCAGTCTGTTCCCTGAAACCACCAGCCGACTGCCTGTATGTTGCAGTCTTTGTCCCGCTGTGTCTCCGTGCACAGCCTCTTGTGGTTGAGTGCAAGGTGGGGTGGGAGGGGGGTTGTCTCACCCAGGCAAGCTGACTGCACTCACAGATGGCTCTGACAGCCAGTGAACCACCACCAAATCTGTCGATGTGATCAGGACTGACACGAGCTCAGGCAGGCTGGTGCGATCATTTCCATCACTTGGGTGTGACCCAGTTTTGTTTTGGGCTCTGGAGATTACAGGACGGTTTGGTAAATGCAATCCAAGAAATGCTGACTGGTGTCACTGATTGTCATGGGAGCTTTGTCACACAGAGCACAAACAAACTGGGATTATGTTGTCTTTGTAATTAGTGAGAAGAGACCAGTGTGGTGACATTCTGAAGATGCCATGGTGCATTGTGGAAATTCTAGTCTGTTACAAACTGCCATTAATCTTTTTCCCTTCCGCGTACATATGGCTCAGTCTGAGACCTCCACATTCTTCACACAGGAAGAGCTCAACAAACTGACGTCTGATCTTAAAAAGGGTGGAGTGGAAAAGGTTAAACCCCTTATAAGGAGGAAGTTAAATGACCTGGACAACACAGAATTCAATGTCACATGTGACAGGGGAGGCAGGTGCAGTGAAATCCACCTTCATCAACACTTTTAGAGGGATTCCCGAACAATGATCCGGGAGCAGCTAAAGTTGGGACAAAAGGAAACTACAAAGAAGCTAATCAGATACCAATATCCCTGTCTGCCCAATGTTCATTACTGTGACATGTCAGGATTTGGGACTGTAGATTTCAAAATGGCTGAATACATGGACAAAGAACCATTCAAAAAATATGATTTCTTCATTGTAATGTTGTCTTCTGAAGTCAAGGAAAATGTTGCACAACTCATCAAGAAAATTAAAGAGCTGAACAAGAATTTCTGTTTTGTCCAATCTAAGACTGACATAGATCTTGATTCAAGTAAGAAGGGGGGGAAGGAATTTACCGAAAAACAACTGAAATTGATCCAGGAAAAAATTATCCAGCAATTCAGAAAGGTAGGGGTTCTGGTTCCCACTGTCTTCCTGATATCCAACACTAAATTAAACTGATCTAATTCTTTCTGTTAATTAAAGCCTTGGAAAATGATATCCCAATTAAAAGAAAACTGTGTTCATTATGGCCCTTCCACACCTAAGTTGGAGATTGTACAGAAGTGTGAATTGCTGAGGAAATGTATCTGGATGTTGCCGATGTCCTTGGGAGCAATAGGAGCCGTCCCGATTCCCGGAGTCTCCCTTGCTTGTGACATTGATATAATGATTGATGGAATAAAATAGTTTTGTGAAGGCCTGGGTCTGGATAAGGATTCTCTTCAAAGACTGACCAATATGACAGGCAAACCTGTGGAAGAGCTGAAAGCGGGAATAAAGACTCCTCTTTTAAGTGAAATAACCCCAGATCTACTTCTAAGGTTAAGTTGGAGTGCTGTTGCTGCAGCCACAGCAGCACTGGAAGTGGTTCTTGACGCCGTTCCAATCGTTATTCCATATTTAGAGCAGGATCAGCATTTTTCATGACCAGCAAGATCCTGAATACTACACTGGATGATCTTGCAGAGAATGCGGAGAGAGTGATGAATATTACATTTGAGGCCGAATAAATGGATTCCACAAACATTGATTCAGTGAGTTCATGCTCTAGTTAAAATCTGAAAGTTCCCACAGCAAATCCTTTGGGAATTGTAGTCTAAAATATTCTAGGTTTGTTGCAGTTACTGCTGAACATTTTCTTCACCCATTCTGTCCTGTTTAATCCACAGCAAAATCTTCACTCTTGAAAAGTTAAACTCTGGGATGCATGTGTGGGAAGTGATTGGCTGTAAGCAACCAGCAAGAAGCTATAGCAAATCAGGATCAGATCTATTATATCCAACTTACATGATGTGAAATTTGTTGTTTTATGGCAGCAGTACAGTGCAAATACATAAAATTACCATAAATTACAAAAACAAATAGTGCAATAAAAATGGAATAATGAGGTAGTTGTTGGATTCAGCTGTTTAATACATATATATCTTTTCGGTAATTTTTACATGTATAGTGTTTGATATACCTCTAGTGGCTCTACAAGGTATAACCGCTTCTTAGCTTGTGTGTTCTTTCATCAGGTGAGTGTTTTTTTCATTGGTTGATTTTGCCATAGTAATCAACAAGTATTTTCTGATTGGACCATTGTTATCTAAGGAATGTCTCTTATCTCAGGTATAAAAGGAACTGTATTATGTTAAAAAGCTCTCTTGCTTATCTTGCTCTCTTGCCCTCTCACACCCCTCTTGCTTTTCTGCTCTTTTTAAGTTACCATGTGTCTGTACTTGTTTCCTTTGTTCCCTCAACTCTTAATAAAATGACCATGAAGCAATAAGTTTTTATGCCTCGTTCCTGACTCCAAAAAGAACCTGGGATCCAAACACCAGAATCCCATGTTGTGTTCATCGGTTCATGGACTGTTCAGAAATCGGATGGCGGAGGGGAATAAGCTATTTCTAAATCATTGAATATGGGTCTTCAGGCTCCTGTCATGCCATCTTTGAGTACAAAAAACTATTTGAAAGAACATTTAATGGTCCTGATTTGTGAGTCTGGACTACTTTTACCCACCCAAGTGGGTTCAGGTTTAATTCAGCAGTTATTGTATCAGAGAGGAGCAGAGTGTCACCTGCCTGACTTTCCACCATCAATAGCAATAACACAATTCGCTTGTTGATCAGGAATGTGACTGAGCAACTGTAAATACAAGCAGCTATGGATGAGTGTCAGTGATGAAATTACTGAGCGATTGTCCAGAGAAACTTTATGGGTGGAACTGAGAATTAAGAAGGGGATACTCACCTCGTTGGGATTGTATTTACAGGCCTTCTAATAGTCTATGAGAATTAGCAGAACAAGTATGTAGGGAGATTGCAGAAAGTTGCAAGAAGAAAAGGGTTATCAGAGGGGATTTTAACTTTCATAATATAGACTGGAACTGCCATAGTGCTAAGAGTTTAGGTGGGGTGGAATTCGTTTAAGTGTGTTCAGGAAGGATTCCTCAGGAAATATATAGATGGCCCAAAAAGGGAGAAGGCAAAGCTTGACCTACTCTTTGGAAAGTGGGCAGGACAAATGACTGAGGTATCAGTGGGGGAGCATCTTGGGATATGACTATAGTTCTCTCAGTTTTATATTAGTTATGGAAAGGGGGCAGATCTGGTCCACAAGTTAAAGTTGTAAATTGGGGCAAGGCAAATGTTGGTGGTATTTGACAGGAACTTGCAAAAGTTGATTGGAGGATGTTGCTTTCAGGCAAAAGGATGTCTGGCAAGTGGGAACCTTCTTAAAGTGACTTCAAGATCTACATGTTCCTGTCAGACTGAAGGGCAAGGCTGAAAGGAGTAGGGAATCCTGGGGTAATGAGGGATATTGAGGTTCGGTCAGGAAAAAGGATCATGGGTCAGGTACTGGCAGCTGGAATCCAGTGAATCCCTGGAGGAGCATAGGGGGTGCAGGAGTATACTTAAGAAGGAAATCAGAAGTGTAAAGAGGGGGCATGAGATAGCTCTGGCACAGAAGATTAAGGAGAATCCAAAGAATTTCTTTTAGTTTATTAAGGGGAAAAGGGAGTAACAATGGAGACAGTAGGGCTTCTCAAAGACCAAAGTGGATATCTGTGTGTGGAGCCTCTGAATATTTCTCCTCTATTTTTACCATGGAGAAAGACATGAAGACTTTGGAACTTGAGTTAGTTAATGGGGATGTCTTGAGGATAGCCTGCGTTATAGCAGAGAAGGTGCTGGTAGATAAATCTCCAGGTCCTAATCAGGCATATCCAACAACAATGTGGAGATCTAGAGAAGAAATTGCGAGAGCCTAGCTGAGATGTATGCATCATCATTAGCGTTGGGTGAAGTGCCAAAAGACAAGGGTGACTAATGTTGTGTCTTTACTTAAGAAGAGCTCCAACAAGAAAACAACCTGGGAACTATATCTGTGGTTGGTAATTTACTGGAGGGGATTCTGAGGGATATGATACACATGTATTTGGAAAGACTGGTAGATTAGGGATAGTCAGCATGGCTTTGTGTGTGGGAGATCATGTCTCATGAATTTAATTAAGTTTTCTGAAGAAGTAACCATGAAGGTCAATGATGGCAGGGTGGTAGACATAGTCTATATGGACCAGTAAGGCCTTTTGATAAAGTTTTGCATGGTGGAGTGTGATGGAAAGTTAAATTGAATACACAATTGGCTTGATGGTAAGAAGCATTAAAGTGGCAGACCAACAAGTTTTGTGATGTTCCACTGGAACAAAGTGAGTGCTGCCATCTGGCACATTCCAGTCTGCAGAAATACGTGATGAGGTATGCTTGGTGTGGCAAATGCAAAGGCTTTATGGGAAGGACTGCAGTCCTGTCACCACCGGACACTTAGTGGCCTAGTCATATGTAACATCCCCTCAGACACTGGAAGGATCTTTTGTTCAAAGAGGCCACCTGTGAGGCAGTGGTGCTTTGGACATAGAATATGTAGGTTTGAAGAGACTCAATGTAACCAAAGATGTGTACTATTTGCATTTTATATCTTCTGTACATTTCTAAGAATAAAGTTTAATCTTGAAAAAGTTCGGTCAGTTTTGCTAACATCTTGATAAAAAACACAATGATGCTGGAGGAACTCAGCAGGCCAGGCAGCATCTGTGGAGAAAAGCAGGTGGTCAACATTTCGAGTCAGGACCTTTCTTCAGGACTAACATCCTCCTCACCACAGCAGTAATTAGTAATTGAGTCATATTTCATCCATATCCTTCCCTCTGAACTTGCCTTCCTCCTGAGTCTGACCCTGGGATGAAATCTCTTGCCTGGTTTACCTTCAGCTGCACTTTCACAATTTGAACTCTCTCACTATGCCCCTTCATTTTCCAAGAGAGTTCTGCAACTTTGAATCTGGTGCATTCACCCCCAGACACCATTCTTTGGTTAAATCATTATTGGGGTTACACCAGTTTTTCATCCTGCTACCTTGCAAGTCCAGTGAGCTAGGTTCTACTCAGACCTCAGGAGCTGTCTGTAGAGTTTGCTTGTTCTCTTTCGAATTCCTCCGACTGCTCCAGTTTTCTTGCTCAGCTCAAAGGTGTGCTGGTTTGCAAGTTTATTGGCTACTGTACATGGGTGGCAGGGGATTCATTGGTGAAATTGAGAATGCAAAAGGAAAAATAAGATTAGTTTAGACGTGTGCTTAATTGTCAGTGCAGACATGGTGGGCTGAAGGATTTGTTTCTGTTCTGCATGATTCTGGCAGTAGTTGGAATCCATCCAAGCAATGTTGCAGAAAACTGATGTGGTCTTCAAACACCAGCCCAGACTGGAGGGCAAAAAGCAGTATCGGGACTTGCTGTTTTCTGTGACACAGCTATTTCATGCGCATCCTGGATGGCAAAGAACTGCCACTTTTCTCTGCACTCCCACCTCTGATGGAATCATGCTTTTCACCAAGTTTACAGCCACTTGAGGCTTTGGGCCTCACTGTCTTTCATGAAAGGCCAAGTTTCCCCTGATTTAAATGCCAGAAATCTGAAATAAAGACAGAAAATCTTGTAAATCCTCAGCAAGTTGGATAACATCTGTGGAGAGGAATAGAGTGAACAGATCCATGGGCTTCCATTACAACTTGGAAAAGTTAGGAAGAGAGAGTGAATGGCATGTGGATGCAGTACTGACTTCAAGGTGGTGGGAAGAATGATATGTGTGAAGAAGATGTTAAGAGGCTGAGATGTGTGTAATTTCGAATGAGAGGAAAAAGACAGAGATTGGACAATTTTTCAATTTTGCCTTGGGTCCTGAAAGTTGCAATGCACCCAGGCAATGCAGTCTTTATGATAAAGTTACAGCCACCGTGGTGTCAGGTAAAGAGTTCCAGAACCTTCACCATGACAATGAAGGTATGGCAATCTATTTCCATATTCCAGATTGTGGTGTGACTTGGAGAGGAACCTGTAGGTGGGGTATTCCCTTCCACATGCTGCCTTGTCCTTCTTGGTAGAAGAGGTCACAAGTTTGGGAGGTGCTGTTGGAGTAGCCTGAGCTAGGACCTGCAGTTCATTTTGCTTAAGTTACACACTGCAGTCACTATGCGTTGGTCACAAAGGGAATGAAAGTTCAGGCTGATGGTTGGTGTACAAATCGAGGAGTTGCTTTGTTTAAAATAGTGTCAGGTTTCCCAAGAGCCAATGAGTCTGCAGGTCCAAGAAGTGGAGGGTTTTCCATTGCCATTCTGATTTGTGCCTTGTAAATGGTGGAAAGGCTTTGGGCAGTCAGGTGGTGAGTCAATTGCCACAGGATACCCAACATCTGAGCTGCTATTGGAGCTGCAATATTTATGTGCCTGGTCTAAGATAAGATAAGATCTTTATTAGTCACATGTACATCAAAACACACAGTGAAATGCATCTTTTGTCAGAGTGTTCTTGGGACAGCCTGCAAGTGTCGCCACTCTTCTGGCGCCAACATAGCATGCCCAACTAGTTGAGTTTCTGGTCACTGAGTGACCTCTAGCATGTTGTTTGTGGGACCTATTAATTGTAATTTCATTGAATGTGAAGGATAGGTAGTTAGACTCCATCTCCTGGATTATATCTTTGCCTGACCCTTTTCTGATGTGATTATCACTTGCCAATTATTCCCTGTGTCTGAATGTTCTCTTGTTATGGATGATTTCAGTCTTCAATAAAAACCTTTGTCTCCAGTAGTGGGAGCCACTCATGAGTCACTAACTCCAGAATAAACTCATCTCTTAGATACATTTATTAGCTGCCCCCCTTTTGAAGATTTCCAACATCAACAATAACAGAGACAGAGTCATAGAGCACAGAGATGGGCCTTTTGGCCCAAGTCATCCATGCCGAACTTTCTGTCCATCTACACGAACCCAATTTGCCTGCATTAGGTCCATATCATTATATGTCTTACCTATTTTAATGCTTTTTAAACATAAACAAATCTGTGATGTGTAGGGTACCCCAGCCATGAGTGCTTGGCCCTCAGTTATTCAACATCTATGTCAGCAACTTGACTGAGGAGATCAAGTGTCATATTTGCAAGTTTGCTGGTGATACAACATGAAGTGGGAATGTGAATAGACAAAGGGATGTAAATAAGTTTCAGATGAATATAGATAAGCTGCTACAATGCAAAGTATATGGCAGATGTAATATAATGTAGTAAAATGTGAGGTTATCTATTTGTGTGTATAAAACAGAAAAGCAGAGTAATGCTAAAAGAGGAAGAGAATGGGTAAGGTTTATTTTCAAAAGGACCTGAATTTGCTTGTGTACATGAAAGCCAACATGCAAGCCATGAGGAAGACAAATTATATAACGGCCTTTACTGCAAGAGGAATTGCTACAGGAGTGACATGTCTTACTGTAGTTATATGGGACATTGGCAGACCACAACTGGATTGTTTTGCTCAGTTTTTATCTTCCTACCAAAAAAAAAGATATACTTTCCATAGAAGGTGCACAGCGAAGAAACACTGAACTGGTTCCAAGGATGGCAGGTTTGCCAAGGGCTGAGATAGAGTCAATTAGGCCTGTAATCTCTAAAATATGGGAAAATGAGTGGATAACTCATTGTAACTTGTAACATTCTAATGGGACTCCCTGGTGAAAGAGTCCAGGACCACCATTTCTCAAAGGAAGAGATTATTCATTCAGGATAGAGATCAAAAGAACTCTCCTCACCCAAAGGATAGTTAATTAACGAAATTCTCACTCCAAGAGGACTGTGAATGCTCAGTCTTTGAGTCAATTCACAACAGAGATTGATAGATTCATAGATATTAAGGGAATTCAGTGGTATGGGGAAGCTGCAGGAAAATGGTGCTGAGGTAGAAGATCAGCCGTGATCTGACTGAATGGCAGAGCAGTTCAAAGGATCTAAATATCAAATGGAATGTTGGGTGGTGCATTAGAGAGCAGGAGGTTGGAAATTATCATTGACAGAATAAGTGAAGGAACAGATCAATAGCAGGTTAGTCCAATATGGCCAAGGAAGTTGTCGGTTGTGAGAGGCAAGGGTTTGTGGAATGTGGAGCAGTTCGAGAGTCAGGCTCATTAAACTCACTAAAAGCCAGTGGGTTGTTCCTTGTGGCAGTGAGAAAGGCTAATGGAATGTTGGCTTTTACCTCGAGGCTGATGTAGAAAGGAGAGGAAGGGAATATACGGACCCATTGGGACTAGGACCCATAGATTTTTGATAGACAATGCTATTGAAGTATGTGGAACAACATGAGCTAAACAGGGTTGAAAGCTGTGTCACACAGGAATAGCTTTGCCACAAACCAGGTCCAAGGCCCTGATGCCATCACATTCACTGACTGAGTGACAGAAAACAGCTGTTTATGTGAAAAAACACAGACTGAGTGGAAATCTGAAATAAAGACAGAAAATTCAGGAAGCACTCAGCAGATCACAGAGTCATAGAGCAATAGAAGCAGTCAAATCAACTCGAGTTTATTGTCATATGCACAAGTACAGTGAGGTACAGATACAATGAAAAAGTTGCAACAGCATTACAGGCATGCATATGCAGACAACACACAGAACATAAATGAGACAAGACAGTGGAGAAAAAAAACATTCATTCCAAAGAAAAACACAATCAGAGACAAGTCCATGGTAGTGCAAGAGCTGGTCCGCACTTTCCGTTGCTGAGGTAGAATTAGGGTTGTACAGGTCAGTTCAAGAACCTGATAGTGGTAGGAAAGTAGCTGTTCCTGAAGCTGGTCATGTGGGACTTCAGGCTTCTGTATCTCCTGCTTGATGGTAGTAGCGAGAAGAGGGCATGGACCAGATGGTGGGGATCCTTGATGATAGATGCCACCTTCTTGAGGAAGCACCTCATGTAGATGCTTTTATTGGTGGGGTGAGTTGTGACCATGATCGGCCATGCTATGTCCACTATTTTCTGTAGCCTATAGTATTTCTGTGCATTAGAATTGCCGTATCAGGCTATGATGCAACCAGTCTGGATACTTTCAACAGTGCATTTCTAAAAGTTTGTTAAAGTATTTGGTCACATGCTTTTAAGAAAGTAGAGGCACTGGCATGCCTTCTTCATGATGGCATATTTGTGCTGTGCCCAGGATAGGTCTTTTGAGATGTTAATACCCAGGAATTTGAAGCTGCTAACTCTCCCCACTTCTCATCCACCAATGCGAACTGGCATGTGGTCTCCTGACTTCCCCGTTCTGAAGTCAGTGATGAGTTCCTTGATCTTGTTGATGCTAAGCCATGTGTTCTATCTCATTCCTGTATGCTGACTCATCACCACCCATAACTTGGTCAACAACAGTGAGGTTGTCCATGAATTTGTACATTTTATTGCAGTTGTGCTTAGCCAATTATGGGTACAAAGTGAGTAGAGCAGAGGGCTAAGCATGCAGCCTACAGTGCACCTGTGTTGATATTCAGTGAGGAGGATATGTTGTTACTGATCCTACTGATTCAGCCCACTGCATCTGTGCTGACAATCATGCCTACCTTTACTAATCCTGCATTAATTCTATATCTCTCTATGCCCTCTTTATTCAAGTACCTGTCAGCATCTGTGGAGAGAGACAGACAGACAGATACAGTAAACCCTTCATTATAACTTGGAAAGAAACAAAGCAAATTTGTTTTCAGTGCAGGGAAGGTGAGGGAGGGATGTTCAGAACAAAGGGAGTATGCCTCATAGGATGAGATCAAATAAAGTAAAAGGGGCAGTTGGAAGCCCATTATTCTTCTTCGTCTGTGTTATGTTTGCCAATAAAAAGGCAATGGGACAGGTTACATTATAATGATAGAATGAGATAAACTGAGCCAAAATAATGACAGGTGGAAATAACCCAATTGATAGAAATAGAAAGAAAGAGCAAGTTACCTAACAATTTGACCTTAAGTCCAGAAAGTTGCAACATGCCCAGATGAAAGGCAAGTTGTTGCTCCGAAAGCTTGTGTTAATCCTTGTTGTAACACCAGACTGAGTTACAGACTGACTGTCAAAGTAGGAGCGGGATGAGGAATTAAACTGGTAGGTAACCGGAGGCTCAGGGTAAATCTTGCATTCAGGGTTTCCAGTCCCTGCTGTTTTATTCTCTATCAGGGATGGTGTGTGGTTTCACTCCAGGTAAGGTGGATGAGTTATTTGCAACATGATGTGCTGTTGTATTAGTTTCAACCTCAGTTCCAATGAGAGGATGTTCCAGTCCATGTCCCATTCCCAGCAAAGATTCTGTCCTTTGCTTTCACTTTCAGTTGAGCTGTTTAACTGAAAGTTCCTGCAGTGACGGAGCTCACATGGAAATACCCTAATCACAAGGATTCAAGTTCTAATTCAAGTTTACTGTCATGGGCCTACATTCCCAGGGTATAAATGGCATAAAAATTTGCTTTTTTCAGGAGCAGCACAGTACATTACAAACATGACAAACATAAATTAGGGGAGAAAGTTTTTTTTACAGAGTGACAGATGCCAGCAACAGGCTACCGGGGGTTGTGGTTATAAATCCTGTCCCAAAGAATCCTCTCCAATAGTTAGCCCACCACTGATGTAAGACTCACTGCTCTTTAGTTCCCAGGACTATCCCTATTACCTTTCTTGAACAACAGAAAAACATTTGCCATCCTCCAATCCTCTGGTATCATTCCTGTGGCCAGGGAGGATGCAAATATCATCGTCAGCACCCCAGCAATCTCTTCCCTCGCTGCCCGTAGTAACCTGGGTTATATCCAGTCCAGCCCTGGGGACTTATCTAATGTTTTTCAGAAGCTCTAACCAGTACCTCTTTCTTAATCTCAACATGCTCCAGCACATTAACCTCTTCTATGCTGACCTCACATTCGTCAAAGTCCATCTCCCTAGTGAATACTGAAGGTAAGTTTTCATTAGGGACCTCCCCTACCTTCTCCACCTCCAGGCACATGTTTCCCACTTTTTCCCTGAGCAGTCCTACCCTCACTCCAGTCATCCTCCTGTTCTTCACATATTTGTAGAATGCTTTGGGGTTTTCCTTAACTCTACTCATCTAGGCCTTCTTATGTCCATTTCTAGCTCTCCTAAGTCCCTCCTTAAGCTCCTTCCTGGCTAACTTATAATGCTCAAGAGCCCTGCCAGAGTTTTGCTTCCTAAACCTTAAGTATGCTTCCTTCTTCCTCTTGACTAAATGTTTCACCTCTCTTGTCAACCATGGTTCCTTTCCATCTCAGTGGGACAAACCTATCAAGAACCCCATGCAGGTGTTCCCGAAACAGCCTCCACATTTTTGCTGTGCAGTTCCCTGAGATCATCTGTTCCCAATTTACACTTCCAAGTTCCTGCCTAATACCAGCATAATTAGTCCTGCCTCAATTAAAAACTTTCCCATATCGTCTGCTCCTATCCTTAAAGGTCAGGGAGTTGTGGTCACTCTCTCTGAAACTCTCGCCCACTGAGAGGTCTGTCACCTGATCAGGTTCATTGCCTAGTAATAGATCCAGTCTGGGTCTCCTCTCGTCAGCCTGTCCACATACTGTGTCAGGAATCTTTCCTGTACACATCTGATAAATTCTGCGCCATCTAAACCTTTTGCACTAAGGAGGTGCCAATCAATATTAGGGAAGTTGAAGTTATCCGTGACAACAACCCTGTTATTTTTGCACCTTTCCAAAATCTACCTACTTATCTGCTCCTCAGTGTCCCAGTGGTTATTGGGGGGCTAATAGAATACTCCCAATAGAGTGATTGCTCCCTTCGTGTTTCTGACTTCCACCCACACTCACATTCTCTGATCTAAATAAACTTGTATCTGAGTATTGTGATCCCTTGAATCCATTGGCCTCTGCTGACTCTAACTTTCCTTTCACCGTATTAAACTATGCTGTTCTATCCCCCAGGAACAAATGTGGAATATGAAAAAGGTGGGTTCAAACAGGAAGGTAATTCCAAAATGGGACCGAGGCTGAACCATCCACTTTTACGGCCAGATGCGCATGTTTGATATCCTGTGCTCCTGAACAGTTTCTGAGTACATCTCGCTGCCTCAGTGACTAATTGCTTATGTTGCGAGCACAGTGACTCACCATAGGACAGTTATTTGGAAGTGGGGGATAACCTGGGACTGGAGGAGAGAAGCAGAGCCCTTCCTTCCCAAGCAAACCTGTGGGCTTCGCTCTGTGACCTTAAATCTTCCAATGAACTTTCTCCTTTCTAGCTTTTATCCTGAATCCTTCAGAGGCCCATGTCTTCCACATTCAGTGTGATAATTGGCAGTTCGATCTGTGTCATTGGTGGTATCTCAATTACCATTCACATCACCTCTCGGATGCTTTATATCTGATTCAAGGGTCACTTGTTTCGAATCGGTGTTTGCTTTGGCAGCCATTAAGTAAGCTCTGGTTTGCCGTTAGGGTCGGTGGGGGAGGTTCAATTTTATACAATTTAGGTTTATGATCATACCAGACACATTGTTAACAGAGACGTTCTTCTATATTTTAAGGTTTTAACTTTAGCAGAGAAACTGATGAAGGGACATCGACTTGAATCTCCTTCCATCCCTGTTTCATCTCATCACTCGGTTCGTTCTTTGGGCCTCCTCTGTCATTCATGCTGGTGAACTAGACCGTTGCCTGTTTAACTTTTACTGTCCCTTCCTTCAAAGTTCAGACAGCTCCTGTTTATAAGGTGCTGAACTCTGCACGGGAAAAGTTGCACTCAGTGAACGGGGCGTGAAGGCAACTGAACGTCGGTGCCAGATGTGCATCAAAGGTAACGGAGTAAAGACGAGAGGTGAGAGAGGACAAAGGTGCAACTCTAGCTGGACATCAGCGAACACTGGGTGAACCCAGGAAAGGCTTGTGGAGAAGTCACCATAGAATGTAGCCGAGCTTCAGATCCTCCCCGCAACACAAAAATTGATGTTGATATGGTGTGTGGATCATGAGAATATTCACAGGCAAGAGAATGATATTGAACAGCTGGTAAACTGGGCAAGGCAATGAGAGATTAATCTTAATCCCAATAAGTGCAAAGTGATGCACTTTGGTGGGTCCAATAAGGGTAGGACATACATAATGAATGGTTAGGCCCTAGAGAGGATGGACAAACAGAGGAACCTTGGTTTACCTGACCAGAGATCCCAGAAGGTGGCACAGTGGTAAAGAATGCATACAAGATGCTAGCCCTCATTAGCCAGGGTGTAGAATATAAGAGCAGGGATGTTATGGTACAGCTTTATAAAAACATATCTGGAATATTGTGTGCAGTTTTGTTTGCCACTGTATACAAAGGATGAGATCCTCTGGAGAGCATGCAGAGTAGTTTTCCCAGGATGTTGCTTGGGATAGTGTGGCTCAGTTATGAGGAGAGACTGGACAGGCTGGGTTTGTTTCCTTGGAATGGAGAAGGCTGAGTGGGATGTGATAGAGGTGTACAAAATTATGTGGGTATAGACAGGATAGATAGTGTTTTTTTTATTAGCAGTGGTGTCTGTGACCAGATGGCATGGGTTTAAGGTAAGGAGCAAGAAGTTTAGAGAGATTATCAGAAAGAATATTTCACCCTGAGTGTGGTCAGAATTTGGCTAGCAATCCCTGAGAGAGTGGCAGAGACATGGCGTCTCACAACATTGAAGAAGGATCTAGATGAGCACTTGAATCTCCAAGGCATAGAAGGCTATGGACCAAGTGCTGGCAAATGGGATTAGTATAGTTGAGCATCTAATGGTCAGTGTGGACAAAGTGGACCAAAACACATGTTGTGTTGCATGAATATGCGAAAGGGCAAATTCTCCAGGTTATTCTGTTTGGACGCCCAGTAACATGGTGGCCAACATAAGCTCCTTTAACAGTCATGTGGGGCTGCCCCCAAAATAGTAGCTGGCAGAGCCCTACAGCCAAATCTTGCAACTGTAATATGCAGAAGAAATCTAAAGGCATCTGAAAAAAAACCTACACATTTTGACTCTTCAACAAACATAAATACGTGTGAACAATACATGGAGGAAATATCTGACAAACAAACAAATGGCTCACCAAACATGTGGATAATTGCACATCTGGTTGAAGAACAATTCCGAAAAAAACAGATACTGGATACATAAACAAAACATCTGGGAAAAACAAACACCAAACTAACCATCAAAAAAGAACAGCTGGAAGAACTCAATTGGTCAGGTAGCATCTGTCCAAGCCAAAGGATGGTCGTGGTACTGTGTCGAATCACTGCATCAGGACAGGTGCAAGGTTTCAACCCAAAATATTGACCCACTCTTTGCCTCCACAAATGCTGCTTGATCCATTGAGTTCTTCCAGCAGTTTGTGTGTTTTGTTGCTCCATATTCTAACATCTTCAGTCTCTTGTGTGACCTGACTGACCAGACACCTGACTAAATAAATACCTCACTACAAACATCAGCATGAGCTTCCACATAAAACAAACAGCTAAATTGTAATCACCCAGTTAAATAAATCCCATGAGAAATGAACACCTAATTAAATAAATACCAGACAATTGAGCAACTTGGTAAAATAATACGTGGATAAGAAAACAGCTGGTTGTCAATTTTGATAAAACACTCCTATGTTGGGCTTGAATCCTTCAAAGATAACACAAGCCTGTTCCAAAGCCCTAATCCTAACTCTAAACTAAGAGCCACCCCAACTACAACCCAATTCCGAACTCCAAAGAGGAAACAGTTGGTGTCAGTACGATGCTGCTCTCTGCAGTCCATGTGTGAAACAGCAGTTGTGAACGGACCTTAGTTGAAAGCAGAAAATGTCATTTTTGTTTCTGTCCTAACTTTGCACTTATAAAACATTATTTTCTTATTTTTAAATTTTGATTCCCTCATAATGAAGTGAGAATTGAACCATAAAAGTACCACTAACTCTGTTCGCAGCTGGTTTATCAGGACTGTGCATCAATAATTGTGTAGCACTGGTGAAGTGTACCCACATTAATGGAACTCTACACGTGCCAGGTGGCTGCACCGGAAGAGACAACTTGTTCTCAAGAATTCCAGAAACCAGTCAAATATCCAGCATCCCAGCCCTGAGAGAAACAAGGCTCTGCAAAATATATTGAATCTGTCAAGTGATGAAAACACTCACAAAAAGAACACTTCAGTAATGCAAACAAACAACACTGTTCTGTTGAAGCTGTGTGCATGAACTGTGGGCAGGTGATGTTTCTTTCTAAGGTTTTATTTGCTCGCTTGGAAGATTCTCCAATGCAACAAAGTCAGTAAATATATTTCACCAGGAATAAGTAATTGTGTTTAATTTGTCATTTATGGAAATCCGGAGTCAGGACTTCCTAAGAGCCAGCAGTGATTCAATAAGATTTAAAGATGTGAAAGCAATAGGGTAATTGTGGTGGTTGACCCTTAGTGCCAGAGGCTTAGATGGAGCAGAATTTGTTTGATATATTGAGGAGAGTTTCTTGTATGTAGATAATCCATCCAGGGAAGAGGTCATACAAGACCTTGTACTGGGAATAAGCCTGACCAGTTGATCAGACTATCAGTGGAAGAGCATTTTGGGAACTGTGATCAGAACTCCATACTTTCAGATGGTTATGGATAAGGATAAGTCTGGACCGCAGTCGGGGTAAAGTGCTAAATTGGGGAAAAGCTAATTACAATGTATTAGGTAGGAGCTGGGGAGAATAGATTGGGAGCAGCTGTTATTGGGCAAGTCCACAGCCAACAAGTAGTAGTTGTTTAAAGGTCAGCTGGTCAGATTTTGGGAATAACATGTTTGTGTGAAGAAGAAAGACAAGGGTGGCAAATTTGGGAACTTTGTATGAGGGATGTTGCTGATTTAGTCAAAAAGAAATCAGAAGCATATTTAAGAATTAGGAAACTGAAATTGGACGGGGTATTTGAGGAACATAAATGAATCAAGAGGGCTAAATGGGGCCATGATATACCCTTGGCAAGTAGGATTATAGAGGATTCCAAGGCACTTCATCGATACGTTAATAAAAAGGTTAACCAGGGAGAGAAGAGGATGATTCAGGGACAAAGGGGGAAATTTATGCCTGGAGCCAGACTAAGTAGGTGAGGTACTAAATGAGTACTTTGCATCAGTATTCACTAAAGAGAAGGACACGAAGGATAGTGAGCAGGAGAGACAAACCAGGCCTACACATGCAGCCCTTCTTAAGTAAGGACACAACAGTTGCCACCCTGCAGTCTTCCGGTACTCATTTATAGTTAAAGAGGATACAAATACCTCTGCCAGGGCCCCTTCAATTTGTTCCCTAGCTTCCCATAGTGCCCTCGGATACACTTGGTCAGGCCCCAGGGGTTTATCCACCTTAATGTACTTTAAGACCACCAGCATCTCCTCTTTTTTCAATGTGGATATGTTCCAAGACATCACTATTCATTTATCTTATTTCTTTAGCTTCCAGAACCTTTTCCACAGTAAATACAGATGAGAAATATTCATTTAAGACTTCACTCGTCTCCCATGGCTCCACACATAGATGAATGTATTGATCTTTAAGAGGACCTATTCTGTCTCTGGTACCCTTTTCTTCTTAATACATTTGTAAAATCTCTTCAGATTCTCCTTTACTTTTTCTGCCAAAGTTATCTCATGTCCCGATTTCCCTCTTAAGTGTACTCCTACATCCCTTATAATCCACAAGGGATTTGCTTCATCCCAGCTGTATTTAACATATGCTTCCTTCTTTTTCCTGACCAGAGTCTCAATATCCCTCATCAAGCAGGGTTCCCAATCCTGCTAGCCTTGCCCTTCACTCTAACAAGAATATGCAGTCCCGAAACTCTCTGTGCCTCACTTTCAAAAGTCTCTTCACTTACCAGATATCCCTTTACCTGAAAACAGATTCTCCCAATCAACTTTTGCAAGTTCCTGTCTAATGCCATCAAAATTAACCTTTCCCCAATGCAGGACTTTAATTTATGGACCATTTCTACCTGTTTCCATAGCAATTTTAAAACTAATAGAATTATAGTCATTGGTCCAAAGTGATCCCTCAGCCCCTGCCCCCACTGACACTTCAATCACTTGCTGTGCCACAGTTCCCAATAAGAGGTCAAATGTTGCCCCTTCTCTAGTCGGGCCATCTACATATCATTTAAGTGAACTTTCTTGGACTCATTTAACAAATTCCATCCCATCCAAGTCCCAAATATGAGGGAAGTTAAAATAACCTACCATAACCACCACATTATTCCTACTGTTGTCTGCAGTCTTCCCACATACTTGCTCCTCTAATTCCCACTGACTATTGGAGAGCCCATAATACAATCTTATCAAAGTGATCATTTCCTTCTTATTTTAAAGTTCCACCCACATAGCCTTACTGGACTATCCCCCTAAGAATATCCTCTCTAAGTAATGGTGTGATATTTTCCCCCAGTCAAAAATGCAATTCTCCCTCCTCTCTTACTTCCACTTCTATCATGCCTGTGGCATCTGTACCCCTGAACGTTGAGCTGGCAGTCCTGTTCCTCCCACGACCATGTCTCCGTAATACCTATAACATCCCAGTGCCATGAATTGATCCATGCCTTGAGTACATCTGCCTTATCTGTCAGGCTTCCTGCATTAAAATTAATTCAGCTTAGTCTTTCAGACCTTCCTTTCTCACTGTCTTGGTCCTGCTTGGACTGTCCATTGAACTTGTTTGCTTTAATTTTTGTATTTCCCTCAACTTTCCCATCTGCCACATTGCCGCTTTGGGACCCACAGCCAGACTATTTTAAACCCTCCAGACTAGCACTAGCAAACCTCCCCTCCAGGACATTGGTGCCCCCTTGAGTTCAGGTGTAACCCATCCCTATTTTACGTCTTCCACTTTCCCTGGAAGAGAGCCCAGTGATCCAAACACTTGAAGCCTTGCCTCCTGCACCAGCTCCTTAGCCATGCATTTCCTGCCTTAGTTGCATGTGGCACAGGAAGTAATCCTGAGATTACAACTCTAGTGGTCCTGTTTTTAACTTTCTACCTACCTCCCTGAATTTTCTTTGCAGGTCCTCATCTCTCTTCCTGCCTATGTCATTGGTACCAATATAAGCCTCAAATTTGGTTGCTAATCCTCCCCTTTCAGAATATCCTGTGCCCACTCAGAGACATCCTTGACTGTGGCACCAAGGAGGCTACATACCATCCTATAGTCTTTCTTTCTGTCTGTCTGTGCCACTGATGAAAGCACCTCACTTCACTACTGCTTGCCTGGACTTTGCCTTTCCCTGCAACAGAGCCACTTGTCGTGCTGCTGCATAACCAATAACCAATCAGAACCAATTTTTCCTGAGCAGCTGCATAACAAAAGACTCTCTGATTTACAGGTGGTTCCCAGGGATACATACCAAGAGAAATGTCAAGTACTGCTGGAAGAACATCACCTTGGTGAAAGGCACCTGAAATCTGTTGTTCAATACAACGAGATGTCCATGAAGAAATGCTGCCTACTGACACATTCCAAGTTGAAGGAGAACATGCTGAGGGATGCACTGAAGCTCAATGCAGCCAATACAAAGGCTTTGTGGGGAGGGGCTACAGGTCCTGACACCACTGGACCCTGAAGGACTAGGTCCTGTGTAACAGCCTCTCAAACACTTGATGGGTGCATTGTTCAAAGAAACTGCGTGAGTGGTATTGGTGCTTTGCACATAGAATGTATTAACTTGATGAGATTATGAATTTTAGGTTTGACAACAGTATGTAATGTAGAGAAAGTCATGTATTGTTTTGTATTTTTGGATATTTTTTATGAATGGTTTATTTTTTAAATAAAAAATGTGACTGAATAAATTACCAACTCAATAAAATATTCCAAGCTGCTTCCAGCCCTGCCATTGGCTCTAAATTGTTTGACTGATTATCCAACATCTAGTCCTGAAAGGGTAGGAATTTCCTCCCAATAAAAGTAAGGAAAGTCTTTTCTCCACAATCCTATCCATAGACACATCTACTTCTACTCCAGTGCTCATAGGTGGGGCCCTTGGCCGCCCCATCACTGGAGCCTGTTTTTACCCCATGATACTTATTTCTTCTGAGCTGGATTCTATTTCCCTTCCCTTGCCTGTGCTTTTCCCCCTCCGTCTGCAATCCTTGAACTGCCCTCTATTATGGCCAGCTCCCTGGCCTGAACTTTCTCATGTTCACCAGGGGTGTCTGATCCCTTCACTCAGCCAGGTCCCACCAGAATGGACTAGGACGTTCCATTTCTTCCTTGAATGGATGCAGACTCAATGTTATTTCCTCTCTCTCTTTGTCTGCTTCTATCTATTGTACACCTGCCACTGTCTCCCAACTCCTCTCCTGCTCACCTCCCCTACCTGGCACAACCTGCCTGTCATCTTACACCCCTCCTCAGTCCAGCAATCACCTTGGACTCCTATCTCACTAGCCTTCCCCTCTTTATACTAGCCACTTCTCAACTCTAAGTCCTGATGCAGGGTCTCGACCTGAAATATCAACAATTCCTTTCCTCCCACAGATGCTGCTCAACTCACTGAGTTCCTCCAGCAGATTGCTTGTTGCTCTCACACCATAAACTTGCCATTCCATGAATCAGTCTCATGAATCTTTGCTGCACTCCCCCAATGGCAAGTCCATCCTTTCTTCGATGAGACCAAAACTGTACACAATATTCCAGGTGTGTTTTCATACAGTTGCAATAACACTGTCACTTCCTTATTCCTGTAATCAAATCCTTTCATAATAAAGACTAACATTTGATCTGTCCTCCTGATTGCTCGGCCCCCTTGCACATTAGCTTTCACTGTCTCGAGTAGCACATCTACGTCCCATTTGACCATCAATACTACCCAATCTCTTACAAATTGAAACTGTTTCACTTTTCTGTTTTGTGCACCAAGGTGGATGACGTGATCAAAAAGGATCTCCATGGAACCACAGGTCAATATGGAGCACATGACTCTCCCATATATTGTTGGAGAAGAGAGTCTCCAAGGAGCTTGTTGTCTTCACCTGTACGCTGCAGGTCACTCACACCAGTCAGCACTGGAAGGCCAGTTGAACATAAAAACAATATACACAGGAGCAGGAGTAGGTCAATTGGCCCCTTGAACATTGTCCATTATTGTTTGCCTCAATATCACCTTCTGACTCTGACCCTAAACCTTTGATTTCCTTCTAGCTCAAATGTTTGTTAATCTCCACCTTGAAGATATTCTTTGCACTGCCTCTTGTGTAAGTACATCAGTCTTTAAATATACAGACCAAAACTGTATGCCATACTCCAAGTGCAGTCTCACATGCATGCTGTGAAGGTGCAGGAAAGTTTTGGGACTTTTATACTCCATATCCCTTGCAATAACAGTCAACATTCTATGAATCTTCCTTGCTTTACCTGAATGTCAAATGTTTATGTTTCACATACTCAGAACTTGCAACACTTTGTAGTCTCACTATAGCTGAACAACAATTTGCTTTTTCATTCTTCCTTCCAAAAAGGATAACCTCACATATTCCCACATTAAACATAAATGATCAGCAAATTTAGTTACTGTACACTCGGCCACCTTATCCAAGTCATTAATATAAATTGGTAAATTGGTTTATTATTGTCACATGTATTGAAAAACTTGACTTGCATACCGTTCAGACAGATCAATTCGTTACACAGTGCACTGAGGAAGTACAAGGTAAAACAATAACAGAATGCAGAATAAATTGTTACAGCTGCAGAGAAAGTGCAGTGCAGGTAGACAATAAGGTGCAAGATCATGATTAGGTAGATTGTGAGGTGAAGAGTCCATCTTATTGTACTAGGGAACTGTTTAATAGTCATATAACAGTGGGATAGTTGTTGTCCTTGAGCCTGGTGGTATGTGTTTTCAGGCTTTTGTATCTTCTGCCTGATGGGAGGAGGGAGAAGAGAGAATGACCGGGGTGGAAGGGGTCTTTGATTATGCTGGCTGCTTTACCGAGGCAAAGAGTCCATGGAGGGAAGGCTGGTTTCTGTGTTGTACTGAGTTGTGTCCACAACTCTCTGCAGTTTCTTGCGGTCATGGACAGAGCATTTGCCATACCAAGCCATGGTGCTTCCAAACAGGATGCTTTCTATAGCGCATCAATAAAAATTAGTGAGGGTCAAGATAGACGTGCCAAATTTCTTTAGCCTCCTGAGGAAGTAGAGGCACCAGTGAGCTTTCTTAGCCATGGCGTCTATGTGGTTGGACCAGGATGGGCTATTGATGTTGTTCACTCCTTGGAACTTCCTCTTAACCCTCTTGACCTCAGCACTGTTGATGTAGACAGGATTATGTGCACCACCCACCTTCCTGAATTCAATGAACAGCTCTGTGATTTTGCTAACATTGAGGGAAAGGTTATTGTCATGACACCATGCCGTGAGGCTATCCATCTCCTTCCTGTATTCTGACTCATCATTATTTGAGCTATGACCCACTACAGGGGTAGCATCTGCAAACTTGCAGATGGATTTAGAACAGAATTTGGCCATGCAGTCATGAGTGCATACGGAGTAGTGTAGGGGGCTGAGGACGCAGCCTTGTGGGGCACCAGTGTTGAGAATAATCATGGTGGAAGTGTTGCTGCCTTTCCTTACTGATTGCAGTCTGTTGGTCAGGAAGTCAAGGGTCCAGTTGCAAAGGGAGGTGTTGAGTCCCAGGTCTTGGAGTTTTGAAATGCGTTTGCTTGGAACTACAGTATTGAAGGTGGTGCTGTAGTCAATAAACAATAGTCTAATGTAGGTGTGTTTACTGTCCAGATGTTCCCGAAATGAATGTTGGGCCAGGGAGATGGCATCGGCTGTAGACCTGTTTCAGTGGTAGGCAAATTGCAGTGATCAAAGTTGTCTGGGAGGCTGGAGTTAATGCGTGCCATGACCAGCTTCTCGAAGTACTTCATGATGGTGGATGTCAGAGCCACTGGGCGGTCGTCATTAAGGTACTTCACCTTGTTTTTCTTAGGTACCGGGATGGTAGTGGCCTTTTTAAAAGATGCAGGGATCTCAGATTGAAGCAGGGAGAGGCTATAAATATCTGCAAATACACCTGCCAGCTGATTTATGTTGCTATGATGCTATGATGCTATGTTGGCGCCAGAAGCGTGGCGACACTTGCGGGCTGCCCCCAGAACACTCCACGCAAAAGATGTATTTCACTGTGTGTTTTGATGTACATGTGACTAATAAACATATCTTATTTTATCTGCACAGGATCTAAGGACATGTCCAGGGACACCATCTGGGCCAGATGCTTTCTGTGGGTTCACTTTGTGGAAGACTGATCTGAAGTCCACAACAGTGACTTTGGTTTCAGGTGCATTGGAAGCTCCAGCAGTGATCCTTCTGATAACTCACTAGTTATTCATTTCCAATCTAAAAATAACACATTTATCACAATTCCCTGTCTTAAGTTATTTAGCCAAATAACTCAAAGTAATCTTGAGCAGCATACCTTCCATGTGGCACCTTATTGAGAGCCTTCCAGAAAGTCAAATATACTACACCTACAGGTTCCAATTTATCCACACTCTTTGTTTGATCTTCAGCTGATATGGTAAGTAAAATTTCCCTTTCCTAAAGTACTGCTAAGTCTTGTCGATTGTCTTATGATTCATGAAATGCCATGTCCAGTATTTTCCCAATGATAGTAGTTAGGCCTACTGGTCTGTAGTCCCCTGCTTTCTGAATCACTCTCGAAGAGTGGCATGACAGTTGTGGTTTCCCAATATCTTATCACTGAGGCTCTGAGTATTCAGCTAAACAGTCTTTAATTTTATCTGATCATTTTTCCATGTTCTTGTAGCGACTCACCGTCCGGTCAGGCAAACCGGCTCGGCAGTCGGGTCGCGCAGCGTCGGAGCGACGGGGCCCAAGATGGCGGCGGGCCTTGTCTTTCCCGAGCGATGGGGAGAACCCGCACGCGGGAAAGACTTGATGACGTAGTACTTACGTCATTGCCGGTTGCATTGGGTGGGAACAGTCTCCCTTAAAAGGCCCACGCAAGGCGGGAAAATAGACCAGTTCTTGTCTGACAATCCTTTGACTAGCGTCCTGCTTTATTTCGCGGTAGCAACCATTACATTCTGACTGTTCGTTGGTATACGCTTATGCTGCACACTCTGTGCCTCCCCAATACACTTGTTATTGTTACTCCTTTTATTGTCCTGCACTACTTTCTCCTTTCCCTTACAACCACACAAACATACGTGTGCATGGGCACAAATACACGTCTGCACACACACGTACACACACACACACACACAATTGTATACCCACATAAATGCCTCTTTGGGTAACAATTGGACCTGGCAAAGGGATTTAGAGCAAGCTTCAGTTTATGATTCCATGTGGCCCCTGCACCACTGTTCCAGTCCTCAGATAGTCCTAGCAACCTGCTGTACCTCCTCAGATAACCTTCCTGCGTCCCCTCTACAAATAATCCATGCCCCCCGTTCTCATTACAGATTATAGCAACCCCACCCACTCCAGATAACTTCAACTCCCTCAGCCCCATATTCTGATAGCTCTATCCTTCTTCTTCTCCTACCCCTTAACCCCTACATCGTTCCTCAGGAAACCCTGCCACCTGTGTCGTCTCAACAAATAACCACAGCAACAATAGCCTTCTTTGCATTGCCATGTCCCTTGCAGTCCCTTCTTAGGTAACCCTACCCACTACAACCCTTGCTGGTAACCTTGCCCTCTGTACCCCGTCTTGAGCTAACCCCATCCACAACAGTGCCTCAGGTAACCTTATTCCCTTTAGCTCCTCCTCAGATAACACCACCTCCTACAGCTCCTCTTCAGGTAACTGCTCCCTACAATTTCTCCCCTCGTAACCCATCCACTACAGTCCTCAGGTAACTCCACTCCCTAAAGCCCCTCCTCAGGCAACCCCACCCCTTGCAGTCCTTCCTCAGGTTTCACTTGCACCCTACAGACCCTCCTCAGGTAACCCTGGGAAAGAGAGAATGAAACACACCGTCATATTGTTAAATGACTAGAAGTTTTGGTTTATTACCACAAAGTACATTTAACCTTGCTCCCTGTGTGCAAAACAAATAAATCTCTTTATAAGTCATCTCTTATACATCAAACAATAAATACATCTCCTGGATTCACTTTTTATACACACACATTGCTACATACAGATGTAAACAGTGGGGCTGACAGTCAGTGTTTGCAAAGCACAGCTGCTCATTGGCATGAGAAACCCTGAACTAAAGGGGTCTGGGGTTACTTTACTCTCCCTGTCTATAAGGTGGATTGGGGAGAGGAGTCTGGAGTTACATTATGTTACTCCTTTGTCTATGAGGGAGTGTGACGTGTCTTCATTACATTCTTCTCCTTGCCCATGTGGCCAGGAGTGGGAGGGGAGTGATTTATCCCTCCCTGTCTAAATGGAGAGGATGAGTGAAGGATCTGGAGTATCCCTGCTCTCTATGTCCAAATGAGAAATAGGAGTGGAGTGATTTGTCTCTCCCTGTCTTCATGGGAGGACAAGTGAGGGGCCTGGAATTATCTTACTCTCCCTGTCTTCATGGGAAATGAGAGGGGAGAGATTTCTCTCTCCCTGTCTACAAGGGAAGGGAGTGTAAGCGGTTTGGAATTACCTTATTCTACTTGTCTGCATGGGAAGCAGAGAAGAGTGAGTTATCTCTCCCTGTCAACATCAGGAGGATGGGCATCTGGCTTCACTAGGGAAAACACTGACATTAGTTTTGCAACCTCTGTGACCTCAGGATATCCAAAGCAAGTGAAAGCAAATGAAATGCATTTTCAATGTTGTCAGCAGTGCAATGAAGGAAGCTGCAGCTGATCTGAGCAGAGCCAACTCTCCCTCCATTCACCAGGCTGGAATCACTGGAGTATCGGTTTGATTGTTGAGATATGTTACCAGAAGCAGGGAAACTCTGCCACTCTCCACTGAACATCTTTGTCTGTTTCCCATCCATCTGACTTAAGTTAAAGTCTGGCCTTAAAGACGGCACCTTTGGCAATGCAGCACTGCTGGAGTTTCTGTAGGTCATCTATGGAGCTGGAATCTGAATTACAGCTGTGGCCTAATTCTCCCCAGGTCTGTCACTGCACTCAGGAGTTCACCAGCATTAACAGCAGCAATCCTCCACCATTGAAAGTTAACCTGCCACCTCAGCTGTGGCAGGCCCAGTGATGGTGGAGCCTGGGCCTATCCATGTGACTACTGCTCCAAGCCAGCCTGAAGAGCACTTGGAAGTTATCGGTCAGGAATGCTTCTGCCAACCTTTGGGACACAGCTGAAGAATTCTGGCATCAGTGTCACCCTCTCACCCCAGTAATTCCAGAAGTTCCACTCCAAGAGCAAAGGGTTACAGAGAGCTGCAAATTCCCGACTTTTTGTTGGTACCAGCGTGAGGTGTGTTGTTGTTTGGGATGGGAAAACTTTACTTCTTAAAGGGTGATTCACCAATCAGACATTCCCAGGAAATATAGAACACTGATTGCAAAACCAGTGCTGCATTTCTAGAACTTAGCCCTGTGCAGGTGCCATTCCCTACAGAAGGTATTCCACATGGGAATGAAGTCTGCAGTGTCATGATTAGGGCAAAAACAGCCCATGTCAGATACATGGTAAAGCTCTCTCTACATTAATACACACCCACCACAGGGATAACTCAGGTAATATACAGAGTAAATGTCCCTTTACACTATCCTGTTGCACACTGTTAGGGGAGAGATAGTTTGGGCTAGACACTGTGTAACACTCCCACTAATCTGGCCGATCACACACCCTGAGGGCGGGCATGTTGTAGGTTTGGTAAAGAATAAAACTCCTTTGCACTATCCTGCCACATGTTCAGGCAGACACAGCATGGAGAGTAAAGCTCCCATTACAGTGTCCCATCAAAAATTTCCATCTCAGGAATAGCACAGGTTAGATACTGAATAAATCTCCTGCTATACTTTCTCATCATACACTCTGGCTGGGACAGCAGGAGTTAGAAAAAGAGTAAATTTCCCTCTACAGTGTCTCATCAAGAATTTCTCAGAACAGGGATAGCAGGGGCTAGGACTGAGACTAATGTTCTTTCTAAGTTACCCCATAAAACATTCCCAGGGCTGGTTCTACTGGTGACTGTGGCTGGGCTGGACAGGTTCCACACTGTGCTGGTGATTTTCTTGATGAGTCTAAGAAAGGGAAAACAACCTCTTCTGTTTAAATTTGACTCTCCATGGGGCCTGTGTTATCAGCTCCCCCTTCGCCTCAGGCAACACGGTTAACCTGTGCTGTCATCCACATGGTCCCCACATTACAACAGGCAATTCCGGGCCTCAACACCAATCCTTGGCACATGTAGGCCTGCAGCAAGGACTATGAACTGTGACGGTTTATTCTACCTGGTCATCAGGAGGTCTCCACAGCCTGTAACATCCCTTGATCAAAGTTCAAAAGGGTACAGAGAGAAGCTCCCACTAAATGGGTCCAACACACACGCACAGAGTGAAGCTGCCCCTGCCCCAAGCCACCACACACTCAAGCAGGCACAGCACAGGTTAGACAGAAAGTAAAGCTCCCTGTACACTGTTCCATAAAACACTCCTGAGGCCTGGGAGGTGGGGGAACAGGCTTGGAGTGTTTGTAATGCCAATTGATCATGTGATCATTGTGAGCTCTTTCCCTATTCTGTGGACATGGAGGTTGCAGCTTGTCATGTACTGACCTAAGATCCATGTTTACTGATTGCTCCCCAAAGATTCTCAACAGGAGTTCAGTGAGTGAGAGCCAAGATTCTGGCATTTGAGAGGGTGTGAGCTGTTGATTAAACCACCCTCTCACAGGTGGTGAAGCCGGTGCTATTGGTCAGATCCCATCAAGGCAGGGCATCCAAACGAAAACCAGTCCTCTTTGTGACCGCTCACATGTTGAGTTCGCTTGCTCATTCACTAACTAGATGGCTTGATGTGTGGCTCCCTCAGAGGAGGAGGGTCCTCCAGTATTGTACCCAGTCAGTAACCATGGTGATCCCTGAGGTCATGCTTGAAGGTGGTGGAGGTTGCAAGATGCGTCTGGCCGTGCAAGCCTCGATGAGAGATACAAGGGCAGGAATTACATTCATTCTGCTTTACAGTTAGAGACACTCAGTGCCACTGGCACCCATGGGGCAGCTCACGGAGAGTCCACGCTGAGTGTTGTCACCGGGCCCTCTCCTCTCGTCTTGCCTGGTTGTCGCAGGCCGGAGATGACCATTTTCCAACTGATATCCCTAATAATACACTGAATATGCCTCATGTGGTCCACCTTGGTTATCTCCAGATCCTTAAAAAGAATAAAAACAAACAAATTAATCGTTAGGTCCCTGTTCCTTTCACTATATCAGATAACAACATCAGAGGTTTGGGGGGGTGTCTGTTTCTGGCAGGACCCATCAGAACTGTGAGTTGTGGTCATCAGACAGCAGGACTCTCTCTCTCTCTCTCTCTCTCTCTCTCTCTCTTTCTGTCTGTCTCTCTGTCTCTCTCTGTTTCTCTCTCTCTCTGTCAGTCTCTGTCTGTCTCTGTCTGACCAGAGGTCAGTTAGTGGCTATAGGATGGGACAATGGGTTGTGGTTGGTGAGGGCAATGCAGAGAGTAAATGGGGTTGAGTTGCAGATCGGCTGTGTTGTGCCTGAGTGATAGTGCAGATCAGAGGGGCTGAATGTCCTTCTGATTCTATTGTCTGTGGTTGCAGTTAAAGCAACAGCACTGCAGTTAGCTATCGTTAATCACAGGAGACCTTTAGAATGGTAGGAATCGAAGTATGAGAAAAAAGTTCATCATCAACCTGCAAGGGGACACAATGCAGCCACAAGTTCCATGGTTCTCCCTCTCATAATGTGCACAGATCCTTCAAACAACAAGCTAGGATGCATCCATTCATGATGACAATTATCACACTCTGAGCACCGACAGATGGTGGAAGGAAATCCAAGGAACCATGGCACCATCGCAGGAGCTGCTGACAGAAATGTCCACCCTTTAATGGCTCCTTCCATGTTTCCATCTATAAAATCTCAAAGCTCTCGATCTCAGGACATGTAACAATGCCTCTACAATGCCCTGGACTGAGGTGTCCAGCCTTGCTGCTGCTTCACTTGCCTGCCAGCTCACCACAAGCAGAGGGAAGCACAAGCACTGCATCACAACACCCCACAGCTGGTGAAATAATGACATCACAGGCCACAGCTGGCGAGACATTGCCTCAAAGCACATACTTGGTATGATAATATGCATCAGAGTTCACAACTCAGAATCTGATGGTGGAGGGGAATAAGCTGTTCCTGAATTGTTGAGTTTGGATCTTTGGGCTCCTATACCTCCTCCCTGATGGTAGTAACGAGAAGAGGGCATGCCCCGGATGGTGAGGGTCCTTAATGACGAATGCTGCTTTTATGGGGCACCAGCTCTTGAAGATGTCTTCAATGGTGGGGAGATTTGTGCCCGTGATGGAGCTGGCTGAGCTGAACCCTCCGCAGCCTCTTGCAATCATGTGCATTGGAGGCTCCATACCAGGTTGTGATGATGCAGCCAGTCAGAATGCTCTCCACTGTACATTTATAGAAATTTGTAAGTCTTCGCTGACATACCAAATCTCCTCAAATTCCTAATGAAGTAGAGCTGCTAGTGTGTTAGGCCCAGGATAGATCCTTTGAGATGTTGACACCCAGGAACTTGAAGCTGCTCACCCTTTTCACCACTAACCCCTCAATGAGGACTGATGTATGTTCTTCCGATACTTCTTCCTGAAGTCTATGATCAGTTCCTTGGTTTTGCTGATGTTGAGTGAGAGGTTGTTGTTGTGATACCACTCAAACAGCTGATCTATCTCATACCAGTATGCCTCTTCATCACCATCTGAGATTCTACTAACAACAGTGGTGTCATCAGCAAATTTGTAGATGGTGTTTGAGGTGTGCTTAGCCACACAGTCATGAGTGTAGAGAGAGTAGAGCAGTGGGCTAAGCATGCATCCTTGGGGTGCTCCTGTGTTGATGGTCAGCGAGGAGGAGATGTTATTAGCGATCTGCATGGACCATGGTCTCCCTATAAGGAAGTCAAGAATCCTTGTAGAGGAAGGTATAGAGGACCAGCTTTTGAAACTTGGTTATTAGCACTGAGGGAATGATGGTGTTGAACACTGAACTGTAGATGATAAACAGTAGCCTGACGTATGTCTTGCAGTTGTCTAGGTGCTCCAAAGCAGAGTGGAGAGCCAGTGAGATTGCGTCTGCTGTGGACCTGTTGTGACAGTAGGCAAATTGCAGTGGGTCCAGGTCCTTGCTCAAGCAGGAGTTAGTTCTAGTCATAACCAATCGCTTGAAGCACTTCATCACAGTAGATGTGAGTGTTACTGGGTGATAGTCGTTGAGGCAGCTCATCCTACTCTTCTTGGGCATAGGAATGATTGCTGCCCTTTTGAAGCAGGTAGGAACGTCAAACTGCAGCAGTGAGAGGTTGAAAATGACTTTGAATACCCCAGCCAGTTGGTTGGCACAAGTTTTCAGATTCAGATTTATCATCACTGTCTTATATGATGTGAAATTTGTTGTTTTGTGGCAGCAGTACAGTGCAAAGATATAAAATTACTATAAATTACAAAATAAACAAATAGTGCAAAACAAAAGGAATAATGAGGTCATGTTCATGGGTTCATGGACAATTCAGAAATCTGATGACAGAGGGGAAGAAGCTATTCCTGAATTGTTGAGTGTGAGTCTTCAGGCTCCTGTACCTCCTCCCTGATGATAGTAATGAGAAAAGGGCATGTCCCGGATAGTGAGGGTCCTTAATGATGTATGCCACCTTCTTGAGGCATCGCTTCTTGAAGATGTCCTTGAAGGTGAGGAGGGTTGTGCCCGTGATGGAGCTGGCTGAGCCTACAACTTTCTGCAGCTTCTTGTGATCCTGTGCATTGGAGCCTCCATACCAGACTGTTGTGCAACCAGTCAGAATCCTCTCCATATTTGTAAGAGCCTTTGGTGACGTACCAAATCTCAAACTCCTAATGAAGTAGAGCCGCTGGCATGCATTATTTGTGATTGTATCAATGTGTTGGACCCAGGACAGATCCTTGGAGATGTTGACATCCAGGAACTTAAAGCTGCTCACCCTTTCCACTGCTGACCCCTCAATGAGCAATGGTGCGCTTTCTCCCGCCTTCCCCTTCCTGAAATCCACAATGAATTCCTTGGTCTTGCTGACGTTGAGTGCGAGGTTGTTGCTGCAACACCACTCAACCAGCCGATCTATCCCACTCTTATACGCCTCCTTGTTGTCATCTGAGAGTTTACCAACAAGAGTGGTGTCATCTGTAAACTTATAAATGGTATTTGAGCTGTGCTTAGACACACAGTCATGAGAGTAGAGCAGGGGGCTAAGCACACATCCTTGAGGTGTGCAGTAGAGCAGTGGGCTAAGCATACATTCTTCAATAGCCAGCCAGGTACACCATTGGGGCCTGGTGCCTTGTGAGGGTTCACCCTCTTGAAGGTTAGCGGTGGAGAACGCCCTCGGCAGGTAGAATGGACAACACTTGACCGCTAGATGTTCCAGACTGGGGGAACACAACTGAGACGGAACTGTCACATGTGTGCGCATGAAGAATTAATCATGAAGCAAATGCTGCCAGTTCTACCTGTCCGAAGTGCTAGGGGTGAGCCATGTCTCTGTGAAGCAGAGTACACAACAGTTCCTGATGTCCCTCTGGCACTGCAGTCTTGCTCTGAGGTCTTCAATTTTATTTTCAGAGAGTGCACATTAGCCAGGAGGATGGCAGGGAGGGGGTCTTAGTTCTATCTGGAGTCCTCCCCGGCAACCATGTTTTCTGAAACAATGGAGACCTCCCCTGAGCTTCCAGCTGCTGCACTCACCCCCTGGGTGGTCTGGATTCTCAAATCTGCTGGTACTTAAGATCGTTAGTTCACTTAAATGGGTTGAAACAATATTACTTACTGCAGTCTCTGTGGCTGCATATTTCAGCTGTAATAATCATTAACGGGACTATTTCAGGGTTCCCTCTGGAGCTGCACACAAAAAGTCACCCCTCTCCGGTGCCATATTTGCTGATGAGATAATGTTATCACCGTCCACAGCTGGTGAGGCAGTGCCCATCACAGTGAGGCAGGAACAATGCAGCACCTGCACTCTCTGACAGGTGCCTGCCCATTGTCACAGTGAAGGTGGTGCCTCATCTGTGGGGTCTCTGTTACTGCAGACAGGGGGTGAATGCTGACCCAGGCCTTACCATCTCTTCATCCAGGATAAACGGGTACAGACACAATTGGTCAGATTCTCTCCTCTCTGCTCCATGTTTCTTTGATTTGAAAGCAGCATATCCCTGCAGATATTTGGCTCCTTCCCCTGTTTCATGTATTTTTTTCCCTTCCTCATTGTCTTATTTCATAACAACATAGAAGAAGACTATTTGGCCCATTGAGTCTATGCCAGCTCCCAGAAAAATCCCATTAATCCGATCCATCTCCCCGCACTTATTCCCCTGTGACCTATTCTCACACACATACCCATCAACTACCCCCCTGATTCTCCCACCACCTACTACACACAGGGCCAGTTGCAGTAGCTAGTAATCTCATCAGTATGTGTTTGGTACAGGGAAACAGAGGAAGAATCCAGGGAAACCCAGGGTCACAGGGACAATATGCAATCTCCACGTTGACAGTGTCTGAGGTCAGGATTGAACTGGGGTCGCCAGAGTTGTGAGGCAGTAGCACTAACTGCTGCACCACTATACCTCCCAGTTCAGGAACATTCCTCTTCATCTCCTCATTCTGGTCATCTTTCCCAACTTGTGAGAGTTGCCAGAGAGAAGGTATTTCTGTCACCTTTAGTGTTACCTTACATCCCCTACAATGTGTGGACTAACAACCTCCACTGGGTAGATAACTATCCCATGTTGTTCAGTCCAATGATTGAGGTATTTGGACCCATGATCTAGGCTGGAATTTCAGCCAAACCCAATTCTCCTCCAATCCTTAGCCTACCTGGGTGAACGATCGGGGTGAGACTTGCCTGGGTTCTCCAAGAACCTCAAACATTCCCAGCACCAGCGAGGGCAGAGAGAAACTGAAAAGACCTTGATATGAGGTGTGTGTTGCTCAGAATTATGTCAGTGAGGTTTCTTACACATTGGTGAATGTGCATTGACTCACCCAGCAGAGAGATGTTTGACTTTTGCTTCTGGAGTTTCTCTTTCTTTGACATATTCTTGATCTTGATCTTCATGCTACTCTTGTTCCTCCCCTTGGAATGTTCCTAAGGAGACAAAGGCAATTAGTCACAGTTACTGGGAACAACACCAACTCACTGCTTGTGTGAAAACTGCTGTCTGCCCGATCATGCTCATTTCCTCTGCTCCACCTGCTTTTCATCCAGCCCACTGCCCTGCCACTATCCCTCCATGACAGCACACAACCTAGACACCAGCCATACTTGCTCACATTCTCTCATCTCGCAGACATTCCATGCAAAGTGCCTGGAAGTGAGACTATTAGGTGTCTGATTTAATACCAAATGAATGCAATTAGTGCATAGGCTTACCACAAAATGCACATATGAGGGTTGACTCTGTAGATCCTGCTACTGAGGTACCAAGGATCTCATATAGTCCACAGGCCTTGCCAGTTCAGTCCAGTCCTGTCTGCATTGTTCTATTGTTGAATAAACCCTAAATTAGACAGGCTTCTTTTTTTCCAAGAGGAATCGTAATTTGGTTGAGTAATTTGAGACCTGATGTGGTGAGTTTAGTTTTGCTTGACGGGAAGAGGTCCCTTTGGAGAATGGTCCCAAAGCCTGCCACCTGTAGAGATTTCCCTCTATTGTTTCTTGGCCTGAACTAAATTAATTAGCAGACATTTCTGGCACTGGTCAGCAATGTTCTTGTCCAATTAGAAGGTGATGGAAGGTGATCTCCATGCAGCTGGATCCTTATCCATTTCACAGGTTCTGAGGGGGTCTGTGCTTATTTAACACCTAACCCCAAATCAGCAATGGTTGTAGAATGCAGAGAGGTTTTGTACTTGGGGCCAAGACTCCATAGTATGAGCGTAAGAGGCTCAAAGATTAGATCCAAGACCTCCCATTCTATATACCACAGACCATCACTGGTTGGTTTTTAGTTAGACTCCACTGTACAGAGAAAGGAGCAAATGATGGGATTGGTTACAAGGAAGCATGTTATTGGAGAGCCAGAGAGTAGGTTCTTGGTGTCATTACTATCTGCCGAAGGTGATTAGGAACCAGGCAAAGACTGTGTGGGTGGATAACATGATGTAGACAGATGGAGTCCCAAAGGTCCTTACCCTGCATAAAGACACTAGGAACTAGGCACTGCCTGAAAACACAGAGAGTAGTGAATTATACACTGGCAACAATTGCCATTGAAGTCCCTGAGCCCTACATTGCCTTTAATGGACAATCGCTTAGCTTAAATCCTCTGCTGATCTGAGATGAAAATATGGCCTCACCTCCTCATCAGTGGCCTGAGTGGCTTGGCAAAGCCAATGGAGCTCCGATAGCTTCTGGAGTTCACTCTCAACACTGTTCAGTGCAGCCAGCAATTCCTCCTCATAGGGAGCTCCCAACTCCTGGACAAATGCACAACATTGAACCAATTAATTCCTGGTCTAGAAAATGATTCCCTGGTCAATCTCTTTGAAAACATTACTACAATGGCCTCAAATGACCACAGCAGGTTACAAAGCCACATCAAATCAAGCCATCCCAAGGAATGAAGAAAGAAGAAAAAAAATGATTAAAAAAATAGAAAGAGAAATAAAGGAAAGCATGAATGAACATCCAGTCATCTCAAATACTCAGAGATATGAATAACTTTGGAAGCGTGACATTGTGATATAGTCTGGGAGATGCAGGAGTAGCTTTGCACAAAACAAGATCCTATAACAGATATTAAATACATGCCCTGACAGTTGACTGGAATCAGTGACCTCTGTGCAAGAGGAGGAGCAGGTAAATCTCACCTTTCCATTTACATACCAGTAGCTTGCCATCGAGGAGTGTCTTGGTCTCTATGCAAAGGGCCTTAACATTATTGAAGACATCCACAACCACGCTCCTGCTGATAGCCTAAAAGAAAGACAAGGACAAGGTAGGGCAGCAGGGACCAGACCATTTGGTAAATGTGTGCATAAAGCAAATGTCCACCATGAGGAGGGACCTGTGGATACCAGAATGGCATTACCTTTGGAAAACTGGAAAAAGCAGTGACCTCACACTGAGAATGTGGTCAGAGTCCTAACAGACCTGTGTTCCCAAGGCCCAGATCAATGTGCTGACTTTTCTTTTTATCCAACTGATATGAAACAACAAGATTAATTTTCTAAAAATAGAGAAGTTTTAGCTGGAAATGTTTTCCATCAAAATGTAAATGTACATTTCTGGTCAAGCTGTTACATTTGCCCAAAATTCTGAGCTTAGTTCCTGAATTCTGACTGAAGTCCTCACACACCTGTTCAGAGCCCAGTTGTCTGGATTCTCAGTATCCTATTTAACACTTCATGATTATTAAACATTCTAGAAACTGCCCTGAACATCTGACACTATGTGATGCTATGTGAACTTCTGGTTTGGAAAATGTGGGAATGGAATCTGTTGAAGGAGATGGTCTGAGGAATAGGGAACCGATGGAGAGGTTTACGATAATGAATAGGTTTGATGAGCTGAATATAAAGTAATGCCACTAATGGAAGTGTACAAACTGTAGGTCCACAAGTATAAGACTGCCACTTATGGACCCAATAGGAATCAGGAGAAGTTCCTTGAAGAATGGTAGGAATGTGGGATGTGGCACCAATCGTAGTGGGTGAGGTGAATGGTACAGGTGCACGTAATGAGAAGTTAGGAAAATGAACTACCTTGAACAGAATACTGTTGGTACAGTTAGAGAAGTGTGGAGTGTGAACCCTGGCTGGGTGGACTCTGCTGTTGACCATGCAACTACATTCCTTTGAAAAGGAGTCTCTCCATTCGAGTGTTACTGAAAAGACATTCCAACATCTGGCCCCCTTTAAAGTTCAAATTCTGAACATAAACAAGCAGGAATGCTTCCAAATCAGGTCCAAGCAGAAACGTGTTTCAAGAACTGTAACCATCCCAAACTAGCACAGTGTTGAACATCTAACGATTCTAAAATTGTTCAGAAAACCATGAGTGAAGCAGTGTCGAAGGAGCTTTATTGTGTGTCTCACCCTACTCTCCCTGCCTTGGGAGTATTGGCTGGGACAGTGTAGAGGAAGCTTCATGCTGAATCAAACCTGCACTGATTTTACCCTGGAGTGTGTTACTGGACAGTATAATGGAGCTTTACTTTGTCTAGCCCCTTCTGTCCCTGCCCTGGTAATATTTGACAGGACTGTGTTGAGGGAAGTTAACTCAGTATTTAACCCATACTTTTTTTTTTGTTTTTTTATTTTAAAATAACTTTATTTACAACAAGCAGTTAAAACATTATCCTCCTTATTCAGCATGCATTCCATCTCCTCTGGTGCCCATGGGTCCCAGAAGGCATCCAATGAGTTAGTGGACATTGCCTCTCACAAACTTAACCTTGAAAGAGGGACAGGCAGTCATCTTGGGTGGATCCCTTGATGTCCTGCTGCCTGGACGTGTGAAGTCTGATATGGAGGTTCTCTGATGATCCAAACCCACCACCCTCACCCCCACCCCCCACAGAATCCCATCTCCACCAACCCTGCCTACTGCCTACTGAATAACTCTCATACCAAACAATCCCAGAGCAGACACAGCATGAATTAGATGCAGAGTAAAGTTCTGTCAAAATATTCTCGGGGAAAGGACAGTGTCAGCTGCATCAAAATCGTGCTCTCCCAGTCTTCAGAATACTGTATGGAACTTTATCCTGCGTCTAACCCATGCTGCGTCTCATAAAGCTAAAGAGTTGTGCAGCACAGATACAGGCCCTACAGCCCAGCACATACATGCTGACCTTTGTGCCTATTTTCACAAATCTCATTTGTCTACATTAGGTGCATATCCTTCTATATCTTGTATATTTAAATGTGTCTAAATGTCTCTTAAACCCAGTAATTGTATCTAATTCCACTACCTCCTCTGGGATTATCTGAAAGGAGAATGTAAAAGGACCTTTACTGAGTAGCTATCCCATGCAAGCACTGGCCTGGGCTGTTTCATGAGCAAAGCAGAATTAGTTTATTTCTGCATATTATCTGAGGTTTGAGATGGGGCATTGGGGGTTGTGGGGAATTCAGCACAGAGCTATTCCTTACCTGGGAGCGTTTGAATTCAGAGGAGCACCACTCTATATCAGACAAGTTTTATACCTGAGAATGTTTGATAGAGCAGTACTTTACATTGTACCCAACCCATTCAGTTGTAGATGAACAACACACTGTGCCCAAAACCTTGGGGACTTTTATTAAAGAGGAACAAGGGCAGCATTAAATAAACTTGACTTACCTCAGTTGCATTTTGCTTTGGTTGGATTTCATTCAGCAGATGGGAGCAGGCATTGACTGCATGGGCCAGCTCCTGCTCAACCAATGCATGTCTCTCTGCTGCATGGTGCACTCTGTAAAGCAGCAAAGTTCCAGTCACGTCAACTAGCATGTATAACAGAGAAAGACATGAAGCTGTTTCATCCCTACAGGTTGGAGGATACATGGATCACAACATCGATGGCTCTGGGCCAACTCCCATAAAATTCCATTTTCAGATAGGTTACTACCTTTCTATTCCTGACTATTTCATCAGAATTAATCAGCAAGTACTTTGGGTCCAGTGACCATAATTCTCTTAGTTTTAAGAAAGTGATGGAAAAGAGTAGGACAGGTCCACAAGTTAGGGTTCGAAACTGAAGCAGGGCTAATTTTGGGGGAATAAGGCAGGATCTAGCAGAGGTCGATTGGGTGAGCCTACTTGAAGGGAAAGGTATGAATGGCAAGTAGGAGGCTTTTAAGAGTGTGATATCAAGAGTCCAGGGGCAGCCTGTTCCTGTTAGGGTGAAGGGTAAACCTGGCAAGTTTAGGGGACCCTGGCTGATGAGAGTTACTGAGGCTCTGGTCAGGAAAAAAAAGGAAGCATATATTGGGTTTAGGAGGTCAGGGACGAGTGAATCCCTTGATGATGATAAAAAGATAAAGAATACACTTAAGAAGGAAATCAGGAGAGCAAAGAGTGGGTATGAGATGGATCTGGCAGGTAAGGGTAAGGAAAATCCAATGAGATTCTATAGCTATATTAAGCATAAAATGGTGGCTAAGTGTTACGGATTAGGTTATTGGTGAATGTCCCTTTAAGATAGAGCATAGTGGTGTGTGTGTGTGAGTGGGTGTGGGTGTGTGTGTGTGTGTGTGTGTGTGTCAGTGTGTGTGGCGTGATGACAACAACAGAAGAAAAGGACGTAATGACGTTTTTGGAGTAGACGGTTGGTGTCAGTCAGAGGAGAAGAGAGAGAGCCTGCTAGTCTCTAACGATGGATGAAAAACAGTAACTGTGCCTGTCACTACAATCCACATATGGATTTTTGGAATAATCCAGTGGAGTCCACCTTGTCGCTAACCTGTAGTGGGAAACAGGTATTTGTGTGGTCGGCCACGATTTGAGGTGGCAGATGCTTCGGAACAAAGCGGTGGAGTAGTCACTGCTCAGTAGACACTGAGGTGTAGTATGGGTTCTATCGTGGAACATTTGGATTTCATAATTACTCTCTATTTTCCCTCTACCTCTTGTCTTCAGTCAGCGGTGGTTTTGCAGAAGCCTTTGCTCACGTTTCACCTTAAGGCTTGCTGAACTGAACTTTGAGAACTATTCCTGGACTTGGAGTTTGGGAATTTGCCACACAGACACTTCAAGTTTAGTTTTTGGGGTTAATGTTTAAGATATAACATTTTTACTTCTAACATTCTAACATTTTTACTTTTATTTTTCTTATTATCATAAGTAGTTATTAATAAAATAGCTTGACTTGGTGTCTTTCTTTTGTTGCTGGTTCGTAACACTAAGGAGAGAGTAGGTTCTCTTAGAGATCAGCAGGGCTGCCTATGTCTCGAGCCGCGGAAGATGGGTGGGATGTTTAACAAATATTTCTCCTCGGTATTTATTGAGGTGAAAATCATTGTTGCTCAAGACATAAGAGAGACAAGTGGAGATGTGCTGAAGAAAATTCATATTACCAGAGAGGAGGTATTTGCAGCCTTACAGAGAATTAAGGTGGATAAGTCACCAGAGCCTGACTGAGTACATCCTTGGACTTTGTGCGTGGCTAGAGAAGAAATTGCGGAGGCCTTTGTGGAGATATTTGCTTCATCATTAGCCTCTGGTGAAGTTCTAGAAGACTGGAAGGTGACCAATGTTGTTCCATTGTTTAAGAAAGGTAGCAAGGCAAGAACAAGCCAGGGAACTACAAGCCAGTCACCTTGATATCAGTAATGGGGAAGTTACTGGAAGGAGTTCTGAGGAACAGGATCTACCAGCACTTGGATGGACAATATCTGATTTGGAGAAGTCAAAATGGCTTTGTGCATGGAAAGTCATGCTTGACGAATCTTTTAGAGTTTTGTAAGCAAAAGGGTAGTTGAGGGTAGGGTTGTGGATGTTGTTTATCTGGAATTTAGCAAGGCCTTCAACAAGATCCCATATGGTAAGCTGGTCTGGAAGGTTAGGTCCCATGGAATCCAGGGAGAGTTTAATTAGGTGGATTCAGAACTGGCTCGGAGGTAGGAAGCTGAGGATGGTGGTTGAAAGTTGTTTCTCAGAATGGAGGCCAGTGACTAGCGGTGTGCCACAGGGTTCAGTGTTGGGACCCTTGTTATTTATTTTTCATATAAATAATTTGGATGCGAATGCACAAAGCTTGATCAGTAAGTTTACGGATGACACAAAATTAGGAGGTGTTGTTTATAGTGAAGAAGGTTATTGTAGGTTGCAGGGAGATCTTGAGCAGTTAAGGAAGTGGGCCGAGGAGTGACAAATAGATTTCAATGCAGATAAAGTATGAGGTGATACATTTTGGAAAGTCAAACCAGCGTAGGACTTATACTATGAATGGTAGGGCACTAAGGAGTGTAGTGGAACAGAGGGACCTAGGACTACAGATGCATAGCTTATTGAAAGCAGTGTCTCAGGTAGAGAAAGTGGTGATTGTGGTGACTGTGGTTGGCATGGACTCATTGGGCCGAAGGGCCTGTTTCTGTACTGTACTGCTCTATGACTCTACCATTGCTATATTGATTCTTTGCCACCGTGTTTTCAGGTTTCTGCCTAATTTAGCTTGTGATGCATACACATATGCTATCCTGGCAGCACCCCCCCCCCCTCAACCTCCCACCCCCGATTAGCAAAGGCACTGGTGACTGGTGTACCTGATCTCTTGCATAAGAACAAAAGAACAAAAGTGGGAGCAGGAGGGTTGGGCATCCAGCCTTTTGAGTTTGCTCCACAATTCATCAGGATCATGGCTGATCTTCTACCTCATGACTATTTTCCTACACTATCCAGTCATCCTTCAATTCCAGTAACATCGAAAAATCTATCTCTATTTTGAATGAACACAATAACTGAGCTTCCACGAAGAGAATTCCAAAGATCCACAGCATCAGAGTGAAGAAATTTCTCCTCCTACGAGTCCTAAATGACCAATGCCTTATTCTGAGACTAAGACCCTTGGTCCAAGCCTCCTGGGCCAGGGAAAACCTCCTCCCTGCAATCAGCCTGTTGAGCCCCAGAAAAATTTTGTACGTTTCAATGAGAGGTTCTTTCATTCTTCTGAACTCTAAAGAATGCAGTCCTAGTTCATTCAATCTCCCTACTTGCAGCAAACCCAGAATTACTGCACCTCACTCTGTAGTAGGTATAGCATTTCCAGCAATTTCTCTTTTTGGGGGAGCTGCTGATGAACTACTAACCTTACTTTTCTACCAATGAATACAAATTCCCATTCACCATCCGTATTTGTGCCACTTTCCCTCCATAACATTACAGATGTAAAGGCCACCAAAAAGTAATTATTTAAAAGCAAAGCATTCCAAGTACCACTCAAATAGCTCTAACATTTTCGGCATACCCTTAGTGTCCATGCCCCACAGGTCTTTGTCTGGTCTGACAGAACAAGAAAGTGTAGGGGTGAAATTAATAAAGCAAAGCATCAGTGAAGAAAAGATAAAGGAAAGTATTGTCATGCTGAATCAAGAGAAGCCAAAGGCATTTTAGAAACTTTGTATGAAGCAAGAAGTAAGGAAAGACTAAAGGCCCTTACTGTTAAAAGATAACACAGACCATGTGTCAGGGCAGAAGAGCTGGATGAATTGTCATTGAATACTTTGTAATTGTCTTCACAAAAGTGGGGGATAATACAGTTCATTGGTGTTGAGGATGAAGTTTGTAAGTTAATGATATATAAATTGGAGAGAGAAGAAAAAAAAATTAAAGATTTACCACTTTTAAGTGTAGAAAAATAAGCAGGTTGGATAAATTGCATCCAAGGATATTAAGAGGAGCGCAGGAGGTATGAACAGAGGCTCAGATCCTCATTTTCCAATCCTTTCGGGGTACAGGTATGTAGCCACATCACAATAAGTCTGCAAGGGTGGTACTGATGTTTCAAACTGCGGAATTCAGGGACGGTGTGATGAAATTCTAGACCATATTGTCATAACGGAGAAGCTATAAGATGTCTCTGTGGCTTTACAGGTGGAAAAAGCCCCAGGACCAAATGAGATATATCCCAGACTACTATGGGAGGCAAGAGAGGAGATTCTGGAGCCCTAACAGTGATTTTTAAATCATTGATGGCCACAGAAGAGGTGCCAGATAATTGGAGGACAGCGAATTTACTACTTTTATTCAAGAAGGGCTGCAGGGATGCCAAGTAATTAAAGGACAGTGTGTTTAACATAGTGGTCAGAATGTTACAGGAAAAATTTCTAAGGGACAGTAATTATCTACACTTGGAAAGACAGGGATTAATCAAATATAGCATCTTTAGGGGGAGATCCTGTCTGACCAATTTGACTGAATTTTCTGAAGAAGTAACAAAATGACACAGTGGAGTTAATGCAGAATACAAGGACTTCAGTAAGATCTTTGTCAGGGTCTCAGATGAGAAATTGATGCAAAAGGTCAGAGTCCATGGGATCTAAGGCAAGTTGGCAAATTGGATCCAAAATTGGCTTGGTAATAGAAGGCAAAAGGTGATGGTGGAGGATTGGTCTTGTGATTGGAAATCTATGATCAGTGGTGTACCACAGGGAGCTGTGCTGGAAACTTTATTGTTTGTTACACACATGAATGATTTGCTTATGAATGTAAGGAGGTATGATTAGTAAGACTGCAGAAGTTATGGAAATTGGTGGTGTTGTTGATAGTGAGGTAGGTAGTTTTAGGCTACAGGATGATATTGATCAATTTGTAAGATGAACAGAGCAATGGCTGTTGGAATTAAATCCTGATAACTGTGAGGTGATGCGTTTTGGGAAGCCTAATAATGGTAGGAACACACAAAGAATGGTAGGACCATAGACGGTATTGACAAACATAAAGACCTTGGTTTATGTACAAAGAACCCAGGTAGATAAGGTGACCCGTGCGGTCACAGGGAGAATGTGTAAACTCCACAATGACAACACTGAAGGACAAGATCAAACCCAGGGCACTGGAGCTGAGAAGTGGTGGCTCAACTTGTTGTGCCACTGTCTGTATTTAATGAACCTCATTAATGACAATAGATATCTGATGAATCACTGAATGAAGCTGATAAATGTTAGCGGGCTCCTAGCACGCAGTGTTCTGACTCTGGGCTGTACCTGTTGATCAGGGTTTCTGCCGTCTGGGCAAACTGGTGGGCATCCACCACCTCCTCCTCTGTGAGGAACTCCATGGACTGCTGGGAACTCAGACGGTGCCGAGCTGGCTGCTTCAGGGAGTCTCCTTTGCACTTGACTTCCCAGGACTTTAAGGTGCTTTCAAAGGCCTGAGAAGGAGGAGAAGAATGTATGAAGAATCCAACCACACTTCAAGGTTACCATTCATGTCTCAGAGTCAAAGAAACTGCGGCACACAAAATCCTTTCTATTGGTTTCTTAAATCAAGTGACCCACTCCATTCCTGCTCTTCTCCCCGCCCCAACTCTCTTTTTCTAATTCTCCAGTTGCTCTTCAAAAACAACTCCAGTTCCTTTTATGCCACATTGTATTCCCTGCCCCAATGATACTAAGAGGGTTGTCCTATTGAGAGAGGCTAGACAGTTTGGGTCTGTATTCCTTAGAGATTAGAAGAATGAGCCGTGACACTATTCAAACATATAAGATCCTAATGTGGCTCGACAGGGTAGATGTTGAGATATTTTCGCTAGTTGCAGAGTCACAAACAAGGGGACGTAGCTACTAAATAAGGGCTGGTCATTTAAAAGTGAGGTGCACATAAATTTCTTCTCTCAGAGGGTGGTAAATCTCTGGAACTCTCTGCCCCCAAGGGTGGTGGAGGCTGGATCATCAGATATACAGTATTTAAGGTGGAGAGAGATAAATATTTGAAAGAGCGAGAAATTGAGTGTTATGGGGAACTGGCACAGAAGGGGAGTTGATGCCAGCATTGATCAACCATGATCATATTGAATGATGGGGCAGGTTTGAAGGACATGGTGGCCTACTTCTGCTCCTATTTTCTTGTGTCCTAACACTGAAGAAATTATCATCTGCCCACTTCAATGCTTTAATGAGCATGGTCAGTCTATGCCCAGAGGGAGAGGCCATCCTGGCTTTCTATCATTCAGTCAAATCACATCTGATGTGTAACTCAGGTCCATTCACCCATCATTCCTCCACCTCCGCCCATACACTCACTCAACCAAACTCCGTCTTTCTCAACAACACTACGTGTGGTCCATCAACTTCCCTGAGAACATAAGGAAGAGAAATAGGAGGTGGCCATTTAGCCCTTTGAGCCTGTTCCATCATTTTTCAAGGTCATAGCTGATCTCCTCCCCCAAGCACCATTTTCCTTGCCATCATTTCCTCAACATCCAGAAATCAATTGATAACTGTATCTGATGTCCAAACTGACTTTCACATTGTATTCCTCTCTATAGAAAGCCCAAATCCTATATATACCTATTTCAATCTTTTACCATCTGCACTCCCATTAGGACTACCAAAGAATGACTTGGGAGTCTCTAAGAATTGAAGTCTCTCTTGGAAACACTTTTATAGGCCATAAAATAAATTTTCTTTGAACACTTACACTTGTTGGTAATAAAAAATATTGTAGATGGAGCATTAAGACTGATGCGACTTCCCTCAAGGACCAATCAGGCAATGAATGGATAATGCAGGGTTTTGCTCTGAAATGCTGACCACCCCTTTACCTCCACAGATACTGCTTGATGCAGTTTATTGTTCACTGCAGGCAATGAAAGCTATGCTTGCTTTTGTTGTGTGTAAGAAGGTAGAGTCCATTGAGGAGATGTTGGGCAATCAATGGGGAGAGTACAAGGGTGGACAGATCAGACCATGAACTAGCCTGGTTTCCAAAATCCCTACCTTTATAGGTTGGAGTATCTTTAGTGCAGGATCTCTCAGCTTTCCACACTGTTACAAACCTTTGTGGACCACATTTCCATGTTTTTATTACCACATTGCCCTGCTGTTGCCAACGTAAAGGCATCATGTAACAACACAAGATTATACAAGGATAAGGTGCAACGTATCATTAATACAATCTCTAAATCTATGTCTATAAAGATCTGTCTTAGTGCCAGTACTTTGAATCTGCTCAGGACTTTTCCCACCTCATCCTGCTCACCTACAATCCAGAAACTGTTTATGGAGACTGTCTGAACATTACCCGCCTGGGATAAAACAGGAGCTGAAGTATTGGTATATATTTACCCTATCCCGGGTCAGCATTTGAGCTCTGTTCTTGTGCTGTATCTTGATCATTCCGGGGGGCTGGATCCAGGCTTCTCCATCCACCTGAACCGGAACACCTTCGTCTCCACTGATGGTGATCTTAACCATGCGACACTATGAGAAAATACAGCAGGAAATGGTGAACAAACCATCAGCAACTACACTGCAACTACCCACCCACAATCTCCCTCAGAATAGTGGGATAAATACAGAAAATCATCACTAAAAGTGATGATTTTCCCATAACAGACTGTCAAGCTAATATTAGGAAATTGAAAACACAGGAAACCTAAGAGGAAATATCATTCACTGAGGCATTTGAGAGGATGGGCCTTACACTGAAATATCTGCAAGACAAAGGTCTCCGATCAACCTGCCCTCACTGCAGAACACTTCCCTCTGACAATAAAGGTTCATGGCAAGAACTTGGAAAACATGGACCACTTTCCGCATCTCAGGAGCTGCCTCTCAGCAACAGCAAGCATCAACCACCACTTTCAATGCATTAATACTTCTATTGATTGAGAACTAGGGTATTTGACAAGACCTCAGACCTGCCTCTTGTGTGCTTCTGACACCTGGACTACCTATGACAGGCATCCCAAGGCATTGGAAAAATATCATTAATGTTGTCTCCACAAAATCCTCCAAATTCACTGGAATGACAAGTGAAGCAATGATAGTGTCCTCTCCCAAGCTGACATCCCCAGCACTGAGGCCCTTGTTACACTCACTCAGCTACATTGGGCAGGCCACCTAGTTTGCATACCCTGCACCAGACTCCTAAGCCAGACATACTATCTTAACTTTGTTGTGGAAAGAGATTAGCAGGCAGATGGTGAAAAAGATCCAAGGATGTGCTCAAAGCCTCTTTGAAGTGCAAAATCCCAACAGACCTCTGGGAATCTTTGGCCCATGATTGCTCAACACAGAGAAGGAGCATTTGGGATGACATTGAGAATGCCAAGTCCATTCACTCTGAGGACACAGAAGCCCTGTCTAGGCAACAGGAGATCAGACCACCTCACAAACTACCCTCAGCACCTCAGAACCCATCATACTGGAGTAGAAATAGGTCATCATCGATCCTGAGAGATTGCATAAGGAGAAAGGAAGATTGATCCTAAAACCCATATTCACTTCCTGTGGTAGCCCCATGCATGTTCATTCCCTCAGAGAACATTCTCTACCAATCTCGACCTTGAATATGGTTATCAACTGGGCATTAACAGGCCTTTGAGAACTCTGAAGATTTACAACATTCTGCATGCATGAATTTCTAATTGTAACTCCTGATCTGAGACTACAGTCCCTAGTTCTGACTCCCAACCTGAGGAAGAATCCCCTCAGTCACCATGCTGACAGAATCCCACTCAGAATCCTGTCACCTGCTGTAAGCTCCTGTCTTGTTCCTGTAAACTCCAACAAGCACAGACCAAACATCTTTAAATAATCTTTGCAGAAAAAAGTCCTGCAGCCCAGGACTTGCTTGCCTGGAAATTCATCCCTCATTGGTGGAGCAGTCTTGTACTGTTTTCAAAACTCAATTTGGAATGAAATTCAGAATGAAGCACAGTGCATCACCACCAGATGGCGTGATCACCACACTCCACTGCAAGAAATACCACCTCATTGTGTCAGTGCTGAGAATTCCCAAAGAGACAGTAACATCAGGAGTAGGGAGTGATGAGGCGGAGCGGAAAAGTAAAAAATCTACAAAAGCTGAGCAAAATCCTTCATTCATATCCACATTCTTCTCTTGTGATAAGTCCATGGTTCTCAAAAAATTGGTCTTCCAAGCTCACGAGTCCTATCTGGTGATAGTGTCTGTTCTCCCAGCTACAATGCATTCCGATAATACTGTCCTTTTTCCAATATGCTATCTTCATCTTGTCTCCTCTCCTCACACCCAACTCCCCATACCCCAACCCTCTGTTCCCATGTTTCCCTGGGATACTGTTAGTTCTCCCTGTGCTACCTGGAGACGGTCTCCTAGACAATGTCACCTCAGCCCATTATATTGCTTCTTCTCCCCTGGCAGGTGCACCATCTGGTCTTGTTCTCCACATTCCCAGTCTCAGCAGTGCCCAGTCAACCTGGCAGACTCTCCTTGCAACTATACACGAACATAGAACAGAGCAAAGAATAGCATAAGGCCCTTCAGCCCACCATATCTGCACTGGGCATGATGTTAATCTAAAGTAATCCCACCTGCCTGCATATGGTCCATATTCCTTCATTCCCTGCCTGTTCATGTGTTATCTAAATGCCCCTTTAACATTGCTATCGTATCTGCTTCTCCCACCTCCCTTGGTAGTGCTTTCCAGGCAACTACCACTCTGGATAAAAAAAAACTTGCCTTTCAAATCTCCTTCAAACTTTCCCCCTTTCACCTAAACCAACATTGTCTAATATTGGACATTTTGACCCTCGTAAAAAGAATCTGAATATCTACCTAATCTATGCCTCTCATAATGTTATACATTTCTATCAGGTTGCCCCTCGGTCTCCAAAGCTCCAAAGAAAAAAAATCTGAGATTATCCAACCTCTTATAGCTAATACATTCCAATTCAGCCGACATCCTGGTGAACCTCTTCTACATCCTCTCCAAAGCCTCCACATCCTTCCAATGGTGTGGCAAGCAGAACTGCACTCAATACTTAACAAATGTGGTCCAAACAAAGTTTTATACAGCTGCAACATGATTTCCAAACTTATATAGTCAATGCCCTGACTGATGAAGGCAAGTGTGCCATACATCTTCTTTACCATCCTATCCACTTACATTGCAACTTTCAAGAACCCCTCTGTAAATCAGTGCTCCTAAGGTTCCTGCCATTTGCTGTGTACATTCCTCCTGCATCTGCCCTCCCAAAATGCATCACCTCACGCTTGTCTAGATTTCTGTCCAAATTTCCAACTGAGCTATATCCTGCTGTATCATTTGACAACTTCCATCACCATCCACAACTTCAGCAATTTTTGTGTCATCATGTCATTTGCAAACTTACCAAACTTGCCAAGGTTCCATCAAAACCTGTGACCTCTATCAGTGGAAAGGGCAGGTTGGCAGAGTGGAAACCATAAGAATTGAAGATTCCTTGCCAAATCACAAGTGCTATTAATCCGGAAATATGTACCGATCATCCATGTCACAATAGATCTCCCTACCTAATAACATTGTTACAGCGTCTTCATGACAGCACCTCAAGTAGTTCAAGAAGGCAATTCATCAGCATCTTCTCAAATGCTAGTAGAGGTATGCGATAAATGCTGCTCTAGCTTGCAGTGTCCACATCACACAAGTGAATAAAAGCAAGTACTACCCCTTAACCCTGTCTGTTCTTCCAAAGCTGTGCTGTCTGCTTATGTTCTCACACTTCAGGATTCCTGTACGCTTTCTGTTGATAGTTTCTGATCTCTCAAGCTGGCCTGTACTAACCAGTCACACTCTCTTCTCTCCCAGACTTACCTGTGCTATCCGATGATACTGCAGGTTAATCACTCTGGATACAGCCATCTGGATGCTTCCAAACACTGCCACTACCTCCAGCTTCTTGTCATCAAAGGATGGTGCTCCATAACTCTGGAATAACATTTAACAGTTACTACTCAAATACATGCCAGCCATCAATTTATATCTAAGCCAGTCACACATTAACATGGGGCATGGGGGGGGGGGGGTGGGGAGGGTGGGAGGAGGCACAGTGTCATAACTAGTAGAGCTGTAGCCTCAGAGCTCCTGCAATCTAGGTTCTATCCTTACATCCAGTGCTGTTGGTGTGGAGTTTGCAGGTTTTCCTTTTGACCATGTGGGTATCCCCCATGTACTCTGTTTTCCTCTAAATGGCCATTAAAAATTCATCCTAGTGTGTTGGTGAGTGGTAGAATCTGGGAGGAATTGATTGGAATACGAGGAGAATACAAAATGGGATTACTATAGGATTGGTGCAAATGGGTGCTTGATGTTTGGCATGGACTTAGTGGGCCAAACGGCCAGTTTCTGAGCTATTTGACTCTATAACATTAATGTGAATGTGACTCATCTGTAAATTGTTATCTTCAGTCACCCTCTTTTCCAAATTCCCAGCTGTATCCTGCAGCAAATTCTGATACATTATCAGAGTGTTTGCGTTCTCACTTTTCCTCCTTTCACTGCAGAAGCTGCAAATCCTTTCTGCCACTAGTTACACTCCTTGCAACTCACTAGGGTTTGTCCTTCATGCACTAATCCAGATACTGAGGTGTCAGGCCATTCAGTAACCTTGGGGGTTCATTACAGCTGAGCAGATTCGAGCCTCACTTGCAACCTCATCCAGAAGCTTTGCAGATCCTGTACGGATATATGGAACAGGACCATGGGCTGTAGATTTGTGGTTGTCTCCTGAGTATCCTGTGATTTACTTTAATCCAACCTCTGATATGGCCCTTATTATTTCAGTTGCTTTGTTTCTCCAAGAACTTTCAGCATGTGGAATAATTTGCACTGACACAAATAATGTTGTTACTGTAAATGCTACCATTCTATAAGAAGGTGATTAAAATGGCAGGGCTGTGAGTCCCAATTTGTAGAGAGTACCTGGCTTCAAATAAGTGTTAATGTCTATTTGCAATACATAGTATCAGGAGAGGTTGGATGAAACTTGGATTTAGCTATGAGGAGAGAACAGACAAACTTGGATTGTTTTCTCTGGTGCGTTGGAAGCTAAAGGGGAGACATGAAAAAAGTTTATGAAATTATGAGAGGCGTAGATAGACTAGATAGCCAGAGTCTTTTTCCTGAGATGGAAACATCAAATACTAGAGGGCATTAGGTTTAAGGTGAGAGGGGAAAGTTTAAAGGAGATTTGGGAGGTAAGATTTTTTTAGGTGGATGGAATGTGTTGCAAGGGGAAATGGTAGAAGCAGATACAATAGTGATGTTTAGGAGGCAATTAGAAAGACACACGAACAGGCAGGGAATAGAGGAATATAGATCAGACGGCAAATGGGATTGGTTTATTTGGCATCATGGCTGGCACAGACATTGTGTACAGAAGGGCCTGTACTTGTGCTGTACTGTTCTATGTTTTACATTCTATACTAACATCCTTGAGATGTATACACCAATACCAGAGTGCATTGAAACCCAATGTTCACTCATGTCTGTGTTTACCATCCACAAATTAGCATGCACAGTATATCCAGATATTTGGCTTTAATGGACCAGAGCGCAGAGCTACTCAGTGTACAGAGTTACTCACATCATTCTCTTTCGTTCCTCCCCAGAAGTTGATTCCACCAGCATAGCTTGGGATATTGAGTACTGCCAAGCCCTGGAGACTGGGGAGTGAGATGGACACTCCATCGCACTGCAAAACAGAAACAGACACACTTCAGTGGCAATGCCAAGTACACCTGAGAAGGAACAGCACCTGGAAAAGTTCATCATCCAAGCAGTGGAAGAACTGATCAGTCAGAGGCCCAAGCAATCAAAGGTTATAGCAGAAATTAAAGCTCACATTGTAGGAGACAACACACTGTTGCTGAGGAAGAATGGTTAGCTAACAGGAAACAGAGCAGCCATTAATGGGTCTTTTGCTGGTTGGGGGTGTGCCACAGGGATTCCTGCTGGGGCTAAAGTCATAGAGTCTTTGAGTCATAAGAGATACAGCTGGAAACAATCCCTTCAGCCGACCATGTCCATGCTGACCATCAACCATCCATTCACACGCATCCTACATTAATCCTATGTTAATTTGTTTCTAATTCTCCCCACATTCTCATCAATTTCCCCCAGGTTCTACCAGCTACCTACACACTGGGAACTAACAGCGGTCAATTACCTCCCAACCCCCACATCTTTGATGTCAGGATCAAAACTGGGTCTCTGGTGCTACACCGCAACTTCATATGATTGATATAAATGATTTGGACAAGGGTACCAAAAGTATGGTTGCCAATTTTCTGAGGACACAAAGGTAGTGAAGCAAGTTTGACGAGGGCACGAGAGGCTTGCAGTGGGATTTGGGCAGGTTAAGTGAGTGGGCAGAGATTTGGGGTACAATGTCAGAAAATGTGAAATTATCCATTTTTGATAGGAAAATAAAGAAACATTTTATCTCCATGGTAAGAGATTATAGAGCTCTGAAGTGCAAAAGGATGTGGGTGTCCTTGTGCACAAAGTTCACAAAAGACTAATATGCAAGTACGGCTAAGTAATTAGAAAAGCTAACAGAATATTATCATTAATTACAAGGGGAAGGTAAAATTAGGCAGGTTTTGCTTCATTTATACAGGGAACTGGTAAGACCACATTGGAGAAGTGTGTATGTTCATGATCTCCTAATTTAAGGAAGGATGTTGAAGAGCTGGGGAAGTTCAGTTAAAGTTTATAACACTTACATCTGGAATAAGTATGTTGTCTAACAAAGAAATTTTGGACAGGTTTGGTTGTATCCCTGGAGTTTAAAAGAGTGAGAGGGGACTTAATTGAAACATACAAGATCCTGTGAGGTCCTGAGTGATTGGATGTGGAGAGGATGTTTCCACTTGTGGGAAAATCTAGAACAAATGGTCACTGGTTGAAAACAAATGGTCACCCATTTAAGACATGGGCAAGGTGAGGGTCATGAGTCTTTGGAGCGCTCTTCCTCAAGGGGCAATGGAAACAGAGTGTTTGAATATGCTTAGGACAGAGTTAGATACGTATTTGATAAACAAGAGGGTCATAAGTTACCAAGAGTCGGCAGGGATGCATTGTTGCAGTTACAACCAGATCAGCCATTGTGGAGACACAAGAGATGGCAGATGTTGGAATCTGGAGCAACACACAAAAAGCTGGAACTCTGACCCGCTGAGTTTCTCCAGCTTTTTGTGTCTTGTTCGAGATCAGCCATTATCTTGTTATAGTAGGTTTGAGGGGACAAGTGGCCAACTCCTGTCATTAATTCACACACCTGTGTGTACAATCGATAGCGGGTTATCCAGTGATATCTACACTCTTCAGTTCCTCTTTACAATGACAACAAAGCACCATCTTTCATTGATAAAACATCATTCTGAGAGCAGTGGAGATGTGGATTGTTTACTCCCAAATAACTGTAGATGCTACGGCCAACATCACCACTCATATAGTGAGTGTTCATTGGAGATGGCAGAGTTACAGAGGTGACTGTGGGCAGTCTGGCTGAAGGGACTTTTCGAGGATGATTGTGATGAGGTAATGTGGAGCAATTTAGAGAGAGATTTCCAGCTGGGAGCTGAAATGTCTGGGACCCTTCAGTGAAGCTGAGGGAGCAGCAGAATGGCTGGAAGGCCCGCCATGGAAAGGTGGAGGACATGGGTAGGGAGAGACAGCAGACAGGGAGTGGGGCTGGTGCAAAGCAGAGAAGACATCTTTTTGTTCTTAAATTACATCAAGCTCCCCACATCTGAATAGCCCAGTCATTCCTTCATCCTAGCTCAACCTTAAACCATCCCATTCCTCAAGTAGTTTCTCCTCATTCTTGTCAGAATGTCCAGATTCATCCCAGTTCTTCTGTCATCCCAATCTCTCCTTCAAGATTCCACTCCCTTCCTAAACCTTCTTCCTTTTTTTTATCCTGAACCTTACATGTACATCCAAATATTTCCCTCACTGCAGCCTTTCCCACATCCCAGCACTTCCTCTCACAATCCCATCCTCTCCAGAGGCTGTGTCTTTCCTTCATCTCAGTGCTCTGGGTATCCCACGTCAGATGATAAATCCTTCTGGAATCTGTAAGGAGAGGCTGGCATGAGAGGATGACTAATTTTACACTGCCCTCATCAGGCTAATCCTTCTCTTGATGTTGATGGGTTCTTCATCTCCTGTCTCAACAATTACTCCCAATGACAGAATGATATGAAAGACGGACTGAAGCTCCCTCTACGTTGCCCCATTGAACACTCTTAGGACAGTTACAAATCTGGGCTGGAAACAGATTAAAAGCCCTTGTTGACTGTCCCATTGAACAGGGCAGCTACAGAGCAGGCTGGAGAGAGAGTAAAATCCCTTCTAGATTCAGGCACGTTGATAAGAGCCAAATAATATGTCACAATAGTGCTAATAAAAAAGTGTCCAATCACCTACCTTTGACATTCATTGATATTACCTCTGCTAACTACAAACACTATTAACATCCTGGTGTCACCAGAAACTCAGTTAAACCAACCATATAAATATCCTTGCTACAAGAGCAGGTCAAAGGCTGGGTATCATGTGGCAAATGACTCATCTCCTGACAACCCCCACGGGCTTTCTACCATTTACAAAGCACGTCAGGAGTGTGATCATCTCCACCTGCCTGGATGAGTACAGCTCCAGCAACACTCAAGAAACTGAAAACAATTCAAGTCAAAGCAGACCACTTGATTGGCACCCCTTCCAACACCTTAAACTTTCATTCTCTCCACCACTAATGCACAATAGCTGCAGTGTGCACCATCTGCAACATGCACCGCAGTTACTCACTCCAACTACAACTCCCAAGAAAGATAAAGAGAAAGGGGAGAAGTGCATGGAACACCACCCCTTGCAGTTTCTTCTCTGATTTGGAAATGCATCAGTGCTCCCTCATCACTGATGGGTCTAAATACTGCAACTCCCTCCCCAACATTGTGGGAGCACCTTCACTAGAAGGACTGAAGCAGTTCAATTAAGCCACTAACTACCACCTTCTTAAGGCAATTTGGGATGGATAATAAATGCTGCCCTTGTCGATGATGTCCAGATCCCAAAACGAATAAGAAAAAAACACTTGTCACATTGAAAATTCACATCGCAGTTACAGAGCAGACACACCTATTAAAGTCCTCTCTATGCTTACCATTGAACATTCTAAGGGGAGGTACAGGATTGACAAGATTCAGAGCAAAATTAGTTTTATCCCCAACTCAGTGAAAATATGCCCCTATACTGATCACTTTTGTGGTGAACTCCTGAGTAAACTAATGTAGCTATATGCTAGATTTATGTAGGGGCTTTCCAGTCTGCACGTGAATCAAACCACACTGCAGCCCAACCTTAGAGAACAGTGCTCCAAGCAGTTCCACCACCCAGCCATAGGAATCAGCTACATACCTCCAAATGGATACGCTGCTCTAAATTCTTGTATGTTCTCTGGAGAAGTTCTTTGGTGCCAAGGACTCCATACAACATCATGTTCTTGGTTCGACTTCTGGTCAAAGGAAACATAACAGAATTCAACACTGGGTGCTATCATCTGCAACACTGGTGGCTGGAACAGGCCAAGTCCAGTCTGCCTTGCTGAGTCAGCCACAGAGCCTGGGACAGACCTGAACCATCATCTGCCATTGCACATATAGAGGCTATAGACTATGAAAATTGTTATATACAAAGGAACATTTTGGGACAGATCTGGATCAGTCTGCTTTCCAAACAGAAAATGCTGGGAATACTCAGCAGGTCAGGCAACGTAGGTGGAAACAGGAACAGACGATACTTTTCAGGTTGAAGACTCTTTGATGACAAGTGGGAAAGGCGTGGGATAGAACACGATTAAAGTTGAAGAGCACATGGAGGCAGATGGGAAGGTGGGATCAGATGGAGAAGGAGATGGTAGTGGTGCTGGCTGAGAGAGGCTGGAGTGAAAGTGTGTTTGGGGGAGTATCAATGGGAGGAGATGAATAAAATCTGAAATATGAGTAGAAGAAAATATAAACTAAATTCTGGGAATGGGACATCTGCGGATGGAGTGTCTGGTCATCTGAAATTGTTGTATTCGGTGTTGAATCCAGAAGGCTTTAATATGTCAAGTGCAGTTCTTTGAATTTAGGATGGATTTCATGGAAACAGAGTAGGAAGCTGTGGAGAGGGTGTTACAGTGGGAGTGAGATGGAGAATTAATCTCTGTCCATCCATACACTGGATACCAGGACTGGGATAGACCTGATATGCCTGCATTGGACCGGACACGTAGTGATAGTCTAGGACAGACCTGGATCAAACCATTGCACCACTTACATAAGCATAATCTGGAATAGACCTGTATTATTCCATGCACATATACGCAAGGCACAGAACTTGGGTCAAGGTTGTGTTGCACAGACACATTAGGGATTGTCAGATTTAGACCCAGATCAGTATGCATTACTCTGTGTAGGGAGGGATATCCTGGGATAGAGCTAGATCAGTCTCTGATGTACCAAGACACATTGGGGATTGTCAGAGGCAGACCTGCATCAGCCTGGGATATGTCAGAGGGATGGTCTAGGCCACACTTGTGTTACGTCACAAGGAGCAGGCCCCAGTTCAAGGAAGTGAGACCACGTACCTGCATTTTTTGGGGTGTTCATCCCTCTTGTTGTTGAACTCCAGTGATATCTTGGCATCCAGTCCAATGCCAAAGTAATTATTCATGACACATTTCTCTGAGAAAGATCTAGAACAAAAGGGACTGAGCTCAGGATACAAGGTATCATCTCCAGTGAAAGACATTCAGAATCGTGGATCCCAGAGAGGGAAGTCATTCAACTCATCAGTCCTGTACTGGCCCTTTAAGAGCCAATCTAACTTGGACCCAGAGCTCAGGGTTTTACCCCAAAGCTCTGCAAACAAGCCCACTTCATGGACCTATCTAATTATCTCTTTTGTAATCTGTTTCCACCATAACCCACTGTGTCAGAACCACAAATCCCTAATAGTAGCAGGACAAGTAGACAAAGGCAGTCAGTAAGACACACAGTACAACTATCTGGTCAAGGTACAGAACACAAGAGCAAGAAAATCATGCTATAACTTTATATAGCCCTGGTTAGACCTCAGCTAGAACATGGTGTACAATTCCGGTCATGCAACAGGAGGATGTAATTCCTAGGAGAATGCAAAAATTTCAAGGGAGGTAAGACTTGCCTTTTTTTTCACATCATTCTGACAGTCACCCTGTTCCTGCTGTCTCTTGAGCTGCAAGGTGACCACCTCCTGAAAAGTGCTATCCACAAAATTCTCAGCCTCATGTATGGACAACAATGACATCAGCTGTAACTCAAGCTCCAAACCCCAACAAACCATGATACTTCCTGCCCCTGTGGTTATCCACAATCAGCACAGGGATGTCCTACCATGCTTATATTTACTAGATTAAAGCAATTAACAGATGAAGAATATATATTAAAATTTTATTACTATTCAATGACAACGTTTTATATACCTAGAGAAAACTTCCACGCTCTCCCCCCATTTCTTCACTCTGTTCAAACTCAATGGGGCTCTGTTTCCTGGAGTCACGGTGACAGCTTTATTCTGTAAATAATCTGTCCTTTATCTACCTTAGGAATGATCCATTGGACAGACTAAAGGATGTTTTATTCTGTAACTGGCCCATCTTATTTCTGACCTGTGAATGTGTGTTGTAGATACCAGTGCTGATAAAAACTAAAGGTATCTCCTTTTCCCAGAATCTCCTAGAGAGTTATTTTTGCCATTTTTTTCCACAGCAAGAATTTCAGCAAAAGTCAAGTCGTTTGAAGATTGCAAATAAACAAGCAAGGCACAACATGAGATATCCTTTTCTGAGTGAGCTCCCAAGTCTGAGTTCAGTCAGTGTTGGATGTATCACGTGACGTTGCAGGGAGATTTAGATGCTGTACACTTACGCTGAGCTGAGATCCTCAGTGGAACTGGTTCCATCCGATCGGTCAAGTATGATAGTGGATGTTGTAGAGGTCACTGTGCCACTCTGTGTCACTGTAAGTGAATCAAGGAAAGATGGATCATGTGGGAAAAATACAGTCTGTACAGTCACAGGAGGTGTCACTCTCTATGCTGACACATCTGTCTGCACAGCCACACACCAGGTGTCACCCCCTAGGATGAAACATCTGCCTCTTTGTTGAATTAGTCTCATTCCCCATGTGTCCTTCTGTACAGTCACAAGTTTCACTCTCCATGGTAAAACATCTGTCCCTTATACAGTCACACTAACTGTCAGTACTCTGGGTGAAGCATCTGCCCCTCTGTAGAATCACAAGTGTCACTCCCCATGGTGAAACGGTTGTCTCTCTGTAGAGTCACGTGAAACATCTGTCTTCTGTACAGCTACACTAATTTATCTGTTCTCACCATTTTTGCAGCTTTCAGCTCTACCTCAGCACACAACAGTCTGCATTGAGAATAGTCCTGTGAAGTGTGAAGTGCCTTGGGACGTTGTGCTGTGGAGAAGGTGCTATGTGGATGGGTGTTATTGTTATCAGAGTGGAGCTGTCTTACGTGTCTCCATGTTCTTGTCACCCTGTTCCTCTGCATTCTCTCTCTTGATGACAGGCAGGTTGGGGTTTGTGGGACAGCTGTGCACCCCTTGACTCTGTTTGTTTTGTTCATCAATCGCTGGAAGAGAATGTAATAGTTTAATGCAGTCGAGGCAAACAAATACGTTATCGACCCGTAAGACAACATAAGAATGGGGAGAGCTAAAGCAGATACTTTAAATCTGAAACATCAGGCTAGTACCACCACTTCTGTCACTTGGTCTTTTTAGTCTGCATTCTAGTCATAGACAGAATCATAGAATCATTCAGCAAGGGAACAGCCCCTTCGGCCCTTAGAATCCGTGCTGACCATTAATCGTCCATTAACTCTAATCCAAATTAACCTCATTTTTTAAAATTCTCCCCATATTCCCATCAACTCTCCCAGATTCTACCACTTACCTACACAATAGGAGCAATTAACAGTAGCCATTTAACCTACTAACCAGCATGTCTTTGTGATGTGGGAGGAAATTAGAGCATCTGGATGAAACATGCGGCATCACCGTAAGAACATGCAAACTCAATGCAGACAGTACCCAAGGCCAGGATTTAACTCAGATCTCCAGTGCTCTGCTAACTGCACCACTGTGCCACCCTAACACAGACAGTCCCTCTGTCCTCTCCGTCCTCCACCTTGTCTGCAATTTAACACGTACTTATTTTCTAATTTTCCTGGTTCTGGTGAAAAGTCATAGACCTTTATTCCTCTTTACTTCATTGTTCCTCTCCTTGCCATTCCTCTCTTTATTTTATCTCTCTTTACCGATCCTGTCACTTTATCTTGCTTTTTTCTGATGTGCAGATTTCTGTGAAACTAAGTAATTTTCCAGCTGAGGTTGGAAAAGCCTACAAAAAGGTTGTTGAAAATAAGGAAGAAGCAGGTATTTCTCTCACCACAGATGCTTCCTGACCAATTGAATATTTCTAACATTTAATTTTTTTTATTGGGGTCATAACACAAACGTTTAGGCCAATCCAGAGACTGGAGCCCAATATCAACACTCAGGCTGAGAGTGAAGTGTTAACTGACCATCGTTCATAATAGTAATTAAACTAGGGTCTCATCTGCCCTCTGAGATACATGTAGAAGGTCCCATGTTACTGTTCAAAGAAAGACAGAAATCTCTTCCCCCATATCTTGGGCTATTTTTATCACTCAACTAATACATTAAAGCAAACTATTAAGTCTTTATCACAGTAAATAGTCTGTTCTTCTGATTCTTTCCCTTGATTTACAAATTATTAATTTTAATATAAAGCTAATTATCAAATATTTTAATTGGAGATTCATGACACAACCATGCTCTACTCAGATGGAAGAACAATTGCAAATGATGGGAAAATCTCACACAATCAAACTCGCAGGAACACCAAACCAAAATTGAGGACTCAAAGTCAATAACTGTCATATTGAAGAGAAAGAATCATCTCTATCTGATCTGTTTCAAGTCTGTCCCATCCCATACCTCCTATTACAGGGACATGTCGCAGTCTTAATGGTCCAGGCTATTCCTAAACCTTCTCTCTATGGCTCATTGCATATTGCATTCCTGACCCAGTAAACAGCGACCCATCAGTAACCTATTCAACACTTGGGCCAGTCCGTCCCTCACCTATCCTGCACCAGATCTGTTCCACCCTTGGGCCATTCCTCACCTACCCCAGCTTCTGTTTATCGTTAATGTAATCTGTGTCATTGCAGGAGTTAGATACTAACCATCTGAGTGAATAAGCCTAGAAAGAGATCTTATTGTGTTACCTTTCTCTGCTTGCTTGATGATCTGCCTCAGAGATTTCTTCAAACTGTTAGCTCGTAGCATAAGTTCTTCCTTGGACTTGAATGTTTTGGGCATAGAGTTTTCATCTGGCCTGTTTTCAGAGCCTCCTCCAGTTTCGGCAGGTTTGCTCTCACCCTGTTCACCCGTAGATGGTGGAGAGGTGCCCATGGGGATAATCAGTGCCTGAGATTCATCACCTAGAACCTTGACCAGGGAGTCCAGTTTTCTGGTCAACATTTCACACTGCAAGAGAAAAGCAAACTCACAGCTGGGGTTCAAACCTCCCTACTTTCCCTCTTCCGAAATTGAACTCCCAGGACTACAACTCAGGAGATACAGCAATTGGCAGAGTAAGGATCAGGATTTGGGTCAGAGGCACGAGGCAATGTTTATCTCTGTGACCAGCCCACCTTGTTTGTAATTGAGTCAGCTTCTTCCTTATTCTCTTCAACCTTCTTGTAGGCTTTGCCAACCTCAGCTGTGAAGTTGCTTACTGTTTCACAGAGAAACCTGCACATCAACAGAAAGCAAAGGTAATGATGTAAGGTAATGATAACTGACAGGAATGCTAAAGAAAGGAAAAATAAAAAGAACAGCGAGGAGAGGAACATTGAAGTGAAAAATAATAAAGAGATTCTCAGTGAAGGCAGAAGATGAAATGCACATAGATAACTTCCACTGCAGGGATGGTTTGCTGCTGCAGGGACTGTGATCTGCAGCGGTGCCCACTATGGGGCGTGCTCTGATACTGTAGGGGTGTACACTATAGGACGTGCTCTAATACAGCACAGGCCTCCACTATGGGACGTACTCTAATATTGTAGGAGTGTCTTCCTTCAGGTAGATCCCCCTACAATGGTACACATGCCATAGGACATTCAAAATACCTCTGCTCTGCACTTTCCATTGCCTGCTGATTGTTCTACACTGGAGTCTATAGACCCAATCCCCTGTGAGACAGATTAAGCTCTCAAGAGAAGTTCTTAATGAATCAGTCACTGACATAATGAGGGGGAATGGAGCTACCCTGATGTGTCTGGGATGATGTGTCACAGAACGCAAACACCTCTATGTACTTGGAGCTCCTGTATTTAATGAACTTCATGGTACAAAGGATGAGAGAAGCAGTGTGCAATTGTTTTAGGGCCATGCTCTCAATCACTGGCTTGTTGTAGTTTAAAACGTGTGGATGGTTGCCTATCCTCTGAAACATCAGTTCCATCTTGAGGCCTTGCCTCTGCTGATACTCCAGATATGAGCAATGGAAGCCAATGGTTATACCCACTGCCTGCCCTGGCTTCCTGTCAATCACATCGTCACAGAGATACAGCATGGAAACAGGCCCTTCAGTCCACCGTGCCAACCATTGACCACTAATACCACATTAATCCCACATTCTTATCAATTTGCCCCCAGATTCTATCACCCACCTACCCACTAGGGTCACTTTACAGTGGCCAATTAACCGACCAACATTTAGTTTTAAAATTTTCACTTGACACCCCACAGTACATTTCTCCAAGGAAAGAGTTCAAGACTTATGTGTAAAGTGTTTCCTGACAATATTCCTGAAGAACCTGGCTCTAATTTTTAAGATTGCTCCACTTGTTCTGAATTTCCCCACCTCCACACTGGACATCCATTCAAATCTTTAATCATCTTAAGCAACTCAGTCAGAGCACTACTTAATATCATAAACTCAAAGGGATTTTAACACTGACTCTATAGTTAGCCTTCCTCTAGATTTACACTTTGCCTGAGTCATCTATACAGATCAACTTCCAACAGTGATGCAGGAGGAAGTAGAATTTCCTGTCACACAAGAGCAATTGGTATAAACTCTGATGAATCATGGGCTACTATTTTTTTTAAACTGGCCTGCTTCAAATTGTTCATTTTGCTTATGTTGGTTATACCATGATAAAATTAATAACGAGTGAGATTACACTACTAAAAGGCTTCTCAAAGCTGATGAAGTGCTTTAGAAGTGCAATCACTGTTGTTAATCTATCAAATGCAGCACATGATATATGAATTGCACTCTCCCACTACAGTCCATGACAGGCTTTTCTTTTAACAGTGTTATGTGAAGGATGAGTATTGGCTTGGCCACAGGGTAGAACTCTGCTTTGTGAAATAAAGCTGTGGGACCTTTATAATGGGCTAAAGGAGGTCCATGTTCTCATCGCCTCTTCCAAAAGTTCTCTCTCAGTGAGGCAGGTTGGTTTTTCTCATCATTTTCCTTTGGGTTCTGTTGGTGTTGAAACACCTGGCATACAAACCCATGTTGTATGACTATGAATAGTGTTTGAACATTGAACATGGAACAGTGGCAGCACAGGAACAGGTCTTTTGAGCCATGATGTCTGTGCCAACTATGATGCCAATTTAAACTAATCCCATCTGCCTGCACGTGGTCTACATCCCTCTATTCCCTGCCTGTTCATGTGCCTGCCTAAATGCCTCAAAAATGTTGCTATTGCATCTACTTCCACCACCAACCCTGACAGCACAATCCAGGCCCCTTTCACCTTAAACCTATGCCCTCAACTATTTGACATTTCTACTCCGGGACAGCTGGTGTGGACGCTGTATTTCCTGTGATTCACTGGCTCGAAACTGACAGTTTTTCTTCTCTATAATCTGGGTCACTGGAATTGCTCAGTTCCTGAGCCAATGTGTAGCATGACCAAGGAGACAGAAGTCTGTGATGGGGTACAGGGAAGAGTGATTTGTAGGAGAGGTGGGAACTGACTGACAGGCTGAATGCTACACCATCACTGCTGGTCTTCAGCTATTGTTGTTGAGGCCCAAAGCCACAGAGTTAGCAGAGTAAATCAAAACCTCCTGTACCTGAGGTCAGCAGGTGAGGGAAAGTTACCAACAACCACCAAAGAGACATACCTGGCAGAGGAAATGACATCAGCGTGCTGGTCAGATTCGAGAACTTTTGTTAAGTGATAGACAACCATGTTGGCGTACTGAGATATTGGATCCTGGGGAAAGAGAATGGCCATAGTCGGGGTTATCACTGTAACACACAACACATCAACATTGCAGAAGAGGGCTGATGGAGACATTGTTGCAGGATGTAGGCCATGCAGGAAATGTGTTGGAATCATAGGGTGGTATAACCTGTGCCACTGCAAGCTGCATTTAAAATTTCTGCCTGCATCTCAGCTATTATTGAACTCCCTGTTTCTCACTTTAACCCTACAGAGTACAACATTGGCTCCAACTGAACCCATAACTGGTTAAAATGACATCAATTGTTTCCAGAAGTCGTTGGAAAGGTTTGGGAAGTGTGAAGCAAGAGGCAGAGCAAATGAGTGTGTGTAACCATGTTCTGACATGCTCAGGACACTTTGATTGAAGGAGAACTCCAAGCTCAGGGGTTCAGTGACTCAAACACCAAAAATGTAGGGCAGTGGGAGGCAGAGTGGAAAGATTCTTCCTCTGCCAAGCATGTGGTATTAACTGGATTATGGTGGGAAAGATTGCAAAAGGATTGGTTTGACCAACCACTTCCTCTGTACACATCTAGCCATGTGATTAATAGTGTACAAATATTTTGGACAGCACCACGGCACAGCTCAGGGAGCTGCTGCCTCACAGTGCCAGAAACCTTGGTTTAATACTGACCTTGGAGTTTGCACATTCTCCCTGTGACTGCGTGGGTTTCCCCCACTGCTTCAGTTTCCTTCCATATCCCAAAGACATGCAGGTTGGTGGGTTAATTGGCCACTGTTATGTTGTCCCTAATATGTAGGTGAGGGCTAGAATCTGGGGGGAATTTGGGAATGTGCAAACAATTAAATGGGATTAGTGAAATTGGGTGGTTGATGTTGATACAGACTTGGTGGGCTGAAAGACATTATTCTGGCTTCTGATCTCTCCATTTCAGGTCTTCATGAAGGGTCTCGACCCAAAATGTTGACTGTTTATTTCCCTCCATAGATGCTGCCTGACCTGCTGAGTTCCTCCAGAATTCAGTGTGTGTTTCTTCATGTTATATGACTCTCTGACAATGAGTTAAGAATTCACAATTGTGAAATGTGATTATGATTGCCAACTACCTGAAAAGGCGCAGTCATCGGTCTGATTTCAGAGTTCCCGGCAGTGCAATGGGATCTACAAAGGCACTGACCAAAACCTCTTTATTAATCCTTCACTTCTCAGATATATTCTGGATGTAACATTGTTGTAGTTTAACCCGAGGGAATTCCATGCTCGTACCTGGGAACTGGGGGCCTCGTCCGTGTTCACAATGGGAAGTGGATGCTTCGTTGCTGCTTCATAGGTCATGATGCTCCACCTGTGGGGACAAGTAATCACCCAACCAGTCATCAGAGCCGCATTCCCCTTGGCTTCCTCCCTGTAAGCTGAGGGGTGTAGGGAAAGTGGTGGAACTGAAATATCCCATGTCCCACAAGCAATGTCCCATAACCCAAATAAGGAAAGCCAAAAGCCAGCACCTTTGGAATAATCTGTCATTAAAACACCAGGGGCCTCAATGGACAGAGATCATGTGCTCATTATGCTGGCGTAGAGGACTTAATTTCAATAGCACCGGTTCCCAATGGGGATCCCTCCTTCTACAGTGCTTGAAAAAGTGTGTTCTAGATCAGGATGGATTAAATGGATTATTTTTTTCTGATGGCTGCAGGGGTTAACAAAAAGTGGGCACAAGTTTAACATGATTGAGAAAGAATCAGAAGTTGAACCAAGAAAGATATTCTTACAAAACAAGTTGGCTTTCTCAATGCACTGTTTGATGGGTTGGCAACTATAGATCCAACAGCAGCCCACAATTGGGAATTGGAAAACATTGAGGCAGGAAATGATTACTGGGCAATGGAATAAGAACAAGGCAGTAAGACTAACTGGATGATTCATCGAATGAACCATCTCACATACACCCTCTGTTAATGGTATCCCAATGGGGAGACACCCTGTGTAAAGGGCTAAGGGTCTTGGACCTGAAACAGTAACTATTTCTCATTCTGCAGATTGCTGACTGATCTGCTGAGTGTTTCCAAAATGTTCTGTTTCTTTTACAGATTTGCAGCTTCTGCATTTTTTATTAAGTTTTCATTTACTGTATAGAATGGTGACTGCTCCTCTCTGTGAACTGGAGATAAAGATTGGATCAAACACGGCCTTTGCTGACAGCAGCAAAATGATAGCAGATGGAAGGGGGGGACCTGTCTGTGTTATCCATCAGAGGGAGCTCTCTACCAAGCTCTGAACCTGTTCTCTTCAAAGATTGCACTGCAAAGGTGTAAGGCACAGGGTGTTAACCCCTACATCACCTGGCAAATCCCTGCTCCAAAGGTGTGTTTCCTTATGAGAGAAGATGTTGGCAATGCAGGCTATTTCCCAGTAGAAGCGAAGATGTCTCCACCACCATCACTTTAATTCCCTGTCCCACTCGCATTTTGGCAGTGGCAACTCCTACCCTCTCCAATGCAGTTCAACATAATCTTAATGAACAGGGGCTTTTGTCAGACACTTTGCAAACATCCATCTTAATGATGCATTTGAGAATTTCAGGTAAGAGAGTGAATGGGAAATTAAACTGATTGTTTTGCCAGTGGATAGATGATGCCAGCATTTACTTCACAGATCCCAGTAAATGCACGTTCCTTTCAGAAGTGAAAATGCTAGAGGTAAAATAATCCATTTGGGAGAACTGATATGGTGAAGGATAATATTAAACTAAACAGAGAGATGTAATGAGGGGAAGCAGCACATTTGAGACTGAGTAAGCTTCTGCAATCACCAACGGCTGACCAACAAACAGAGAAAGGAGAAAATAGGATCTGAGAGGAAACTGGCAGGGAGTAATAAAGGGCAAGCATAAGTGCCTCTGCAACTATACAAAAGGAAGAGCACGACAATAACGAATATGGCCCTCCTGGCAGAAGTTAAGAGAATGGTTAAATCATTAAACAAGCATCGTACATCTTTCTTCAGTGCATAAGATCTAATTAGCATTCCAACAATGGAGGGGTAGCAAGGACTCCTTGGTGTGGCAGTGAGGGAATTTAATGTAATCTGAACTCACAACAAGAAAGTACTGGAGGAATTTAGGGGAATAAAAGGCATTAAATCTTCTGGATCCAATGGCCTGTTGCCCAGTGTGGTGCCAGAGAGGGCTGCAGAGATAATGGGTGCACTAACATGAACTTCCCAAATTCCCTAGATTTCCATGGCAGTGTCAGCAGGTTGGAAAGTGGGAAATGTGACCCTGCTGCTTTGGAAGAGAGAAAATAGGGAACTATAGACCAGCTAGCTAGAAATCAGTGGCTGTGACAGTACTGAATTCCATCATGAAGAACAGACCAGAAAACCATAAACTGACTGGGCAGAGATGGCACACTTTTATTAAAGGGAAAGTTCATTTGGCAAAATCTGAGCTTTTTAAAGTCTGTAACAAATGTGGTAGATACAAGATAATTAATAAGAGTGGCCTCCAAAGTAGATTTGATAACATACCACACAAAATGTTGTTAGATTAAATCAGGAGTAATGGTGTTGAAGTTGACAATATTATCTCGGATCAAGGAGTGGTTAAACCAAGAATCTGAATAAATAGGTGTGTTTCATTTGGTGTATGGGAAGCATACATAAACAACAGAGGAAAAAGCAGATTCTAAGCAGGCTCGCAGTTCATAGAGACTGCAGACAGCTACAGACAGGTCAAGTAAATGGGCAAGAGGCTGGCAGATGGGAAATGTGAGGTTATGCACTTTGGTCAGGAGACCGGAATGACCATGAGAGGTGAGGAAATGTTGTTCTCTTTCCTCATCAGAAAAGGAAATGTAACTAAATGTATAGGGATAGAAAGCAATCATACAGGCAAGTGGTGTGTTACTTACAGGGACTATTGACTAGCTCTTCAAAGAGTTAGCATAGGGATAATGGGTGAATGGCCTTGTAGCACATATCAATGATTGTCAGAGCAGGGCATTGGGGCTGAGCTCTGGCACAGAGGCTGGAGATGGAGGGGACTGAGTGCCTGTAGGGCAGAGACCCTCACCTGTCCAACATCTTCGTGGTGGCTCGCTCCAACTTGGCCACAACCTGAAGCAGCTGCACGTCGTCATCACATAGGCCGCCCCAGCCGAGTACCCTGGCCAGGTCGTTGCCGGTGCCCAGTGGCAGCACACCCAGCTTGCACTGTCAATGGAAGAGGCATGGGTCAGGAAGAGGAAACTCCCTAAGGCCAGAGGCAAATAGCCGCTGCAGTGCCCAATATTACCCACTGACCCCTCTTTCATTTCATGTTGTGATCCACCTACACCCTCCCTCAGTGTGACACACCGAACCCTCGTTCACTCCCCAGTGAGACCCACTAACCCCTCCCTCACTGCCCAGTGTGACCCCATTGATCCCCTTCCTCAGTGTGACCCACCAACCCCTCCCTCAGTGTGACCCACCGACCCCTCCCTCACTGCCCAGTGTGATCCATCGGGCCCTCCTTCACTGCTCAGTCACCGACCCTCTCTGTCAGTATCACTCACCACAGACCTCATGCCAGCCCCTTAGTACCACCCACCCTTAGTCAATACCCCTCTCACTCCTTTCTACCTTGCCTTCACTCATGTACCTTCCCTATCCTTAGTACCACCTCCTTTGTCAGTACCACTCTTCTTAGTGCCACCCCCACTGCATCCTCAGTACCACCCCCTCAGTACCACTCACTCCATCATCAGTACTACCTCCTTCACAACCAGCTCCTCTCCATACTCTGGACCGCCCCTCTTAGTACCACCCTCTTCAGTCCTCTGAACCACCCCCTCTCTTGGTGTGAGCAGTAAGCAGATCTCACGATTTCTTGCGGAGGTTAAAGATCTCTCCCTGACCTGTTTGTGTAGACTGAGCTTGTCCATTTCCGATAAGACCCAGCCCACACTGCCATCCCCTCCACACACCAGGATTCGGAATGTGTCAAACTTCTGGAAGAGGCGGAGTCTGCAAGGAAACAGCAGCAGATCAGCCCTGCTCACAACAGAGTCTGGGGCCAACAGTCACATGAGGACCCCAGGAAGGTTTGTCATGAAACGCCAGTAAAATGTCCCATGAACATTGCCTCTTCTGAAGCTACACTTCCGTATATCTCTGGCATCCAGCACAAATATCTGGGATATCACTAAGTTGTCACATTCATTGATGAACTGGCAAACATTTTTAATTGACTTTTTAAAAATTATACAAAAAATTGAATAGGGATTAGAACATGCACATTTGATTCATGGAGAAGCTGAAGTAAATACCTCTTACATTGTTATATTTTAAAATGCCTCATAATTTAAGGTGGCCTTATATTGTTGGATTTGCTGCAGCAAGGGTATTCAGCATTGTTAGAAGAGTAGACCTGAGGGACGATGCATTGTCAGAGAGGCTGAAGAATCCCTTTTCAAAGGGGCACAACTGACGGAATACTGAACTATTGGAGTGGCAGTCATGAGAAAGACTTGTGTATTGGATGAATAGTCCTGAAGTAGTCCAGTGCTTTCAGAGGGGGGGCACTGAGGAACTGCTGGATTACCAGAGGATCAATACCAAGGGAGCAGAGTACAGTGGGGCAGCATTGAGAGACTGCTGCACCGTTGGATGATCTGTGCGAAGGGAGTAAGGTGTGGAGAGACAGCACTGAGCTAGTGCACATGTATTAGAATGGGGCAGCACAGAGAGACTGCTGGGGTGTCAATGGGACGTATTGAAAGGAGTTCTGCAATGTCAGAGGTGAGTACTAAGGGTATGCTGCAGTGTTGGAGGAGTGCTGATGGATTACTGCTTTTTCAGTGCTGACAGGGTAGAGATTTTCTAGAGGGAGGACTGGACTGTCAGTGTGACAGCACTGAGGGATGTATTCTTGGAGGTGTTGTATTACAGGAGTTCTACACCACTGGTGGGATAGTACTGAGGGAGGGTTGGTAGTGATGGAGAGCTGCACAGTGCAGCTGACTCACAGCAGCAGAGACCCTGGTTCAATCCTGACCTCAGATGCTGCCTGTGTGGAGTTTGCATGTTCTCCCTGTGAATATGTGGGTTTCCCCAGGTGCTCCAGGTTCCTCCCACATCCCAAAGATATGGGGATTGATAGGTTAACTGGCCACTGTGAATTGCCCTGCCATATATACATGGATGGTAGAACTATTGTTTTTAATTTATATAAACAATTTGGATGTGAATATATGAGGCATGGTTAGTAAGTTTGCTGATACTGGAAAGGGTGGTGTTGTAGATCGTGTAGAAACTTATGAAAAATTACAGGGGGATCTTGATCAGTTAGGTATGTGGGCTGAGGATTGGCAAATGTCTTTCAATCCAGATAAATGTGAGGGATTGCATTTTGGGAGATCAGGGTCGGACTGACACAGTGAATGGTAGGGCCCTGGGGAGTGTTATGGAATAGAGGGACCGAGGAGTGCAAGTGCATAGTTTGCTGAAAGCGTCATCACAGATAGATAGGGTGGTGAAGAAAACATTTGGCATGCTGGCCTTCATCAATCAGGGCATTGAGTATAGGAGTTGGAAAGTTATGATGCAGTTATATAAGATGTTGGTAAGGCTGCACTTTGGAGTGTTGTGCGCAGTTTTGGTCACCCCGTTATAGGAAAGATGCTATTAATCTAGAAAGGGTGCAGAGAAGAGTTACTAGGATATTGCCTTGTCTTGGGGCCTGAGTTACAAGGAGAAGTTGCATAGACTTGGACTTTATCTCCTGGAACGTAGGAGATTGAGGGGTGATCTGATAGAGGTATATAAGATCATGAGGGGCCTAGACAGGGTGAAAGAACATAGTCTTTTTTCCAGGGAGTGGGTGCTAAAAACAAGAGGCCATAAGTTTAAGGTCAGAAGCGAGAGATTTAAAAGGGACATCAACGGTAGCTTCTTCATGCAAAGGTATGTATTTGGAATGAGCTGGCAGAAATAGTGGCTGGGGTGGACACATTAGCAACATTTAAAAGCCATCTAGATAAGTACATGGATAGGAGAGGTTTAGAGGGCCATGAGCCAAATGCAGGCAGATGGGATGATTTAGCTGGCCAACTAAGTTGGCATGGATGAATTGGACCAAAAGGCCTGTTTCCCTGCTGTATGACTCTATGAGTCTATGAATCTAGGTGGAGTTGATGGGAGTGTGGCGAGAATAAAATGGGATTAGGGTAAGTGATTGATATGGAAGTAATAGGCTGAAAGGGCTGTTCTTGTGCCATACTCTGGGAGTGCTGCATTGACCTTAAGATCATTTGTTTAATTACTGATTCTGGCCAACATTCCTCCCTGAGCCAATATCACCGGAAACTAGTTAATTTGTCCATGGAATACTATCTATTCACTGGTGCCAAATGACGGATATGTTTACCAACCCTTATTACTTGTAACACCTGTTTGGCAAGGATAAACTACAAAGTGTGTTATATGTTGACAGTTGAGGAGCAGATGGTGGATGGACCTACCCGAGGTGGGGCCCACCAATCATCAGGTCGAACACCTGTGCTGGATTCAGCAGCTGCTTGAACTTTCTGAGGAACTTCACCCCCTGGTTATCGCCGCTCTTGGAGTTCACCAAGACCAAGAGAGGACTGGTGCAGGACGAGGCATTGGTGGCCTTCCAGAACCCTGAGCAGAACAGACAGAACAAATGGCTGGCAACATTACTTGGACAAAAATAAATAAAGGGCAGGATAATTGCACAAAGAGACATGTGCAGAATGGAACCTTCGGCGGGGCTAAATTCCACACTGCCTGGAATTTGGCTGGAATTTTTCTAAGCAGATGTTCTCTTGTCATTGTTCAACCATCCTCTTCCCCAGTCTGTTGAGGATGTGGATCTGTAAGCCTCTCCTGCTGTGGACCCAGTGGAACCCTCAGCCAAAGCTGCTGAATATCTCCACCTGAAATTTGGACCCACGATTTTGTGAACACACCCTGTCCTACAAGCCATATTCCCCTCCTAATAAAATGTTGAAACCCCCGAGGTCCTGTCTTCTTTGCTTATGAATTCCAATGGGCCTTGTAGCTCTGGGCTGGAACCCATTGACATTTCCTGGTTTGACCCTGGCCTGCCATTTTCAGCAGCAGTGTACCATTCATGGTTTGCCAGTTGGATGTTGGTAGTAATTGTGCTTTGAGTGAGAGTTTGCCTTTACAAGGGACTCTGTTGTTGTTAGTTTCCTGGTTAATTACTTTACAAAGTTGAACCTTGCCATAGCTTTCTTGTCTCATCAGTAAGCCTCATCTGGCTATTCAGACAAATATACCCCTTCACTGGTGCAAGAATCCTTATACATTGAGGGTTCCCTGCTGTCTCCTACTTCAGGGCAGAGTTGCCACTTAATTCTCCAAAAATCCAATTGGAAGTCAGAAGTCCTTGTTCCTCCAGAGATGGTAGCTGGTGGGAACAGAGGAAGCTCTCAAGACTGAAATGGATAGGATATATTGGGTAAAATATGAAGGCTTGTGGAGTGGTTTCAGGCAAACGGAGTGGAGGTACACATTAGCGTGAAAAGTGGAGAGGGGTCAAATGACTTCATCCAGTTAATTGTGTCCTTGTCATACTAGGTGCTATCAAGATGCATTGGTTCATTTCTATGATCACCGGACTACATTTTGTTTCCATAGTAACCACTGGTTTATTGTTGCACGAGGCAGTTGGTGAATGTCTATGATGAGCAGCTCCCAGAGTGACGAGTGAAAGCTGGAAAAGCAATTCGTAGTCAGAGACTTGTACCATGAAATGAGGCTTATGCTCTCCAGTTTTAGAGGGGGAGATGGTTGCAGAAAGAGATTTACCATCAACCTGACTGGTAAACAGTGTTACTATCGTAGCCCCTCTCAGAGAATGATTCTCATCACTAGGATCACTTTTATAGGAATAAAAACAGCAAGTTGGGGCAAGTGAGCTTGTAGCAGGCACTGGTGGGGGTGGGGGGGGGGGGGAGGTGGTTTGTATACAGAAAAGATTGGGCATCAGAGCTCTTGTTTTCTGCAAGTGCATTAGCCTGTGGTCAGAATCTGAAATTCCCTCCAGGGTTGTTTGGCTGATGGACAGTTTGTGACTGGAAGGATGCTACCAGTCGAGTTCTCTGTGGTTCTGCCCTCAGTCCCTTGCTGTTTTGTAAAATATATCAATGGTTTGAGCCAAATATTGGGAGCATGAGAAGCAGGTTTGCCGATGATGCAAACCTGCCCAGTGGGAAGGGAAGTATTATACTGAAGGAGGAAAGGGATAGTCTGGTCAGTTGGATGGAAAAGTGGCAAATGCAATTTAATCCAGAGACGGGTGAGGTGATGCATTTGGAGAGGTTCAACAAGGCAAGGGAATATGTAATGAATGCAGGATATTGGAGTTGTGGGGCAGAATACAGGACCTCATTGTGTATGTCCACAGATCTTTAAAGGAAGCAGGACTGGTCAATGAGGTGCTAAAAAGGCATACAGGATATTTTTCTTTATTAGCCAAGATGTTCAGTGTAAGAGCAGGTGTCTAACTGAACTACATTGACCATTTGGAAATGAGGTGGAGCAAAACCGTGTAAGAGGGACAGTCAAAGAGTTATGGAGGAGGTGAACTGTTGAGTCTCTGGGAGAGTTGGAGGGTCCAGTTGTCTCTCAGGTGTGGACTGGATCACTGGATCTGATCTATTGGGCTGAGGGACTGGGTGTTTGGAAGAATCGCAGCCTGGGGCAGCAAGGGATCCAGGACCCCCTAGTACTCAAGGGAGTGGGGGTGGATGAGCATCCACTGGACAGGTGGGCTTGGAGGAACCAAGGTATCTCCAGCTCAAGGGCAACTGAGACTAGGGTTTACTGGCTGCAGCTGGAGCAAGAGGGCGATAGGGAACAGATATCCAATGGTGGTGAGGGGGTGGTGAGCCCAAGGTGAGGGTTCAGTGAGAACAGGCCACTCCCTCCATGCAGATGGATGTGGTACCTGAGGTTCAGGCAACAATACAGTGCAGGCGGTGATGCACAGGCACCAATGCAGCTGGAATCTGTTGACAGTCTTTCTGACAGGGAATGTGAGACTCAAGCTGAACAGGAAGCCAGGCTGTTAAAGCCGAGTCCTTCCTGGGAGGATGTCAGACAGTGGTTTGCAGATATGAGCAGATATTGTCTGCAGAGAAACCCAAAGGGAAAGTGTGGGCCAGAGGCCGGAGCTGTGGAGAAGCAGCGTGGTGAACAAGAAGGTAACATCTTCACATTGACAAGGGCATTATTAATAATGGCTTCGAGTGATATAAAGAGAATACTGTGGCCATTCTAAGGGAGTTACAGATTCACAGTGCTGACTATCTGAGTCTCTGCCAGTGAGGGCTAGGCTTATGTCTATTTCATAGCAAGACACCAGGGCAGAAGGTGACATGTATAGAGCGCCTGTGTGACTACCATGAAGGTGACATGTATAGAGCACCTGTGCGACTACCATGAAGGTGAGAACCAGATGTGAAGAGCAAGTAACATCCCACAAAGAAGCAGAGTAGGGTGAGGTGTTCCAGAGGGAAAGATTTTCTGAGTCTGGGGCCACTGGATAATGGTCTGGAGAAGTAGCTCAAGCCAAAGGCACCACTTGTGCAATGTCTTGTCCACCCCGGAATCACAGGATCCTTCACAATCCAGTGGCCACCAGCTCAGAGTAAGAATCTAATCTATTTGGACAGTGTGAGAGACCCAGCTCACAAGATAGCAGCTACAAGAGTCCACAAGCCAGGCAAGGCTGTGCAAGCTCTCAGTATTCACAGACTCTGCTGTTCACAGAATTACTGAGTGCTTCCTACCAAGGACACATGGAATGGCTGCTTTGAGAGAGTGGGAATGTGGAGACCCATCTAAGGATGGCACAGCTGATATGGAACTTATTAATGCCAGCCTGACACCAAAGTCAGAGTACAGTGGGACAGTCTGAAATCAGACAGGGCAGAACAAAAGCCTCAGAAATTCAGAGGAGATGACTTTGAGACATGAAAGATGGTAACAGGAAGAGGGAAGGTCCAATGTGTGCAGGGACTCGGAAAGCAAGGGTGTGTGGAAACGGGGACACAAAGAGGGAGAATGTTAAGAGCAAGAAGTGTTGCAACTGATATTCATGACATTCAGTAGTATACTAAATGTTGTCTATAACTACTATAGATATCGTTGTTTGTCTCTGTGTTATGCAGAGAGATGTATACAAAGGACACAAAAAGGCGATGATCCAGAGGACACAATACAATGTATTCTTAACAATGCAGGCAGTTCTGCTGAAGTGTCAATTGCAGAACAGATGCGAGGCCAGATGTGTGAGAGGCACATCTGGAGCAGGGATTCAATGCAATTCACAGTGCCAGGAGTGGCTATTTCAGAGTTTCTAAGTGAAGCTTTCAGAGAAGCTTTCAGGGAAGGAGTACACTAATGAATTTAGAGTTGGTTGAATTTGAAACTGCCTATTGATGTAGATAGTTAACCAACTGTCTCAATACATGTATGTAACTAGTTGATCCTTTGGTTTAGTTTTTTTTAAAGAGGAAGCAATGCAATGAATGTAAATGGATGGGTGTCTTTAAAAACTGAGTGCATCATGTGATATGACCTTGAAACATTATTGTAGCAGACCCTGCTTTATCACTGCCTTTATTAAATGATGTTCTGTTTATAGCTCTACCTTTGTTTGTTAATGCTTGCAGCAACACAAAAGAAACCTACAGACACTACACGCACTGTGGCCTCCGAAAGCAGCCTGTCAGATTGAAGCAAGCTCCTGATATGACTGAGCTGCCACAGGGTTACTGCATATTCAGTTACTCACCATCTGAATCAATGCTGTTCAAAGCAATTGGTGGAATGATGGACAGCTTGCACTGCCCCAGCGGGCATTTTCTGTCAAAGTGCTCCTTGCACACATTGTGAACCTATAAAAGACAGGAGCACATATTCTTAGCCAATGATTTACCATTCCAGCTGTCAGTATGAAGACAATGCCTGTGTTCACAGAAAGTGCCACAGACCACTCTGATCAGTGTTTGATTTAAAGTCATAATCCCCTTAAGAATGTGTCTAATTTTATTCAAAGCAACACTAAAGGAATCCTCCCTCACAGTATTTGACTCAGAAAGAGCTCACTGAAGATGAAGAAGATAGAAATGATGTGGAACATGTCTTTGGGAGCACAACCGCCTGGAGAAACCATCACTTCTAGTAACATTTGAATGGAATGCTTGGGGATTAAGAAGGGGCTGGAAAGGGAGGGGAAGGAGTCAAGAACAAAAGGATATGTTAACAGATGAGGAGGCATTTATGGAAGATAAACACAGTCACAGACCTATTGCACTAAACAATCTGCCTCTGAGCTCTAAAACTCCACTGCCTAGGAATATACTATATCCCCAGTCTACATACAGTACATGCTGCTTTGTAGCAAGAATGCATTGACCTGAATGGAATGTATTTTTCTGGCAGAGAACAATACCATCACACTGGTATATAGGATGTTCCATTCTACCAACCAGGGATTCAATTCTATTTCTGAGTAATTCCATGTAATTATAGTATTACAGTGTTAAACCACTTCAAGCAGTGATAACATATTTCATATTTGATAGTGACATTAATCCAATGCAATGCAACTGAACTTCTCTTACCAGAATAAATCAAAGAAAGAGGAAGCCATTCAGCCCCTCATCTCTGCTGCATCATTCAATAATTTTCAGGGAGATTCATGCACAGAAAACAGGCCCTTCGACTCAACTCCTCCATGCTGACCAAGATGCCTATCTAAGCTAAGCGCATTTGCCTGTGTTTGGTCCATATCCCTCCAAACTTTCCTATCCATTTACCTACCCAAATATTTTCAAATATAGTACCTGCCTATATCACTTCCTTTGGTAGCCTTATACCCACCATCCTCTGTGTGAAAAACTTGCCCCTCAGATGCCCTTTACACTCATCTTAAACCTATGCCCTCTAGTTTTCAACTCCATGACCATGGGAAAAACTCAGTGAGTATCTACCTTATTCATGCCCCTCATGATTTTTATAAACCTCTACATGGTCACCCCTCCTCTGGTGCCCCAGAAGAAAATTATCCCAGACACTGTCCAATCTCTCCTTAAAATTAAAGCCCTCCAGTCCAAGCAATATCCTTGTGAATCTTTTCTGCACCCTCTGTATTTTCTACCTCAGCTCCGCTTTTCTACAACAGATTTCATGTTCACACATCTGTGGCTCCATATTTTTTGTGAGTCCACTGTGAACTGGCCGGAGGCCTTCTGGATCCAGGTGGTTGGTATATGGAATGAACTGCCAGAGGAGGTGGTAGAGGTGGGTACCATTAAAACATATAACAAACATTTAGACAGGTGCATGGATGGGAAAGGTTGAGAGGGATATAGACCAGACGCAGGCAAGTGTGATTAGCCTTAGGTAGGCATCTTCTTCAGCACGGACGGGTTGGATCGAACGGCCCAGGATTCCGTACTGCCTTGGTGATACAAACTTGCAGACCAGTCAAATCCCAGGTTTGCTTTCAAGAACCATGATAGTAGGAGGGTCCTGAACCAAACCTGGGTGGGCAGTGTCTGGACACAGCTGATTGTGAAAGGGGACTGGAGGTATTTAGAACAACCAAAATGGAACGTGTCTGGTTTCCATGCTGGCTTACCACATACACAGGTGACAAGCATACCGAAGCCAATAGCTTTCGATGTGGGGAGATTAACACCAAATTGGCAGGGGTATGGGACAGGAAGGTAGCATTGCAAAGGCAAAATCAAGGTGCGAAAAGGATTGCGAGAGATAATACACCAGAACAGGAAATGGAAAGTTTTTAGATAGGACCAGAGTAAGAGAGAGTACAAAATAACTTTATAGTGCATGTACTGTGCATAAACCTCGAGGGATGCATTAAATAACTGTTGAGCTGCCAGTGAAATTAACCACAAGGGATTAAATACTGTGGGATTACACTGCCGGGCTGGAAAAAGGGCAGAGCAGTTTAGAAATGTTCCCAGATGCAAGGTGCTCAGGGTGGATAGGAAAGAAGGTGGCTGGTGCAAGCGGTTGGGGGGAATCATTGATGAAGGAGAAGATTGTAATGCTCCACAGAAATAACACCCAAGGAAAATGAAGGACAGGACCTACTTGTTTAGAATTCAGAGCCAGTGAAGTGTCATTACCCCATCAGGGCTGTTCTGTGGACTGCCAACTGCTGGGGAGAATATTAAGGAGGAAATTTGCAAGGAAGTTAAAGAACTTTTCAAAAGCCAAAGAGAAGTGACAGTAGGATTTTCAACTTTCCAAATACAGACTGAGAAAGCAACAACATAATAGATGGAGGATCTCACCTGGAGTTGCTGGTCCTTAGAATGGCCATAACTGGGAGCTGAGGGATGGGAATAGAAAGTGATGGGGAAATGGGCACCGAAGAATTGGACTTAAGAGTTGGCGGCAAATCAGGGTCAGTGATATTGGGACCGAGAGGAAGACAGTGAACTAAGTGAAATATGGATTGAGATCCAGTGTTTATGATAAAACTGGGAGCAGTGGGAGTGATATTAAGACTGATGCAGTCAGTAAAGGGGTGGGTGAAATGCAGAGACCTTCCCCTGGAGAAGAGTGATGCAGGGTCTCAACCTAAAATATCAACTACCCTTCTGCCTCCACAGATGCTGCCTGACTTGTTGAATTCCTCCAGCAGTTTGCTTTTTGGCCTTTTCTGTTGATACACTGAGTCAGCTGGATACATTGTCTCTTAAGATCAAGATCAATTCATCATGCTGACTCTCAGATATAATTACAAACATGTGTCAATATTATTAAAAATTCCACCCAATAAATACGCCAAATAGGAGTAGAGTCTTACAATTGCTTTGCACCACAGACACCTCCAGTCCTGCAGCCTCCGTACACTGCCACACGCTTTATCACAAACGGCGCATCTAGCGCTGACTGGCAGGTTCCCCTCCAGCCATTGGTGAGGCATGGCAATCTAGAACAGAGAAGACATTGTGTAAGTACAAGTGATTGGCTGCAAATCGTCACCCCTACCAAGAAACATTCAAACAACACTGCGTACACTGAGCATCCCCTGAGATAATTAATGACCCACACAGGTGATAAAAACATCAGCTGGAGCTGTGTTGGATGAACTACTGAGGCTTTGGTATTCTGCAACTGGAGCCTGACAGCTCAGTCTTTCCTTCACACATCACTGACACTTCACTTCCCTGGCTAATTGTTCCATTGACATTGTTCCATAGAGTGCTGTATCTTTATGTTTGTAGGCAGGTGTCATGTGGTGGCTCACAGATTGATCAAGGATTTTTCCCACCAAAGGTTTCCACAATGTTTTGCCTTCTCTGCTCCCCCTTAATTGAGCTTCACTTCCAGCAGACGTGTGCTGCTCGATCCTGACTGATCCAAGAACAGGCTGTCTGTCTGTGTCTGGGGGCATCTCAGAGTTGCTACAGGCTGGGCAGGGCAGTTAAATAGGTGTGATGTGATACGTCTTGACTTCAACACAGTGTGGATATAAAGAAGAAAAATAGTCCACAGTGTCAGAGTCATACAGTACAGAAAAAGGCACTTCAGCCCTTTGATCATCAGTCATTCATTTAGGTTAATGCTACAATAATCCCACTTTATTCTCCCCACATTCCCATAAACTGCCCCCCTCCCCCCCCCCCACAGATTCTAGCACTCACTTATGCACTAGGGGCAATTTACAGTGGCCAATTAACCTACCAACCTCCACATCTTTGGGATGTGGGAGGAAACCAGATCACCCAGGACAAACCCACGTGCAAACTCCAGACAGACAGCACCGGAGGTCAGAATGATCGATAAGTTGGTGAGCCGAAGATTGGGGGAATGAGGAAGGAATCTTTCTGAACCCAGAGACATCAAAAGCAACTCAGAAAAAAGAATGGCTGTAATGCAGAGGTGCTCATTGTGGGAAGGAGCCACTGTCAGAAGATAACCATTTTATGTATATCTTATCCATTTAACACTTACATTTAAAACAATGTAAGTATTTTCAGCAAGCAGCCCGTCTTTGTCATATGCACAATTTTTAAAAGCCCTGTGATGGTAGAAGACCAGCATCAGTCCAATAACCTGTTTTACTTACACCTTCTTCATCCTCAATGATGTCATTTCCTACAGATGCCAGTGTGGTCCATTTGCAGTTGTTGACTGCCCTGACAGCACATCGTTTATGGGCTTTAAATTTGCACACTGCCAATTAAAAGAAAAGCATGTGTGAACGTAGCATGCATTGCCTCAAATCTGAGATTCATCAAGTAACCTGCCTTTTATTTCCCATCAGGGAGAGTCCCTACAAAACCAGGAAGCCACAATTCCGAAAGACCTGGAGTTCCATTACAGTTCGGAAAATATTTAGGTTATTCTAAGATACTCTCAGCAGTCAGCCTGAAATTCACCAACAACACAAAGATTACTTCAAGATAGATGACACAGTAAGATCTTCACTGAACTACATGATGTTTTGTGACTCCCAGCTGAACCTCTTGAACATATACAAAGCAAACTAGCACCCTGTACAATTACAGTTGCCAACTCTGTTAAAAATAGAGCCCTCAATACAAGAACTCCTGCTACTAAATACCTTGTTAGCCCACTAACGATTGATCAATAATGGTGGCTACAACCCCCACATTCCTCTGCGCTCAGCAAACTGCTCCATTCATTGAGTTTCATTTTGTCAGAAAGTGCATGCAGCAGGGCCACGCTGCATCCTTGACACTTTGGGACAAAAATCTGTCCTCAGCTTCAGGCACCAAATGCACTATGTATATATATACATTTGTGGCGACTCACCATCCGCGCAAGCGAACCGGCTCGGTGGTCAGGGCACGCGTCGTTGGAGCGGCGAGGCCCAAGATGGCACTGGGCCTTTGTCTTCCCTGAGCGACAGGGGAGAACCCGCGCGCGTGAAAAGTTTTGATGATGTAGCGCGTACGTCATTTCCGTTTTCGGAGGGCAGGAACTGCGCAGCTTAAAAGGCCCGCCCAAGGCGGATAAATAAATCAGTCTTGTTACACAGCTTGCAGACTTGTGTCTTTATTCTCGCATTGTGGTAGCAGCTGCTACACTGGTGACCCCGACAATCCAAACGGATTTTGGACCCACACAATGACCGACAACGTAGCAGCCAACGCAGTGGCACTCAAGCTGCCCATCTTTCGAACGCTTCGGCCCCGTGTGTGTTTCGACCAGGCCGAAGCCCAGTTCCAACTGCGGCAGATCACCTCCGACTCCACACGGTACTACCATGTGGTCAGCTCCCTGGACAAGGAGACAGCCGCCCAGGTCGGAGACTTCATCCAGTCTCCTCCGGAGGAAGGCAAGTATCCTGCTTTCAAGGCACTTCTCATTCGGACCTTTGGCCTCTCCCGTCATGAGTGCGCCGCCCGCCTGCTTTATCTCGATGGCCTGGAGGACAGATCCTCATTGGCCCTGATGAGCAAGATGCTGGCCTTGGCTGAGGGACACAAGCCCTGCCTGATGTACGAGCAGGCCTTCCTCGAACAGCTGCGTGACGACATTCACCTGCTGTTGGCCGACGCCGACTTCAGCAACCCATATGAGGTAGCCGCCCAGGCAGATGTCCTGTGGAAGGCCAAACGTGAGAGCGGTTCGTCCGTTGGCCAAATCGCCAGACCACGTGCCCAACGCTTACCTAAACCAGTCCCAGCAGCCGAGCAACCACACCCCAGAAACACAGACGACGACACTGACGACCAGCTGTGTTTCTACCATCAGAGGTGGGTCACGGAGGCCCGTCGATGCCACACACCCTGCAAGTTTCAGGGAAACGCCAGGGCCAGCCGCCGCTGATGGGTACGGCGGCTGGCCACCAACACCGCCTCCTATTCATTTGGGACAAGCAGTCCGGGCATCGTTTCCTCGTCGATACTGAAGCAGAGGTCAGTGTTTTACCCCCGAAAGGGCGCGACACTCGCAGCAGGCAACAGGGACCTGCCCTCAAAGCCGCAAACGGCACAACGATGTGAACTTTTGGTACCCATACAATCCAATTACAATTCGATGACAGCCATTTTACCTGGAAATTTACCCTTGCCACCGTCGCCCAGCCACTCCTGGGAGCTGACTTCCTCCGGCCCACAGCCTGTTAGTCGACCTACAAGGGAAACGGCTAGTGCACTCCAGAACCTTCCAAACTGACTCTCTGGAAGAAGCCAGCCTACCAGCCCCGCACCTGGACTCTGTTTCCCTGCCTGGCAATGAGTTCACCAAGCTCCTAGCCGAGTTCCCATCGGTTCTGGCACCTCAGTTCACGAATTCGATGCCCAAACACGGGGTGCGGCACCACATCACTACGACAGGGCCACCTGTCCATGCCCAAGCACGACGACTACCGCCTGGCGAAGGAGGAGTTCCACCGCATGGAGGAGCTGGGGATCGTTCACAGGTCAGACAGCCCCTGGGCCTTCCCCCTGCACACGGTCCCCAAAGCCACCGGCAGGTGGAGGCCCTGCAGCAACTACCGCAGGCTGAACGACACCACCACCCCAGACTGCTACCCTGTCCCTCATATCCAGGACTTTGCGGCAAACCTACACGGGGCCCACATCTTCTCCAAGGTGGACCTCGTCCGGGGATACCACCAAATCCCAGTCCACCCTGACGACGTCTCCAAAACTGCGCTCATCACTCAGTTTGGCCTCTTTGAATTCCTTTGAATGCCGTTCGGCCTTAAGAACACCACACAGACCTTCTAGCGGCTGATGGATGCGGTAGGCCGCGACCTGGACTTAGTGTTCATTTATTTAGATGACATTCTCATTGCCAGATGTAACCGCCAAAAACACCTCTCCCACCTCCGCCAACTGTACTCCCGCCTCAGTGATTTCGGCCTCACTATCAATCCAGCCAAGTGCCAAATCGGCCCATCAATTTTCTCGGTCACAGAATCACCAGTGAGGGAACAACACCCCTACCCACCAAGGTAGACTCTATCCACCATTTTGCCCATCCCAACACAGTCAAAGGCCTGCAGGAGTTCATTGGGGTGGTCAACTTTTACCATCATTTCATCCCTGCAGCAGCCCGTATCATGCGCCCTTTGTTCTCGCTGATGTCTGGCAGGGGCAAGGACATCGCCTGGAACGACGAGACCGCGGCTGCCTTCATTAAGGCCAAAGAAGCCCTAGCAGATGCCTCGATGCTGGTACACCCCAGGACAGACGTCCCAACCACCCTCACGGTGGACGCGTCCAACACCGCAGTCAGTGGGGTACTGGAACAACTAATCGAAGGCCGTTGGCAACCCTTGGCGTTTTTCAGCAGGCACCTTAGGCCACCTGAACTTAAATACAGTGCCTTTGATCGAGAACTACTAGTGCTGTACCTGGCGATCTGGCATTTCCGGTATTTTTTAGAAGGCAGGCCTTTCACCGTTTTCACTAACCACAAGCCATTGTCTTTCGCCTTCGCTAAGGTCTCCAATCCCTGGTCAGCCCGCCAGCAGCGACGTTTGTCCTACATTTCCAAGTTCACAATGGATATCCAACATGTCTCTGGAAAGAACAATATCGTTGCTGACGCGCTCTCCAGACCGACCATCCACAGGCTGTCCCTGGGTGTAGACTATGCGGCCCTGGCTGATGCACAGCAAGCCGACAACGAGCTGCCCAGCTACAGAACTGCAGTTGCAGGCCTGCAGCTCCAAGATTTCATAGTTGGCCCAGGTCAACGGACCCTCCTGTGCGACGTCGCATCAGGTCAGCCCCGCCCTATAGTTCCTGCAGCCTGGCGGAAACACGTTTTCAACTCGGTACACGGGTTGGCGCACCCGTCCATCAGATCGACTGTCCGACTAGCCGCCAGCAAGTTTGTCTGGCACGGCCTGTGCTAACAGGTCAGTGAGTGGGCCAAGACTTGTCCGCACTGCCAGACATCAAAACTCCAACGACAAATCAAGGTTCCGCCACAGCATTTCCAGCCTACCTGTAGAAAGTTCGACCACATTCACGTCGACCTCGTTGGTCCCCTGCCTGTTTCAAGAGGAGCGCAGTACCTCCTTACCATCATGGACCAGTTCACGAGGTGGCCAGAGGCAACCCATCTCTCAGACATCACAACTGATACCTGTGTCTGGGCGCTGCTCACAACTTGGGTCTCGCACTTTGGTGTTCCAGCCCACATCACTTCTGACAGAGGCGCCCAGTTTACCTTCAGCCTATGGTCTGCATTAGCGAACATGCTAGGAACGCAGCTACACACCACCACGGCCTACCACCCTTAGTCAAAAGGGTTGGTAGAATGTTTCCACCGCCATCTGAAATCAGCCCTTATGGCCCGCCTGAAAGGTCCTAACTGGGTTGACGAACTTCCTTGGGTCCTGCTCGGCATACGCACTGCCCCCAAGGAGGATCTCCACGCTTCATCAGCTGAACTCGTGTATGGTGTGCCCCTGGTCATTCCAGGGGAGTTCATAACCGCCCTTAGGGGGCAAGAGGAACAATCCGCGGCAGTCCTAAGAAGACAGCGCGAGAGGCTCGGCAGCTTGGCACCGATTTCCACTTCGTGACATGGTCAGTCCCCATCCTGTGTGCCCAAGGAACTATGAGACTGTAAGTTCGTTTTCATTCGCAGGGGCACACCCTGGGCACCGTTGCAACGACCATATGAGGGGTCGTTCTGGGTTGTCAGAAATAATGGGTCCACCTTTATTTTGGACATTGGGGGCAAGGAAGAAGTCTTCACAACGGACCACCTCAAACCGGCCCATTAAGACCTACAACAACCGGTCGAAGTCCCAACACAGCGACGCAGAGGCTGACCACCCAAGCAATGGCTAGCACAGCCCGTGAACTTTGGGGACCGTATCGCCAGTTCTGGGTGGGGGGGGGGGGGTTTGTGTGGCAACTCACCGTCTGCGCAAGCGAACCGGCTAGGTAGTCGGGGCATGTGTCGTTGGAGCGGCGAGGCCGAAGATGGTGCTGGGCCTTCGTCTTCCTCGAGTGACGGGGGAGAACACACACACGCGAAAAGTTTCAATGACGTAGCACATACATCATTTCCGTTTTCGGAGGGCGGGAACCACGCCGCTTAAAAGACCCGCGCAAGATGGGTAAATAAATCAGTCTTGTTCCACATCTTGCAGACTCGTGTCTTTATTCTCGCATCGTGGTAGCAGCCGCTCTATATATATGTATATATATACACACACACACATATGTAGCGGCCCATACTCACAGAACTTGAACCGCCATCGGCAGCTGCGGGCAGACGCACGCGCAGGAGCGCATTGTAGACTAACAGCGGGGTGGGCCTTCCGGCAGGAATCTTACATCACGTCAGCTGGACAGGCTCTCAGGTACTTATGCGCGCGCGTGCATTTTGCTTGTCTCAGTAAAGTGTGCTCCGGTTCAGCCTCCATGTCTCTGAGTTTTCCTTTCAGCAACGTGCCGCGTTCGGCTACATATATTTCTGTGTGTGTGTGTGTGTGTGTGTGTGTGTGTGTGTGTGTGTGTGTGTGTGTGTGTGTGTGTGTGTGTGTGTGTGTGTGTGTGTGTGTGTGTGTGCATTTAACCCACTTCCCAAATGTTTTGTAAGCAGATCTTTTCATGAAGACTACCTCTATGCATATATTAGTGCACACATCTAAGCCAATTTTCTCTTTCAGTGAGTCCCCTTGTGAGACCTGTCTGAAACAATAAAAGGAAGTTCTTGGTCACTCACAAGTCTCATCTTTAAATGTGGGAGGCTGCAATGCAACCTTGCTGGAATTTACTATGGCCTGCGTTGCTTGTCAATATAGATGCCAAACATGGCTAGGTTGGGTACTGGCATTGTTCCATGTCCCGCCTTCACAGTGAATTGAGCTGGCTGAATTTAAGGCCATAAATTCCTTCATTCACGCTGAATGGAGCCATGCTGCCAGAGCTGCATGTTACTCCTTGCAATCCAAGCTGAGCAGTTCTGCTTTACCCTGAAAATATTTCCATGCATCCCAGGTGTGGGGATTATTTAGACATTTCTGGCTAGTTAAACCCACACTATCATGTAAGCAGTGCAGCACCTGAACCTCCCCAAGTGTAAAGGTGACAGACTCAGAGAAACTCAAAGACTCCTGGAATGAATCAGAGTTATGGAGTCACAGAGTCATACAGCACAGAAGCAGGCCCTTCAGCCACCGCATCCATGCCACTCATCCATGTCTACACTAATCCCATTGGCCACATTAGGTCCATACCTTTCTATGCATTGGCAGTTTAGCTACTTGTCTGAGTCCTGTTTTTAAAATAGATCCAGTGTTTCCTGTTGCTTGAGGTATTAAAATTCTTGATGACACTGCCAGTATCAACTTGAGGCCTGATGCCAATCCTTATCTCTCTACAACTGGTGTTGGACCATTCTACATGTTCTCCATACAATGATGCACAGTTCCAGGAATGCCCAGAGATTCCCACATACCTTCACAGGAGAGTCCATGAGAGGTCATTCCTGGGAGGGCTTCACGGCAGACATTACAGAAGGTGGGCCGAGCGTGGGACGTGGCGTACCAGTTGTGCATCCCTGAGAAATGTTCCATGTTCAGCTGACTCGTCTGAAGAAGATGCAACAGTTCGAACATGTGAAGAAAGCCATCAAATGAAAGACAGGACATCCTTCGTCAACAGCGAGGAATAGAGATGGTCACTGTGGTGGGCACTGCTCTGCACTGGGTGAGAGAGTAGGTGCCTGGGAAACATCACTTGACACGCACCCTCAGCAGTTTAGATGGAGATTTTTAAACTGAGGCTTCTTTTAAAACATTAATGCACATGTGCACAGACACACACACACAATGTATGCACACATTCAGATGCACAAATATATATTTGCATCTGCACATTCGCATGCAAGCATGCATTCACATGCACTGTACATGCATGCATATGCATGTACACATATATGTACAAATGTGCACACACACACACACATGCACTTGCATACTCATATACTTGCGCGTGCACACACACACCCACACACACACCCACCCACTCACACACACACACACACACACACACACACACACACACACACACACACACACACACACACACACACACACACGTAAACAATCTGAAAACTGACACTTTTGCTTTCCTTACCTCATAGTTCTCCATTTTTTGGACAGATTTCAGTGCAGTTATCCAATTTTCCATCTCATTTCTATTTTCAGCACACAGGATTAATTTTCTGAAAGGTGTTATCACCTGAAAAGAAAACTTAGTTTAGAGTAGTAAGAAGTTTACAGGGGATGTAAGGAAGAATTTTTTTCATCCAGAGGGCAATTGTGATCTAAAATGCACTGCTTGAGGTGCTGGTGGAGGCAGAGACTCTCACAACATTTAAGAGGTATCAAGATGATCACTTGAATCACCAGAGCAGAAAAGGCTACAGACCAAGTGTTGGTAAAAGGAATTAATACAGATAGATACTCGATGGTCAGCATGGACAGGGTGGGCTGAAGGGTCTGTTTCTCTGATAAAGAAACTCTTCCGGCTGGTGTGAGTTCCTGTTACACATGGCAGATGGGGTGGGCTCCTCCTCTGCAGCAGCACATTCCAGTGAATGGGTTGGGTACTTCATTTTAGGTGTCCTTGTCGTCGACAGGTTACACGCAGAGCTAAGTGTATCAAATGATCATTGAGTCATACAGCATGGAAGCAGGTCTTTCAGCCCACTAAGTCCATGCTGACCATTGAGCAAACATTTACACTAATCCTACACTGATCCTATTTTTTTTCTCCTCACTTCTCCATCAACTCCCCCCAGATTCTAGCGCTCACCCACACAATCTTCAGTGGCCAATTCACCTACCAATCTGCATGTCCTTAGGATGCAAGTGGAAACCGGAGCACCTGGGGGAAATCCACACATCACAAGGGAATGCGCAAACTCCAGTCAGCACCGAAGGGCAGGATTGAACCTGGGCCACTGGAGCTGTAAGGTAACAGCTCTACCTAGTATGCCACTGTGCCAATCTGGGTAGAGCCATGTCCTAAAGCCTTCCATTGCAGCACGTTCCCAAGGCCCTGCCTGGACTAACTGACGTTAGTCAGAGGTTGCTGGTTTAACGTGACACTCACCTTGAACCCAGCATGTCATTGCATGAGGAGGTCTCCCACTCTGCAGAGTGGTAGTGAGATCGAGCTTTGGCAAAACAGTGTGACCTTTCCTGAAGAGAATGTGCCCAAGGTTTACGTGGATGTGTGGCACAGTGGCGCAGTTAGTGCAGCTGCCTCATAATGGTGTTTTAAGTTCTAGGGAAGCGGAGGGGTGGAGACAACAGGGGAGATATAATAATATGGAGCCTAGGACCATCCAGGTGACGCAGATAATGTTGGTACTGGCAGACAGATGATGTTGAAGGCTTGTTAATTGTGGCTGATTCCTCTGGAGTAGATGTAAATGGAGGGACAGGAATGAGAGGAAAGCAAAAGCAATGCGGAGACATGAGGTGTAAAACACAGCAGTCACTCCCACTCTAATCTCTCTGACTTTGACCTCTTACACTGTTCCAATGAAGCCCAACACAGGCTCGAGGAGCAGCACCTCACCTTCTGTCCAGGCATTCAAAACACAATGTTGAATTCAACAACTTCAGATAACCAGCCTTTGCTGTTTGTGTCAGAGCCAGCCAGTTCTAATGTAGGATTATCAACCAGTAACATGAACTCTTTTTTTCTCTCTCCAAAAATACTGCCTGACCTGCTGAGTGGGCAACATTTGTGGTAGATCTGTGAACCTGAGAGAATGATGGAGACACTCACAACATTTAAGAGGTAGCTGGACAAGCACTTGAATCACTAAGGCCTAGAAGGCTGCAACAAAGTGCTGGTGTGGAATTAAATTACATGGGAATGTAATGGTCATCATGGACATGGTGGCAGAAGGGCCTGTTTTGTATCATTCTATGACTCTCAGTGGCTATTTCCAGCATTCTCTTTTATCTGACTGCACATACTACATCTCACAGTTCCACTGTTGATTGTTTTCTCTCTCCTTTGACCTCATTCACCTTCCTCTATTACACTTCCTCTGGACAGACCACCTCTTCACCACTCTCTCTTCGCCTGCACCACTGCCCTTTCCATCACTCAGTCCCCCATTCTCCACCCAGTCACAGAAATTCCCACAGAAACTCCACTCCTTTTCATTACAGTTTAAAACACAATTGTTTTCTTTCTTTCCCCAGTTCTAATGAAAGGTCATCCTCCTAAAACGTTAATTCTGTTTTTCTCTCCACAGATGCTGTCTGACTTGCTGAATATTTTAATCACATTTTATTTTTCTTTTCAGCCATGCTGATATGGCAGGTTTCATGTATCAAAAATATACTGCAACATACCAGCCAATGCATAGAGGAAGGGTTAAGCAACAATCAGGAGTAACTTACAGTGAAACTGTTGTTGATGTTTTTTGTGCTCGTCTCAGCGACACTCGCATTGGATAGATACACTTCATCAAATATTAAGGACTAGAATGACAGAAATAAACAACGGTCAGAAAGCAGGCTGAAACAATAACAGGAATCAGAGCACAGGCTGACTCTGTGTACAAGCTGAATAAGGAATGTGAAACAGAATTCAGGAGAAATTCAGGGAATAAGCTGCATAAGAAATAGGAGTCTGATTCCAGTTACTGTAATGTAGCTTGTACACACAGTGAATACTGTAACCCCAATGCCTTCAAGATGGTGAGAGGAAATATTCAAAACATAGCTGTAGGGCTAATTAGCTGGGGTGCTTCCTTTGTATGGTGTTGGCGATGGTTAGTGTTGATGAAGTTACACTCATCCAGGCAAGTGGAAGGTACAGTATTCCATCACACTCCTGATGCCAAGTAGGTGGTGGCAGTGCTCTGTGGAGTCAAGAGGTGAATTACTGACCTGTGCTTGTAGGTAATGTATTTATGTGCAAAGTCCAGTTAAACAACCACAAAACACTCGGATAGTTGCAACCATCCACTTCAAATAAAAGAATCTCACATTCAAAACCACTCTAGCCTTTCATGTTCACCTGCAAGAGCAAGTGATGCATTAGTGAAGTATCTGTACAGAATGACAGAATTTCCGACATACAGAACTCCTGAAGTTGTTTTCACTCGTGTGTCTGGGCCAGAAAATGTTAGCTTTAAGCTTGACAGGGAGTTTAGGACACATCAACTTTTATCAGTTTATATAAATGACTTCGATGAAGCTCTGAAGCTGATATTTACTGATGATACAAAGATAGATAGGGAAGCACGTTACAAAGGGGACATAAGGAGGTTACAAAGGGATACGGACAGGTTGCGTGAGTGGGCATTTTGGCAGGAAAATTCTTAAAAAATGTTATTGAAATGGTGAGAGACTGTATAGCTCTGAGATGGCATCATTGTGCATAATTCCCAAAAGACTAGTGTGCAGGTATTGCAAGTAGTTAGATAAGCTGACAAAATGTTGCTATATATTGTTAAATAAATTAAATATAAAAGTAGTGTGGTCATGTTTCAGTTATATCAGGCATTGGTGAGACCACATCTGGAGTACTGGGTACAATATTGGTCACCTTATTTAAGGATGGATACAAATGCATTGGAAACAGTTCAGAGAATATTTACTTGACTGATACTTGGAATGGGCGGGTTGTCTTATGAGGAATAGGTGGAGAGGCTAGACTTGCATCTGTTGGAGTTTAGAGATGACTTGACTGATGCATGTCAGATCCTGAGTGGTTCTAAAGTTGGTGAAGAAAATGTTTCCACTTGTGAGGGAATCTAGACCTCGAGACTATTGTTTTAAAATGAGAAGTGGCCATTTAAGACAAAGATGACGTGTTTTTTTTTATCTCAGATGGTTGCAAGACTTTGGAACTCTCTTCCTCAAAGGGTAGTGGGATCAGAGCCCTTGAATATATCTAGGGCAGAAGTAGGTAGACTCTTGAAAAGCAAGGGGGTGAAACGTTACTGGGGGTAGACAGGAATGCGGAGTTGAGGTTACACTCAGATCAGCCATGATCTTATTGAATGGTGGAATGTGTCTGAAGGGCTGAGTGGCCTACTCCCTCTCCTAATGTGTTTGTTCATTATGTGAGGACAGGGAAAATTGCTATATTACATGGAATGACGGGTTCAATTGTGTCAGCAGCATTGTCTTGTGGCAGAATCATTAAAACCTGTCCATTCCTGCTGTTCAGGTCACTATTGAGAGAAGTTCTGGGAGTTCTCCCAGAAGCCTGGCCGAAATTCTTCCCTTCTCTCCATAATTCACCCCATGATCATCTCATGTGGTATCGTCACTACCAAGCTGCTTCTGTGGTTACGTCAAAATATTTACTGTACCAGTTGGGATAATTATTTACATCCAACATAGTCTGAAATATTGTGGTTTGGCAATAGGTGATCTAAATACATGTGTAGTAGGTTTTGCTGAGGGATTGGATGGGAATACTCAGAGAAGGGATTTCACTCAGCATGGGTGAGATCGCTTGCCAGCTCATTACACAATCATTAGCAAAGCGCTAGAACAGTTTGTTACATTTGAAAAATATAAACTGACTGAGCCCCACTTGCTTTACCTTTGAGTCCTTGGCCCAGTACAGAGTTCTCCCTCTCAGCTTGAAGTACCTTTTCTTCCACCTCTGGAATGAACTGGTCTGCTTCAGCAACAATCCTTCAATGATGCTTTTCTGGTTTAAAATAAAAAAGAATGCATGAGCAAACTGGAGAAAAGGTTTCATGCAGTATGAGCTGTGTTTGTTTGTGGTGTGACACAGTGTTCCTCTCTGGGCTGTGTTACAGTTGTGGGGCAAAATGCCCAGCAGTTCCACTTACTGCAGTGGAGTTGTTTTTTTTATTTTAAACATGAACGTTATTCATAAAATATATATATACAAGAAATACAAAAACGGTGTGCAGTTTTCTTTACATTCATAGTGTTGTCAAATCTATACATTATTGTGTCATCAGATTAATACATTCTATGTACAAAGCACCAAAGCCACTCATGTGGCCTTTTTGAACAATACACAAATTAAGTGTTTGAAAGGCTGGTACACAGAATGAAGTCCCTCAGTGGCCAGTAGCAGCAGGACCTTAGACTGCAGTCCTTCCTCACAAAGCCTTTGAGTTGTCTGCACCAAGCTTAAGTGCATCCCTCAGCATGTACTCCTGCAGCCTGGAATGTGCCAAACAACAAACCCTTATGGACATCTCATTGTGCTGGAAGACCAGCTGACCAAAGTTCATCCTTCACTGAGTTGATTATCTTCCAGCAGCACTTGATGCTTGTCTCAGTGTGCATCCCTGGGAACATCCCAGAGACTAGAGAGTCCTCTGTTATGCAGTGGAGCTATTGAGTTGTAGCTCTCTGGGTTTTGAGTCATTTTTAGTCAATGTGAAGTAATACCAAATGACATAAAGAAAGTTTAGGCTGAATTTGCCTGTCTTTTTTTTTCTATACACATTGTGCAAATGTCGCAGTGCCCGAACACAAGGGCCTGCACATCTCCACATTTTGTAATAAGTTCCTTGTAAGAAAAGAAAGCAATACAGAATAAGTACAAGGGATGGCAGGGTAGGTTTGACTAGGTTAATCTCACATTGATTCTATTCCATCCAGGACAGTGCTCATCCTTCTGGAGTTTGGTTGGAGAGATTCCAGAATAACTGAAACATTAGATGTTTTGAATATGAAATAAGGATTCCATCAAAACCCAGGGCAGGGACAGCAGAGGTTAGATAAAAAATAAACATCCCAGTACACTCTCCCATCAAATAGTCCCAGGTCAGGGACAGCATGGGCTAGATAAAAGAACATAGAACATGGAACATAGTACAGCACAGAACAGGCCCTTTGGCCCACAATGTTGTGCTGACATAGCTAATACCTCCTATCTACAGAATGCCCATATCCCTTTATTTTCCTCTCATTCATGTGCCCATCCGAGCCCCCCTTAAAAGCTCCCAAAGAATTTGCCTCCACCACCCTATCAGGCAACGCATTCCAGGCGTCCACCACTCTCTCAGTAAAAAACGCACCCCTCACGTCTGTTCTGAACCTACCCCCTCTCACTTTAAATGCATGCCCTCTGGTATTGGATCACTCAAAAATGGGAAAGAGATATTGCTTGTCTACCTTATCTATGCCCCTCATAATTTTATACACTTCCAACAGATCACCCCTCAGCCTCCATCGCTCCAGAGAAAAGAGCCCAAGTTTGTCCAGCTTCTCCTGATAGCACATGCCCTCTAATCCAGGCAGCATCCTGGTAAAACTCCTCTGCACCCTCTCTAAAGCCTCAACATTCTTCCTATAAAGAGGTGACCAGAATTGCATGCAATACTCTAAATGCGGCCTAACCAGAGTTCTATAGAGATTCATCATAACTTCTTGACTCCTATACTCAATACCTCGCTTAATAAATGCAAGCATTCAATAAGCCTTCTTAACCACTCTGTCTACCTGTGTAGCCACTTTCAATGAGTCATGGACGCACCCCAAGGTCTCTCTGCTCTTCAACACTGTTAAAGGTCTTGCCCTTAAGAGTGTACTGCTTCTTGACATTAGTCCTACTAAGGTGCAACACCTCACATTTATCCGGGATAAACTCCATCTGCCATTTCTCTGCCCACATCTGCAACTGATCTATATCATGCTGTATCCGTCACCAGTCTTCTACACTATTCACAACTTCACCAATCTTGGTATCGTCTGCAAATTGCTAACTCATTTATCAACATACTCATCCAGGTCATTTATGTACATCACAAACAGCAGAGGTCCCAGTACAGATCCCTGCAGAATACAGGCAAGGATGCATTCAGTAAGTGGAAGGCCTTCAAAGGCGAAATTTTGAGAGTGCAGAGTTTGCATGTTCCTGCCAGGATTAAAGGCAAAGCAAACAAGCATAGGGAACATTGGTTTTCAAGGGATATTGGCGATCTGGTTAAGAAAAAGAGAGAAGTGTATAGCAGGTATAGGCAACTAGGAACAAATGAGGTACTTGAAGAGTATAGGAAAAGTAAGAAAATACTAAAAAAGGAAATCAGGAAGGCAAAAAGAAGACATGAGGTTGATTTGGCAGATAATGTGAAGGTGGACCCGAAGGGTTTCTACAAGTATATTAAAAGGATAGTAAGGGACAAAATTGGTACCCTAGAAGATCAGAGTGGTGGCTATGTGTGGAACCTCAGGAGATACAGGATATCTTAAACTGTTTTTTTGCATCAATATTTAGTCAGGAAACTGGCATAGTGGATATGGAAGGAAGGGAAACAAGCAATAGTGTCATGGAACATATAGAGATTAAAGAGGAGGACGTGCTTGCTGCCTTACAGCGAAAAGGTAGATAAATCCCCCGGGCCTGATAAGATATTTCCTGGGACATTGAGAGAGACTAGTGTAGAAATTGCAGGGGTCCTGGCAGATATACTTAAAATGTCCTTAGCCACAGGTGCAGTGCTGGAGGACTGCAGGGTAGCTCATGTTGTTCCATTGTTTAAAAAAGGATCTAAAAGTAAACCAGGTAATTACAGGCCGGTGAGTCTGACATCAGTAGTGGGTAAATTATTGGAAGGTGTTCTGAGAGATCGGATATACAAGTATTTGGACAGCGCAAGGCTGATTAAGGACAGTCAGCATGGCTTTGTGCATGGTAGATCGTGTTTAACGAATCTTGTAGAGTTTTTCAGGGAGGTTACCAAGAAAGCAGATGAGGGAAAGGCTGTGGATGTTCTCTACATGGACTTTAGTAAGGCCTTTGACAAGGTCCCACATGGAAGGTTAGTTCAGAAGATTCAAACACTAGGTATCCATGGAAAGGTTGTAAACTGGATTTGAAATTGGCTATGTGGGAGAAGACAGAGAGTGGTAGTGGATGATTGTTTCTCAGACTGGAGGCCTGTGACGAGTGGTGTGCCTCAGGGATCTCTGCTGGGGCCATTGTTGTTTGTTGTCTATATCAATGATCTGGATGATAATGTTGTAAATTGGATCAGCAAGTTTGCTGATGACACTAAGATTGGAGGCGTAGTGGACAGCGAGGAAGGCTTTCAAAGCTTGCAGAGAGATCTGGACCAACTGGAAGAACGGGCCAGAAAATGGCAGATGGAATTTAATGCAGACAAGTGTGAGGTGTTGCATTTTGGAAGCACAGATCAAGGTAGGACATACACAGTAAATGGTAGGGCACTGATGAGTGCAGAGGAACAAAGGGATCTGGGAGTTCAGATACATAATTCCCTGAAAGTGGCATCACACGGTAGACAGGGTTGTAAAGAGGCTTTGGCATCCTGGCATTCGTTAATCAAAGTATTGATTGGGAAGTTGGGCTGTTATGGTGAGTTTGTATAAGACATTGGTGAGGCCAAATTTGGAGTATTGTGTGCAGTTCTGGTCACCTAACTATAGGAAGGATATCAGTAAGATTGAAAGAGTGCAGAGACGATTTACTAGAATGTTGCCGGGTCTTCAGGAGTTGAGTTACAGGGAAAGATTGAACAGGTTAGGACTTTATTCCTTGGATCACAGAAGAATGAGGGGAGATTTGATAGAGGTTTACAAAATTATGAGGGGTATAGACAGGGTGAATGCAAGTAGGCTCTTTCCACCTAGATTAGGAGAGATAAGTATGAGAGGACATGGCTTTAGGATGAAAGGGGAAAGGTTTAGGGGGAACATTAGAGGGAACTTCTTCACTCAAAGAGTGCTGGGAGTATGGAACGGGCTGCCATCTGATGTAGTAAATGCGGGCTCACTCTTAAGTTTTAAGAATAAATTGGATAGATACATGGACGGGAGAGGTCTGGAGGGTTATGGACCGGGTGCAGGTAAATGGAACTAGCGGAATAACGTTTTGGCACAGACTAGAAGGGCTGAATGGCCTGTTTGCTGTGCTGTAGTGTTCTATGGTTCTAACAATACTGCTCACAGGTCTCCAGCCTGAATAAGTCCCTTCAACCACCATCCTCTGTCTTCTACGGGCAAGCCAGTTCTGGATCCATACAGTCAATTCTCCACTGACCCCATGCATCCAAACTTTCTTGATTAACCAATTATGTGGGACCTTGTCAAATGCCTTACTGAAGTCCATATAGATGACATCCACAGCTCTGCCTTCATCAATCTCTCTCATCACCTTGTCAAAAAACTCAACCAGGTTAATAAGACTTGGATTGTTTTCTCTAGAGCTTCGGAGGTTGAGGGGGCGACCTGATAGATGTATTTAGAATTATGAGAGTTGATAGATAGAGTAGATAGTCAGTGTTTTTCCTAAGGTGGAAATGTCAAACACTGGAGGTCATAGCTTTAAGGTGAGAGGAGGAAAGGTTAAAGGAGATTAATGAGGCAAATTTTTTATATAGAGAGTTCTAGGTGCCTGGAATGCGCTACCAGATGAAGAGGTGGAAGCAGATATGGTAACAACGCTTAGGAGGCCTTTAGATAGATATACAAACATGCAGGGAATGGAGGGATATACACCATGTGCAGGCAGATGTGCAGTTTAAATTGGGCATCGTGGTAGGCACTGACATTGTAGGCTGAAGGACCTGTTCCTTTGCAGTACTGTTCTGTGTTCTATCTTCCATGTTCTAAGTTCGTTGTCCTATTTAATATTCTCATGGAAGGGCCAGCATGGGTTATACAAAAAGTAAAGTCCCAGTACACTGTCCCATCAAATAACTAAAAAGCAGGGACCGCACTGTTCTGGTCACACTACAGCCCATCTTTAGGCACCCAACGTGAGAGGGGGACAGGTTGTCAAGAGACCTCTGTCGGTCTGTGCCTGGACCCAGACAAGGTGACCATCCAAGGTCAAGGTAGTGGAACATCAAGATGCCTCTTCATGCTAACTGACTGCCACTCTCTGAGTTACATGAATGTCCTGGTTTTCCTGGACAGGACGCATGTGGGTTCACTGGGATCTAGAATGTGAACAATTCCTATATTCCATGGATAGAATTTAATTTTTTTTAAAGTTGTAATTAAAGAAAAAAATCACCAGCACAATGCAAAACGCTCAACACAAGAGACAATATCCAATCATCAGCTCATCAAGTGTATGCTTGTAACAAAGTCAAGCATAAAGACGGCAGTAAGATATACCTGTGCCATCATAACTTGTATTGCTGTAGCACCTTCAGTGTTGTAAAACCTTCCTGGATGCTTCATTTGAGAGGAATAAAGCAAGGATTTACACAAAACCACATTTAAAGATGCAAATTTAGACTCAGAAGCTGATTTTAAGCAGGTCAAAGATTCATACAACATGGAGATAGACCCTTCAGTCCACCATGTCCACACTGACCCCCACGCTTCAATTTATACCAACTCCATTTTATCCCTAACACACTAGGGGCAACTTAGAGTGGCTAATTAATCCCTGCACCCCTTTGCGATGTGTGAGGAAACTGGAACACCCAGGGGAAACTCACGCAGTCACAGCGAGGACATACAAACTCCACACAGACAGCAGCAGAGGTCAGGGTTGAACACAGGTCACTGGAACTGTAAGGCAGCAGCACTACTAACTTCACCTCCAGGCCACCCTGATGTTTTTACTGTCACTGAAAGCTTTTTCCTTCAATTGAAGTGCCTGGGCAATTTTGTGACTTCTACTAAACTTCCGTGCATGGGATTTATGCTTTGAATGTAGCCCGTTAATGGGATCAGTATAAAATGAATTTGACTCAAATCTGACTAAGGGCACATGGTCTAAAACTCACCCCAAATGACAGTCAGTGGACTGCCTCACCAGGGAACTATAGGGCAACAGACAGTTACAACACAAAGAAGGTGCAGTCAAGCTCATGCCATGCATTGGAGACACAAGAGACTACAGATGCTGGAATCTGGAGCAACAAACAATCTGCTGGAGGAACACAATGGCTCAAGCAGCATCTATGGGAGGAAAAGAATTGTTGAGGTTTCAGGCTGAGACCGTGCATCAGGACCTGCAGGAGGCAGGCAGACAGGAGGACACCACTGATAGAGGGCTTCGACTTGAAATGTTGACAACTTGCTTCCCCCCACAGGTGCTGCTCGACTCACTGAGTACCTCCAGCAGATTGTTTGTTGTTCATGCAGTGGAAACTTCAGAATGAAGCAAAACTGAACAAGGGTCCTCACCCACCTAAAACAAAAACAGAAAATGCTGTAAAAACTCAGCTGGTCAGTCTGCATCTGTAGGAAGAGAAACGGGGTCAATATTTCAGGTTGTCAGAATTGAACTTCATCTTGTACATCTCTTGGATCGACCCAGCACCAGAGATAACTGGACAAAAGATGACTTTATATCACAGTATACAAGACTGACTCTATATCACAATGTATATGGCGACAATATGGTGGTCACTTAAAATCGAGATGTGTATGAAATCCTTCTTGCAGGAGGTGGCGAATCTCTGGAACTCTCTACCCAATAAGTAGAGAGGCTGGATCATAGGGGGGTATGTAAAGAATAAGTAGATAAATAAATGTTTGAAAGCGGGGGGAGTTGAGGGCTGTGGGGAACTAGCACAGAAGAGGAGTTAAGGCCTGAGGCCAATCAGCCATGATCATCTTGAAGGGTGGGTCAGGTTTGAGGGGTCGAGTGGCCTACTCCTGTTCCTTTGTTTCTGTTCATGAGGCCTTGTATAAAGTGTGGAAATCTGTGACAGTATTGTGGGGCAAACATTTCAATGTATAAGAGTGAAGCTGTTGTTGTTGAACAGACAGCTGATTCTTTCTGCATTGTTGTCAGTGACTGTGAACAATGAGAGCCAAGATCTGTGCTTCAGCCGTCAGGAATTTTCACGGTTCTGTTTACAGTAGTTGGGTACATATACACAGCAGACTACATCACTCACTGCCCATAATAAGCTGCTCTTTAAACACAGATGCGAAACATCTGATGTAAAAATAGCAGCTCTGTCTAAAAATAGATGAGAAGCCAGTGTGAGAGCCTGCCCTCTATTTGCTCTCTCATGGGCTGCTTTGATAGGCATGTTTACTTCAGACATTGCTGTCCTCTACAGACACGCCCTCTATTTGAAGCAGCTCTGCTGCAACTCCTTCCTTGTAATGTTCTGCATTCTTCTATTTTCTGCTCTACAATTTCACAGCTGCCTTACTAACTTTACACTACTTTCTCTGAGAATAGTCGCACCAACAGGAACACTCATTTTTTAAGCTCTTGTGGTGTTTCCTAACCAGCAGGACAGAGCAGGCCTGGATTTAAAGTTATATCCTGGAACTCACCATGTTACCACTCACTCCCCACCCCCACACCCACCAAACCACCTCTCCCACCCCACAAAGCCCCACCTGTGGTAAAGTCTGTGGGGTACATGTTGGCCTCATCAGTCACCTCAGTACCCACAGTCCTGGAATGGAAGCAAGTCATCCTCAACCTTGGACCTTAGAGCCACGAAAGTACTTCCAAGCAGAGTCACTGTCAACCTGTGCTCAGCAAGATCCAACAGACAGCCACTCAATCTCAGTGATGCTGACTGAGGTATCAGCATTGGAGAGAGAACCACCCCCACCTTCACTCGCCTCCCAAAGAGACCCAGGGTATCTTGTCCACCAACCTGAGATGGCAAACAGGGCCACAGGTTTGCCCGTCATTCAAAGCAAGTTACCTCTGGAAGTGTGCTGGTGAAGCATCAGCCTGGATTAGTTGCTCAGGGCTCTGGAGTGGGGCATCTGGAGTTCCCAACAACCGTCATCAGCAGCAGGCACTACCAAGTGGGCATGGGTAGTGGTGAGGCAGCCTCACTGAGAAAAGAAGGACATCCTTCTGGACAATAAGGAGTGAACAGCAGACTGTGTCTGTGAGTGCGGAGCAAAGGGTAGCTGGTATTATAATCCCTGTTTTATGCAGCTGCTGTTTGACCTAACCACAGAATGTTGGCAGGGTCATGATCTGATTAAAGTCCATGAACTCCTAAACTTCACAGTCCCCACCCACTATACTGGACAGAGGAGCTCCTCCCAGTCAATGTGCTGAGCTTTAGCATTGCTTTCTGTTTACGGGAAGAGATGTTACAACAGTGGCTGGGTTCTAAACTTGTTTAACCCTTTCAATATGTGCATTGGAAACAGAAACTACTTATAGCTTACGAAGAACTACAGGGCATTAGCCGAAGTGCTCAGAGGTATGGAATTTGGTCAGGGTCAGGCTCCATCCCCATTGAATACAGCTGTCCATCAAAGGGGGTTTATCCCTCCCAGGCATGAGGTGATTGCTCAGTGCCATCCCCTCACCCCACAACCCATCAACCCTTGCTCTAGACCACCATCCAAGCCCAAACCTCAATGCACAGCACGAGAAGAGTCACAGATAGCTCACCACAAGAAGATTAGATGCACAGCTTGCAAACTTCATCAAAGCTGCAGAAATGAATGGAAATATTTGTGGTTAATACCTTCACGTATCACCAAAGTAGCATTATGGTTACTGCATAGCATATCCTGCTTGCTAAATATTTTCCAAATAAGTCAGCCTTGACTTAATGGTGGAGTTCTAGTGTTGTTACAGAGCATGGAGTCAAAGAGTTGTTTTCAGCACTGAAATGGGCCCCTTGGCCCGCCACTTCTACGTCAACCTTTTTGCTCATCCACATGAATCCCATTTTTGTGTATTAGGTCCATATCTGAATAGGCAAGGCATAGGTTTCTGAATAAATGCATATTAAACATAGTAATTGTATCTGATTCCACCACCTCCTCTGGCAATGCATTCCATTCTACCACTCTCTGTGTAAAACAACTTACCTATCAGATGCCCTTTAAAGCTCCTTTCTCTCACTGTAATTCTGTGCCCTTTTGTTCTTTGATACCCCTACCATGGGAAAAAAATCTTGACTATCTACCTTGTCTTTTCCTCTCCCATAACTTTACATATTTCTATCAGGTCACCCCTGAGCTTCCTTCACTCCAGAGAAAACAAACCCAACCTATCCAATCTCTCCTCAGAACTGGTGTCCTCCAATCTAGGCAACATCCTGTTGAATTTCTCCTGAATTCTCTCCAGCTTATCCATCCTATAGTGTGGTGACCAGAACCACACACAATACCGCAAGTGAAGAATAACCATTGCTCTGTAAAGTTGGAACATAATCTCCCAACATTTATATTCTATGCCTTAATCTATGAAGGCAAGCAAGTCATATGCCTTCTTCATTACCCTATATACTGTACCTGTGTGGCCACTGTCAGGAAACTATGGACTTGAATGCCTAAGTCCCTCTGTTCTTCAACATGCCTGAGCACTCCACCCTGAATTGACTTCACAAAATTTATCATCTTGTACTTGTCAGGATTAAATATTATCTGCCAATGCTTCACTCAACTTTCCATTTGACCTAAACCCTGCTGCAGCCTTTGACAGCTTTTCTCACTGTCCACAACACCACCAATTTGTTGATGCTACCTTTTGGCTGAGACTTTACACTGAGCCCCGTCTTCCCTGTCAGAATATCTATTCCATGGCAATGCTAACACAAAAGCAGAGAGTTCTCCCTACGATCCTGGCCAATATCTTTCCCACAACCATCACAAAACACAGATTACCTGGTACGCTGGATAACGCAGTAAGAAAACTGGGAGCTGCATTTAATTCCAAGTTACCACACTTCAAAAGCATATCTTTACTGTAAATGATTTGCAGTGCCCAAGGTTGTGAAATAAGCTGTAAATGTGAATTCTGACTGTTTTAATGGTTTGAGGTGCATAGTACAAGACATCAGCGAGGGTGTGGGGGGTGCACGTCAGTGTGAGAGTGTATTGATCATGGACCTATCCTGGGTGAGGGTTAGAAGGTGTTTTATCATTGAAAATCAATATGAGAAGGGAGGGAGGGTATCCTAGTTCTGAGATAGTGAGAAGACATCATATACAAGACCTGGCAGGTATTATGCATTAAGGGACCACTTGCGCAAGCTATATGATCACAATGTTTGCAATAATAACTAAGCAAATAAAATAACTACAGGACAGCGGAGAGGAAATGAAAACCTTTTACTGAGATATTTACAGCAGCTGCTCATTATTGGCATACATTCTATATTTAGAGATCTGTCCCAATTGAAGTGACTCATACTGTGTCTTCTTTGAAATCATAGATATAATCAAACAGGTTAGGCACAGAGTAAAGCTTGTTCTACACATTCCCATGAAGCACTTTCAGGGCAGAGACTGCTCAACCTCCTTTGTCAAGCTGCCATTCATAGCTCAGTCAGCAGGCTGTCAAGGGTTCCACCTGAGCCAACTTCCGAGCCTAGAAGAGGGGCAGGCTGTTGGCTCGGGTGTGCTCAGATGTCCCAAGAGAGGGATCATGTGGTGTCCACTGGCTATCTGGAGGCCTTCCAAGACCAATGGGTGCTACAGGGGCTGGAGTGCATCCTGCACAAGAATGGCAATGTTTTAATTTGATGCATATTTTGTAAATACCAAACTGACAATGATTTAAATATTGTAAATATGTTAAAAAATCTTTTTAAATATGACGGGCTATTTACATGTTCAGATGATATGAAAGAAGGTAGAGTTGTGGATAGTGAGGAAGGTTGTCAATGGATACAGCAGGACATCGATCAGTTGGAAACTGAGCAGAGAAATGACAGATATAGTCTAATCTGGACAAGTGTGAGGTGTTACCTTATGGGAGGTGAAATGCAAGAGGAAAGAATACAGTAAATGGCAGGACTCTAGGAGCTTTGATGTATAAGTCCATAGTTCCCTGAAAATGGCAACACGTGGATAGGGAGACAAAGAATGCATATGGCATGCCTGCCTTCGTCAGTCGGGCATTGTATAAAAATCAGAAAGTCACATCGCCACTGTATAATATTTTATTAGGCTATATTTGGAGTATTGTATGCAGACTTGTCACCACAATACAGGAAAGATGTGGAGGCTTTAAAGAGGATGCAGAAGAGGTTCACCACAGTGTGCCTGGATTGGAGAGTATGAGCTATCAGGAGAGGATTGACAAGCTTGGATCTGGAGCACTGGAGATTGAGGGGCTACCTAAATGAAGTAGATAAAATTATGGGAGGCATAAATAGGGTAGATTGTCAGAGTCTTTTTTCCCAGGTTGGAAATGTCAAAAACTAGAGGGCATAGGTTTAAGATGAGAGAGGGAAAGTTAAAAGGAAATTTGTGAGGCAAGTTTTTTTGTACATAGAGAGTGGTAGATGCCTGGAACGTGCTGCCAGGGGAGGTGGTAAATGCAGATAAGATAGCAATGTTTAAGAGGTATTTAGATTGACTAATGAACAGGCAGGGAATAGAGAAAGATGGACCATGTACAGGCAGATAGGATTAGTTAGATTGGCATCATGGTCGATGCACACCAGGTGGGTCAAAAGGCCTGTGCTATACTGTTCTATGTTCTATGTTAGATACAGAGTATAACTCTCTCTGCACTGTCTTGTCATACACTCCCAAGACAAGTACATCACAGGTTAAATAGAGGGGAAGGCTCCCTCTGCACTAGCCAGTCAGACACCTCGCCCCACCCCCACCCCAGGGCAAGTACAGCACAGGTCGGTTACAGCATTAGGTTTGGTCCACACAGAACAAAACAATTTGTGTAGACATCTTGGATTCTGGTAATGAGAAGATCCTGAACATTGGCCTGGTATAGTTCTGTGCCTTGATGTTTCGCCGTAACAAAACAAAATGTATACTTTTCAAACAGAAACATAGAGAGTGAAGCTCCTACTTGCTGTCCGACAGGCTGGCTTTGACCCTTCATACATCCAACTTCATCTTCACACAATATCCAGCTGGGGGGCAGCCTGGGTAGAGATACTTTACACAAAATGCACCAGGTGCACAGAAGTTGGTAGTGAGACAAATATAAAGCACACAGGGCTGTGCAAAGGACTATTGAGTCCCACAGCTGCTATTCAATGGTTAAGTCTTTCTGCTGCAAATCTCAACAGTCAAACCACCAGCATAAACCCCAGTTTATGAGCCACACTCAGCTTCATCTATTTGTGCAAAGATCTACCTCAGAGTGTTCCCAAGAAACACAGCCGGCAGGGAGGAGCAGTGGCATCAAGAGTGCAATGGGAAACAGATCATGGCCTTGGCCCCTTGCTAGCATGCAAAACAGGTGCTGACTAGAGTAACTGACTGAATTAAAATAAAATAATTGGACTGCCTTTCCTCATCACAAGGGGTTAATGCATGACTTCAGAGTGAAACTGACGGATCCAGGAGGTGATTCAACAATAATGCCAACACTTTGTGCGACATTGCTAAACAGCTTCTAGTGAGTCAGCAGCTTTGCATCTCTTCACACTTTTACTTACATTGCTCAATCATAAGAGACATTAAATTGAATCATTTGCTCTCACCTTTTTCCATTATGTTTGCATTCAGTCAAACTAAACTTAAATGTAAAGCAGCAAATCACAATCACAACTCACTGTTTTGAGAAAGCACTGGGGTTCAAATAGCTGAGTGCTAGATCTTTGTCTATCTAATCTTTCACACAGAAATTAACAGACCCAACAGACCCAGAGAAAGCAATGGTTTGGTGATACGTGTTCCAACCATTTGGATGGAAAAAGGAAGACATTGGTAACTAACACTACAAGGCTGATTAGCGAGTGCTACTGGATATCTGAAATGTGACCTGCAGTCCCACGTCCTTCAAGAAACCTTGTAACCACCCATAATAAGCCCACATCAAGTTATCAAAGAGAGATAAAGGGAGAAATATCAGCACTGAACTCCAGGTCAGGTATACTGAGAATGTAGCTGAAAGCACTTTTGCAGCAAGAGATGGAGGAGAGAGTAGTGGGGGAATGTGGAAGGTGGTGGGAAACTGCACCATTGTATGGAGGCTGTAGACAGCTAGAGCCAGGCACAGGAGCTCTGGACTGTGGTGGGCCAATTCATGATTCTTGGGATGTGGAACATTGGGCAGTGTCTCTTCCCCACCCCCAGAAGTTCACGGGACACAACAGTGAGATTGAACTTTCTTTCCTCAGCAGAAGCCCTCAGGAAGTGAGTCTACGAACTTGATTTACCACCTTGTCGTACCTTCCCTCCCAAGAGCCCTGCTCCCTTCTCTGGGTCACTTCCATGGGACACCAGGCAACAGATTTCCATAACTCATATGGTAAAATCATGGAATGTTTACAGCACAGAAGGAAGCTATTCAGCCCATCTAGCCTGTACAGGCTTAATGCAAGATCAATCCAGCAGGTCCCACTGGCTTGTCCTGCAAATTCCTTGCTTTCAAATGCTTATCCAGCTTCCAGTTGAATGATACAATTGAATCTATCTCCACCACTCCCACCCTGCAGTGCATTCCAGATCCCAACCACTTACTGCATAAAATAATTTTTCCTTGTGTCAATTTTGGTTCTTCTACCAATTATCTTCATTCTATGCCCCCCGGTTCTTTATCCCTCCACCAATGGGAACAGTTTCTCTCCATCTACACCCTTCATGATTCAAGTATCTCTATCAAATCTCCTTTCAACCTTTTCTGACCCAAGGACAGAGCCATCCATTCAGAGAATGAAAGTCCTTTATCACTGGAATCCTTTTGATAAATAGAATAAGAAAACATTATAAATCCTCAGCAGATCAGGCAGCATCAGTGGGGAGAGAAACAGAGCTAATGTTTCAGGTCCACAACCTTTCTTCATTACCAGGAAAAGTTAAAAATGAAACCATGTTTTAAGTTGCAGAGAAGGCGCAGGGGTAGAGAGAACAGAGGGAATGTCTGTCATAGACCCCACCCACTCGGGACATTCTCTCTTTTCTTCCTTCGGGTAGCCTGAGGGCACATACCACCAGACTTAAGGACAGCTTCTACCCCACTGTGATAAGACTATTGAACAGTTCCCTTATACAATGAGATGGACTATGACCTCACGATCTACCTTGTTGTGACCTTGCACCTTATTGCACTGCACTTTCTCTGTACTGTTATTGTTTTTACCTGTACTACATCAATGCACTCTGTACTAACTCAGTGTAACTGCACTGTGTAATGAACGGACCCATACGATTGGTTTGCAAGACAAGTTTTTCACTGTACCTGGGTACAAGTGACAATAATAAACCAATACCAATACCAATAGGGTTGAGATCTTCAGGAGAGAGTGAAGAACATAATTGTCCCTTTGTTCTCCCCACCCTTCCTATGGTGAAACATGATGGATGTGTACAATGGTGCCAGCATCTCTGCTCCTCTGCCGTCTGGTGGGGGAGGACATAGCCAGGAACACTGAGAGCTGGGACTTTAGCTGAAGCAGGAGAGTCCTGAGCAGGGCTTTCTCTCTTGGAGTGTGGGATTACCCCAACAATGTAAAAATGGTAGGCAAACACCTCTGCCCCAGAAAGTGATGCCTCAGAAGGTCTCCAAGCACTTCAGCAGAAGTATTTGATTCCAACATAATCAGACGTGGTAAAGATGTTTGAATGACACTGTGTACCATAGCTCCCCAGAGTACAGGCCATCCCCAGGTAATGACTGGGTTCTGTTTTACAGATGTTCAAGAGATATGGAGGAATTTAAGATAGAGGGATATGTGGGAGGAAGGGGTTAGACAGTCTTAGGAGTGGTTTGAAGGTCGGCACAACATGGTGGGCCGAAGGGCCTGTATTGTGCTGTGTTGTTCTATGGTTTTATGGTTGATTTTGTCAGTAAGTCAGAAAATACATAGAATTACTTGATATGGTAACCATACCTTCACAGTATTGTAATGAATGGCATGAAAAGCACATAAGACTGACAAGAAAGAACAATTTCTAAAAGTGGAGAGAGAGAGAGGAAACTGGTACTGCCATTTGTAGGAATAAATGTATGTACTTAAGTCAGACTTTGTAATTTAATAATATTGTGGGAGATAATTTGAAAGTAGGGTTGTCCATAAGTAGGTTGTTCATAACCCAGAGATGGCCTGCATACATTTACTGAGGCAGGAAGCAGGTATTGACAGCCAGGAGACCTCTGGTTGGTTAATACTTCAACAGGAGTATGGGAAAACAAGAAAAGTTAACAATAACCTCTGCCTTTGATCTAATGTTACCAGAAAGAGAAGTCAACCAAGGACTGGGAAAATTTTGGAATGCAGTCAAGGATGGCCAAGGGACGATAGAATACATGAGTGGTTAGTGTAGCTGCCTCATGGCTCCAGAGATGGGTTCAGTCCTGACGTCTGTTGCTGTCTGTGTGGATATTGCATGTTACTCTTCCTGTGACTGCATGGGTTTTCCCTGGGTGCTCTGGTTTCCTCCCACATCACAAAGACATGTGGGTTGGTAGCTTAATTGATTGCTGTACATTGTCCCTCATTTAGCAGGATGGGTGGGGTGGAGGAGTTGGTGGGGAACGTAAGAGGAAAAATGGGATCAGAGTAGGCTTAGTATGGGCACAGAGTAGATGTGCTGAAGGGCCTGTTCCACGCTGTAAGACTCTATAGATCGTGTTTAAACAGCCTCTCTGTGCCCCTGCATAAGGAGCAGTGGGTGATTCACAGTGGGTGAATAAGATGAAAGCAGGAAATCCACACCCTTCCACACTCTGCTTAAACATGCGCTTTCAGGTCAGAGAATCATGGAGTCACACAGCACAGAAACAGGCCTTTTGGCCCACTGAGTCTGCCCCAACCATCAACCATCCATCTACACTATGCCTCTCTTCTCATTTTTCCTCTCACTTCCCCATCAACTTTGGAATCATGATGTTCTCACTTTGAGCATACAGCCCAGGCACAGTGTAGTTCTGAAGGGATGTCATACAGTGGAGGTGCCATCTTGCAGACAGGACTTTAACTGAGGGCCCATTTGTCCTCTCAATTATAACTAAAAGTTCCTAAGGTGCTGCTCAATGAGAGCAATATAATATCTCAACCAAAAAATTAAAATTACTTGGGCATTCATTTCATTGTTCATTTAGATTTTAGCTACACAGTTTTTGGCTAATTAATTTGTTGCATTATAACAGTAATTACAATGTAAAATGTACTTGCTAGGCTGCAAAGTCTTCTTTGACTTTCTGAAGTGGTTAGATGTCCTATATGAATGCATGCTCCTCCTTTCTCTAAATCATTGATGTGAACAGACATTGGGGATGAGGTTACAATAAGTAATATATTGCCCACACATTCTGCTGCAGGATGCCCATGGGTGAACAGAAACTCTAGTCTGGGTGACGATCTGATCTGAAGGCTGAAAAAGGTGACCCTAGATTTCCTCTAAGCAGCTTAAAAGGTGCCTGAAGGAGGGAAGTTTGGAGCTGCTGTCATGAGCTAAGCAAAGCAGTCATTGGCTAGAAGACAAATAGCTTAACCGCATTGTAAAGGGAAAGCTTCAAGGCATTTATCATGCCAGCATTACCAAGATAGCAGTGGTGGGTGTGGTGGGTTAATGAGTGATCCTCCACAAACCTGCCTTCCAATGCTTTCTCGTGTCTTTTTAATCAGAATTGAGACAACTAAAAATGGAGCTCCAGAGGCAGACGCCTCAGAAAAAACTTACTAAAAATAACCCTGAAAGTTCCAAAAACAGATTTGAGAAGTTCTTTGATAACCGTCTTCCGCCTTCATATGGCAATTTCTTGGCTGCTGGAATGTAGCTGTTTAAATGAATGAATATCAGGGAGGGCACATTCCCAATGAGAACTTTGGAATATTCTGTGAATTCCTATTGTAAAAACAACAATGCACATTTATGGAGCTCCTTTAATATTCCAAGTCAAAAAAGTGACACCAAACTGAGGACACATTTGTACTTGTGTCTGAAATCTTGGTCAAAACGGTAGGCTTGAAGCAGCAACTCAAAGGAGAAGGGATGGAAGTGCTTCTGGAGAGAATTCTGAAAGTCCAGTTTCAACAATGGGTTGTGCACACAGGGGTTATATTAGATTGTAATGGAGCTATAAAGTTTTCAGTACTTGATGAGAACATCTAGAATGACCAATTACAAGCTCATTAAGAGCATAATATGGATCAGATTCAGTGAGGCCTGTATTTACTCAGTCTCACTCCTGTTTCACTGCCTCACTCTATTCTCCGGCATCAGAAGTAATGGAGTCAGACAAGTTGCCCACTCTGTCCTGCTTGGTTGTGTGTTGCATTGAACCCTTTGCTGAATCCATCAGGAAGGATGCAGGCATAAGAAGGGTGACAATGCCAGGCAGTGGAGGCATTCAGAAAAAGCCTCATGTACACAGACAGATTAATCAGCATCTACCATTAGGTTGAACTGGCTTCGGGGACCAGAGTCAACTGCAGCAAGAGCGAGGCCATACTATTTGACAACTGGCCAAACCGAACTTCTGTCCCCCTTCACCAACAAGTCTGACAACCTGAAGGTGCTGTTGATCTGGTTTGGAGGAGCCACAGCATGCGGCAAGAATTGGCTGGAGTGCATAGGCAAGGTCAACAAAAGTTGATACTATGGGAGCAGTGTCCTTCTCGATGACAGGTAGGAACCTGGTGACTGGGTGCAAGGTGCTCTTGGTTTTGCTGATGTGTTGTAGAATGGGTTTATTTGGCATGGGCTGCTGCAGTGTGATGTGTCGTATGGTGTGGCATTCTGTGTTGTGGTACAGCAGATAATGAGTGGAAGACCCCACTCATGTGCCATGACAGTCACCTGAGCCAACTTCCATTTCTTCTGGGGATCCACGATGGTGTATGTCCAATGGGTCACGATGCACAAGTCTCCAGAATGGGGTATTGGACATTGAACAGTTTTCTGTTCATCCTGTAAATTAGCTCCGGGCCAGTGTTAAGTTTGTTGGAGGTGAGGTGTGGTACTTTGGCAAGAAATGTTGAGAAAAATGTCAGAAAGATGACAGAGCCTCAGCTGACCATAGTCTGTTCTGGGGTGGGATCAACAGTGGACCCATTGCTTAGAATCACAGCTTACATGCCATCATGCAGCAGACATAGAGTGGAGATGAATTTCTGAGAGCAGCCACAATGACAAGGATGCTCACAGGACTTCTCAGTGGACAGAGTCAAAGACTTCTGTGAGGTTAAAAAAACACATAAATAGTGGCTGGCGCTGCCTCCTGCACTTTCCCTGGAGTTGTCACCTTGTGGACTTTTTATCATCATTGTGAGATGCAGCTAAGGCCACTCACATTAAAGACAGTCTCAGCTGAGGAGTTCTTTGAAGCTTTCCTTCCAGAAGGCACTGACTGCCTCTCTGCCAGAGTCATAGAGTCATATAGTGATACAGCACAGAAACAGGCCCTTTAGCCCAACTGCTCCATGCCGATCCAGGTCCACATCCAAGCTAGTCCTATTTGCTAGCATTTGGCCCATAACCTTCTAAACCTTTCTTATCTATGTACCTGTCCAACTGTCCCTGATATGCTCTCCTTCATTCTTGCCTTCAGCAGGGTGGGGCCTTGGGTATTTCAGCCACACATGACCCTGACAATGCCTGTCATGGCTATGGACTAGAAGCTGGATACCCAGAACATCTTCCACTCACTATCTGCTGTACCACAATACACAATACCACACCATACAACACATTGCACTGCAGCAGCCCATGCCAAACAAACCCATTCTACAACACATCATACAACACCTGGAGAGCGCAGCTGGGGCCTTGGTTAGATGGCTAATGGAAAAGATATTTCTCTTCCATTGTAGTGTCACCCTAGATAATTGTACTCAGGTGTCTGGACTGGGGACTTGAACACAAACCTCCTAGGATATGCAAGCAAAAATAATGACAGCATGCATTCTGCACCACAAAAGTGCCAGGTACTACCCTTGAAATACAATGGCACTTTCATCACTGACCCACACCATCAATGTCTTTGGGTCTCCATCAATGTCCTGTTCACACCATCAATATCTTGTGGGTCACCATTGACCAGAAACTTGAGCAGACCAGACAAATAAACATTGTGATCACAAGAGAAGTTCAGATATTGGGTATCCTATGACTTGACTTACCAACTGACTTTCCAGATCCTTTCCACCATCTACAAGGCACAAGTTTGGAGTGAAATGGAATACTGTCCACCTGACTGGAGGAGTGCATCTCCAGTTCACTCCCAAGAAGCTCAAATCCTTCCAGGACAAATCAACCTGACACCCCCTCAATGACCCCTCAATATTCATTCTCTGCTACTGCACAATGGGTACAGTGTGTACTGCCTGCAAAATGCCCTGTAATTACTTGCCAGACTACTTCAACAGCACTTCCCAAACCTGCAACCTCAACCATCAAGAAGGACAAAGGCAGCAGATAAGGGGAAACACCACCTCTAACAGGTTCCCCTCTAACTCACACACTATAGTGATCCTTCACCATCACTGGATGATTCCTAAATCCTGGAACTCCCTGCCCAACAGTACCATGGGGCCAACTTTAACAGAAGGACTGTGGCACTTCACAAAAGGTGGTTCACTGGCACCTTCTCAAAAGCAATTATGGATGGGCAATAAATGCTGGCCTTATCACTGTAATCCAGACCCTGACAAGTGAGTGAACAAAAAGAAAATTGGTATGTTCCATGACATTCCAGAGGGTCATTAACAGAATTTTTAAACTGATGTTCTGCTGGATAGGAGTCAATGCAGAGCAGCAAGCAGAAAGGTGGCAGGTGAAGGGTTCTGTGCATTATGATATGGGCAGCAAGAGTTAGGAATGATTCCAAGTTTGTGGAAGTTGGAAGATTGGAGGGCAGTCAGAAAAGATTTGGAATGTTTGCATCTGAAGGAACAAAGGGGCAGAGGATGATTCCAGCAGCAGATGACTAAGAGAGAGAGAGAGAGAGAGAGAGAGAGAGAGAGAGAGAGAGAGAGATGGCTGGGCTATTGGGATGACTGACTGAGTGGATACGAGTGCAGAAGATCAAGTTAGTTTCAATCAGCATAATGAGTTTGTGCGGTTTGGCACAGCAAAAGTCAGTAACTAGGGAAGGTAGACACAGTCTGTGGATCGATGTTCCCACACTAACATACATTTCCTGCCATTCCCCTGCATTAATAAGCAGCAGGCCATTCACCTGTTCTACTGTATAACTCCAGCCTTACATGGTGTGAAACCTCCTTGCATTCCTTCCCCATAGAACCTAGCAATGAAGGAGGGCAATAAGGTTTACTTAATGCTCTCAGCAGACAAGTAGCAGGTGGTGAAGGGATTTGATCAAGCACATATTGCTGTTTCACACGTTTTTTTCTCACTCTTTCTCATTTCTGATGAAGTGTCTCAGACCTGATACATGAAATATCTCTCTTTCCATGGATGCTGCCTGAGTTCCTCCAGCAATTTCTGTTTATATCACAGTTCACAAGGAGCTGAAACTTCCATTCCCTGGGTCTGCATAGAATAAGCCCTAAAATATTCTGCCACATCACAAAAACCACATGACAAAATACCTTTTACATTCATTTCCAACTTTTAAACGTGGGAGTTCTCTCATCATCCTGAAGTCCTTACAGTCATCTTCAACAGCAATTCAGAATTTAAAATGCACTGCTACAAACTTATTGCCTTAAAACATACCAGTTTTCAACTACATCTCTATAACTCCCTCCTGATAGAAAATACATTTGAAAGCAAACAGCAGAATGAAATGTCAGCACCTTTGCTTTGCCCTCATTTCCTCATTTTACAATCAATTGACTCTGCCCGCCTGTCACAAGTGAAATCATTTTCAGAAACAATGCACGTTAATTCCTTTCCTTTGCATAATTATCTTTCACAAAGCAAATGAAAAACAAACACTGAACCTGTAAACTGGAGAGTCCATGTTGTCCATCTAAGTGCTGACAGCTTGTCTCCAACATCAATTAGAAGCGCAGCCTTCTTTCTTGCCCTTAGGGCCAGCAGCAGTTGAGTTAAATCCTCCACAAAGTATGTCTGTGGCAGGCAAGTGTGTGTGTGTGTGTGTGCTGGTGGGTTCAGGATTCTGTTAGAAGGGAGGTAAACTCATGGGACCATGCAGCCCAGGCATCTGGATGAGAGTTAGTGTGTCTGTCAGGAGTATGTTGTGGAGGTGAGAGTGAGAGGCTGAGCTCTAACTCAGGGTGCTGTGTGCTCCCTGTGTCTGTGAGAGAGTGTGATTGACTCTAGCAAAGGTTGGAACGTGTGGTAAGGCAGTCCCTGTGCATGTGTCGATGCATGGACGTGCTTCTGTCTGTTGGCAGTGCTGCGCGGAGAATCAAAAAACACTTCACAAAATTTCCAGCCTTGGATCTCTGAGCCAATTGGTTTACACACAACCAAAAGGGGCTGGGCCTCTGCACCTAAAATTTGGGTAATGAGGAAGTTGTTTGATACATGAGGGATAGGCTTTCAGGAAGAGAACAGAGGTTGTTGGGAAAGAGTGGGGAGACCTGCTGGGTGAGATAATTGACGTAATAGGAGGAGGAGACAGAGGAATGCAGGGAGATTGTGGCAGTACGAGGGGTCAGGTTACTGTCACAGGCTTGTCTAATTACAGTGCAAATATGCTCTTAAAATAGCCTGCTCAAATACGCGGAAGGAATAGGGAAGATGGAGCAGGGTAAAGAGAGGGAGAGAGATGTTTGTCTTCCGAATGCAGTGGAATCAAAGTTCCAGGATTTATAAATCTACATTTGCAGAATGTGTTCTTTACAAGTCCGTAAGTTCTAAAGAAGCCCATTGCAGTGCAGTATTATACATGTGCAACACAGGGAGCTGAGACAAAGTTTGCCTAGTTTATTCAAGGGTTCTCCAGAACTTTCCATACACAGTACTGTGGCCCAGACAGCAGTCAGCCACATGGGTAAGACTGCGGAGGACTGCAGTAAATTGAGACATCATTTGATGAGGGATCTTAACCTTGTAAGTTATGTCAGGTGGGCAATATACAGAAGTATGCAGTGGGTTAACCCTGTAAAGTCAGAAATACTGCTGCTACCATGCACAAGGTTTGGCAGCAAAAAGGCAGGTGAAACAGTGTAAAAACAAGATAGTACATATAAAACAAGAAAAGCAGCATCTGTCACTAGGGTATCAACTGCTTGTGTACACTCTAGCTAATCACTCAGTTCCCCACCTACATATACAGTATAGGTTCATTGAGAGATACACAGAGATCTACTGAGTCTGCAAAGACCATCAATCAGCCACATACACTAATCATATATCAATCCCATTTTATATTCTACCCACATTCTCTTCCACTCACCCCAGATTCCACCCCTTGCCTAAACACCAGGGCAATTTATAGTGGCCAACATGTACATTTTTGGGATATAGGAGGAAACCAGAGCACCTGGAGGAAACCAATGTGGTCACAGGAGGAACGTGCAAACCCCACATAGACAGCATCCGAAGTCCAAATCAAACCCAGATCTCTGGTGCTATGACACAGCAGCTCAATACTCCAGCAATTCTCACTGAGGTGCGTGCTGACAAACATCAGCGAAAAACTTTGGCCTCAGGAGACAGGGTAAAATAGTACTGAGTGGAACTTCATGTAATCTGCAGATAGGGCCCCATGGCACCAATATTCTGTCATATACAAGGTAAAGTAGACAATGGATCAGGCCTTGAATGTGGACGTCTGTGAAGTGAACTGTACCCCATTTGTTCTCCTGAGGGGAATGGCTCTGGGCTGAGGTATGGCAAGGTGATGCTTGGGAGAGTGCAAAGACAAGAGTTCAGAGGGATCAGACCCTGAAGTGGTCACAGATGCATAGTGAAGGGGTGGGAGAGGCTGGGGGACCCACAGGTGCTTTGGTAGTGGAAGTGACTTCAAGGGGTGGAATATCAGAAAATGAGATGTCAGAAGCACAACAGGTAGTGAGGGTCGGAGGTGAGTTGTTGGGATGGAACACTAAGCAAAACTCTTGAAGAAATTGATACATTAGATAGGCCACAGCCTGAGCACTGTGTAAAGTTCTGGTAACCACACTACATCAGAGGTGAGTTCGCACTGGAGAACGTGCAATGGAGATTTGCGGTGATGTTGCCAGGACTGAAAAATTGCAGCTCTGAGTAAAGGTTTGAGTGACTGAGATGGTTTTCAATCGGAATGGAGGAGGCTGAGGGGAGAATTAGCAAACTGTATTAAATTATGAGAGATCAAGAAGGAATAAATAGGAAGGTCCTATTTATTGCCCATAATGAAGGGTCAAAAACAGGAGGTAAAAACTTAAAGCAATTGGTGGAAGGATTACAGGATAGATGAAGAAAATATTTCCCAGCCAGATGGTGTGGGGGGAGGGGGGAGTGTCTGGAAGTCACCACCTGAAAGTTTGTGAAGGGCAGAAACCCTTTTCACATTTAAACAGCACTTTGGTGTGTCCTTGAGGAGACATGCCTGCAGGGCTACAGACTCAGTGCTGGAAAGTTGGAGTCAGCTGGGGAGGTCTTCTTCAAACAGCACAAATACAGTGGGCCAAATGGCCTCCTTCTGTGTTGTAAATGTTGTACCGTTCTATGACCTACCTGCCAGGAGACTCATGCATTAGACTGTCTTGGTGGAGCTTGTTTCTTTTCAGCACAAAGTGCTCTCAGGTTACACATTGTCTCAGACTGAGGGCCTGTGATACACGTGGGCCTTGAACACATGGATATGCTTTTTGCAAGCAACATCAAGGCATGTAACATGCATTGTTTCGTGTCACTGTGCTCCCCTTACTTCCTCTCCCTATATACACGTGGTACCCTGGAGGACTTGAAAAAACATCTGAACACTGCCCAGCCCACGTTTAGCAATTGGGCTTTCAACCTACTTCCTCTGTGTAGCACAGAGTGGAGTGAAACCTTCATTCTGCTTCATTGAATAACTTCTGGCTCAGTTTGTTCTTGTTTTTATTAATCCATACTATATTCTTTTAAATCTTACATTTAAATTTAGTTATATTTAAACTGTAATTATACTCAAAATACAGTAATCATACTGTCTTATGCTAAATATAAGATGGTATAATTTTAAAAATACCTAAAAATATATAAAATGGGAAATTGCAAGCTCAGTCCTTTGCAGCTGACACAAGATTCCCTCATTACAGGCTCACATGGAAGCTGTCCGGATTTGCCCAAGTCATTGAAGCTGTTATATAAATTGGAAGATGCTGTTGTAGCTGAAAGAATGCAAAGTAGTAGTCTGCAGTTAATTGGATAATCAGACAGAATCCATTAATTGAAGTCAATTGACTCAGAACTAGTGGAACAGCAGTTAGTGGTCTGGGTTCAATGCTGATGTTGGGTGTTGTCTGTGTGGAGTTTGCAGTTGGATGGGAAAGACCCTGTCATTATGGTCCATGTGAGAACAAATGACATAGCACTAGCAAGGAGATCCCATCCTGGTGTATGGGCAGTTGTGGATTATCATCTGAGCTAGGTGCAGAATGGGATCAGTTCAATAAGATTGGAGAATTGAATGTATGACTCAAGGACCTGTATGAGAGAAATGGGTTTCAATTCATGGGATAATGGAATCAGTACTGGTGAAAGCGGGAGTTCTTCTAATGGGATGGCCTTCACTTGCATCAGGAAGGGACCAGTGTACGAGCGAATCAGGTAACTAGGTTATAGATAAGTCTTTAAACTAAACATGGGATGGGGGTGAGCTTGGGTCAGGGGGTGCTTGGAAAGTTAAAGAGAAATGTCAAGACAATATAGTGGGTAGCAAAATGGGTAATGATGATCATAATCTATTAGGAAAGGCCAGTGCAGACAAACGTGAAACTGTACCTCCAGTTTGAGTCAGAGCAGGGAAAATGATGCAAAGACAAAATTAAAGGTTCTTTACTTATAACATTTATAACAAGACAGTGGAACTAATGCCACACATAGAAAATGTTATGAGCTAACAGTCATTACAGAGATGTGGTGGCAAAGTGCATAAGAAGTAAATTAACTATTCTGGGATAATTAGCTTCTGAGAGAGATAGGTAAAATATAAAACAAGGAAAGGTAGGAGTGATAATAAAGGAAAGGTTAAAAGTAGTAGGGAGAAAGGATCTTAGTTCAGAAAATCAGGAAGTGGATTTAGTGTGTAGCTAAAAAACTGGTCAGGGTGGAAAAGTTTGGTCAGAGTTGTAGGAAGTCCCCCAAACAGTAGAAGATAATAAACTGAATGAGCAGAGGTAATGTGGATTTATGAAAAGGAAATCATGTTTGACAGATCTGTTGGTTTTGACCTCCATAGACTCGCGGAATGGATAAGGGGGTATCAGTGGTTGCAGTGGACTTGGACTTTCACAATGCTGCTTGAGAGTTCATAAGCAAAATTAGAACTCATGAGATTGTGAGTAATATACTGGTGTGAATTGAGGATTGGTTCATGGACGGAAGAATAAACATTTTGGGTTGAGGTTGTGACTGCTGGGGTGCAACAGGGTTCAGTGCTAGGGCCGCAGCTGTTCACAATCTATATCAATGATATGGTTAACAGAACCAAGTGTAATCCGTGTTTGGTGATGATACAACATTAAGTGGATGTGAGGAGGATGCAAGGAGGCTGATGGATACAGCAGATAGAATATAAAGTGGAATGTTATGAGTCATCCACTTTGTAGTAAAAATAGAAAAGCAGAGTATTTTTAAATCAGGAGAGAATAAAAGGTGTTGGTGTTCAGAAGGACATGGTTATCCTCGAACACAAATCACTGAAAGTTAAAGTGCAGGTCCCACAAGCAATTAGGAAGGAAAATGGTGCCTTGTCCTTGATTTCAAGACCTGTTGAGTAAAGATGTGTTACAAAAATTACAGAGGCCTTGGTGAGACCACACCTAGAGTATTGTGCATAATCTGGTCTCCCTACCCATGGAAAGATACCTTTGCAATAAAGGTTCAGCAGCTTCTTTTCTGGATTGGAGGACCGTGTATGAGGAGAGATTATGCAGTGGTGCCTTTAAGCACTAGAGTGAGAAGGATGAGAGGTGATGTCATTAAAAATTACAGATTTCACAACAGACTCGATGCAGTAGATGGAGAGTTGCTCTTTCCCTTTGGTGAGATGTCTAGAACTGAGGGTCGCAATTTCAAAATAAGAGGTTGGCCATTCAAGACAGATATGAAAAGAAATATCTTCACCCATCACTGGAATTCTCAACATAAGAGGCCCGTGGAGCATCAGTCACTGAGTATATATTGAAGTGAGAGACTGATAGATTTTTGGATTTTAGAGGAATTGAGGGACATAATTCATGCAAGAAAGTGGAGCTAAGGTATAAGATCAGTCATGGTCTTACTGAATGTCAGAGCAGGCACGAATGGTGCACCCCTTCTATTGCTTTCAATGTTTGTATGCATTGGCTCAGGACAGGTCAGTGTAAATATGGGGAGGGCTAGTGAGAGTTGATGGCCAATGGCATTGTTCGATGTGGCACACAACGTTTAGTTTGTTTAAGAGGCACCATAGCTCTGAGCAAGTGCCACCATAACACAGAGCATTTGTTAATGATTTTGCTGTATCTTATAATAGGTTGCAAGTTCTGAGAAAGTGGGGTGGAGCTGATTAAATAAAACCACTTCCTTCACTCAAAATATCAAATTACTTGACTTCCATCTTCATTGAGCAGCTTGTAATCATTCATAAAAGAAACAGGGTTGTGGTTAGCAGGATATCAGTAACAATCACTGATGCGTGTCAACTTTAGCTAAAAATAGCAAGTCACAGGCACATTTCAATGACCCCACACAGCAGGCTGGGTGAGGCTTGTCTTAATTTCCAAAGGGTGAAAGAGAAGAGAAACTTGAAATAATTAATACCACTGGAAAAAAATAACTACTGGGCAAACTTATAGAACTGAAGTTGACAAATCTCCAAGGACTCATGGCTGCGCCCTTGGGTTGTGAAGGAGATGGCTGCAGAAATATTGGGTATGTGGGTTGGGATATGTAGCAATGTGGGGATGCAGGTTGGGATCCTCTGTAGTTCCCTGGAGCCTGGCAAGATTCCACCAGAGTGACAAAGAGGAAATGGGGCGAAAAGATAAAGGTTCTTTGATTCAAGAGGGAAAGTAAATAACAGTGAACTACCCCCAATAACTTCCGAGTATCAGATGGGAAAAGCTGGCATTTTCTTTCAGAGTGGTGCAGTAGTTAGTACCACTGCCTTATAGCTCCAATGACCTAGATTCAATCCTGACTGTGGAATTTGCATGTTCTCCCTATGTCTGCATGGGTTTCCTTCCACAACCCAAAGTCATGTGGGCAGGTTGATTGGCATGTAAGAAGCAAAAACAGAAAGTACAGGAGTTAAAGGGTGTGTGAGAGAGGAAATGGGACTGATGAGATCGCTCTTCTGGAAGCCAGTATGGACAGTGGGCTGAATGACTTTGCTCTGTATCGTGGTGAGTAAGAGATAACTGAGCACTTGGAAAAGGGTAACATGACTTTGCAAAGTCAGTATGGTTTCAGGAAAGGGAAATTATGTTTAGCAAATGTATTGGAGTTCTTTAAGGATGTAACTAACAGCGTAGATAAAGGGAATAATTGAGCAGAATGGGGCGAAAAGATAAAGGTTCTGAGTGGCCTCACAGGATAGATGCTCAGAAACTATTTCCCCTGATGGGTGAGTCTGTAACCGGGAAGCATAAACTCAAGATAGGGAGTTAACCACTTAAGAAGAGATGAAGTGAACTCCTTCTGGGACAGAAAATTCTAGGAATTCATACTCATAAAGTCGTGCAGCACAGAGCAGGTCTATCACCCAACTACATTCATGCCAACTATTTTGCCCATATGTATGAATCCCATTTGACCACATTGGGATCATATCCTTCCATGCCTAGCCTACTTAAATACCTATCTAAATGCCTCTTAAAGGTAGTGATTGTATCTGATTCCACTACCTCCTCTGGCAGTATGTCTCAAATATCAACCTCTTTCTGTATGAAAATCTTACCTCTCAGATCCCCTTAGAAATACCTCCCTCTCACTTTAAAACTATGCCTTCATGTTTTTGATACCCCTACATTCTGACAGACTGCTGTAGAGGCTGAGTCTTTAAGCATAGTCATGGCAGAGTTTTGGACAAGATTCAAAGGTTATGGAATAAACAGGAATGTAGAGTTGACAGCAAAGGTCAGATTACAGAATGTGCTTGAGGGGCAAGTGGTCTGCTTCTGTTGTTGTTTCTGATGTTGTTCTTAGAAAATTCTTCACTGGTGTTGTATGGACACATTGGGTTCTCTTTGTCTGCACCACAACAATCAGTGCAATAAACACTACTTCTAATAATGAAGAGAGCTTGATGGCCTAAACCTCAAGCATTGGGAGATTAACAACCATTTCACAGAAGCACCAGTCAGTCTCACAAGATCGTGGAACAGAAAAAAACATTTGGCCCAACCAATCCATGTTGGTATTGATGCTTCACTCAAGCCTCCTCCCAGCTTTTCTCAGCATGCTCTCTCTGTTCCCTGCTCCCTCATATGTTTGTCTAGTTTCCCTTAAACGCTTCAACTATTTCCTGTGGGAGTGAGTTCCATAATTCTTTGGGTAATAAAAATCTTCCTTTTGGAGACCATGTCTATTAATTGTTCATTATTGTTTACCTTGATCCATATGGATTCCATTTTGGCCTTATTTATGGCTGCCTCCATTTTTCTGCTGCTATATGTTATCCTTAAGAAGCACAGCAACTCCACCTCCCTTGTCCCATCTCTTTTCTAACAATTTGGTACCATGCCCTGATTCTTCTGTGGCCTTGTCTCAGTAATCCCTATTGCCTCTGCACCAATGCATTGTACAATTGCTTCCAGCTCCCTGTGCTATTTAATTCACTGTGTGACCATTCTGCAGATGTTACATCATTTTCAATTAGATTTCCTCTCTCTTTGTGGTTAACCATTTATTAGTCACCTGGTTTATGTATCTATTTGCTCCCTTGTCATGATATCCTTGCTTCCCCTGCTCCCTTCTCCTGTTTAGTTTATATACTGTCTGTTTGTATTTCTTGCAGATCCCCTCTCTCTTCTTACTAGTTTAAAGGCTTGTCCATCTCCCAATTTTACCTTATTCCACTGGGATACAGGTTCCATCTTGATTCAGGTGGAGCCCATCTCATCATTAGAGGTCCTTCCTGTTCCAAACTGGTGCCAGCATCCCATAGGTTGGAATCCCTCACTCTCACACCAGACCTTCAGCTACCACTTAGCCCCCTGAGCTGCCAGCTTCTTCACATGTAATGAGATAGTTTCACTTATAAGTGAAACCATCTCACCCTGACATACTACCAGGGCAAGACCTTCATCTATCAAAAATTACCACTAACTAATTTTCATGTGGCTTCTTCAATGTACTAAAATGTCCCACGATGCCTCCTAGGTACATACTCAAGAATCAGAAGTATCAGAACAGATAGCCATAAATCTGAAGAAAGATTGGATTTAAGGATGCTCTTAATGGAAAGGAGAGATTTGGAGATATTACTCTCTGGATAGTTGAATCCATGTTATCAACAGCAGGGTGATGAAGAGGGGAAAGCAAAGAGGGCCATAATCAGAGGAATGTTTGAGTGAGGGGGTCAGCACTGCTCAGAAGACTGCTGGTTATATCAATATTAGAATATTATAGAGCATAGAAGCATGCCCTTCAGCCCAACTTGTCCATGCTGACCATGATGCCTACCTAAGCTAATCCCATTTGACTGCATTTAGCCCATATCATTCTAAACTTTTCTTATCCATGTATTTGTCCAAGTACCTTTTAGATGTAATTGTACCTGCCTCTGGTAGCTTGTTCCATATACCTACAACCTTCTGCCTGAAAAACAGATCCCCTTTAAATATTTCCCCTCTCACCTTGAAACTCAATCCTCTAGTTCTAGAACCTCCACCAACCACCACCAGCTCGGGAAAAAGACTGTTTCTATCTAGCTTATCTATGCCCCTCCTGATTTAATAAATAACTATATTAAGTCTGTCCAGGGTCTAGTATTCTGCAGGGAGTGGTTCACGGTCTGACATCTCCATGTTATTTTCCCATCCACAATGCTCAAGCCAGGAATGTGAGAGAGTAGTTATGTTTCATCTGATAGGTGCATCCAGACCTAGGTGGCTAAAGTCCATTCCACCACCCACCGTAACATGTGTTTAGAAGAGTTCACCTATATTTCTTTTGCTAGCCACTCTCTCCCTCCCAGCCCTGCAGCCTCACTCCAGGAAAGGAAAGGTGGGTGATATCATGGAAGGAGTCAGCACAAAGTTTCAAGTCATAAACTATCCTCACCTTTCAATATGTAGTAACTCCTCCTCCACTTAGACAGAAACAGCACAAAACCTAAGCAAGTAGTTCACCTCCCCACCTTGGCCCTCCACCCAGCCCACCTCTTACTCCATCTTCCTCCTCCCTTCACCACAGCCTCCCTTGGATTGGGATCCATGTGGAGGGATTATTTGCTTTCAAGGTTCAACTTTCTGGCTTTTATATAAAAAGAAATCCAGATAGAATGACGAAAATGCTACGATCCCAAAATTTACATGGTGAAAAGAAAGAAGTTGCAACTAACAGCAGAAGCAAAGGTGAAACAGCTGATATGGTGTATCTAAACTTTGAAGGCCTTCCTTAAGATGCCCTGTAGGAGGTTATTAAACAAAATTAGAGGATATGGTGTTGGGTGTAACACACTGGCATGCATTGGGTATTGGTTAACAGACAGAGAGCAAATGGGTCATTTACAGGTTGGAAGGTTCTGACTAGTGGGGTGCTGCAGAGTGTGGAACTGGGGCCCAGCTGATTATAATCTATGTCAATGATTTGGGCTCTTGAGCGCTTGTGTTACTTTTCCAAGTTTGCTGATAATGTAAAACCAAATTGCTGTGTAGTTTGTAAGGAAAAGAGACTTCAGGGTGGATATAAACAGACTGTGTGAATGGGCAGGGACATCACAGATGGAATTTAGTGTGGAAAAATGTGAGATCCACTTTGGTGGTTGAGGGAAATAGAAAAGAAAAGAGGGGTGCTTTTCAAACAGTGAGAGACTGAAAAGTGTTGGCATTCTGAGGGACCTGTGTGTCCTTCTATACTGAAAGTTAATATGCAGCTTAAAATGCAATTAGAAATACATTGTTGGCCTGTAATCCAAAGCGACTTCAGTTCAAGAATAAAGGTATCTTGCTAAATTTATACACTTCAATGTGTGCTAGACACTCTTTGATACAGTCTAAGGTGGTTCACAGGACCCATATGTCTAAGGCCAAGTTAGCCCGTTTTTATCACCAAATAAATCCTATATGTGACAGATGTAATTCGGAGGTGGCTTCCCTGACACATATGTTTTGGTCCTGCCCTCTTTTGGAAAAATATTGGAAAGACATTTTTAATATTATTTCAACTGTATTGAATATTGATTTACAACCTCATCCTATTACTGCAACTTTTGGGTTACCAATGACGGATTCTGGCCACTTATCTGTTTCTGCTTGTCGTATGATTGCTTTTGTTACATTAATGTCCAAGAGATCCATTTTATTTAAATAGAAGGATCCTATACCTCCTACCACATTTCAATGGTTTCCTCAAACTATAACATGTTTAAACTTAGAAAAATAGGAGTGGTACTGTTGATCCTTCGCTTAAATTTGAGTAAGTCTGGAGTCCATTTATTCAGTATTTCCATATGATATAACCAGACCTTTTTCGAATCCCTTTTAATAACCTTTGAATATAGAGGAGCAGAGCTAACGATATAATAATGTTTTTTTAACCGAAGAAATATCAGTCCAGCCTTTTTTTTTGAAGTTTTTGGTTCATTATTATTTTTTCTAATTTGGGCGTTCTCTTTTCATATACTTAAATTTCTTTTCAAATTCTTTTGTATCATGCTCACTTAGTAAGAGATTGGGAGGATCAGATTATATATTTTACTCTGTGTGAGTATATATATTAACTGTTATTATTGTTACCCTGATCTCTTCATACCATATGTATAATCACTAATGTTATGTATATTAATTTGAAATTAATTTGAAACTTAATAAGAATATTGAAAAAGAAAGAAGAAAGAAATTTATACAAAGTCCTGGTGAGATTGTATCCAGGAAATTGTGTACAGGCCTGGTCACCCTGGCCAAGCTGGTAGACCCTTTGCCTCACAATGCCAGAGACCTGGGTTCAATCCTAGCCTCAAGTGTTATCCATATGGAGTTTGTACATTCTCCCTGTGTCCACATTGGTGTCCTCTGGATGCTCCAGTTTCCTCCCAGATTCCAAAGATGCAAGAGTTTGTGGGTTAATTGCCCCTAGTATGTAGGTGAGGTGTAGAATCTGGGGGAATGTGGGGAGAATAAAAAATGAGATTAATGACGGAACAGTGTAAAATGGGTGATGATGGTTGGCGTGGATTCGATGAGCCGAAGGGCCTGTTTCCATGCTCTATTTCTCTCTATAACTTAGTGGGAGTGTAGTAAGGTTCCCCAGATTGATTCCTGGGATGGTAGGTGATTAAGTCTACTGGACTTCCACCACCTTCTACAAGGTGCCTCTGAGATGCCTATTTCCTTCCTGAACCATGGCTTCCCCTTTACAATAGTGGACAGAGCCCTTGACCACATCTTATCTATTTCCCACACCTCAGCTTTCACCCCTTCTCTTCCTGGATAGGGCAAGGGCCTCACCTTCCACCCTAACAGCCTCCTCATTCAATGGATCATCCTTCAATATTTAAACCAGTTCCAACAAAATTCCACCATCAGACACATCTTCCGCTTGCCTTTTAGCATTTCAATAGGAGTGCTCCCTTTGAGACTCCCTGACCCACTCTTCCATCCACACCAACCACTACTCTTCTCATGGCATGTTCCCATGCAACTGCAGGAGATTCAACCCCTGTCCTAACACCTCTTCCTTTCCCACCATCTAAGGACTAAAACAGTCCTCCCAGGTGAAGCAGTGACTCACTTGCATTTCTTCAATCCAGTGGCTTCTTACACAATGGAGAAACAAAATGCAGCTTAGCTGACTGGTTAGTGAAGTTCCTGCATTCATTCCCTATTGCCTGCACCATCCTACTACTACTCTGATGTACCTGTGACCTCCTGTACTGTCGTAACAAGGCCAAATGTAAGCTTGAGGAAAACACCCCTTCTTCCTACCTGCACATGTTGCAGTCTTCTGGATTTACTTTCAAATTCTGCACATTCTGATAACTCACCTTCATTGGCCTGATTGATGGTATCGACCTGAAACATTGACAAATCCTTTCCTTCCACAGATACTGCTTGACCCAATGAGTTCTTCCAGAAGTTTGTTGTTTGCTGCAGATTACAGCATCCACAGTCTCTTGTGCCTCCAATGCACATTGTCTGTATCAGAAATGGCCGTTTCTGTTCTGAGTCATCCACCAGTGATATTGGCTCAGTTTTTCTCTCTCCATTAGCACCCATTCAACTCTTGAACATGTTCCACTACTCTGCATTTTGCAACTTCACACATTTCTTTATAATCTCACCTTCTAACTGCCCTGATTTAATAGCTTTTGCTCACTTCCTATCTTTATAGCTGTCCCCTTTAACCCATCAACTGGTTGGCCTCCAAAACTTATCTCCATTGTGGGGCAATCCCAGCCCCACACCAGAGATATTCCTTTTTGTTCCATCTATCCCTTCCCCACCATTTTTGCACATTAAAACTGATTTGTTTTCTCTCCTTCCTACTTCAGATGCTGCCTGACTTGCTGAGTGTTTCTAGATTTTTTGTTTCTATTTCAGATTTCTAGCATCTGCAGTTTTGTTTTTAATTTTCTCAATCTAATTTATTCTTTCCATCATACATGTGCCCTGCTTAAAACAAGTCTGAAATTCACTGTTATAAATGAGATTTATTTAAAACTGCCAGTCCCAGGCCAGGAAATATCCAGCATTCGACCCAGAACTGAACAATGCTTTTGAAATCCCTAACTTTTCTTTAAATCATATTGAAAAGCAACAACCGCAGGTGCCTGGAATGAAACAATGCAACAGACTGAACCACGCTGTGAAATCTGGTGCAATGCATTTACTCAGGCTGCACAGCAGGGTCGCAGCTCTGAGTCAGAGGTTTAGGGTCTACAACTTTCTGATCAGAACTTCAAAGAAGGCATTAAAAAAAAGGCAGTTCATTCAATAAGTTAAATCCTGTTACAATGATGGATGCAATGATTTTTTCCCCCCTTTTTAAACCCTTGTTTTGGATATAAGAAATGTCAGTATTGGCGAAAAACAGCAGGTCATTTTATTGTCAATGGCTTCTGCAGAGGGACATAATGTTGCACCACCTGGTGGTGCTGCAGGGATCGGCTGAACGACGGACTCTGAGAGAGTCCCTTGCAGAGTTAATGGGGATGGCAAGTAAGTGTTACATAATGTACAATATTGTATAATAGAGGTATACAATACAGCCCAATACTTAGGGATAAACTGAATTCATACTTAATGTAAACTCTACAATGACATAAATATCTGAAAGGATGACTATATATCTATATTAATACGGTGTAGGTGAATGCACATGTTTACATGAACATTTTAACTGGGATTTCCATCATCACTGTTTGCAACAGTTTTTGAAACAGTGCTAAACCAAATTAACTCTTAACAGCTGCATATAAACACTTTTATGTATTGATATGAGAATATTTATATGCACTGTGTTAGTAAACTTTAAATATATTATGTAGTGTATACATGTATTTCCACATATTTATATTGTTGTAGAACTTACATCTAAGTATGAATTCAATTTGTATCTGAAGTATTCAGCTTAGTTGTCTCCATCATACAATATTATAGACTGTGGCTATAAAATCACTCTGTGCAATACTGTTCTTTTTTGCTTTCAATTCAGTTTATAAATTGCCAGCAGATATTTGTAGGACGGATACTACTACTACAAATTTGTAATAGCCTGTTTGGTGTATATGTGCATGCAAGCACTCATACACATATACATGGGCATACACACACAGAAGAAATATGTTTTGTCAGCTGTTGGTGATGCCAACTTGGATGTAATGCTGATTTAATACCATCCCTTGTCAATTGGTTTTCAGTGATCCAATTAATACACTAATTATTCACACATGGGAAACTTGAAAGAACTCCCCACCTGTACCACCCTGTGCTTCCTCAATGACCACCTTATTTGTTGATGATGAAGTTGGACTTCAGTTCATTCAAGAGGACTAGAGTGAGGGGATATTCACCTTTCTAGCCAGTGCTGTGACTTGTGCAGAGTACAAGTCAAAAGTTATCCTATTAACCATTTACTTTGGTATGACCTGAAGAATACTTAGAACCATTCGAAGGAGAGCAGGTAGATTTTCCAGATCCCTAGCCCACATTTATCCTTCAACTAGCATCTCGACATAGGGTGGCTGATGATTATCATATTACCATTTCTGAGCCATTGTGCTGAATTTGCCTGTTGCATTTGCTACCCTGCAACAGTGTCCATGTCTCTGAAGTATTTTCTTTGCTCTGATCCTCCTTGTGAAGGCCAGAAATTATGAAAGGCACACAGAAAACAAAGTACTTACTTTTACTGAACTAAGTAACTTGCTTCCATGTCATAACAACACACCATTTGGTCATTTCGGTTTCATTAGTTTGAAAATGCTTCTACTTTAACCACTTCCTGCATTGTCACTATGATAAGGACAGAGAAAGAGAGGGGGGGGAGAGATAGAGGGGGTGGCATTGTGGGAGAGAAGAGGAAGGGAACCGCACAACCCTCCAATGCCTCTTGTTCATCTCAAGCACCAGAGCTTTGAGTGAGAAGTCAATGCCAGGTACTTCTGCTAAGTGTTTTTTGACCAGAGCTTCACCTTTGTCAGGCTGGCCTTTACACTGTACACAACCTGGAAATTCATTTCACCCAAAAGGAAATAAAGTGACCTGTACATGGCTTCAGTTTCAATCTACATTTCTGTACTTGTCATTAAACTGCAAGACACTTAAGCTTGCTGGGAGCTAATTTTTGTTCCCTTTTAGTGCCCAATGAAGCATCCAAAGTACAAGTGCTATCCAGTGTCGTGACAACGGGTGTCAAATATTCCCAGATCAGGTGCAGCACAGGCGGGATATAGACGAAGGTTCTGATGGAACGTCAGCCCTAGAAAGTTAATTCTACCTTTCCCTGTACAGACACTGCTTGAAGTGATTACCCTTTCCAGCAATTTCTGTTTTTACCACATAGTTAATCTCCCTTTCTACAGTCCGTCAAATATATCAGAGCAGATGTAGCATGGATCTGTTGTGGTGTGATGCACACTATACACCGTGGCATCCACCAGTCCTAGTGTTATAGGAGAAATGTTCCATCTTTGGATTCCAAGATCTCAGCCTCACCTAGGGTAACACATCTGGACAATCTTGCACTCAGAGCTTTGATCTTTAGTCAGACAATCTCGCCATCAGGCAAGAAAACTCCCAAAATTCACATTTGATCTGTTGGGGACTATCTTTTATTTTTGTGCTCCCTTGCTCCAAACTGATCACCTCTGAAAAACTGATTTCATGTTTTTCTGAGTTGCTTTAACTCTCCAAAATATCAGCTTGGGTATTTTCTTGGTTTAGAGTCCCTACAACAAGTATACTTTGTTGGCATTTCCTACCGTTGTGTGTAAAAGGATTACGTTCTCAAATAGCATTCTCAACTTCTTATGGATTTCTCTCTGATCATTCTGATCGGATGAAATTCTCAGGGAAGGGGCATCTTAATGAGAGCAACAGAACAAGCTAACCCAATGATGGTAACATATTATGAAAGTCAACCCAGGAAAGATAATTTAGTGCAATATATTCAGCATAGAGAGGGTAACAGACCGAGAGAGTCAAGTTATGTGGAGTAACTCACAGTGAGAAGCTTCTCTCCCAATACTGCACAGAAAGGCAGTAACAGCAGAGGTCAGGTGTGATGTCAGCAGAAGAGATTAGAGAGAGTGAATAACATGGATCAAATGGAGGGGTAAGGAAACATCTGAAACCAGGAACTAGAAAGAGAAGTGATGGATTAAACAGCATAGGTTCTTCTGGACATCTCCAACACATACTGTTCTCTGGACATGTCCAACACACCCTCTGATAGGTGACTCCCATCCCGATACTCACAGGAATGGCTCCTATTGTGTCTATTCTCAAGTAAAAGCTTCCTGTTTTCCAGACTGTTTGCTGCTACTCCTTACAAAAGGGAAGGTAAGGCTGACCACAATGGACAAACAGGCAAGTGTGTCATCAGGTATGGGTCTGACCAGAGGTGGACTGTCAATGGAAAGTTTTTAAGGATCCTCCACAAACAATTCTCAGCCAATGAGAAACACAAGACCAGTTCGATTATAAGAGCACCAATGTCTGCAAGTTCTCCTCTGAGCAACATGTCTTTCTGAACTGGACTGAATGACTATTCCTTTAATGTTTCAGCCTCCAGACACTGGAGTCTCCTATGGCAAGGCAGATAACTATCCCCTCAGGGACTGGAGCAAGTGAAAAAAAGACATTGTCAACTCCTTAAGGTAAGGACAGTTTTACTGAGAAGAGCATACTAAGAATAAATATATTTAAATGTTGACCTCTCATTTGAGAATTTCTGAAGTCTGCAGATGCACTAAGCAACCAGAGCTGAAACAAAGGGATGTGCAGGTTATCCTGTGAGATCAGTTTAACAATAGTTTGGAGCTCATGACTGGGGATGGAATGGAGCTATGAGCTACTATGATGTGCATTCTGTTCCACAGAAAGAAACAGAGTATTAAACATTATAAATAAAAGTGATATCAACACAAGGTTAAATCTGGAAAAATACCTTTCGGCTAAGTTCTTTTGTCTATATTCTTACTCTCTAACTGCTCTTATTCACTCATTTCATTCTGCGCCTGCCATGATGTCGAGCTCTTCTGCCGTCACCTCCGTCTCTGGGCCTACTTCTTTGGCAAGGATTCCCCACCCTCTACTGATGACCCCTTTTCCCTCCTTAAAGCCCGCTTCCTCCTCTTGGACACCTTGTCCTGGCCTTCTGCCCACTCTGGATCTCTTCATCTCTAACTGCCGATGGGACATTAACCGTCTCAACTTCACCACTCCCATTACATATTCCAACCTTAGCCCCTCTAAACGCACTGCCCTCCACTCTCTTCGTACTAATCCTCATCTTACTATCAAACCTGCAGACAAGGGTGGTGCTGTTGCAGTCTGGCACACTGACCTTTATATTACCGAGGCCAGACATTAACTCTCTGACACCTCCTCTTACTTATCCCTCAACCTGGACCGCACCAAGGAGCATCAGGCCATTGTCTCCCTCATTATCACTGACCTCATCACCTCTGGAGCTCTCCCCTCTGCAGCCTCCGACCTTGCACAGTTCCTCTACTCGCCTGTTTCTACCTCCTACCCAAGATCCACAAACCTAACTGCTCTGATAGGCCCATTGTTTCTGCCTGCTCCTGCCCCACTGAACTTGTGTCCTCATACCTTGACTCTATTTTGTCCCCCTTGGTCCTGTCCCTTCCCACCTACATCTGTGACATTTCGCATGCCCTCCATCACTTCAACAGCTTTCAGTTCCCCGGCTCTGACCACCTCATTTTCACGCTGGACGTTGAATCCCCGTACACGTCCATCTCCCATCAAGAAGGCTTTAAGGCTCTCCGCTTATTTCTCGACAACAGACCCAACCAGTTCCCCTCCACGACCACCCTCCTCTGTCTGGCAGAACTGGTCCTCACCCTCAACAACTTCTCTTTTGACTCCTCCCACTTTCTTCAAACCAAAGGTGTAGCGATGAGCACTCACATGGGCCCCAGCTATGCCGCCTTTTCATCGGGTACATGGAACAGTCCATGTTCCAAGCCTACACCAGTAACGCTCCCCAACTCTTTCTCCGCTACATTGACAACTGCATTGGGGCTGCTTCCTGCACCCATGCTGAGCTCGTCAAGTTCATCAAATTTGCCTCCAACTTCCACCCTGCCCTCAACTTTACTCCAACACCTCTCTCCCCTTTCTGGATATCTGTCTCCATTTCTGAAGACAGATTAACTACCAAAATCTTCTACAAACCCACTGACTTCCACTGTTACCTTGACTATACCTCTTCCTACCCAGTCACTTGTAAGGATGCCACCCCCTTCTCCCAGTTCCTCCGCCTCCGCCGCATCTGTTCCCATGATGAGGCTTTCCACTCCAGGACATCCGCGATGTCCTCCTTTTTCAGTAAATGGGGTTTCCCTTCCACCACCATGTATGCTGCCCTCACCCGCATCTCCTCCATTTCTCGCACGTCTGCCCTCACCCCGTTCCCCCCGTCGACACAACAGGGACAGGGTTCCCCTTATCCTCACCTACCCCCTATCCTTATCCTCTCCATGAGCCTCAGCATCCAACACGTCATTCTCCACAACTTCCGCCACCTCCAAAGGGATCCCACCACCAGGCACATCTTCCCCTCCCACTCTCCGTTTTACACTGGGATCGCTCTCTCCACATCTCCCTTGTCCACTTGTCCCTCCCCACACATGACCCGCCTGGCACTTATCCCTGCAACTGCACCAAGTGCGACACCTTTCCCTACAGCTCCTCCCTCACCACCATTCAGGGCCCTAGGCAATCTTTCTGGGTGAGGCAACGCTTCACCTGTGAATCGAGGATTTCATTTATTGCATCCAGTGCTCCCGGTGCGGCCTCCTCTACATCGGTGAGACCCAACTGCTTCATTGAGCACCTTCGCTCTGTCCACCGCAAAAGTGAGGATCTCCCAGTGGCCATCCACTTCAATTCTACATCCCACTCCCATACTGACACGTCTATCCATGGCCTCCTCTACTGTCATGTTGAGGCCAGATGCAGGTTGGTTGAACAACACATCATATTCCGCCTTGGTAGTCTACAACCTGACAGCCTCAACATCGATTTCTCCAACTTCCGGGAATCCCTCCCCTCTTCTCCCACACTTGTTTTACCTCGTCTTTCGCACCCCTCCTTTGTCTTCCCTCATTCCTCTGATCCTCTCATCCCTTCTCTTTCCCCTTCCCCTGCCCTCATAACTTGTCCATCTACTCCCTACTTCCTTCCCTTTATTCCATGGTCCACTGCTCACTCCTACTGGATTCCTTCTTCTTCAGCCCTTTGCCTCTTCTAACTATCACCTCTGAATTTCTTACATCTTTCCGCTCCACCACCCACCTACCTTCCTCCTCTCACCTGGACTCACCTATCACCTGCCAGCCTGTGCTCCTCCCCCTTTCCTGACCTTCTTATTCTGGCTTCTGCCCTCTTCCTTACCAGTCCTGATGAAGGGTCTCAATCCGAAATGTCAACTATTCATTTCCCTCCAAAGATGCTGCCTGACCTGCTGAGTTCCTCCAGCATTTTGTGTGCATTGCTCCATGTTACGTATGCATGGAGTAAGAACAACAACGGTGTGGTAGAACAAACGATTTTACTGATTGATATTAATCAAAATACAGGAAGTTACAATTTATAATTGTAGATCCAGAGAATATCTATGGACACCTAAAAGCTTGTGAGTCCCTGAAGTCCCACGCCAAAAGTGAAGTTGTGCTTGTCAGAGGGCATCATTGTTCCGCCGAGTGATCGGCTGGCCAGTGCATGCATGTGTATAGGCAAGCGCATGCATACTGCCGCATTCGTGCCATCAATCCGCTGAACAATCAACCAACCAGAATGCGCATTCTCCATGTTCTCCATACGGTTCATCCCTCCCCCAACAGGAGGGAACTGCAGGGGAAGAAAATAGGTTAGGTAAGCATAGGGAAATGTTGAGAAGGTTTTTCCACCACTATTCTGCCTGGTACAGGTCGAACAGCCGACGCACCCTCGTGGACTGTCGCAGGGGGGTGGCTTCTCTCTCAGTGTCTTGCTGATTAGCTATTGCTGAGATCGGTGGGCTGTGAAGGTCCTCCCCTCTTGAAGAAGCATCTGTTGGATCATCTACTTGAACAGTAGCTTCATCAGCAGGGGATGCTTCTGTGGCTTTGCCGGGTCCTCCGTTGGTTCGCTGGTGTACGTGATCCAAATGTTGCCTGACAACTCGTCTATCTGGCAGTTCAAGTTCTGCAACTTGATGATTACAATGTCAGACGAAGGCTGTTTGCCAGATTTCTTCATGTGCAAGTCGAGTATAAACCTTGTCATCGGCACCAAACGTCCGTGGCCTAGTGTGGGTATCATAGTTTTGTTTCATGGCTTCTTGTTTGCGACAAATTTGTTCCTGGATGGTCGGAAGCAGGAGATCCAAACTGGTGCTTAATATGTCTTTTAATATTAATCCAGTGGGGAATATGCCTATCTATACATTTGGGGTGGTTCAGTGATGGAAAAGGAAACGGCTTAACTTCATCGTCAAATCACCCTGTGTTTGTTTAGAAAGGCCTCTTATCACTATTTGCACTTCTCGCTCAGCCAAGCCATTTGAAGTTGTGTGATATGAAGCAGTTGTCAGGTGCCTAATACCATTCTTCTACACAAACTCCTTAAAGTCTGCACTCGTGAAAGCCGGGCTGCTATCAGATACAATTATTTCCTGAATACCAAAAGTGTAGCAAAGACAGACCATAGTTTAGTTATAGCAAATGTGAGGAACATGACATATAAGTAGGTAAACGCCTCTATCCACTTCAAATGGGCATCCACAATAACCAGAAACAAGTGTCCCCAGAACAGTCCAAAATAGTAAATATGAATGCGCTTCCACAGAGAATCAGGCCAGGCCCATGGTTTAATGGGGGCCTTTGGTGATGTTTTATGTGTCTTCTGACAAATGGGGCAGATGCGCACTATATTCTCAATATTGTTGTCAACTTTCGGCCACCACACATAGCTTCTTGCAAGTGCCTTCATTCTGACCACCCCAGGGTGAGAGACATGCAGATCGCAGAATATGCACTTGTGGCTTTGAGGGGGAACCACTATTTGACTGCCCCATAATATGCAGCCATCTGTAGACCCAGTTCATGTTGGCGATTTGTAAATGGTTGAAATTCGGGTGAAGGGCTGGTGGGCCAACCAACCTGTAGTGCTCTTTTTACCTGTGATAGGAGTGGATCACAGGCTGTCCACTGCCTGATGAGGTTACTTTTGATTGGTGTTTCATCTAGGCTTTGTAACAGGTGAACAAACTCAAATGGAGGGGTGCCGGATGCTGTGCCTCAACAATTGGTAATCTGCTTAAGGCATCGGCAACAACATTTTCTTTTCATTGTGTAGGAGTCAGCAGATAAGGTCAATACCCATCGTTGCATTCTTGGTGATGACATTTGTTGGATACCTTGTGTTCCCCCATTAAGCCAAGCAGAGGCTTATGATATATGTGGATTTTGAGAGGCCACGCAAATATGTGTAAATGGAAGTGCTTGATATCAAAAATACTAGATAAGGCTTCTCAGTTGAACTGTGAATAATTCGTCTCTGAAGCGAAAGCAATAGGCATCTCTGTTCCGCAAGGCATTTGATGTAGGAGGCATCACATTTCATGACTATAGGCTTTTCAGGATCATAGTGTACGAGCACTGATGAAGAACTGAGGGTGTTTTTTATTTGTTCAAATACCTGTTGCTCAATTCGTGACCATTCCCACTGTTGGTCCTTCTGCAGTAGCCACTATAAGGGCTTTAACACTGTAGCTGATTGACTTAAAAACTTAAATTGACTTAATGCGTGACTATTCTCAAGAATGAGCATAACTGCATCATGTTCTGTGGACGTGGACCCTCTTTTAAGTCTTTGATCTTGTGCTCCTTCAGATGGAGACCTGTTTAGTCAACTTTGAAACCCAGGTAATCAACTGAGTCAGCTAAAAATGTGCATTTCTCCTTCTTTAGGGTAAAGCAGGCTTCCTCTAAATGGGAAAGTACTCTGTCTAGTGTCTCAAGATGATGGGACTCTGATGTACTAGTTACTAAAATATCATCAAGGCGAGCACAGACATGAGGAAAATCCTTCATTAAATTATCAATAAAGCATTTGAATATCCTAGGTGCTGAACTCATTCCAAATGGCAGCCACTTGTACTGAAACAGGCCTCTGTGTGTATTGATTGTCGTAACATCCCTAGAATCTTCATTGAGGGTGACCTGATTGTAGGTGTGCTTCAGGTCTAGCATTGACAAGTGTTGGCCTCCTGACAGGAATGCATATAAGTCCTCAATCTGTGGCAGTGGATACACATTCAGTCTTGTCGCAGGGTTTGCAGTCAGTTTGTATCGCCACAGGTACGCACTGATCCATTGAACTTGAGGATGGGTATTTTTGGAGCCGGTCACTCTGAGTACTGCACTGGCTCTATCACATCCACTTTCTGTAGGCGGTGAAGTTCTTCTTCTACCTTTGGGCCCACAGCAGCTGGCACTGGGCAGGCCTTGTAAAACTTCAGCTGACAGTTCTCCTTAAATTTAAATATTGACCCAAAGCCTCGGCTTGGAATACATACTGGTACTTTCCTATAAACGTATTCAATGCAGGGCTTCTCCCGATATGATTGATGTAGGATAGCACTGATGAAATGCTTTTAATCCAGTTTCTGCCCAGCAAATTAGGCCATTGGCCTCCCCGACAACATGCACCTGTAAGTGGAACAGGGCTCTGTGGTGGACCACTTCTGCTGTGAATACGCCCTGTACATCGACGCTGTCTCTGGTATAACTGCAAAACACTGAGCTTGGAGATTGTAGTTTTGGAATCCAGCATAAAGATGATTTGCACACCAAGGTGACGGCTGACCTAGTATCCAGCACAAATTTCATGGGCTGGTTGTCCACTGTAAGTGTAACCAAGTACAGGGGCTGCTTCTGATTGCCCAGTTTGTGGGTTTGGAAGATAATGTCCACTTCTACTCAGTGGTCATCTCCCTGTGTGGAGTTGATGGTCGAATTCGGTCGCTTTCCCGCGGTGCGCTGCTTTGTGACGTACACCTTCTTGAGGTGAGCTACCTCTGACAGAACCGGCAGATGGTCTTTTGGTGCTTGCAGTCAGACCACTGGATATTACTTTCACCACAGTGACGGCATCACTGTGAAGGTTGACATGATTTTGACTGGAAGCTGTGGGTCTGCAAATGCTGGCAAACATTGATGTTTTCGGGAAAGGGTTCTTGCTCCTGAATAGGTGGTGCTGGGGTCAGTTGAATCTGTGTAAGGCCTCTCTGACTGCTTCCCTGTGACAAGCTGTGGAGCATGCTTTATCCCAGGACAAGTTGTGCTTTTCGGACAGGAGGTTCTCACGTGTCTTCTCATAACAGACTCCAATAATCAACGCTTGGATAAGCATTGCTTCTTCAAATTTGTTTGGTTGGATGTCTTTGTATTTGCATTCCTGCACAGCCAGAGTTAATCTTGTGATGAAATCATCTACGTTCTCATCGGGGGTCTGTTGCAGCTCTGAGAACCTGAAGCATGCCGTAAAGACATTGCCCTGCATCCTCCAAACATTGTCTGAAATATCAAACATGCTGGCCAATTCAGATTTGTTCTGTATTGCAGAGTGTTGAAGTATTTCTGCCCAAGTTCTCCCAAGTCCATGCGAAGCAACTTGAGTTTAGTGCCTTCCTCCAGTTCTGCTGTTGGTATTAAAACTGGTAGAAGTTCGATGTAGTCCTGGAAGGTTTGCTTTCATTGTAGCCAGGTTTCTAGTGTTGGTTTTGCCATAGTTGCGGGCCAAACGGATGGGGTGCTTGAAGTAGAGAGGTCACCCTTGTTTTGATCCTCGTCGCCAATTGTTACATATGCACGGAGCAAGAACGACAATGGTGCGGCAGAATAAATGTCTTTGTTAATTCATATAAATCAAAATACAGAAACAGAGCAACTTACAATTGTAGATCCACGAGAAAGTTTGTGGAAACCTAAAAGCATGCGAGTCCCCGAAGTCCTGCACCAAAAGTGAAGTTGCGCATGTCAGAGGGTGTTGTTGCTTTGCCAAGAGATTGGACGGCCAGTGCACACATGCGTATAGGCGCGTGCATGCGTACTGCCACATTCGTGCCATCGATCCGCTGGACAATCAACCGACTGGCATGCACAAGCGCACAGTTGTCATATGTGTATTGGCTGCATATTCTCTGTTCGGTTCACTCCAGATTCCAGCATCTGCAGAATCTCTTGTGTCTCCTATTCACTCATTGATGAGATAATGTTGTTTACAGCTTATCCCCATGGTCACCCTGGTTTTACCCTGTCAGAGACATCCTCCTCTCCCACCCTCCCTGAAGCTTAATGAGCTTTTTTTTTAATCTCCCTTTCAGTTCTTATGAATGGTCTCCAACCTGAAACGTTGACCCCTGTTTTTTTTCCTATAGATGCGGCTTGACCTGCTGACTATTTCCAGCATTGTTTGATTTTGTTATAGAAAATAGCTTAGGTCTTTGTCCTGAAACATTCGGTCTGTTTCCCTTTCCACGGATATTCCTTGAGCTGCTGAGTTTTCTGTTTTCTGTTGAGCATTTTCTGTTTTTAACCAGCACTGGTGCCTTTCAGCTGAACTGGCCAGAGCTGGGGTTCAATGCAGGTCATGGTTAATTTTGTACAATATTTTACCACACTCTCACAATACATGTTTACAGTTTTTTGTGAAACTAATCTGCCTGGCGCATTGATATATTAGAAGCTGTATCAACATCCATTTTGGTAAATGCCTTTCAAAGGTTATCTCTACTCTGCCTCCCTTATTCACCTTGTTGTATTACTTATGCAAGCAGCAGGAGGTTATAATGCTGACAGCAGAACGAAGAATGACGTGCAAAACGATTCCCAACTTGCTCAGCTGACAAGGGTACCAAATTGGAGGACAAGTCCTGCAAAGACCCTCAGTTTCCTCATCAGCATGTAGTGTACAGCTGGGAAACAGAATGTCCACCAAAGCCAGTCTTTCCATTCCTTCCACCTTGCATTGCTCTCCTGCCCTCCCTCACATGCCCACCTCAAACTTCTCCTCAAACATATCAATCATGTGGCAATGGATTCCACACCCTCAATACTAGGCAACTAAACTTATCCTAAATTAATATCAGATCAGTCAGGAGCTGCAGACTCACTTTGCCAGACTAATTTGTCTACATCTGGCCTGTCAAACTACTTTACGATTCTAAAGAACTTTTTAAGTGTCCCCTTGTTTTTTTCCCTTGAGAGCTTCTTTCTGCTCAGTTGTTCTGAATAGCTGTATATTTTCAGGGAATATTCCCTGCCTAACTAGGTAGTGTGAGGGTGGGTAAGCTGTTAGAAAGGATTCTAAGGGATAGGATTTATGAACACCTTGAGAATCATGGACTGATTAGGGACAGCCAGCATGGCTTTGTGAAGGGAAGATCTTGCCTCACAAGCCTGATAGAGTTCTTTGAGGAGGTGACCAGGAGGATTGATGAGGGCAGTGTGGTGGATGTGGTTTACATGGATTTTAGTAAGGCATTTGATAAGGTTCCTCATGGTAGGCTTCTTCAGAAGGTCAGAGGCCAAGGGATCCAAGGAAGCTTGGCTGTGTGGATTAGGAATTGTCTTGCATGTAGAAAGCAGAGGGTTGTGGTGGAAGGAGTGCCCTCGGATTGGAAGGCAGTGACTAGTGGTGTCCTGCAGGGATCGGTTCTGGGACCTCTACTTTTTGTGATATTTATAGATGACTTAGATGAGGGGGTGGAGGGCTGGGTTAGTAAGTTTGCGGACGACACTAAGATAGGCAGTGTTGTGGATAGTGTGGAGGGCTGTCGAAGCTTACAGAGGGATATTGATAGGATGCAGAGCTGGGCTGACAAGTGGCAGATGGAGTTCAATCCGGAGAAGTGTGAGGTGGTACACTTTGGAAGGACAAACTCCAGGGCAGAGTACAGGGTAACCGGCAAGGTACTTTGCAGTGTGGAGGAGCAGAGGGATCTGGGGGTTCATATTCACAGTTCATTGAAAGTTGCCTCACAGGTGGAAAGAGCAGTTAAGAAGGCCAATGGGATGTTGGCTTTCATAAGTCGCGGGATTGAGTTTAAGAGCCGCGAGGTTATGATGCAGCTTTACAAAACTCTAGTTAGGCCACCCGTAGAGTACTGTGTTCAGTTCTGGTCGCCTCATTATAGGAAGGATGTGGAGGCATTGGAGAGGGTGCAGAGGAGATTTACCAGGATGCTGCCTGGATTGGAGAGTATTGAATATGAGGAGAGGCTTAAGGTGCTTGGGCTTTATTCACTGGAAAGGAGGAGGATGAGAGGAGACATGATAGAGGTATATAAAATATTGAGAGGAATAGATAGAGTAGACAGTCAGCGCCTCCTTCCCAGGGCACCAATGCTCAAGACGAGAGGTCATGGCTTTAAGGTTATGGGTGGGAGGTTCAGGGGAGATGTCAGGGGGAGGTTTTTCACCCAAAGAGTGGTTGGTGCATGGAATGCACTGCCTGGGGTGGTGGTGGAGGCAGATACATTGAACAGGTTCAAGAGCTTGTTGGATAGGCATATGGAGGAACATGAGATAGAGGGATATGCGGGAGGAAGGGGTTAGGTAGTGTGAGGGTGGTTTGATGGACGGCACGACACGGTGGGCCGAAGGGCCTGTTTTGTGCTGTATGGTTCTATGGTTCTATGGTTCTAAGGCTCAGGATAAGACCAACATCAGTACTCATGGGCAAAATTCCCTCTGTAATTTAACCTTAAAACCTTCAGCTGTTTTTAAGAACATGGTTATGGAGCATATATATGCAAAGTGAATCTCAGCCAGTTGCTGCTGTTTTCTTGCAATTTTCAATTATCTGCAAGATCTGTGGTTCTACACTGACTGTCTACTGGTGTAATGGGGTCATGCAGCACAAAAACAGGCCCTTCAGTCCCTTGAGCCATGCCGACAATCAACCACTCATTTGCAATCATCCTACATTAATTCCATTTTATTCTGCTCACACTTTCATCAACTCCCCTGAGATTCTACCACTCATCTATACACACTTAGGGACAATTTACAGTGGCTAATTAACCTAACAATCCACACTTCTTTGGGATGCAGGATGAAACTGGAGCACCCGGAGGAAACCCACACAGTCACAGAAAGAACATGCAAACTCCATGCAGGCAAGTCAGGACTGAATCCAGATTACTGGAGCAGGCTTAAAGGGCTATATGGCTTGCTTCTATGTTCTGTTTTTGCACTTCTACTGAAAACCCAAGGTCATCAAAGAACTGGCTTGTTTTATATAGACCAGGAAAAAAGTACCTAGTCATTATTTAGTGAATTCTGAAAACTGCTTTATTTAAAAATAAAATGCCTGACTTTGACTAAACTAGTGAAGAATGAGTTACACCTTATGACTGGCAACCTTACACACTGGCAACATACAGTGGACTTATTTCAACCTTTGCTTTGGCACAATTAAATTGAGCTCATTCACACAGAGAATGCATGTGCTCAGCTGGAATCTTGTAAAAATCATAAAACTCTGCTTGCTACAAAATGTTGTCTCATTATTACCTACACTCTGGAGCAGCAGCGGCTGAGGGGTGACTTGATAGAAGTTATAGGATTGTGGGAGGCATAGACAGAGTAAGCAGCCTGTATCTTTTTCCCAGGGTCGAAATATCTAATACTAGATGGTCCTGATGAAGGGTCTCGACCTGAAATGTCAACTGTTCATTTCCCTCCATAGATGCTGACTGACCTGCTGAGTTCCTCCAGCATTCCACCACTTTGTGTGTGTTAATACTGGAAGGGGCATGCATTTAAGGAGAGAGGGGGTACGTTCAAAGGAGATGTGCAGGGCAAGTTTTTTTACACAGAGAGCCATGCGTGCTTGAAATGCGCTGCCAGATGTGGTTGTGGAGACAATTACGATACAGGCACTTAAGAGACTCTTAGATAGGCACATGGATGTGTAGAAAATGGAGAGATATCGACAGTGTGTAGGCAGAAGGGATGAGTTTAGTTTGGCATTTAGCTACTAGTTTAATTTGTTCGACACAACATTGTAGGCCAAAGGCCTGTTCCTGTGCTGTACTGTTCTATGTTCTGTGTTCTACTCATATTTTGATTATTACCTGGAATGGACAGGTTGTCTGATGAGGTAAAGTTGGATAGATTGGGGCTCTTTCTGCTGGAGTTTAGGAGAGTGAGAGAGAACTTGATTAAAACATAGAAGATTCTCTGGGATCTTAACTGCCTGATGTGGAAAAAATGTTTCCACTTGTGAGAAAATCTCGAACTAGGGTCACTGTTCAAAGATAAAGAGTTGTCCATTTAAGAGAGATGGGGTGAATTTTTCTCTCTCAGGGGATTGAGAGTCTTTGGCATTCTATTCCTTAAAGGAGCAGAATCCTGAAATATTTTTAAGGCAGATGTAGATAAGCAGAGGGTTGAAAGGTTATCAGGGTGGACAGGAATGCAGAGTTGAGTTTATGGATTAGCCATGATCTTTATTAAATTGTGGAGCAAGCTTGGGAGACTGAGTAACCTATTCCTGCTCCTAATCCATACATTCATCTGATGTGTTATTTTTGTTTTCAAATTTGTACATCTTATCAATTGGTTGAAACATGATTTACTTGAACTAATTTACCAGAAAAGACAGATTTTTAAAAAAATTATTAATGATCTCAGGTTGAACGGATAGGAAACAGCCATTTTCTTTGGTGGAGAGTTCATTAATGAAGTCCTGTCATTGAGTCATAGAGACGTACAGCATGGAAACAGGCCATTTGGCCCACCACATCCATGATGACCAGTGGGCACCCGTACACACTAATCCCATCTCCCAGCCCTTGGCCCTTCTATGCCCAAGCGATATAAGTGCTCATTTATTTTTAGAGCAAATTTAGTGCAGCAGAAAATCGGAGCCACTTTGACATTTGGCCATCTTGTTTATGATTAAACTGGAAGATGGATTCTATCATCAAGGATCTCCAAAATCTGGGTCATACCCTCTTCTCACTGCTCCCGTCAGGCAAGAGGTTCAGAAACCTTAAGTCCCATACCACCAGCTTTAGGAACAGCTACTTTCCTATGACCATTAGGTTCTTGAACTGACCTGCACAACCCTATGCTACCTCAGCAAAGGATCACTACAGACTACTTCTTGCACTACCATGGACTTCTCTCTGATTGTGTTTCTTTTGGCGTTAATGTCTTGTTTTTGCACAGTCATACTTTTTCTCTCTTCACTGTCTGGTTTAATTTATATTCTGTATGTTTTCTGCACCTACATGCCTGTGATGCTGCTGCAAGCAAGTTTTTCATTGTACCTGTACCTCACCGTACTTGTGCACATGACAATAAACTGGACTTGACATTCCTACCAACATAATGGTCAAAAGAAAATCTGGTCTGAAGTGACCAATTAAATGCTGTCAGTGACTCTACTTCAACCTCTTTGTCAAGAAAAAAAATTAAACTTCCTTTCAAGTTGTTCGGAGGGAAGTTTGTCACAGTATACCCAGTCACCATATATTTTAGCAATAAAAATATCTCTCTCCAACCACCTTCATAAATATTAACCTAACTTTTCCTGAAAAACACACAATGACTTGCGATTCACTGCTTTATGGTGATTTAAAAAAATACAGATTTCCAGAAGAAGTACTTTTTAAGGAGATTTATTTGCTGTTCCAGAGCACTCTGGACAGAAAGAATCAGTAATGAGGTGTGAAGGGCCTCTGTATATCAGAGACACTGAATGCACACAGGAGTGGAGCTGCCAGTTACTGCTGGAACTGGAGTGTGAATATGTACTTCTGTTCATTTTCTAGCTGTGCCAGGGGAGCAAACTGTACCCTGGCATTGTTTTATACCAACCTCCATGAATATGAACCTGGATCATATTAACACACAGCATTATCACATTTATGAGTTCACCAAACATCCCTTAAACATCAAATCAATTCCAACATTGTGCATTGTGAATACACCAGTTCATCCAAGAGATGTAGCTAGGATGCATTATAATTATTGTTACATCAAGGCTTCTTCTTCTTCAGCCTTCAAGGCCTTGGTTGCATCTGAACAAAGGACTGAAGTAGATTGAAAGCACTTGAATGGCTTTGTACTGAGTGGATGTATGCATCAAATAAGGTTAGAAGGAATTGTGGATAAATGAAGTTCAAATTATTATCAAAATCTATTATCTTCATTTCTCATAAACATTTGGGAGCAAGCTAGATAAGTATCTTGTCATGAATAGGATTTTGTGATGAAGCAGCTGGAGTGAATAAATGGCTATGATATTAGTGAGTGTGAAGAGTGTACTTCTATCACATAGGTGGAGGCTATAGCAAAGAAAGTCTTAAAAGTTCATTTGTGCAATTTGGCTATGATTTGCAAAGCCCTTGTAAATTGTTGATCTCTGGGTTGGCTTGCAAAGATATCAGGGGGTCATCCTAATGAACCATCACAGTCTGTAAAATGAAGCTGGTACCATAGAGAGTGTTGTGGGATTTTGATCCAGTAACCGTGAAGGAGTTGTGATGGATGTCCAGGATGGAATGACATGAGGTTCGGATGGAATATGGAAGTAATGAGGCTCACGGGCACCTTTTGTCGTAGTTGCAAAGATTGTAGATCTGAGTGATGCTGTGGAAGTATGGTGCAGTGTTGCCAGCAGATAAAATATACCACTGCCATCGTACAAAGATAATAGAGTAAGGTCATAGACAGACAATAGGTTCATTGTTGCCAGAGGTGCTGTCAGCTATCCTGAATGGTTTTGCTATCGTACCCTTGAAGCATATTCCATCACACTCCTGGCTTGTATCTTGGAGCAGTCCAGGACAGCATAAACAGAAATATCCTCTAACTAAATATATAGAACAACAATAACAGCTGATAGTTTTAAAGCAAATTGTGCCTGCAGAACACAGGAAGCAACTTTGACATTCATATTAACATTATGGCCAAAGGAAAATCTGCTCTGAATTGACCAGTCATATCTTACTGAGCAACTTTAAATTCGGTATCAGTATCATTGCTGTTGTGATATTTTGGGAACAGGAACATGTGCTGTGGTATGGTTTAAAATAGTCAGTTTTCCCAGAAAACCAATCATGTTACAAAATGTAGAATCAGTGTTACATTTCAATATATTCATTGAACAGTGATGATTCAGTATGGAACACTGAAAGGCCATGGTCTTACATATGAGATGCTGTCAAAGTGCAGGCAAACTTTAGCATCAGCTATCTGGTATCCTGTCTCTCAGTTTCTCTGTAAAGATTTTGTTCAATGGTTACAGACCAGGATAATCAAGTAGGTCATTGCACAGTCTGTGTCATGCATTGTTATACGGACTGGGAAAGGCTCTGGTTTTAAAGCTGGATCCATGCAATGAACTAACCTCAGCTGGGCCATAGTTACAGCATTGCAATTTAAGGATAGCTGAGGAAAAGAATACCAGGTGGGGTTCCCAATCTGACTTGTTTTGTACTGAAAAATGTACACATATCAGAGTGGCAATACTGTATCTCTCACAGTCAACAGCCTGTTGACTCAGACTAACCCTGACCCAGCAGAGTGGTCACTACATTGTTACCAGAAAAGTACCCAGCAAAAGTTCAAAAAAAAAGGTGTTAAAATTAGCAACTGAAATGGTTCTGTACAATGTAAGACAGGATATCCTATATTGCGATATGTACAGAGGCTTGAAGAAAAACATTGCAACCACAAAAGACAAAAAGGAGAAGAGCTAAATATACCAGCTCAGTCTGCTTTGAGGCTCTTGAGTTTCAGATTCATCAGCTTGGATTATGACTCTCCAAGAACAGACGCAAGTTCTTTGCAAAACAGCTCTGCAAATATATTCAATCAATAGTTAGGAGGTGCATTGATATGATTTTAATCAAGGAGAAACAAAATTAATACACAGAGGTTTCACTATTTGGTGACACTCAGTAATCATCAGTCAATTACGCTGAAGAATTCATTGGAACAAGAAGGGCCAATCTTTCCTCAAGGCTTGTATGCTATTCTGTTTGAGTTACTGCTCTACAATGCCATTACAGCTACCCTATTTCAGCATCTAGATGAAACATTTCAGTCAAACTAATGGAGGAACATCTTCATCTCAAATATCCTGGGTGGGAATCTGAAGGTATGAAAGATCAGGAGGGATCTCCAACAGACGGTTGATCAGGTTTAGCCAATTACCATCCACACTGGAAGAACTAAACATATATATATATACACACAGACCTTTGTTATAAGTTAATTAAATGCTCCAAAATGAGCAAGAAAGAAAATTAATAGTCATAAATAAATTCATGAGCATGTTCAGAAAGCCACTTCTCCAGAAGAGCTTTCTCCAAATATCCTCCTCCCCCTCTGAAGATGTTCACATGCTTTACTGGAGCTGAACCAGGCCTCTGGCACTTCAACACAATCAGTTTCTCAAAAACAATGTTGTCACAGTACGTGTGTGGTTTTACTTGTTGCTCACTCCCATTACTGTCTTCCTCCTGTTGTCAAATCACTTCCTTTTCTGGTTTAGTTGTTTTTTAACATATAACGGCCAAACTTGTCTTTATCCTGCTACCCTGTATTTTTTGAACAGAAACAGGCAAACAACTTCACCCAGGAATTTGATCAGATTGTGCCATATTTCTGCATGCAGCACAGTTCAAATTCAATGGGAAATCATCAGCAAAGGAAAAGAGCAGAGCTTGAAATGAAGACTATGATTTCACTTGTCCATTAATGCATGGAGAAGCCTAGGCACGTGCAATGATGTCTGACGGTGTACAGAAACCCCGTGAATGCCATTTCCATTGTTAGTCAGCAAGGGGAAAATATTCAGCCATTGTATCCATACAGCCAATTCATATTCATCACTATGATGTGAAAATAGATATTTGTTGTTGCTCAGACCACAGTTACAATTTCCTGAAAGAACACCAAACTTCACTGGTAACAATCCTTCTCGACTTGTCGTTAATGGGTGAGTTTATGAAAACCAGCTGACAATTACTGTTACTTATAATGCAGATTTAATCATTTACCACTCCAAGGAAAAATATACAATCAAGCTTGTAGGGGCAGCATGTAGGGAGCTGGCTGGTGAACAATAGGGTAAAATCTCCCTGACTTGGAACTGTGCATATAAAGTTGGCATTTCCATGCACAATTGCTAACTTCTATGAATGTACTCTTCTGCACCACTAATCAATGCCACTAGGACAACTATAGTCTGTCATTGGACTCATCATGGCAACCCACTGGAGTACGACCTGCAAATTTCTAGCATTTAATAACCTTGTGTGGGTCTAGTGAGATCATTCAGTTGAATGGAGAAGGGCAGATTTAATTGAGTTAACTTAAGGGTCCTTGATTGTTTTTAAGAGTTTTCATGTGCTTTTATTTTAACTTTTGTTTTCAAATACACATGAATAATTTAATGCATCCTTGATGAGTCTCCCACTATCAACACCCCAGGGGTCACCATTAAATAAAATCAGTGAACCAGCCACATCAATACTGTACAAGAACAAGTCAGAGGCTGGGTATCCTGTAGCAAGTGACTCAGCTCCTGACACCTCAAAGCCTTTCCACCAGCTACAAAGCACAAGGCAGGAGTGTGATGGAATACTGGGTGAATGCAGTTCCAACGCTCCAGTATTCTATACCGGCTGCTTGATCAGTACCCTGTTCACCACCATAACCATGCATTTCTTCCAACACCAGTGCACAAATGGCAGCAGCACGCACCATCTACAAAATACACTCAAGTTATTCACCCAGGCAGCTCCTATAGCATCTCCTAAACACTCAACGTCTACCACCAAGTAGGACATGGGCAGCACATGAAAGGGAACACCACTCCCTACAGATTCTCCAAAGTGCACACCCCCTGACTTGGAAATATATTGCCGATCTTTCATTGTAACTGGGTCTCAATCCTGGAATTCCTTTCCCAAACCCATCATGGGAGGATCTTCACCAGGACTGCAGTAGTTGGAGATGACAGCTCACCCCCATCTTCTCAAGGGCAATAAATGCTGCTCTTCTCAGTTATGGCCAGGTCCCATAAAGAATGAATAAATGAAAAAGTAACTTGTTTTTGTTTGTCAGAAGCATTCACAAACATTAAATTATTTTTGATGGTCTTGACGGCTGGTAAGCCTGGAGGACTGTTGGACTTGTAGTCAAAACAGATCTGGGACAGAGCTTGTCACTTGCAATGGGAGCGGGTCAGTGTTATTAAAGTGAACTCCCTAAGAGGGAGATGCAGGGAATGGAGAGGAAGGAAACTGGAGAGAGAAGGGGATAAACAGGGAGGGAAGAGAAATCTGGGCAGGGAAAGGGTTAAAACGTATCTTATGTAATGAAACTCACCACACTATGGATTGACCTAATTGGATCCCACGTCAGGATAAAGCTGCTGACATAACATCATCTGGCCATGGGACGCAGCACCCCTACACATAACTGAGACCTTTTTTGGTGCTGCCCTCTGCAAAGGGGCAGCAAATGGAAACAAGCTGACAGGAGCATGATGGAATCCACATATAGTTCCCAACTTGCTGTGTGATTTGCTCCTGGCTTTACTGTGTGTGAAAAGCAAAGATCATAGGTTGTGACCTTTGCAACCAGTTTCTGTTGGTAAGTCAAAAATGTTGATGGCATCACTGCACATGAAAAACGTAATGGGGAACCGATTCACAGCCTAGGGTGAGACATAGCACAAAGCATCCGATCCAATTGCCCAGATTTGCAATACAGCAGGTAGAAACAAGATCACCTTCAGACCCAGAGTCCGCTTTGTGGAACAGGATGAAATGTGCTCATGCTTCTTCTTCCGAAAGGTTCACAGGCAGGGCTCTGTGATCCAGAGCCTTAAGGAAGAGAATGGCTCAGTAACATCCTCACAGATAGACATACTGAGGATCTGCAGATCCTTCTATGCCACGCTGTATGACAGTAAGACCACTGACAGCACATCCTCCTGAAATTTCCTGTTCTCTATCACAGAGGTGCTAGACAACAGCAAGTAGGAGGGTCTGGATCATCCACTGTCCCAGGACGAGCTGTTTGGCTCCATCGTTCCCTTGGCACAAATAAAACCCCCGGAAGCAACAGCTTGTACTCGGCTCTGTGGGATTGGATGGGCCCGGACCTGCTGGAAGTGGAACACTATGCTTCTGGCTGGCAGAATGTCAGACTACATGAGGAAAGGCATTATTACTCTCATTGACATGCAGAAGCGGGAGAAGGAGGACATCAGGAATTGGAGACCCATTTCATTGTTGAATGTGGACTATAAGATCTTGTCCAAGGCCATAGTCAACCAGGTCAAGTCTGTTTGGGACAGGTGATCCACCCAGACCAAACTTGTGCTGTACCTGGCAGGAAAATTTCTGACAGAAGCGTTGCTCAGGGATACTATCACCTTCATGCAGGACAGAGCGGTGGACACCTGCCTGGTCGGCTTGGACCAGGAGAAGGCCTTTCAGAGGATATCACACACGAACATGTTCGATGTGCTCTCCAAAATGGGCTTTGGGGAGGAAATCAGAAATTGGATCCAACTGCTCTACACAGATATCCATAGTGCAGTTCAAATCAATGAGTGGGAGACAGTTTCCCCACGTCAGGCAGGGTTGTCCACTCTCCCCTGTCTTGTTTATGTGCTGCATAGAACCCTAAGCCGAATCCATCAGGAAGGACAAAAGCACAAGAGGGTGACATTGGTAGGCAGTGGAGGAACACAAGTCAAACCTCCCTGTATGTGGATGATGTTGCCATCTTCTGCTCGGATCCACGGTCAGCTCACAGATTGATTAGCTTCTGCGACCAGTTCAAGTTGGCATCGGGGGCCAGAGTCAACCACAGGAAGAGCGAGGTCATGCTCTTTGGTAACTGGCCCAATTGATCCAATGTCCCTTTCACAGTCAGATCTGACGAGTTGGTGCTGGGCATCTGGTTTGGGGGGGCTGAGGCGTGTAACAAGAATTGGCTGGAGCAGATTGGGAAAGTAAAACAAAAATTGGGTTTGTGGAAATGGCGTTCTCTGTCAATAACTGGGAAGAACTTGATCATCAGGTGCGATATGCTCTCAGGGCTTGGCACAGGCGTGGCCTGTTCCTCGCTCCTCTGCCTTGGCAATCACCCGGAACATCTTCCAGTTTATCTGGTGGTCCAAGATAGAGAGAGTTTGACAGGTCATCTGCACAAGTACCCTGAGAATGGGGGTAAAAGTGTATGCAATGTTACCCTCATCCTGATGACCACCTTTGTGTGTGGCTGTATCATTTAGTGTGTGGATTCAAAGCACATGGGCACCAAGTGTCACTATGTGCTGAGATCCTACCTGTCCCTGGTGTTGTGGAAGATATGCCTGGTCCCGCTCTGCTGCAATGCCCCAGTCAGCTAGACATTGCCACACTACCTGTCCTTTGTGAAAGAATTCTTCCAAGTAAACACCTTTGACCACAAGTCCATCAGACAGTGATCAGCGCGGAATGTACGGGACAGGGACACTATGGATTCTGAGGGTTTGTTCCTGGAGCAAACAGTCCAAACCATATGGCAGAACACCTCATTGCCTGATTTGACCAACAAGCACCAACCTTGGCTGGCAGTGAGAGATACCCTGCCCATCAGAGCTTTCCTCTACAGATGATATATTACCCCCACGGTACGCTGCCCTTGGGATGGCTGTGGTGAAGAAGAAATGATCATCCACCTCTTTGTTGACTGTAGATTTGCTAAGACGGTGTGGAGAAGGATGCAAGGATCCATGTCCTGGTTCATCCCCAGCAGCTGCATGACAGAGGACTCTCTGATCCATGGGGTGTTCCTGGGGACAAACCCCGAGACATGTTTGGAAGGTCATCAACTCAGTGAAGGACGCCCTTTGGTCTTCCCGAAACTTGTTGGTCTTCCAGCACAGCAAGATATCTGCAGGGGAATGCTTCAGACTGGCACAATCCAGGCTGCAGGAATACATGCTGAGGGATGCACTGAGGCTCCTTGCAGCCAGTGCTAAGGCTCTGTGGGGAAGGACCACAGTATTGGTCCCTCCCGCTACTGAATATGGAGGGGAAGAGTTGGGTGGGGAAGCCCTTCAAACAATGAAAGGGGTATCACCTCAGGGAGCCACATGAGTGGCAATGGTGCTATGTCTGTTTGTTGATTTTTTCCTCTTTAAAGTTTACACTACTGAATGTAACAACGATGAATATTAAGGTTTGGTTTTTTGCACTGTTTCTTCCTTTGTATATTTTTTATTGTTATGAATAAAGTTTATCTTTGAAATTAAAAAAAACAGATAGAAACATATCTTATCCAGTTTCCAGGTATGTATTCAAAGCCCCATTCCAGAAACTTGATGCTACAATGAAAATGGTCTTGAAACAATGCAGGACGGAGAGAGTGTTCCAGTTCCAGTGGTGACTCCTTCAGGACAAAAAAGTTCAAATGAGGCTTTGCCTATTTTGTCAGGCGCACCGAACAAGATCTGAGGACACTATACAAAGAGAAATGAATTTTCTTTGCACCTCAGCTAAAACTAATCTCTCATCTGAGAGAACTTGTGATTATTATCTTATTACTAGTCAGACAGTCATGCAGTACAGAAAGAGGCCATTGCCAACCATCAAGTATTAACGCTGGACCTATATTCTATTCTCCTCACATTCCAATCAATTTCCCCAAGATCTAACTCTCACCCACACACACTAGGGGCAATTTACAGTGGCCAATTAACCTACCAAACCACATGTGATTGGTATGTTGGGCACCTGGAGCAAACACATGTGGTCACAGAGAGATGGTACAAACTCCACACAGACAGCACTAGAGGTCAGGCTCAAGGCCTGGTCTCTGGAGCTGCGAAGTAATATCTCTACTAGCTGAGCTACTGTGCCACCCTGTTGGGGGAGCATATTTTGTTCCAACTTCCTTTGATCTGTGATTGAGGAGTTTGGGATGCCATAAAAGGTGCTGCGTGAATTACATTTCTTTCTTTTTGCCAGATATCAGGCACTGCTGGAGGTGCATCACACTTCACCCTTTGTCTCTGTGTGTCAGTTTTGTGCAATTATTCAGGTCAAGTATGATGCAGTCACTGGGCCAGCCCATCAACTGTTTCAGGTAAGTTTTATTTTTCATCAAAGTCATTTGTTTCTACACAAAGCCAAAGGGACATTCACCATTCACCTGCCTGTCTGCTGCAAGGTTGATTTAGAAAACAACAGGGATGTAGAGCTGCTGCTTCAGTAAACACTTTCCACTGCACCAGTGGTAATTTAAATGCTGATGTAAAACAGGGAGTGCTGGATTCGTCACTTCTTGTAACTCTCTCATTTCTATTGGGAGAAACGTATTGTAGGTGATCCATCCCTTATCCCCTCTCTTACATTATCACCAAAGTTCTTCCCCTCTCTTTGCAGCACTTTATATGCAGAATAAATAAGAACTTTTGTGGTATTGGTATTGGTATTGGTTTATTATTGTCACTTGTATCGAGGTACAGTGAAAAACTTGTCTTACAAACCAATCTTACAGGTCAATTCATTACACAGTGCAGTTACATCAAGTTAGTACAGAGTGCATTGATGTAGTACAGGTAAAAAAAGTAACAGTACAGAGTAAAGTGTCACAGCGACAGAGAAAGTGCAGTGCAATAAGATGCAAGGTCACAACAAGGTAGATCGTGAGGTCATGAGGTCATAGGTCATAGTCCATCTCATTGTATAAGGGAACTGTTCAATAGTCTTATCACAGTGGGGTAGAAGCTGTCCTTAAGTCTGGTGGTACATGCCCTCAGGCACCTGTATCTTCTACCCGATGGAAGAGTAGAGAAGAGAGAATATCCCGGGTGGGTGGGGTCTTTGATAGTGCTAGCTGCTTCACCAAGACAACGAGAGGTAAAGACAGAGTCCAAGGAGGGGACACTGGTGTCCGTGATGCGCTGGGCTGTGTCCACAACTCTCTGCAGCTTCTTGAGGTCTTGGGCAGAGCAGTTGCCATACCAAGCCGTGATGCATCCTGATAGGATGCTTTCTATGGTGCATCGGTAAAAGTTGGTGAGAGTCAAAGGGGACAAACCAAATTTCTTTAGCCTCGTGAGGAAGTAGAGGCACTGGGTGAGCTTCCTTGTCCATGGCATCCACGTGGTTTGTCCAGGACAGGCTGTTGGTAATGTTCACTCCCAGGAACTTGAAGCTGTCAACCCTCTCGACCTCAGCACCATTGATGTAGACAGGTGTATGTACACCGCCCCCTTTCCTGAAGTCAATGACCAGCTCTTTAATTTTGTTGACATGGAGGGAAAGGTTGTTGTCATGACACCATTCCACTAAGCTCTCTATCTCCTTCCTGTACTCTGATTCATCACTGTTTGAGATACGGTCTACAACAGTAGTATCATCTGCAAACTTGTAGATGGAGTTAGAGCAGATATGTCCCAGAGGTGTCCCAGATATGAGGAAATTGTGTTTTATCACCAATGAATCTCTTGCTACATATTCACTGAGTTAAGAAAAGGAAACTTCTCAAGGGGCTGTATTGCTCTGGTTACGTCGGTTCTCATAGTGTGTCATAATCTTCTTCCCACAAAGGAGCAGGCAATCATGAGCAGAGTATAACGACTGAGGTGACTGAGATGCTGGGATAAATCTCTGTTTGTTTGCTCTCCAAAAAGCAAAGGGGTAAGAGGATCCATGATGTTGAGGTGATGACTTGGAACGACACATGCCCTACATTGGTAGAGAAGGAAGTTATTCTTGCCATTACTGCCAGGGTGGGATGGGACAGTGACCCTAAGGCTTGATCAGTATTACCTGATCATGAGCAAGATAAACTTGGAACTCACCACAATTTATTCCCTGGAGACTAACGTGACTATAATCCATCTATTCTCTCAGCTCTACAAAACACAAAAATCTCATAAAAGTCAATAGCTAGTGAAGGCAAAAACAACTTCTAACTTCGTTACAGTAATCAGCACAAGAGAAGGAAGCAAACCAAGACAGGAGCAATGAAAATCCAATATTGGTTACACATTTAAAGAAAATTCAAGATGTTTTGGCAAGAATTCTGCAGCAAGGCTCTGAATCAATCCTATCCTCTTGTGCCCACACTTCGTCCATTTGACCAAGACTATCGGGGCCGCAATGTCAGCTGTGATTCAAGAATAATTGGGCTGTGACACAAACTGATGGCTTTATCTTTGCTTTGCGCCTTTGTCATGAGGTCAAGTTTCCCTTTGTCAGCGTATTTCTTTTGAAGGGATTGAAATGAATGCATCGAAAGCTCACTGTGTTATCAGCAGCTGTGACTGAGAGTGAATACAATACCGCAGATCAAGTAGAAGCACAAAGCAAAGCAACTAGAGGATGTATGTGACTTAGAATGACACATTTCATTACATTTGGAGAGAAGGGATTCTCTCTTGCCATTACTGTCAGAGTCAGCTGGGACAATAACCTTAACACTCAGTCAATATTACCTTATCTTTAATTGTGACATAAGACTCCTGCAAGTTAAATGTTACTGTCATTACTTCTGGTAACATTGAATGAATTATAATCAGATCCGGGAGGATAGAATTTTTGACAGCTAAACATGCGCTATCCAAATTTAAAAAGAAACACAGCAAAAGGAATCTGTTTAGGGAGAGAAGCTCAGCTATACAAATTTCTTTTTAAGAGCCACGTTGGGAAATTCATCCCTATTCAGATGTGCAGGGCATTATGTGGCTGCACCCTGCCTTAGATTTTCATTCTATTGATTCAACCATTATGCTCCCATTGTAGATATATTTTATTTATAGAGCATTGGATGCAAAATACAGATGCATGTTTTTGAGGGCTACAACCCAGGGCACCTTTTAGTTCCCAACTGACACCACATACATTGCACAATTGTGGGATTGGTGTGCCAAATCTCAGGTTTGTGATAATGCCACCAACCACGTAGTCATTATGTGCCAGGACCATGCAGAAGGCAGGAGATGATGCCAGTCAACATGCACTGGCACTCTGGACATCAATCCAACAGATAAGACCTTGTCTCAATGTGGGATGGCCCCCACGTGAACCCCAAGACCTGTCTGTGCTCTTCAGTCTGGAGATCATCACTGAAATCTGTCACTTGCTCCATCGCCAGTGCACCTAAACCAGCTTTAACTAGTATTTCTAATTCTGGGCCTTCTGGTTCACACATGTAGCCATTCAACAGCATATTTACCACTGACAGGACCCTTAATTAACAGGCATTACGAAACTGGCATTGAAAGCGGTGGGAAAATGCTAATTCCCTATTGTTCCCTCACTGCCTACTTTCAGGAGCTCTCAGAATTAATCTCCATAATATGACAAACAAGGGCCCTCCTTTAAACATAAAAAATCCACCTATAGAAACCCTTTTTGGAGACAAGCCTCTCCGAAAGATCTTGATGACCTAATATCCAAGGTTCAAATTAGGAGGGGAGATAAAGTAAACCAGGATAGTACTGCCTGCAATTTGGAAGATTGATGGGGTAATTTGGAAGTTTTCTTGGATTTGAGAGGGAATCATAAAGTAAATGGAAATAAATTATTTCCACTGGAACTTTCAGGGTGAGTCAATTTGGCCTAAAAATTAGAGAAATGTCTTTAAGTGAAATTTCTACAGCCAAAGTGCTGGAATCCTAAACTCTCTCTGACAGATGCAATTCCATGAGGGCATTTATTAATGTTAAGTCTGAGACTGCCAGTTTTATGACAGTAAGGTTCAAGGAAAGGGTCTACAGCCATAATCTCATCGATAGGCAGTACAGGTTGAAGTAGTGAAATGGTTAGCAACTTTTCTCAGTTGCCCTCTAATGTCCCGTTGGATCATAATCAGAGGTTGATACAAGAAAAGAGGTATCTGATCAGGTGACACAATATCCAAGGCTCAAGTTTTAAGGAGGTGGAGAGGCAAGGAGCTTTGCAGGCATACTTCAGAATTTATTAGGTAGAAACCTAGAGATTCTGAGAGAGGAACAGTACAGAAAGAGGCGATTCCTAAATTAATGCTTTCTTTCTTTTTCAATCTTTTTATTAGTTTTCAAATTAATTAATAGTTTGTACATGTAATACAAAGAGATCAGGAGAACAATCATGGCCTAGATAATCATAAAGAAAAACAAAATATAAAAAAATCTGTAGATCCAACGATCTCTTAGTAACTGAATATAATATAAAAGAAAGGAAAGAAAAAGATTTATTATATAAATAAAAAAAAGAAAGAGAAAAAAATCCCCAAATCAATAAGAAAAATTATAAATATATCAAACCAAACTAAACTAAACAGAAAAATTTCAAAAAAAAACAAACAAAAAAAAAGACATTACTAAAATTTCTCAGTAGAAACAGGGCAATATTATGTCATCAACTCTGTTCCTCTAAGTTGGAAAGTTATTGAAAGGGGATCTATATCATGTGAAAATATTGAATAAATGGACTCCAAATATCTTCAAATTTAAGTGAAGGATCGACAGTACCACTCCTAATTTTTTTCAAGTTTAAAAATGATATAGTTTGAGAGAACCATTGAAAAGTAGTAGGGGGTATTGGATCCTTCCATTTAAGCAAAATGGATCGTTTGGCCATTAATGTAACAAAGGCAATCATACGGTTAGTGGAAGCAGATACATGACCAGACTCTATCCTTGGTAATCCAAAAATTGCAGTGATAGGGTGAGGTTGTAAATCAATCTTCAGTACATTTGAAGTAATGCTAGAATTAATGTTATATTTCATTCTCCCCACATCATCAATTCCCCCAGGTTCTCCCAATCACCTACACTAGGGGCAATTAATCTACTAACCTGAACATATTTCAGGAAACTGGAGCACCCAGGGGAAACCCATGCAGTTACAAGGAGAACGTGCAAACTTCACACAAACAGCAGCTAAGGTCAGGACTGAACCTGGGTCAATGGTGCTGTGAGGCAGTGGCTCTTCTAACTCTGTCACTGTGTCACCCTTGTGGTGGTCCAGAAACACAGGAATAGGGGGCGTAGCAATGCTGAAGACATGAAGGATGCAGACTTCAAGAACAGTGTAGAGCTGGAAGATGTTATGGACACACTGAGGAGTGAACAATGAAATAAGAATGTGCATTTTAAATTTGGGTTGGCTGGGCCAGAAGCCCATGAAATTGGGGGAAAGGGTGAATGATACCTGACATGGAATGAATCAGTAGGATGGTCAGGGAAGCATTGAAATGATTGAGTATGGACCTAACGAAGCTCTGGTTGAAAGTTTCAAGGACAAAATGCTAAAGCAGGGGTGCCGGCAAATCATGAATATGGTCTCTTGTACTAGCCAGCAGTCGCAAGAAATAAAAGCTTCATTTCAGAACCAGCAATCACTACAACCTCATGGTCAGGATTGGTACTTCTGGTCCGCTGATTGCTACGTAACCAGCCAGGTGAACTAAAAAGTAAAGAGAGGAAACAATATCTCAGCTACAAAGAGAATCAGAATAATACACGGTATTATCACCTCTATCATGGAGTGATACTTTTCTCAGTATTTCAGCCCTGGTGTTCTGAAATTTCACAAATCAAATCTCTTAAGCAGACAACTGTAAGGGGTAAATGCATGTTGGGATCTGCTCCTGATAGGAATTAAAGGGAAACTGAAATTCTCCTGCTTAAATATGTCATGTGATTTCCAGGGATGAGCAGCTGAAACCATCCTGTCAGACTGCATTTTATGATTTCCAAGAATATCCGTTTTCAAAAAAATTGGGCTCATTCTGTTTGGATAGATTTGACCACATAATTTCCAGAATTTGCCAATTTGTTGAGGAAAGTGAAACTTGCAAAGGTTTGTGAAGGTTCAGCTAGCCTACATTTGGCATTGTCACTAATGGGGAAATTGGATACTGGCCAAATGAAAGACACATTGGGTTTACAACTGAGCTGAGCACTTAGCATGTCTGAGTGTGTGAAGGCTTGATTTTAGCCATTTAAGTGTGCATGAAATTTGTAATGGAATAGATACATGTAGGTTGCAGTGAGATGGATGATGTTTTAGGGGTTGGTTGAGTTTAAAGTAAAGGAATGGGAGTTTGTGCAGGCTTACTAAAGATCAGAGATAATTCCCTTGGAATAATTGGAGCCTTGTGTTAATCCTTAGTTAAAGTTTAGTTAAATCCTTAGTTAAAACTTTTGTTTTAGGTAACTCAATTTTAACTAAACTTTAACTAAGGATTAACACAAGGCTCCAATTATTCCAAGGTTATGATAAAGCAACCAGTGATTTAACTTGCTCCACTTGCACTTGCCTGCATCAAGGACAGATGCATTTATTATACCGACAACTTTGTCGGTTTTACAGGAAGACCAACTGGGATAAAATGACTATGGAAATCCAAGCCAAGAATAATCCACTTTCATTCTTTAATAGCTCTCACGTTAAGTTTGAGGCAAATTACAGCCTTTGAGAGAGATAATTGCAGCCTTCCAATTACAAAGCTTTGCATGTAACAATTAACATCCCAGCATACTGAAGAGATTGGTTCAGACAAAGCAGGCGCTTCAGCCCAATTGACTCTGTCCTTCCACAACACAAACTGATCAAATGCCCATGGCAGCATCCAGCTGTTGTTCAATAGGTCCTGAACCCCTGAACCTGGGCTGTCTTGCCCACTGCTCTTGTGCAGCTGAAAGTATCATTCTCAGTTTGCTATCTGATTATTTGATAAAACTCTGGAACTCTTCCTTCTCTTCGAGGCTGTGGAACATTCTGTTTTGTTGTTTATATGCATGTTGCAATTATTTCTCATTGCTTCTAACACTATGAGCCAGCATTGTTGCTCTGCTTATTACTCCAGTTGGTGTTTTAAGTTGTGACTGCCATAAATCTACATAGCATTGCAAAAGTCTGATTAGAATTCTGATGATTGACTCAATTCATTTGAAGTCAACTTTGTATTTTTGACTTGCCTATTGCCACCTTATCTTGAACTCACTGTGGTCACTAAATTGTCAGACTGTTTGTTGGATATTCAGCGATGGATGAGTAGAAATTTTCACCAGTTCTCACCATTATCTTTTGCACAACGATCTCTGTTCTCAAGTCACCAACAGTAAGTAAAAACAAAAAGTACTGAAAACACTCAGCATGTCAGTCTGCAGCTGTGGAGAGAATGGCTCAGGTCAATGACCCTTATTTGGACTGATTCCTGACCTGCTGAGGATGTCCAGCATTTTCTGGCTTTATTTCAGATTTCCAGCATCTGCAGGTTTTTGCTTTATGACTGCATCTCTCTTCCAGGCAACTCTCAGAAACTGAAGTTTCAAATCTCATATCCGTGCCATCTACCTTTTTCCATCTACATTCTGTTGCTCAAACACAAAAAAACTCGAGCTCATCTGCCTCTGAAGCCTCCTTTCAATCTTCATTAATTCTGGAAGATTTTTTAATGTAGATCTGAAAGCCTTCCCATGTGCTACCTCCCAGAAACCTGTCACCCAATCTCCATAGCCCGTTTCCTCTCTCACACCAACTCGTCTGTAAGCCTTCATGCCTTGGCTTCCGGTTAGAGAGTACATCAACTTTAAAATTCTCATTCTTGTTTTCAAATCTTTCCTCAGTCTTGCTCCTCTCTACCACTGTTAACTTCTCCATCTAATCAATTGTCTAAAATAACTGCACCCTTCCAAATTCTGAGCCTTGCCTTATTTAATTACTCCACTGTGAATCCCAGAACTGAAGGATGAACCTTCAGTCACCATGAGCACACACTCTAGGAACCCCTAACAATTTTCTTTTGCCTCCCTCTGTCACTTTCTTCCATTAACATGCTCTTTAGAGCATCTCTCTTTGACTAGACATTTGCTCTTCTGCCTTTATGTGACTTAGTATCAGTTTATTGCTTGATGACACTCCTGTGCAGTGACTCAGTCCCTTTTTGCTGTGTTAAAGGTCCAATATAAATGAAAATTCTTCAACATACTCTGGATCCAGCTCAGCAAAACCATTGTCTGGCATAAACTAGGCTATAATTGGTTCCAGAAGACTTTGTGCCGTATTCATAAGCAGGTAAATTCTATATGTCATTGGAGGTCACTTGCTGAAATGGTGAATTAAATTATTCGAATATGTACTGTTAAGATTCACCATTTGGCCAGCACACACATTCACAGGCTTGTAGATAACATATTTTGACCAATATTGAAACCAGCATGAATGAGAGTAAGAGGCTCATGAAGGCAAATGTGAACTTGGAATCACATAGTGGTATAGTGGATGCTGAATGGAAGGAAGGATGCAGAGAGAGAGAGAGACTTCAAGCAAACTCTTTGTGAAAAGTAACTCCTGATTTCACTCCTGGATGGTCTAGCTGTAAGTTTATGATTTCCTTCAACAGAGAAATTTGTTTTGCTTTCCCTCTATTGAATCTTTTCATCATTTTAGCCTTCACATCCCTCCTACCACAATCAGGCATCTATAGTATATGAATCTGGAATGCGTACACACCAATTGAACAGCCTTGTACACAAATCTTGCTTATATATTAAAATTGGGATTTACGTCAAGTCTTGACATACCTAAATTCCTCAGAGCACTTCATGCCTAAAATTGGTGAAAGTAGGCAAATAAGCTGAATTTAATTTTTGATGTAATTCTAGGGAAGGAATATAGATTGGGAATGAGGCCACTGAAACAAGTAGACATGATATCCACACCTGGGCAGCCCACTCCCTCACTACTATACATGATAGTAGAGGGCATATTTTATGGACTCACGTCAGCTCCGGCTTTGTCCAACAGTCAAATAGGGGTTACATGGAAAAAGTGAGAGAGCGAGAGCAAGAGCGAGAGCGAGAGTGAGAGAGCGAGAGAGATATGGGGGGTGGGTGTTGGGGTAGATATCAACATCCCCTTTCTTTTCCAGAATAAGGTCACCCAAAAAAGGCACCTGACACAACAGAGCAGAGAACAGCACTGAGTCCCAAAGACTCATGATTGGTGGAGATAATCCTGGCACTGGGGTTACTCAGGTCGCTAGCCCTGCTGTGGTGGGGATATATCACCGAAAGTTGTGCAAGTGTCTACAGTGCCTTTCCCTCACAGCAATAACTGTTCTTCCTCTAAATATCTACCTGTCTGGCCACGCAGTCACAGTCACTAAAGGAGCCAGACATTCACCAGCACCACAAATTTTTTGGTGTCTTTATCACTGTAGAATGTCAGGAGAGACCAGCCCAGCCCCCTGCCTATGCAAGAACACCGCACCTCTTAGGAAGAGGAGGAGGGAAAGGACATTATTTCACCACTGGAGTTGACACCATCATGCAACAGCCCAGATATTAGTATGGCAGGGTTGAATAGGCTGACCAGATTAGAGCTTCTTGAGACATCTGTCATGAACAGGTCACATTTAATCCAGAGGGGCAGTGTGCCAGCTTCCTGGACTGAGAGGTTGCATATTCATAACGTACTGGAAGAATTAGATGAGCACAGCTGTAGGAAAGAACACATGGAAGGTCTGTTACAAATGACAGCAGAAATGCTTGGTGCATCATCTGCCCTATCTGACAGAATATAAGAGATCGCCACTCTACAGGAAGGATGTGATTGCATTGGAGAGAGTGTGAAAGAGATTCACCTGGATGTTGCCTGGGATGGCGTATTTCACATAAGGAAAGATGGAATAATCTGCACTTGTTTACCTTGGGGCAGAGGAGGCTGAGGGGGGACCTGATACAGGTATCCAAAATTATGAGAGGGGTAGGTAGGATAGTTAGCAAGAAACTTTTCCTTGTAGCATCTAAGACAAGCGGGCATGGATTTAGGGAGAGGAGTAAGTGGCTTAGAGGGGATCTGACAAAGATTCTTTTCACCCAGAGGGTGGTTGGATTTGGGAATGCAATGTGGGATAGGGTGGTGGAAGCTGGTGCTCTCATGACATTTTAAAAGCACCTGGATAAGAACTTGAATTATCAAAGCATCATAGGTATGGATTGAGTGATGCTAAATGGGATAAGTATAGATGGGTACTTGATGGGCAGCAGAGACAAAGTGGACTGAAGGGCCTGTTTCTGTATTGTATGACTCTAAGACTCTAAATGTCGAGGAGTGTCTGCTGTGCATCCCAAGGATCTCACAGGACGGAGCCTCATTTCCAGTCTGGATGTGGTTTCACTCAGTGTTGCTTGGTGTGAGGCACTTGCAGTGCCATACCCTGATGGAGATAGTTTCTGTAGCTATTGAGGCAAGGGAGGGCCCATCCAAATTCCTCCACCTCCAAGAAGATCCAGGCTACTCCAATTAGAGTTCTACTTGCTGTAACCTGGGAATAGACTGCTAAGCAGCAAGATCTGAGAGTTGACCAGGGAAAGTGCATTGTTACCAGCAAGACGAAGACTACTAAAATGCAGGAGCTGATCATCTGTGCACATACAGCAGCTTATGACCTGAGTCACACCAGATACACAGTCCAAGTCCCAAGAGACTTCAGACCTAAGACCTTAGCTCTGTTTCTCTCTCCACAGATGGTGTCTAATCTGCTGAGTTTTCTGAGAATTTTCTGCTTTTGCCCCAGGATATGCCCCTTGTTTTGTGAAGCTTGGCCATGTTGTACATCTTAAGAGGTCGATGCCTCTCCACCCATCACTGGTCCTCAGGCAATGTCCTGGCATACGGTCACAGCTGACGACTCCCAAATGCTGGCCCTCAGCTGTAGTCACAGGGCGCATCTTGGAACTCTTTGCTTCTGCTGGAGGGATATTGGCAGACTGGCAGTTGGTGCCTCTGTCTCACAGCTCCAGCTCCCTGAGTTTGATCCTACCCTTCAGCACAGTCATTGGAATTTAAACATTCTCCCTGTGACCACATGCATTTTTGGCCGATGCTCCAGTTTCCTCCCACCTCCCAAAGATGTGGGCAGGTTAATTGGCCGCTGCAAGTCATCCCTTAGTGCAGATGAATTGCAAAGGAATCAAAGGAGAGTTGATGACAGAATAAACTGCAGGGCTGCGAGGAAGTAAAAAGTGTGGAGCGGGACTAATGGGATTGCACTGCCAAGGGCCAACATGGATCCAATGGGTTAAATGGCCTCCAGTGTTGTAATAAGAGAATGTCATGAATGTGGACATCTGGGGAATGTGGACATCTGGAGGAATTTGGATGGGCTCTACCTTGGCTCAATGGCTGCAGAAACTATCTCCATCAGGGTATGGCACTGCGTGAGCCTCACACCGAGCAGCACTGAGTGAAACCACATCCAGACTGCAAATGAGGCTCCGTCCTGTGAGACACTCCTTGACGTTTAGAGTCTTAGAAGGGAAGGTGTGTTTGGTCTTGGCTGTGAAACCCCTTAGGCCTCACTGGGGATAAATATTGTATAGGCTGAAAATCTGCTCTCCGGGAAAGAAAGTATAGAAAGACAACCTCAAGAAGTTTCTAAATAATGAAGACGATTGTCTGAATAGACACAAAATAGATATTGCCATTTGTTTGAAAGTCAAGTAGTAAGAAAGGAGTTTTAAAGGGGATCTGAGGGTATGTTATTTTTTGCAGAGAGTGGTTGATATCTGGAATGTACTGTTAGTGGAGGTGATGGAATCAGATTCAATCACTGCATTTAACAGGCATTTAGAAACAGACACTTAAATAGCAAGCCATTAACAAATATAGGCTGAATGTGGGGAAATAGATTTAGTGTAGATGGCAATTTGATCACAATGGATAAGGTGGGACTGGAGCATTTCAGTTAGGAGAGATTGGATAGGCTGGGTTTGTTTTCCGTGAAGTGAAGGAGGCTCTGGGTGACCCGAAAGAAGTATATAAAATTATGAGAGGTATAGATCGAAAGAAAAATTCTTTTTCTCATGGTGGGAGTGTCTAAGAAAGAGGGCATAGGCTTACAATGAAAGGTTGGGGGTTTAGAGGGGATCTGAGGTATATTTTTTCACATAGACGGTGGTTGGAACCTGAAACGTGCTGCTTGAAGAGGTGGTGGAGTCAGAGACTCTCATGACATTGAAGAAACGTCCTGACAAGTACTATAATTGACAAAGCATGGAAGGCTATGGACCTAATGTGGGAAATGGGACTAGTATGGATAGTTACAGCAGGTGGAATGGACACGGTGGGCTTCTGTACTCTATGACTCTATGGCTGTAAGTCTTGGCAGCATGGGTGTAAAATTGACAATCGAAAATCCACTGGGAATTTCAGGAGAATCTTTATTATCGAGAAAACAATGGGAATTTGGAAATAACTACCACATGGCTGACCTGAGGCACAGATAAACTTAAGAGGAAGTGACATAACCACGTTAGAGAGTAAGGAGTAAAAAAATTTGTTGAGAAACTGAAATTAAGAAGGATAAAGAATAAATTGAATAAAGTAGGAGGAAATTCATCCCAAGTATAAACACTGGTATTATAACCAAGCTCTGAGGTGCAAAATTCATGTAATCCAAGTTAAAACACCTCCTTCCCCACTACAAATCAGCACACTGTGGGTAAGAGAGAACTAGAGAGCGAATGAAAGGAAAAGTTAGGGCGGATGGTGGAATCCAATTGGCTGAGATGGCAAACAGTTCAGCCAGGACATGACATAGGTGTTGATGTACTGCAGCTCTTTTGTGGGAATAATTATCTGACATTAATTGAAAAAAATCATGAAGCAGAATGTAAGCAGTAGCAAGCCACAATAGATGATTTATACTTATTCTTGGGGGGGAGGGAGAGTTAAAGCACTGCAGCAAGACTCACCTCCTCTAGAGGAACCTGTTTATCTGCCAGTGGTGTGATGATGTTATTACAGACTGTGATACAACAATTGCCTTTAGTTTCTCTGCCCTGATGTGCAAAGTTCATCAAAATATGAATGGCCGATTTAGAATAGAACTACATCAGCGGCTGGGAACTCTTAATAAGGCAATGATATTTATCCACAAGCCTAGTTCTATTTTAACTGATATGAGTGAATTCTGGATTTCAACTGGTTTCAGCAGAATTCCACAGGGATTGTAATGTGTACATAGATGCAAGTGTGCCTCAGTGGTGTCACTCTTGCCTTGAAAGCAAAAGGACTAGGTTTAAAAGACATTCCACAAATGTGAGCACAAATTATGATCTGTAATCCCATGTTATGTCTTTTCAGAGATGCTGTTTTGCAGATGAAGTTAAATCCAGATCATTAAAATATACAGTGTATTACTTTGAGTAACAGCAATGGAGATATGGGGTTAACTCTTATCTGCCTCTTCGGTCTCCAAGCAATTAGGGACAGATATTAAATGCCAACATGCCTGCAACTCATGGACAAATGAAAAACAACAATTCATGCTGATCTGGCCAATATTATCTGTTATCATCTATGTGGCAAATCATCTGTTGCTTACTGTTTGTAGAATTCTGCTTTCTGAAAATTGCCTGTCAGTTTAACAGTTACTACACTTGAAAAATATTGTATTGGCCATAAGCCCTTTGGGAACCTGGCTCTGTAAATACAAGTTCTTTCATTCATTCTATGCCGTCATAAAGAAAGCTTTCATTGGGCGTCGGGAGTAAAAGGTCAGGCTATTGCTGGTATTCATGTGATGGTTGGAAGCAAGGTCTTTGCAGGGTCTTCCTGCATCCAGAGGGACTATGTCTACAGGGGATGTTACCGGCTGAGCTTCTCCAGCTGAGAAACTTTGATCCCAAGGACCAGTTGACCAGTCAGTGCTTACTATTTAAAGATGTTTCCAATACCCATAAGAGAAGCCGAGATGGTGCAAATGATAAGAAGAAATCAGAGAACCAGAACACAAGAACACAATAAATAGGAGTAGGAGTGGCCACTTGGCCCGTCGATCCTTTTCCACCCCAGGAGATCTACCCCCTACTAACATCTAGGATGACAGCTTTCGAATCAGGTGACCCTGACCTTTACAAGAAATCGAGATACGACCTCTGTAAAACTATCAGAGATGCCAAGAGACAATACAAGTCCAAAAATGGAGTCCCAGAGCAGCTGTCAGTTATGACAGGACTTACATGCTCTAACGGGCTACAAAATGAAGTCAAGCAGCATCGCCAAAAACAACGCATCCCTTCATCTGCCATCATGATGCTTTGAGAAGCTGGTCATGGCACGCATTAACTCCAGCTTCTCAGAAAATCACGACCCATTGCAATTGGCCTGTCGGCAAAACAGTCTACAATGGACCCATCTCACTGGCCCTACACTTATCTCTAGAGCATCTGGACAGTAAAGACACTTACATTAGACTATTGTTTGTTGATTACAACTCCACCTTCAATACTATCATTCCAAGCAAACTCATCACCAAACTCCGAGTCCTGGGACATAACACCTTCCTTTTAACTGGATCCTTGGCTTTGTGACCAACAGACCGCAATCAGTAAGGATAGGCAGCAACACGTCCACCATGATTACTCTCAACACTGGTGCCCCACAAGGCTGCATCCTCAGCCTCCTACTCTACTCCCTATACGCTCATGACTGCATGGCCAGATTCTGCTCTAACTCCATCTATAAGTTTGCAGATCATACCCCTCAGTGGGCCAGATCTCAAATAATGATGAGTCAGAGTACAGGAAGGAGATAGCGAGCTCAGTGACATGGTGTCATGATAACAACCTTTCCATTAATATCAGCAAAATAAAAGAGCTGGTCATTGACTTCAGGAAGGGGGACGATGCACCTGCTCCTGTCTACATCAATGGTGCTGAGTTTGAGAGAGTTGAGAGCTTCAAGTTCTTGGGAGTGAACATCACCAATAGCCCGTCCTGGTCCAACCACATAGACACCATGGCCAAGAAAGCTCATTAGTGCCTCTATTTCCTCAGGAGACTACAGAAATTTAGCATGTCCCCTTTGACACTCACCAATTTTTATCAATGCACTATACATAGCATCCTATCTGGATGTATCACAGCTTGGTATAGCAACTGCTCTGCCTGGGGCCACAAGAAACTGCAGAGTGTTGTGGACACAGCTCAGCACATCATGGAAACCAGCCTCCCCTCCATGGACTCGATCTATATTTCTCACTGCCTCGGCAAAGCAGCCATAATCAAAGATCCCACCCACCCTGGACATTCTCTCTTCTTCCCTCTCCCATCAGGCAGAAGATACGAAAGCCTGAAAACACATATTACCAGGCTCAAGGACACTTCTATCTTGCTGTTATAAGACTACTGAATACTTCCCTGGTATAAGATTGACACTTGACCTCACAATCTCCCTCATTATGACCTTGTACCTTATTGTCTACCTGAACTGCATTTTCCCTGTAACTGTGACACTTTATTCTGCATTCTGTATTGTTTTACCTTGTACTACCTCAATGCACTGTGTAACGAATTGATCTGTGAACAAGATTGTGGCTAAGCCACCTCTGTGCCTTTTACCTGCCCTGTCCCCATATCCCCTGATTCCTTTAACATTCAGAAATCTATCAGTCACTGAATTTTTGCAATCAACAATGGAGTCTCAGAAGAAGATTATTCCAATAATTCACGACCATCTGAGTGAAGAAATTTCTCCTTAGCTCAGTTCTGAATGTCTGAATGACATACCCTTACTTTGAGACCATCACCTCCAGTCTGAGACTTCTTAGCCAGGAGAAAAAACCTCTGCACATCCAAGAATTGTGTAAGTTTCAATGAGACCACCTCTCATTCTTCCAAACTTTAAAGAACAGGGGCAGAGATCAGCTTGTGACAGACCTGCGATTCCAGGAACCAGTCTAAACTCCCTCTATAACAAGGATATCCTTCCTTAGGTAAGGAGACGAAAATTGAGATATCTTAAAAAAGTAGGCAGGTAATGAAGATCATTTGGTCCATCAAATTTGTGCCTTCTCATTCCCCCTTCTTCTTTTTCTTTATTGTTGGGGAATGGGTAGGGCTAGAGGTGTGGGAATTATTAAAGGCGATACTGAACTTCCTTGAATTAAATTTATAAGTGCTAGGAATATGTTACAGCTCATTAATCAAGAAAAGGAGAATAAATGCCATGGGAAGCCATGACACATATACTGTATATGGATTACCCTGTGACGATGTGGTTTGAGGGAATACAAGGCAGAGATATAGATAAAGTGAATTAAGTTGACTGAGGGATTGAGGGAGCAATAAAATGAGAGGAAATATTTATGGAAAAGGATGTTATGTCTCTGTTATACCAGAAATAAGGAAGGGCATTAGAACACTGATAGATAATAACAGAGAGTAAAAGCAAATAGAACTTGTGTTTGGCTGGCCTCTCTGCAGAGGCATCTGTGGTTATCTCATCCTTGCGTGCCAGCTAGACTTGAAACATAGAAATCAGATAGGATCTGTACGTCAAGTGATGGTTCTTCTGATCTCCTGCCCCAGCACTAGGCTCACAGCAAGGACAGCAGCAAAGCAGAAAGTTTCTGAGCGAGAGGCCAAAGGAACATTGCATCTCATCCCTCAGCTGTGAATGTGGCTGTCCCCTTTGATTCAACATGTAAGTGATGTGTTTATTTTTTGCTTTTTTTTAAAAGCAGGGATCCAGACCTCTTCTTGTCTCCAGATGTTGTCTCTCAGCATGTTGAATTCCTCATGTTCTTTGGACACACACTGATATAGTCTCTAGATATGATATCTTCTAATTAATTTCTAGGAAGTGGTTGCCTCTTACGGACTGTTCTTTACAAGACAACAGGGCCTCCAGACCTCCAGATCAATCGATCTCCTTGCCATGCAAATGACAAGCCCAGCCTCGGGAAAAGTACAGGATGGGCAGAAGTGCAGGCAATGGACCAGGATCAGGGAAATTACTGAGGTATTAAGCCCCCATTGTACCCAATTTCTTTCTCAACTTAGGTTAGTAACCACAGAGTCCCTGGGTATTGATTCTATTGCTGCTTGTGGGACTGTGTGTAGACTGCATGTCAGTCCACAGAAAATCATAAAGACTGTATTTCATTGGTCATGCATTGGCCAGCGTGTGAGTAGGTAGCCTGGGGGCTTTGAACTTGCAGGTAAAGTAGAAGGAGCTGTGTCAAAGAGGAAGGTACCCAGTGAGGATGAACATTTAACATCACAACGAAGTACATCCTGGAGATACAGCAATAGTCAAAGGTGCATTAGCCTGCAGGGGCTTGAAGGAACTGAGAAAGTATACTGTGAACTCATTCGCGCTGGTATTGGAGCTTCCTAGCTAGGGTGCATCTTACTCCCTAACAGGGCATATCTATCATAAATCCAATGTAAGTTATAGAAGAACTACACCTGGGATAATGTGTGCATCCAAATAACATTACAAGTTCAACATACTGAGGGACAACATCTGCAATAAAGTATGGGGTCTTGCATCCCTTTTTTTAAAAGTATCAACAAAACAAGGGCAAAGGATAAAAATAAAGCAGAACTAAGTAAATGTAGCTATGATCCTGTTGGGATATTACTTATTTACAAACAGACCTAGGGGATGAGTTTATAAAATGATTTAAGATAAATGAGGGCCACAGTAAATTTTCAATGATGTAACTGAAGTTTAAGATCTGAAGATAAAATTTCAAATTAAGTCATTGAATCATAGAATCCCCTGGAAGTAGACCCAGTGAGTCTATCAAGTACCCATTTACACTGAAGCATATTCACATTACAAAAGAGGAGATGCTGGTGGTCTTAAAGTGTATAAAGGTGGATAAATCCTTGGGGCATGGCCAAGTGTATTCTGGGACATTGTGAGAAACCAGGAAGAAATTGCTGGGGCCCTGTAACATATTTAGCTATGGGTAAGGTACCAGAAGACTGGAGGATAGCTAATGTTGTGCCTCATTTAAGAAAGGCTGGAAAGACAAGCTAAGGAACCACAGGCTGGTTCGCTTAACATCAGTGGTGGGAAAGTTACTGGAGGGATTCTGAGAGATGAGATCTACCTGCATTTGGAAAGGAAAGGACTGATTTGGGATAGGCAGCATGTCTTTGTGTGTGGGAAATCTTGACTCATGAATTTGATGGAGTTTTTTTGAAGAGGATTGACAAGGGCAGGGTGGTAAAAGTGGTCTATGTGGACTTTTAGCAAGTTCTTTGACAAGGTTCCGCATAGTAGGCTGGTCTAGAAAGTTAGATGACATGAAATCCAGGATGTGATAACCAACTGGATACAAATTTGGCTTAGTGGTAGGAGTCAGAAGCTGGTAGTTGTGGGTTGTTTTTCAGAATGGAGGCCTGTATCCAGTGGTGTACCACAGGGATTGGTGCTGGGTCCCCTGTTGTTTGTAATCTATATAAATGATTTGGATGAGAATGTAGGTAGCATGGTTAGTAAGTTTGCTGATGACACCAAAATTGGTTATATAGTGGACAGTGAAGAAGTTTATTTAAGACTGCAACAGGATCTAGATCAACTGGGAAGGTGGGCAATGAATGGCAGATGATATTTAATTAGGATAGGTGTAAAGTTTTTCATTTTTTTAAAGTTAACCCAGGGCAGGATTTTCACAGTAAATAGTAGTGCCCTGGAGAGTGTTGTAGAAAGAAAGACCTGGGAGTACAGGTACATAGTACCTTGAAAGTGGCAACATAGGTAAACAGGATGGTGAAGAAGGTGTTTGGTATGCTTGTCTTCATTGGTCAGGTATTGAGTACAAGAGTTGAGACATCATGTTACAGCTGTACAAGATGTTGGTGAGACTGCACTTGGGGTTTTGTGTGCAGTTCTGGTGACCCTGCTATAGGAAGAATGTGATTGAGCTGGAAAGGAAGCAGAAAAGGTTGACAAGTATGTTGCTGAAACTTGATGGCTTGAGTTATTAAAAGAGATTGGACAGGTTGGGGCTTTTTTCCCTGGAATATCGGAGACTGTGGAGTGACATAGAGGTTTATAAAATCATGAGGAGCATCGATGAGGTGGATGGTCACAGGTAGGGGAGTCTACAACTAGAGGGCATTGGTTTAAAGAGGGTATGAAGTCTTAAACTAGAGAGTGTAGGTTTAAAGTGAGAAGGGAAAGATTTAAGTGGGACCTGAGAGGCAAGTTTTTCCACACAGAGTGTGGTGGGTCTATGGAACGAGCTTTCAGATGAAGTGGTAGAGACAGCTACAATTACAATATTTAAAATACATTTAGACAGGTACATGGATAGGAAAGGTTTAGAGGGATATTGGCCAAGTACAGCCAAATGGGACTCGCTCAGGTAGGCACCTTGGTGAGCATGGACGAGTTGGGCCAAAGGGCCTGTTTCACTGTTGTATATCTCCATGACCTTATGACTCCATGACTAATCCTGTTTTATTGTAAATAAATATGAGAATAAAAGAAAATATTCTGGGAAAGTCTATAAAATTCAGATGACATGAACAGTGAAGTTATGTGAATAGGAGACTGTGACAGATTCAACAAAGGGACTGAACAGATTTCTGTGAACAAACAGAATTCAGAGATTCTAGAATTGCACCAAGGTAACCTTTTTGGAATGTTAGATATGGATGAAGAGGATTAGATGATCAGTGGTCATCTCCTGACCATGTTACCGTAATTAAGCAAAGTTTCAAATGATGTATACAATTAACAACAAGAAATTATAATGAAGGATTAATCATTTCTTATACCAATCAAGATGAGACACTATGGTTCTTGATGATGAGAAGCGGGATCAGAGGAAAATACTCAATTTAAGGCAAACCATAATACAAGGTAAAGCTACTTCAAAACTTTATTTCTTTGATCAGCCACTCCCAGGTCAGAATGAGCTCAGACTAGAAGCAGCCTAAAATTCCCAATACACTGTCCCAACAAACAATCGCAGGGTACTTATAGAATAGGTTTGGAAGAAAGAACAGCTCCCTCTATTCTTCCACCTCATGTAAAGCACAGATCAGAATCATGGCAAATATGCCTTTGCAGTGTGCCAATGCACTCTTGATACAGCTACAGCATTGAATGTGTTTGAAACTTAATATAGCATCAACTATATACACTGTTACATCAAACAAACAATAGTCGCTATATTGCTGGACTAATCTTGAGTTGAATATTTTCATGGCTGTCATTTCTCAGCCTCCACATTAAGCAATTTTTGATCCTTGGGGATCTGACTCTCCATTTCCATTCATCATGCTCTCTGTCCTCAGCAGTTATTCCTGCTCAATTTCTCCCTCCACACAAATTCCCAATTATGTACAAGGTCACCTCTCACAAATGATTCCAAGACTTCAAGTCCTTAAAGCACAGATGAGGGGATTTCACGTCCTTCAGTCTCTCTCGCACACATTCCCATTCTAACCAGTATCTCCATCTGCTGGATTCCACTCCTGCCTCTCCCAAATAAATTTGATCTACACTTTCAAAGTTGCAGCTGCCTGGCTTTTAATCTTTCAGTTTCCACAACACTGCTGCAGCCACTGATCTGCTCAACCACACTATCACCACCACCGTTGATGCCTCAGTTTCAATTATAATCTTTATTTTCACTCATCCAGGCAGATTGGTGCATCCAGCTCTCATGCTCACTGCATTTAATCCAAGGAGTGCAACATTAACTGGACATGACAAACAATCACTACCACAACTCCTTTGGCCATATGAAGTATGATTAGATCGTGCTCTTGTGTGCTGAGACTGCTCATTATTCCAAGATTATCAAGGAATGCAAAAATGTCCACTAGACTTTTTGCTGTGTAATCTAATGGATTCTTTTTGATCCCTCTTCCCTACCTCTTCTATTCTCAGCTCCAACAACAACTGTGAGGAACACATGGGATTCTTTGTTCATTAAACTGATACCATCCAATCAGCTTCTTTCCTTCCCCTTGACCATTGGCCCAAATGCCTAAGTCACCTCCCATCCCAGTTCCAAACTTGCATTTTTCTCTGGCTTCATTCTTCTTGCTTCTTTTCATTCCCTTTTGGAAATTGAACCATTAGATCCACCTCCTTCTCCCTCAAACTCCAATCCCACCTGGATGCTAACCATCCAACTTCTCCTCCTGGTCCTCATTCAGAAAGTCAACATCACTTGTCATAAACTCACGTCCTCTGATTATGTTCCGTATCTGTCAAATACATTATAATGAGATTTGTACATTTATTCCCAAAACTCTTCAGATCGTAACAGCATTTTGATTTTCCTCATTTAGAATATACTCAGTATTAAGATCCACATTTGCCAACACTGAATTCCATGTTCCATAATTTTTCCCATTTGTCCAATCTATTAATATCTCCAAAATTTAATGCTTCCATGCAGACTGACTACAATATCACTTTTGTATGTGTCATTTGAGAGCTTGGATTGATGATCTGTATTGCTGCTGTTTACCAATATATTTCTAAACATCTTTTGTACTGACTTTTGACACTCCTTGCAAGCTTCTTTTCATAGACCCTTCTCTGCATTACAGTCTTTAGATATTCTTTGTGTTTTTCAGATGCCAGGATTTCTGCGAGCTTTTGTCTTTTTATCTTCTTTAGTTTTATGTTGTCCCTGACCTGTTTAGTCATCAGTGGCTGTTTTACTTTCAGCAACCGATCATCTTACCCTTGCCCTTTAAACTGCTTCTGTCTCACAGTAAATTATTTTTGAACACCCTTAACATCTCTGCTTTGCTTTTATCCCTTTGCAATTTGTCCACTGTAAACTGGGCAATCTGAAAGTCAGGTTTGCACAAACATGACATCTTCATAGCTGCTTGAAGTCTCCCTTTTAAACATATTATGTTGCTATTAAATTAATTCCCCATTGGACAATACCAATTCTCCTCTGTTGGTTCAAGGCACATTGCTGCTGAAAATTATCTGCGTATCTGCTTCAGAAGTGTATCACTAGTTAAACATGAGATAAGTTGCTTCTCCAAACTCAAATGAATGTTACACTCCTCGACCAAAATTATTCTTCCTTTACTATGTTCTTGTATGGTTTCTGTATTTATCCATTCTGAGCTTCACAGCTGCTACAAAGCAATCCAGCTTTAACTTCCGCAATTCTTAAATCAATTTCCTTCTGTAATTATATGCATAAAGTCTCTGCTGCTTGCTTACATCTTGTTATTACACCATAACCTGCAAGTTAAACCTGTAAACATTTCATTTGTTCCTTGGACGCCCTGCATTTGCTAAATTGCTAAACACTAATATGGCCCTCTGCTCTAAAGCTTTTACTCATACATTCCTTAATTATTTCTCATGATTTAATCACATCCTATAATTTGTTCTTTACCCCTTGTGTCTGAAGTCAGTCAAACATAATAAAAATCACAATGAGAGACTACTGCAGTGGTTCAAGTGCCATACTGGTAATTGGTGATGGCGAATAAATATTACACAATCTCTTGGTGCCCACATGAAAAGAAGAAGACTCAGGGCAAAGCTCCCTTTCTACATCTCATCAGTGGAAGTTACAGTTTCTGTCTTATCAAAGAGCTCTGACCCAGGCAGAATATGTGCTTTCATGTTTCTGGCACCATCCTCTACACTTTAAGGCAAGCACATTACTAAGTAAGTTAATGGCCACCATCTTGGAGTCCCTTAACTGAGTGTTTTATAAAGCAGTGCCAATGTTACAGTGCTGAAAGCAGCTGGTTTTAAACTCAACATAAGAACCTGACTACTTCTAACATGGTGCAAAATACAATATGCTCCCAATCAGGAGGCTTTGTAGAACTGAACGCTGCAGTCTACAGGTGTTATGCTGAAAGCTGAGAGATATTTGCTTCAATCCAATCTCAATGCAGATAAGTGTCACAGGCTAAAACTGACTACTCCTACTCTGGGGCTTTGTGCCATATCTCTATGCAGATTCCAGGCAGCTTTGACAAACATTGGCTCTTAGTCCCAGCCTTGTTCCACAAACCTATTTACAAGATTCTCTCATTAAATTATTCTGAACATTCAGCACCTAACACACATGCAAGTAACATGTCCTTAAGTATTTTAACATCTTGTTTGTAATAACTATGAAGTAAAGAAATAGTCGCTCAGAGATTATTTAATGTCAGCATATTTCTCTGCCGTACTGATGCAAAGGTTGGTCTCACATGGAAGGATCTGTTGTCAGTGATTCATCTCCTAACACCAGTCCTTTACATTGACTGCACTTGCTAAAATCAGTGTATCTGCAGCTTATAATTACTGGTTGCCAGTATCAGAATAAGCCTTGACTCTACTGAGTCAGAAAGGACGTGATTTGAGTGCCATTTATACCAGTCTGAGGGATCAGTGAATAATGAATTAATACCCAGCTCGTTCCTGATGGAATAGAGGGCTATCACCACCATCCACACTGGAATATGGATGAATCTCCCTGACAGAGAGCAATGAAGAATGCTGCTCTCTAACATCCCTTCAATGGCCGATCACCATCATTTTACATGTATCTTTTGACCAGTTTTACTGTGAAGCAGTACTAGGGCCAGTTTCACTGTGAGTGGACCAGTTATTAGTGTGTATGTTTGTGCATGTGTATATGTGTGTCTGTATGTTTGTGTGTGCAGGAGTGTGCGTGTGCGTGTGTGTGTGTGTGTGGGGGGGGGTGTGTTTGGTGCAATAAGACTATGAGATTTTAATTGATTTGTTCTCAGGATGTGGACATCACCAACAATGCCAGCATTTATTACCATCCTTGATTCCCCCTGAACTGAGGAGGCAGTTAAGAGTCAACCTCATTGGTGGATCTGGAATACATATTGACCTGTTAGGGTAAGGGTGATAGATATCCTTCCTTAAACAACAATACTAAGGTCAATGTTATCATGAGAGTGGTCAGTGTATTTAAAGATTCTGTGTCAGTGACTGCATATTGGTCAGCATTATTGTGAATGGCAATTAGGATCAGTATTGCTGCTATCAAGGTCAGAGTTAATATAGTTGCTCCAACATATGACGGCCTTGGTTCTGTCTGATCTTTGCAGCACTGACATTTTCCTCCTTTGAACTACCTTAGGCACTTGATACATCTCACAACTTCTTTCATTGTGTCCCTGATTATGTAATCCCCAATGCAGGCAGATTGTTGCAACCCCTCCTGCTCACCCTGTTTACACACAGATTGTGTGCACAACCCCTGGCCGTCCACTAGCTCTATCTGTGTCTAGCCCAGATGGCAAGGAATCTATGGGTGGTCTAAACTTCCCCGATTCACCTCAATCCCGTTCCTTCTCCCTTTCTCTCTACCCATACCAATTGTCCCCCTCTCTCTCTCTTCCTCGACCTTTTGCCTACTCTTTCTATCTGGCTATGCCCTCTGCATTTCTCTCTCCATGTTCCCCCTTTCTCCGACAATGTCCTCGCCCTCTGCCCGTCACCTCCTCTCTATCCCTTTTACGGCCTCAGCTCTCTCTTTGCCATTTGCTGTAGTTCCTTCCTTTTCTCTGTCCTATCTCTGACCCCTAATTCCCTGACTCTTTCGTTATATCGATTTCTGCTTTCTCTCCCCTTCCTTCTCTATTTTTCCCTTCCTCTCTAATTTCTGCCCATTCCCCATTTTTAAGCCTTCCCTGTATATTTCGTTCCCCCCACCACCACCTCCCCCCCCCCCCGGCCCCCCTGCCCTTTCTCTGCAATTGCTCCATCTGCTCAGCCGGAGCCTCAGTCTCCTCCATCTACTCGCTGACTTCAACCTGTGGCTTCTCCTCGCTCTCTGGCCGTTTGCAATTCCCACTCACCCCTGCTCTGTACTCCCCCGACTTTCATCTCTCTCTCTCTCTTACATTAACCCTCTTAACCTTTCAGAAACCCCCTTTGCACCAAATTGCGGAAAAGATACACGGTAAAGGGACCAACAAGTTGGCACCTGACGCTGCCCGTGGCTGCATCCCCAGTGCTGGGATGTCGAGGACATTTGGATCCCGGGGACTCCAACCCGGGACCACCTTCCCACCAGTTTGTTATCCCTCCTCCCACTCCTTCCGCCCCCGCTGCCCTCTAGGTCGGCAGGGCCGCCAGTGGAGACCACAGTCCTCCGCCTCCTACCTTACTGCGGATCTGGCCGGACGTAGATACTTTGCGGATCAGCTTCTGGGGACCCTCCTGTTCTCCATCGCTGTCCGAGGATTCGTCTCCCACCTCCGGACGCACCGCCCTGTCCGAACCCGGCGGGCACCCCGACCCGCGGTAATCTCGGGAGATGCACATGTCTGGGTGCAGTTTCTGAGCCATGCTCCAGGATCAGTTCCTGGCCGCACTCCTCCGGGCGAGCTGAGACTGCAGAGGGGGTGGCACATGTGTTGCAGTCCGCTTTTGGCTCTGCTGCAGCCTCTGCCTCTCGCACTGACTGCGGGCTCTCTCTCTCTCTCTCTCTCTCTGCATCATGCGGATGTGTGAAGAGCAAACATTTATTTGCATGTTCCAGGCATCAGAGAGAGAGAGAGGGAGGGAGGGGGGAATGAATCCGAGCGAGGGCCCCTGTCTGTGCCATATCGGAGGGATCGGCAAAGCCATGCAGGATTAGGAATATCTGCCACTTTATTTAGAACGGTCAACATATCGGTTATGATCAGGACACATATCTACAAGAATAAAAAACAAAAACAAATCGCTAGAAATGCTCAGCAGGTCAGGCAGCATCTGTGGAGATGGAAACAGCTCTTAATTTTGATTTTTTTTCAGTCACCGCGATTTATTCCCAGAGAATTGAAGTTCAGGAGTGAGGATGTTTTTTGCAATAATACGGGACCCTGATGAGACTGCACCTGCAGTTGTGGGTACAGTTTTGGTTTCATCACCTAAGAAGATGTGATACCTACTGTAGAAGGAGTGCAATGAAGATAAATAAACTGGTTCCTGGGACAATCCCGGATGGGAGAAGGTGCAGACTGGGCCCATATTCTTCAGAGTTTAGATGAGAGGAGATATCAATGAAATTTGCAGAATTCTTTTGGCTTGGATAGACAAGGTGCTGGGAGGATGTTTCTCCTGGCTGAGCAGTCTAGGAACAGTGGTCAGAGTCTCAAAATAAGGGGTAGGCTATTGAGGACTGATCTGGGGAGAAGTTTGTTCTTAGATGCTAGTAAACCCTTGGAATCTCTACCCTGTAGGGTTAATTTAAAACAGAGATCAATAGATCTCTAAAGATTATGGGAATCCAGGGAAATTGGATAGCACAGAAAATGGCACTGAGGTAGATCAGCCATCATCTCACTGACTGGCAGAGCAAGGTCAAAGGCCAGATGGCTAACTACTGCTCCTATTTCTTATGTTCTTATGTTACCATGGCCAAAAACAGGTCACATAATCTAGAAAAAGTGGTCAATGCATTTCAGGCAATAACAACAAGTGACACAGATGTAGTGAGGGATCACAGAGAGAAGGACCAGAATAGCCCCCGCCCTCCCTTCTCCTGTGGCAGAGGAGAAAGAGAAGCCCCAGCAACTCAAGGCATTTACATATGAGCCTACTAAGTGAGAATAAGTGAAGCCCACTCAGCCCTTCAAGCCTGCCTCACCATTCAATACATGATCACTGATCCAATAGTAACCTCAGATCACCTGATCTCTGCCATAAATGGGAAATCCCTTATTTTTAAGCAATGACTCCTAGTCCTGGATTTTTTCACAAGAGTAAATATTCTCTCCACATCCACCCTGTCAAGAATCCTTAGGATCTTTATATATTTCAATCATCCCCTTTCACTCTTCTAAATTCCAGCTGATGCAAACCCAGTCTATCCAACCTTTCATCGGAAGACACCCTGCCCATTCCCATTATCTGTCTCGTAGGTTGTTGAACTATTTCACATGCATTAACATCCAGTCTAAGATAAGGAAACCATTAATGTACACAGTACTGCAGATGTGGTCCCACCAATGCCCCATATAACCAAAGCATTATCTCCTTGATATTGCATTCAATTCTCCGAGCAATAAATGGTAACATTCTATCAGCTTTTCTAATTGCTTGCGTTATCTGCACACTAACCTGAAGTAAATCATGCACCGAGACAACCAGATCCCTTTTCATATGGGGCCTCTGCCATCTCTTACCACTTAGACAATATCTCTTTTTTTATTTTGCTTGCCAAAATGGACAATATTCCCATCTAATCCTCTGTTGGTCGCATCTTTGTCTGATCCCTTAACCTATCTATATCCATATGTCCTCTTCACAGTTTACTTTCCCACTCAAAACTAACTTGCCTTCTCTCTTCCCCAATTCTGATCTGAAACAGTGACTCTATTTTCTTTTCCATAGATGCTTCCTGACTTGTGTGTAAATGCTTCCAGCATATTCTATTTTTGTTTCAGATTTCCAACAACTGTAGTTCTTTTGATTTTCATTTACTTCTCTACCTTTCTTGGTGTCATTAGCATATTTAGCAGCCATACCTTCAGTGTGTTAATCTGTCATTTATATAAATAATGAAGTTGAGATTCCAGCACCAATCCCTGCAATATACCACTCTTCGTACTTTGTCAAGAAAAGACCCGTGTATGGCTTCTCCCTACTTCCTGTTAGCCAGTCAATCTTCTATCAACACAGTTATGTTTCCTCCTTTTATGTTCCACATTATTGTTTAATTTGTCACTTTATAAAATTTCTTCTGGAAATCTAAGTATGTTTTCTCCACAGTTCCCCTTTAGTCACAGCACATGTTATTTCTTCAAGGAACTCTGATAAATTGGTCAGACTTAATTTCTCTATTACAAAACAATGTTGACTTTATCTGATTATCTTGAATTTTACAGCATTGCCCTGTTGCAGTGTCTTTAATAATGGCTTCCAACATTTTCCCCAGACTGACGTTATGCTAACTAGCCTGCAGTTTCCTGCTTTTTGTCTCCCTTCCTTTTGAATGAAGGGAGTTACAATTTTTTTTCCCATTTTATAGGATCTTTCCTGTGTTCAGGCTGGGTTCCCGATGGCATCCTAACCCTCTACTGCCTTTGCTGAGTGGTGAGAGCTGAAAAGAGCAAGAATGAGATTGAAATTATATTGGGCCTTTCACCATCTGAATACAACTCAAGTTCAGTGCCTAAAGAACTACTTCTAAAGTGTAATTACAAGTCATAGCAAATCCAAAATACCACACACCATGCAAAGTGTTACACATTTCCCTGCACTTCCTCCCTTACCACCATTCAGGGCCCTAGACAAACCTTTCAAGTGAGGCACCATATCACCTGTGAATCCGAGGATGTCATCATTGCCCACCCCCAGAATACCACAGATATTGGAAATCTAAACCAAAATCAGAAAACTCTGGACAGGCTCAGTGTATAATGAGCTCTTGCAAATGACATAGCCTCAGCAAATAGCAATGATGTCCAGATCATCTGGTTCAGTGATGCCAGTGGAAGGATAAATGTTGGCTAGGGAACTTCAGAAGAGCTTTCCTGCTCTATTTCAAAATATTACCTTGGGATCTTTCAAACATTCATTTGTTATTTTAATTATTCATTCATTGGAATGCAGGTATTTCTGCCAGGGTCAGCATTTATAGCCCTTCCTTCTTGCCCCTGTACTGAGTGACTTGAAAGGCAATATCAGTGGATATTTTAAGAGTCAACAAGGTTTCTGTGGGTCTGGAGTTACATACAGGGCAGAGCAGGGCAGATTTCCTCTCTTGAAGATAACTGGTGAAGCAAATGGGTTTTAATGACAATCAAATGGTTTTGTTGTCCTCATTTCTAATAACTAATTTTGTCCAGTGGGGACATCAAATCTGACCTTAGGTAAATGTCACTTCCAAAAAAACCAGCACTCATGACTATGATAGACTCCCATGATATCACACTGGAGTATTCACTCAGATTATGCACACAATCTAACTCATAGGGCAGATCCTAGGTCAGGATGGGGTTGGAGGAAAGAAGTAGTGAGTGGTAGAAGCTCCAGATGAGACTCCTCAGAGATCATGCAGTGACTTTTGGTAAAATTTGTTAACTTTTATCATAAATTTAGAACAGGCAATGGGAAAAGTAAAAAAGATCAAAGTGCTGAGTGGTGAGAAGTTGTGGTGTATTGGAAACCTCGTTTGACAGTCATGTTTTACCAGGAACTCTGGGCATAGCACAAATGGGCAGAAGACCAAATGGCATGTGGAAATCTAGTTATATACCCAATTAGTTGTTTGTGTGTTTGCAAACAATCTCCTTATATTTTTACTTCTGCAACAATAGTTTTGCGGTGAACAGAATTGTGTTTCACCATAGTAAACTTAAGGCCCGTTACATCCAACCCCACTTCAATGTGATGTGTACATAACATAAGAACATAAGAGCAGGAGTAGGCCATCTGGCCCGTGTGTACATAACATAAGAACATAAGAGCAGGAGTAGGCCATCTGGCCCGTTAAGCTTGGTCCACCATTCAATAAGATCATCGCTGATCTGGCCATGGACTCAGATCCACCGACCTACCTTGTTCCCGTGAACCTTAATTCCCCTACAATGCAAACTGTGTCTTAAATATATTTAATGAGGTAGCCTCTACTGCTTCCCTGGGCAGAGAATTCGGCAGATTCATGCCTCTCTGGCAAAAGCAGTTTCTCCTCACCTCTGTCCTAAATCTATTCCCCAAAATCTTGAGGCTATGTCCCCTAGTTCTAGTCTCACCTACCAGTGGAAACAACCTTCCTGCCTCTACCTTATTTATCCCTTTAATAATTTTATATGTTTCTATGAGATACCCTCTCATTCTTCTGAATTCCAGCGAGTATAGTCCCAGGTGACTCAATCTCTCCTTATATGCTAACCCCCCCTCATCTCCAGAATCAACCCGGTGAACCTCATCTGCACAGCCTCCAAAGCCAGTATATCTTACCTCAAGTAATGAGACCAGAACTGCACGCAGTACTCCAGGTGCGGCCTCACCAATACCCTGGACAGTTGCAGCATAACCTCCCTGATCCTAAATTCAATCCCTCCAGCAATGAAGGCCAACATTTCATTTGCCTTCTTGATAACCTGTTGCACCTGCAAACCAACCTTTTGAGATTCATGCACAAGCACTCCCAAGTCCCTCTGCACAACAGCATGCTGCAATCTTTCACCATTTAAATAATTTGATCTTCTATTTCTCCTTCCAAAGTGGATGACCTCACATTTACCAACATTGTACTCCATCTGCCAGACCCTTGTCCACTCACTTGACCTATCTATGTCTCTCTGCAGGCTCTCCACATCCTCTGCAAAATTTGCTTTTCCACTTAATTCAGTGTCATCGGCAAACTTAGATACGCTACACTCGGTTCCCTCTTCCAAATCGTTAATGTATATCGTGAACAGTTGCCAGCCCAGCACCGACCCCTGCAGCAACCCACTCACCACTGATTGCCAACCAAAGAAACACCATTTTATCCCAACTCTCTGCCTTCTATTGGTTAACCAATCCTCTATCCACACTAGTAGATTATCCCCAACTCCATGCATCCTTATCTTATGCACAAGTCTTTTATGGGGCACCTTATCGAACGCCTTCTGGAAATCCGTATACAACATCTACCTGTTCCCCTCTGTCCACTGTGCTCATTATATCCTCAAAGAACTCCAATAAGTTTATCAAATAGGACCTGCCCTTTCTGAATCCATGCTCTGTCTGCCTGATGGAACCATTTCTATCCAGATGTCTCACTACTTCTTCCTTAACGATAGCTTCAAGCATTTTGTCAACTATAGACGTTAAGCTAACTGGCCTATAGTTACCTGCCTTTTGCCTACACCCTTTTTAAACAATGGCATGACATTCACTGTCTTCCAATATGCCAAGACCTGCCCAGATTCAAGAGAATCTCGGTAACTTATCACGATTGCGTCTACTATAACTTCCGCCATTTCTTTCAGTACCCTGGGATGCATCCCATCAGGACCGGGGACTTGTCTACCTTTAGGCCCACTTGTTTGCTCATCACTACCTCCTGAATGACAGCAATTTTATCGAGGTCCTCACCTCCTATTGCATCCATAACATCTCTCTTTGGCATGTTAGACATGTCCTCCACTGTGAAGACTGACACAAAATAGTTGGTCGAGACTTCGGCCAAATCCACATAACCCAATATTAATTCTCCCTTCTCATCTTCCAAAGGACGTACGTTCACTTTAGCCACCCTTTTCTGCTTCGTATAATCATGAAACCATTTACTATCTATTCTTATGTTTTGTGCCAGCTTACTTTCATAATCTATCTTCCCTTTCCTTATTGCTCGCTTAGTGGTTCTTTGTCACTTTTCAAAGTTTTCACAAACGTCCGGTTTCCCACTGCTCTTGGTGACTTGGTATGCATGATCTTTTAGCCTGATACCTTCTTTTATTTCCTTAGGTATCCAAGGCTGGCACTCTCCACCCTTACTGTCCTTGCCTTTAACTGGAATATAGTTTTGTTGAGCACTGTGAAAAATCTCTTTGAGAGTCTTCCACTGTTCCTCAACTGTCCCACTACATAGCTTGTGTTCCCAGTCTACGCTAGCCAACTCCTCCCTCATCCCATTGTAGTCTCCCTTGTTTAGGCATAATACACTGGTTATAGATTGAACTGTTGCACTCTCCATTTGTATGAGAAATTCAGTCATACTATGGTCACTCTTTCCAAGAGGATTCCTAACTACAAGATTGTTAATTTTACCTGTCTCATTGCACAGGACCAGATCTAATATAGCATTTTCCTTAGTAGGTTCACTAACATGCTGTTCAAGAAAGTTATCATGAATGCATTCTATGAAGTCCTCCTCAAGACTGCCTCGGCCAGCTTGATTCGCCCGATCTATGCGATAATTAAAGTCTCCCAAGACAACTGCCGTTCCATTCTTACATGCATCAAATATTTCTTGGTTTCTTGCCTGTGCCACTGTAATGTTGTTATTCGGTGACCTATTGACAATTCCCACCAACGCTTTTTTCCCTTTACTATTCCTGATCTCTACCCAGATGGACTCAACATTCTGCTCCTTTGGTCTTATATTGTCTCTCACTTTCGCCCTGAGCACATTCCTAATTAAGAGCGCTACCCTACCTCCCTTACCTTCCTGCTTATCCTTCCGTATTACCTGATACCCTTGGATATTTAATTCCCAATCATGTCCACCCTGCAACCATGTTCCTGTAATGGCAACTAAATCATACCCCTTTGTACTGATTTATGCCACGAGTTCACTGACCTTGTTTTGAATACTACGGGCATTCAGATAAAGTGCCCTTACACTCATTGTCCTTTTAGAACCTAGTAACCTTTGTGTCCTTTGCATTTGACTTTTCTGTACTCCACTTTTACTTTTTTCTTTTCTAACTTTTGCTCTGGTCTCTGCTTTGTTTCCCTTTCCCATCCCCCTGCCATATTAGTTTAAACCCTCCCCGACAGCACTGGCAAACAATCCTGCTAGGACATTGATCCCAGTCCTGCCCAGGTGTAGACTGCCTGGTTTGTACTGGTCTCACCCCTCCCAGAACTGGTTCTAATGCCCCATGAATCTGAAACCCTCCCTCCTGCACCACTTCTCAAGCCACATATTCATCCTAGCTATGCTGCTATTCCTATTCTGACTAGCACATGGCACAAGTGGTAATCCTGAGATTATTATCTTTGAGGTCCTACGATTTAATCCATCTCCTAGCTCCCTAAATTCGGCTTGAAGGACCTCATCCTATGTGGTGCATGTAGGTACCTATATCGTCGGTACCTACATGCACCACTACAACTGGCCGTTCAACCTCCTCTTCCAGAATGCGCTGCAGCCGCTCTGAGACATCCCTGACCCTTGCACCCGGGAGGCAACACACCAACCGGGAGTCCCGTTTGCGGCCACAGAAGCTTCCGTCTATTCCCCTAACCATGGAATCCCCTACCACTTTCGCTCTGCCGCTCTTTTTCCTGTCCTCTTGTGCAGCAGAGCCAGTCACAATGCCATGATCCTGGCTATTGTTGCCTTCCCCTGATGTGCCATCTACCTCAACAGTATCCAAAGTGGTATATCTGTTTTGGAGGGAGATGACCCCAGGGGACTCATGCACTACCGTCCTGCTACTGCTCTGCCTGTCAGTCACCCGATCCCTACCTTTCCCTCTGCCCTTAAACTGCGGTGTGACCAACACACTAAATGTGCTATTCACAATATTCTCAGCTTCATGGATGTTCCAAAGTGAATTCGTCTGCAGCTCCAGTGATATCATGCAGTCTGTCAGGAGCTGCAGTTGGACACACTTACTGCAAACGTAGTCATCAGGGACACTGGCAGCCTCCCAGAGTTCCCACATTACGCAGTAGGAGCATGACATGGGTCTGAGCTCACCTGCCATCACTAAAAAGCTTTGAGGGAAGTTAAAGAGACAAAAGAAGAATAAGAACCTCCCCTCCCCTTACCTAAGTTTTGCTCGCCCTCCTCACTGAAGCCCAGTGTTCACCAAAGCCCACACTTCGACAGCCAGCAGCACTTTCACTGGTCAGCAGCACCTCTCAAAATGGCTGCTCCAGAATGGTCTCTCCACTTTACCCTAACTTCTTTTAATTAGCTGCTGATAATTCTCTAATTAACAAATCACCTATTAACTAACAATTAGCCGACTGACTTCTTAAATTCCTGCAAGTGAAAGTCACAAACAAGCAACCAGACTCACCTCTTGTTCAATTCTCTCGCTCTCACTCCAAGTAAAAGGGCACATGAGCTGTAGCACCAGTCCTAGTTAAAAATATGATATCAAATGATGAACCATAGAACCACAGAACCATAGAACCATAGAACCATACAGCACAAAACAGGCCCTTCGGCCCACCGTGTCGTGCCATCCATTAGACCACCCTCACACTACCTAACCCCTTCCTCCCGCATATCCCTCTATCTCACGTTCCTCCATATGCCTATCCAACAAGCTCTTGAACCTGTTCAATGTATCTGCCTCCACCACCAACCCAGGCAGTGCATTCCATGCACCAACCACTCTTTGGGTGAAAAACCTCCCTCTGATATCTCCCCTGAACCTCCCACCCATAACCTTAAAGCCATGACCTCTCGTCTTGAGCATTGGTGCCCTGGGAAGGAGGCACTGACTGTCTACTCTATCTATTCCTCTCAACAAGCTACAACATATGTCCTTGTGCATTTTAACCGCTGTAAGCTAACAGTAGAGAGAGCTGCGTGATACCAGAATCAATGGATGAAATGATAGGTGTGTAATTCTTCCACATCCAGAGATGAATAGTGGTAGAAAATCAAACAGCTAACAGAGGGCGGAGGTTTCCAGAACATTCTCATTCTCAGTGAAGGCAGGGTCCACCATGTGAGTGCTGGACACAAAGTTGAGATATTTGCAATCATCTTCAGCTGACAATACAAGTGGGTGATTCAGGTCAATCTTTTCTTGACATTCCCACCATCTCAGAAACCAGTCTCCAATTAATTCACTCCACACTGGGCCAGGAATCAGCTGGTGGCACTGGACGAAGCGAAGGCCAGAGGACCAGACACCGGTGTTGAAGGTGTGCTGCAGAACTGACTGTGACTTCATCCAACTTGTTTCAAGACACTGGCATTGACCTGACAAAGTGAAGAATTGCCCAGATGTGTTGTGTCCAGATAAAGCAGGACAAATCCAACTCAAATAATTATAGCCCGGTCTATTCTCAATCATCGGTAAGCTGAAGGAAGGTGTTCTTGACAGTGTTATGAAGCACTTCATACTCATTGATAACCTCCTCTCAGATGCTCAATTTGTGGTCGATCAGGGTCATTGGATTTGGACCTCACCATCACCTTGGTCCAAACATGAACAAAAGAGCTGAATTCCAAAGGTCAGATGAGAGTGACTGTGTGATCATCAAGGTAGGATGTGACTGAGTGAGGTATCAAAGAGCCCTGGTAAACCTGAGGCTAATCAACGTCAATGGGAAACCATTTGGTATCACACCTTGCATGAAGGGATGGGTAGTTGAAAGTCAATCATCTCAGCTCCAGGATATCTCCACAGAGAGGCTTCTCAGGGCACAATCCCAGGCCTGACAGGGTCAGTTTGATGTCTAAACATGTCATGCTGGAAGCTTTCTCATTCAACAGCAGTCAAGTATCAGCCAGGCTGGTTTCCAATAACTCATCCAGACCATTATAATCTTTTATGGGAAGCAGAGAACAAAGAAAAAAAATAACTTGTCAGTAAATTCTCAAGGAAGCCCAACCATGGAATGAATACTGTTGCAGCTGGGAAACTAGGAATTCAATCTACAGAAGCCACAAACTGAAACAAACTCCACATTTAGATCCTATAACTTAATCTAAGAGGGTTTTACAAAGTGCTTGAGCTCACAGGCACAATAGCTTTCATTAACCTTTGCAATGAATAATGACCTTTGATTTTGTACAAATTGATCACTTTCCACATGTATTAGTATTCAAACGAAAGAACTATATCTTACCCACTTAATTTATACCCCTTCTTAAGTTTGGTGCTGCTGGTCACTTGATTAAGGGGCCACCCACCAGCAATGATTTAGGGTCTACAAATTTACTGATCTTGTTCTACTTACCCTACATAACATGATCTGGAGATCATAACAAAAACCCTTTGGTACAAATGTCAACTACTGTAATATCTTCCAGATGTTCTGTCTTAGTGAGCAGCAGACTGGCAGTACATCTTTGAAACATTGCTCATTTCATACTAAATATATAGATGAGCAGAATGCTACTTCTGCAGTAAGACTTACCTCATACCTTTGCTCCTTGTTGCATGAAAAGTAAAGATGACATAACTAGAAAAGACCAGACGGGTTGCTGTGCAGTTGTATGTGATTGAAATTGACTTACCACTCAGATTCATTTTTGTGTCTCAGAGAGACAGCTAGACAGAAAGAGAGACCAACACTTGAAAGACAATAAGGTCGATATTTGGGTTGCAAAGCAATCAAACACCCATTAGTTCCAAGTTGGATTCATCCTTGGAACTATAGGAAAATAGCACATGTCCTATTATTTAATTAATACCAGATAGTTTTTTTTCTCTATGTGGCACCTATTTTGTTTTCTGATAGATTGCTTGTGAATAACTGGGCATTTCAGCTGACTGATCCATTATTTTAATGAAATAGACAATGGCATAATTGAAAAGCAGAACAAAACTACAACTGATTTGAGAAGTCTGAGATAAAAACAGAAAGTTCTATGGGATACTCAATGGGTCAGGCAGCCTGTTGAGAGAGAAGCAGAGGTAACTTCATCTAAAAGTGCCATAAGCAAGCCATTTCAATTACAGTAGAAAGCAACTTGGAACTGGTCCACCGTGGTAGTGTGAAGTGTTTGAGAAGGCTCCCTTGCTTATTACTTTACCTTTCAAAATCCAAGGACAACCAGACCAGATTTTAGTCCTTGGATTTTGTACAATAACATTCTGAATTTTGACAATGCAGGAATATAATGGAAATTGAGTTCAGACAGTACGATTCCTTAATTGCTTGCTTTAAGGATTACACATCAAAATTGCCACCAAGAAACTGAAAGAGAGGCAGGGGAAGGAAAACTGTTGGAAAACTGGATAAATGTTCAGGTTCATTGTCCTCCTTACACAGGAGATTGGTTTCTTCAGGAAGATGTATCTCCCTTTCTCACCTGGCAAATACAGAAACCCTTAATAAATGAGGTCTAATGCACAGCCATTTAGATCACAGCCCACATGAAGTGATGCAAATGTGACTAACTCGTGGAATATGAGGTGAGCACAGGATAGAAGAGTAAAATTGTGGCTTAATATATCTTAGTCAGTGAGTCATATGAAACGTTTGAGCAGCACTGCCGGAGATGGTATTCACTTACATTGCTATAATGATCTGCATAACTCTGCCTGTGTTCTCATAACGTTTTTTTCTCTTTGCAGAGAAATGCCACAAGCTTCAAATAAGACCCTTGGGTGTTTTGCCTGCTACCCAGAAAGACCTGCACTTCCAGCAGACAACAGAGCTACACATTCTGGAGGTGATCAAAGGTAGGGTAACATGTACAGGACTGGTGTGGGAAGAATCAGCATATCCTGGGGGGAGACTGGCCAGTTGGTTTGCTGGGAGATTCTGTGTATGTAGACTCTCATTTGAAACACCAAGCCTGTCAGGAGCATAAGAGTGAGCTTTGATGGATATTAATAGAGCAGTCTACAGTGCCCAGTTATCCTTAATGTGCCGTTGTAAATTCAGTCTGGATGCAAGGAGAAGGTTTCCTTGGGTTGAGGAATCTAGAATCAGAAAGCACAGTATTGGGGAGGCCATTCAGGACTGAGATGAGGAGAAATTTCTTAACTCAGCTGGTGGTAAATCTCTAGAATTCTCTCCCACAGAGGGCTCTGTCATGGAGTTCACTCAAAACAGGAAATTGATAGATTTCTGGATGTTAAGGCAATTAAGGGATATGGGGATGGTACTCGAAAATGTGCTGAGGTGGAAGATCAGCCACAACCTAATGAATGGCAGAGCAACTCATAGGGCCAAATGGCTGATTCCTGCTCCTTTCTTTCAATCGTAATGAAGAGGCAGTGTTTGCTTTATCTGACGTTAAGCAGCTGTCTCTACAGGGGCTTCATCAGGTCAACATATGGCACACACAGGAAGGACGTTAGTAGCCAGTCATTCTGATGTTGTGCAGCTGCAGAAATGTAGGTGCAGTCCAGGTTCAGTTCGTTCTGGGACACATTCATAGGGGATTCAGAGACCTTACAGGAATGCCTATATGTCATGGTCTGATGGACGCTTTTGTTTCCAAGTTTGTCACGCAGAAGAGCAGCAGATTATTCCCGATAACTGACCTGAGCATGCTTCTGAGAAAGTAGCAGAAGAAGTTCCCAGATGCTTCAGAAAAGAAGACATCTATAAAGATTATTGTCCATTGGTGTGATGAGCATGGACTGTGGAGGCATTGATAGAAATCATGAGTCTGCTCATTCCATTAGGCTGTCAGCAGTAGCCATTCAGTATCAAGAAAATTGGAAACAAGGGGAAACCATTCACTGTCTCAACCCCCTTCTACTATTCAAGGCATCTGGAAACAAAGACCCAGGCTTGAATAAGAAACAAACGAAGAAAACAAATGGTCTGTGAGAGATAGATATGGAATGGGAGTACAAAAATAAGGCAACAACAATATGAGAAGTACTTCTCCTTAATGTAAATTGAATGTTCTGCTCATCAATACAGATTGGATCTGGGGGAAAAAAAACAGAGTCACTAGAAGAAGTAATAAGCAGTGAAGAACCAGTGAAGACCACTGAAGGGGGTTACTGAGACAGAACCACAGAAAATTAGGACAGAGAGTTGAAAATTACAGGGTAAAACAGACATGGAAAAGGACATGGGGAGGGAAATACTGGGTGGAGTGCCTGTACTTTTGGTGCAGTCGTTCAAAACTTTATTGCAACAAAGGCCAGAATGGGACTCTGAATCTCTTCAGATAGCCACTCACATGACTACTGGAATCCTGAACTCTTTTTGATGATCTCACATCTGTCATTCCAGCTCCATTTTGACTTTGGACTCCTCATGAAGTGCTGTAGTGGAGAGCCAGCTTCCTGCAGTTTCCACCAAATGCACCAGGAAACCTGGGTGATAAATGTGAGCCAAGTTACACCTATGCCTATTGAGCGACAGCATTCCTATGAGCAAAGAGAAATAGTTTCAGGGAAGGTTCATGTCACTGGCATTTTGTGAAATAATTGAGTTACTTTAAGTATTAATAATTGTTTACAAATACATTGAATGTATTAAATTAATTGGCAATTTGTAATTGGTAATTGGTTTATTATTGTCATATCTACCAAGATAAAATGAAAAGCTTTGTTTTGCATGCCATCCAGACTGATCATTGTACGTAAGTACATTGAGATTTTACAAAAGAAAAAAAAAACAGAATGCAGAATATAGTGTTACAGTTATAGAGAAAGAACATTTCAGATAGACAAATAAAGTGCAAGGACCATGACGGGGGAGACTGAGAGATTAAGAGTTCATCTTCATCATACAAGAGGTCCGTGCAAGTCTTATAACAGCACAATAGAAGTAGTCCTTGATCTTGGTGGTATGTAGTTTCAAGCTTTTGTATCCCCTACCTGATGGAAGGAGGGAGAAGAGAGAATCACAGAGGCGGAAAATGTTTTCTAACATTTTACATATTGCGTTTTTAAATATCTGTAAATTGTTAGATTTTTTAATACACTTTATATTTAATTTTAATAATTGTTGTTTGTTGTTGTACACTTCTCTTTATGTAAAAGTTATTCACAACTTTTGTCAAATAGTAAGCCTAAGGCTTAGCTGGCTGTCAAATTATTTTATCAGGAAGATCTGCTTCAGGAACCAGGTTGCTCTTGCAGGTAAATGTAGACAGGAAGGGGATTGTTAATCACACAGGAGGACAAGATGGAAATATTCTATGGGGTGGATGTGTCAAATATTTTGTTCACTGCTGTACTTTGCTATTGTAATATTGGAAAGAAAATGGATACAGCTGTAGATAAATGATAATAGGTGACCAATCTCATTAACTTGGGTGACCAATCTCATTAACAGACCATTTATTAGTGGAAAAGTGGTGGAAGAGAATATGGCCATCAAAATTAAGGAAGTAGGTGAAAAATATGGACTGATAATCATTGGATATTTCAAGAAACCTAAAACAACTGGCCAATAGAAGCAAGAACACATGGTAACAGACTAGAGTTCCTGCAGATTGTACAGGACTCCCAAACCAAAAAAATTTAGTTTACCACTAGATTCAGTGAAGGGCCATGATCAACGAAGATTGCAGAAGTACGGCTGGGGACCATCCAGGCAACAGTAACTACAACATAATGCAACTAAGGACATAAACAAGGGTGAAAAATTGGAAAAGTGGTAACCTTGAGGTGCAGAGATCTCTGGAAATAACATCACCACATATTATTGACAGGTAATGATACAGAAAAGCTGTGGAAACATTGAAAACAGTTCAAGAGAGTCAAGGAAAATACATATTCTGGATAGAAGACAACAGGAACAAATTGAAGACTCATGACAGAATGAGTGAGCAAATACACTAAGGAAAATTCCAAGGTAGGAAAGTGTCAACAGGTAGCAGAGAAGCATATGACAAAGGGGAAAACAAAAGGGATGAAACGAGAAACAAAAGCAAAGCAAAGCTATGAAATTTCATTCCTAAGGAACATAAAATCAAACAGTAAAATATTCAACGGATACATTTTACTAAAAAACCAGAAAAGTCAGGAAAGGAAATGGCCCATTGAAGGATAGAAGTCTTTGCAAACTGGCAAACATCTTAACACATTTTTTTGTTAATATTTAAGGCATTAGGTGAACTTAGGAGTAATATGACTGCTTGTAAGGTAAAGAGGAAAAAGAGAAATAACAAATAAAATTCTGGTATAGAGAGATTTTATCTGTGCACTCAAAACAATTAAGGGATAGCAGTGGCTCTGTTCACATATTTAAGAAATCTTACCAGAGGATGAGTGAATGGTCAACATAATACCTCCACTGAAGATGGAAGACAGGGTATGTCCAAGGAATTGTTGTTTCGTCAGTTTAACTTAGATGGCAAGAGTAATAATGAAATTCCACTTAAAGGTGAAAATGGAGAGGTCCAGCTTGATCATCTCACTAAATTGCTGATAGAGAGTGTAGGCAAGGCTAATACAGCAGATGTAAATGATCCAGATTTCCAAGAGGGCTGAATTCAAGTGCCGCCCAATAGATTAGTGAAAGAAGACAGAACATGGGAACAGGTTGGAAAGTGGATTGACAGCAGGGAGTAAAATTAAAATTATTAGAAAAAAATATTTTGAAGTGAGTACTCTTGGAAGCCAATTTTCTTGTACCTAATTGGTACAAGCCACAAGACAGATTTCCCCCAAGAATTTCCATTTGTAAAATTTGGAGGCCGATAAGATATAAAAATATCACCAAGAAATCATATAAATAATCCATAAAATACTCCTCTGCTCAGTGTAGTGAGCGTGTGGAATTGGATACGGCAGTGGCTGAGACACAGGGAGTGGGTAAACTAAAAGGGAAAGCAAAGGAGGCTTCAGGTGATAGAGTTACATGAGGATAATGAGGATAGGCTTGAGTGAAATATAAATGCAGGCATGGCTTTGCTTACTTACATGGCCTGTTTCTGTGCAATTTATTTGAAGCAAAGATACACAGTGCAATTTCCTTTTTTTTCTGAGAAGAAATACTTCCTCATCCTGTTCATTCTCCCACCAAAGAAAATAGTTTCTCTGTATCAGGCCAAATGATTTTGTACCATTTTAAACAACTCAATATGATTGCTCCTTCGCTTTTTATACCTGAGATAAAAGAAGGCAGGTTATGAAGTCTATGTGATCTCAAGGAACCATCATCAATAGCCAAGCTACTTTCATAGACTTGTAAAGTCATAGTGAGATACAGCATGGAAACAGGCCCTTTGGCTCAAGAGTCTGTGTTGACCTTCAACCTCCCATTTACACTAAACCCACATTAACGTCATATTTTTGTTCTCTCCATATTCTCATTCTATCACTAACCAACACACGAGGAGCAATTTATAGTAGCAATTAACCTGCCAACCTGCAAATTTTTGGGATATGGGATGAAACTAGAGCACTGGATGAAACCCATGAATTCACAGAGAAAATGTGCAAACTCTGTACAGACAGCACCAGAGGTTAGGATTGAACCCAGGTCACAGGCACTGTGAGGCAGCAGTTCTACTAGCTGTACTACTGCACACCCATCTCATTGTTTCTCATTTTATTTCTACAATTTCATTTTAGCATTTTCTGTGCACTGAATGGAGAACTACAGTATGTCTGAAAGCAAAGAGGACAAGACACAAGCTGAAATAAGTAAGATGGTGTGGCATTGTCACTTATGCAGCTTCTGAGTACTGGACTTCAGGATCAAGAGAATACTACCAGTGTAGCTTCCTGAATCTGCTGCCACTCAGTGGCCACTTCCTCCTTCTGTGTTACCATCAGTTCCTGTTGTTCAGTATGTTCAACATTTTATGCCTCTGGTGCAACTTATTATGATTCAACTGATAACAGTACTCCCTGGAGTGTGTCGTAGGGCACTATGGTAGTGTTATAGACAACAGAGGGGCTGGTTAATTGCATTTCCTCAACTCAGCAATGGGTTAATCAGTGACATATCTTTCACAATTGAGAACTATATAGGGCTTGCATCCATAATCACCAACACAGCAAGAAACAGGAACAGGAATTCTTATACTTTTATTCATCTTTAATAATGTTAGGGTGTTACGGAGCACTTTACAGCCAATGCAGTACTTCAGATATGTAGGTGCTTTTGTAATGTAGGAAAGACAGCAGCTAATTGATAAGCTAATCTGCTTTACTGATGCTGGTTGAGAAATAAGTTGGCCAAGAGATGAGGAACAACTCTTTGAATGGAGTGGTGTTATATAATATATTCACAGTTTAAATACTCTTCCAAAGGATGGCAATTCTGTATTGTCAATGTTACCTCAGTCCTGCACTGAAGTATTCATCCAAGCTGTGTACTGGCTTGGGGCTTGAGCCTTCAGTGACTCAGACCTGAGAATGCTGCAACTGAATGCGGTTGATGTCTGCAGTATATTCCATTTGTAAAAATAGCTAGGTGCACAAATACGTTTAGGCTGGGAAAGATGTTTTATCTCAATCTTTGGAGCCTGGAAGCTGGAATACCAATAGACAAATAACTTCTTCTTCTATGTGTTTGAAACAAGTCTTCCCCTATTTATGTTAAATGTCTAGCTCCGCTATCTTGTGGTCAGTGAAAGCCATGTAAGTGTGCAAAAGGTTCAACCTTCAAAATTTCCAACAAGAACAAGTTCCATTTATATAGCACCCTTGACAAAGCAAAATGTCCCACAGTAGAATTATAAAATAACAATTGACACAAAACCTTATCAGGAAGTATTAAAGCAAATGACCAAAAGCTTGATCAACGTCGTAGATCATAAGGAGAGGAGGAAAGAGGTGGAGAGGTTAACCAAGGATGTTCCAGAACCTATGAGCAGCAATTGGATTTGGAAACAAGAGGAAAGATTGGACAAACACAGGACCCTCAAGGGGTTAAAAGGCTGATTGAGACTACGGAGAAGATGAGAAAAGACCAGTGCAGAACTGGAATAAAAGGATAAGAACTTTTAAGACTGAGGTGTCGCTTAACTGAGGCCCAAAGTAGATCAGAAGCACAGAAGTGGTGATTGAATTGGACCTAATATGAACTAACCAATGAGCAGCAGAGTTTTGAATGACCTAGAGTGAGGGAGACCAGTCACAAATTGTCATCTTTGGAAACTGGGTTTTAGCTGTAGCTGTGCTAAACAGGGTGGAATATGCAAGGATCTAACCACACTGGTACTGCTCCAATACAGCAGCACCAATAAAACTTCTGGACTGGAAGCTCAGTATGCTCTTTGGAAATAAAGTTATTTATCAGTGCACTGATAACTCACCTTATAGTAATAAACGTGCCGGGCAGGTTTGAAACCTGTTCCATTAGTTTGCCTCTCACCATTTTTTGCACTCTTATCTACCTTTGTTTCTTTGTGTTAGCACAACCAACAATGTGAATGGAAACAAGAAGTTCCAGCTATTCCAGCAGAGAAAAGACGTTTTCTCTGGGGATTGATCACATGGTCAAAGGGGCAACCAAAAGAGCAACAACAAATGTACAAGATATCCGTTGATGGCTCTGTGTATAATCTTGTGTAATTGCTGCCAGCCTTTCTATCATTAGCAGAGTGAATGTTGCTTCTTGCCTTTGAGTCGGAGTCAGTGAAAAGAGAACAACTTTCACAGATAGACCATTACTGGACATGAAATTCCTTTTTGAAACATTAGATTTCAGTACACTTTGTGAGTGAAATTTGAAGGCTTTTATGCCAAATTTTACAAATGCAGTAAAACTCCATGATATGCACAATCCTGCTAACTTGATCTGTACCTGTATGTTTTACAATGTTGTATCCAAGACTTACGGTGCACCCCACATGCAGGGATGACTACCAGCTGAGAAACAGCTCTCAATTGAAGCCCTATTTCAAGGGGCACACCAAGATTCAATCCCCTCCTGCAATTGGGTTACATTTGTCTGATTAAGAATCACTGTGGGACACTCACAAGAAAACAGCTTCCTCCAGCATTACATGCACAGCTACTGTGCTACTAAAAGGGCTCCTTTTCATGGAGTTGTGCAGTGTGTCACACTGGAGCTTGTAGAGAAATAGGGAACACCAGAAGAAGTCTAAACTGGTAATACAACTTTAACTCAGGTGCACTGCCATTCCCATTGTACTGCCTCTGCCACAAATGTTTCAATGTGGTCCATAGGAGAAACAGTGTAAGCAAGGGAAACATGACTAGTAACACCATTGGGGAAGCTGAAGAAGGGCTCATGTCTGATAATTTTATCTCCTAAGTGTGTAAAGATGGCTACATTCCCACACCCAGCTCTTCCAATAGTAAAGCCTTTAGAGGTGTGAATTTCAAAGGAGATTTTTTGCTGTCCCAAAAAGAATTCAGCACATCTTCATGCCTGGATTGCTCTGCTTATAGAGGTTATGAATATAACCCTGTACTTCACAGTCTCTGAATCATGATAAGCAGGGGCAACTGATTTTTGCTGTACTTGCTCATTTAAAACTCACTTGCAAACGAGACTTCAGTTCATGACTCATACTGAGCAGTGGAATATGACACTGCCTTATCAACTCTGTCTCCCATGAACATCCCAGCTCCTACAGCTATGAGCGCTTTCATTCAGTACATCCAGGGCCATGTGGCCAAAGCCACAGGTTCACTTGTCCAGAGTACAGATTTCTCAGAGTCACCAAACTATCCGACTATCTGTCAGATTAGAGCTGCTTCCTCTCATCTATAAAACATGGCTGCAAATGGATCCTTGCATTGTGGAAAATGTGAATGTATTGCTGATTCAGACCCAGTTCATGGCTTTGCTAATGTGCATCTCTGTGTTGGGGTATGCATAACGGCTGATTCCAGTCCTTGCTGAATCACCCCTATAGCCAAAGGCCTGGAAAACTTTCAAGTACACATGCAGATTTATGAATGACAGCTTCACAAATTTTTGCCTTTACACCAGTGCCTCTTTGGGATACATGTCTTTGAATTATGAAGTGATTTTTCACTATAACAAACAGCACACCACTCTCCATATAAGGAATACACTGTACCACACCGCCCAATTTACACAACCTTTTCAATTTACAAAATCTTGCTTAAAAATATGCATCCCGAGAATGCGACCCTTTTGTAAATCAAACAATGGCTGTATTGTCCACAATGCAAGATTTAGCTGTCACCCCTTCATTACAATAAATGTATAAACATTTTCTGGGGTTTCCAGCCTGCTGGATCAACCTTGTGCAGACTTCCACTGAGAAACAGCATCAGCAGACATCAGGCTTGATCAGCTGAGCATGGGAATACCTCCTTGCTGAATGACTGTGCTCCAGCTGCTGTTATAATATGAGTATCCATCATCTCCCTGTGTAAGCAATGGGAGAAATGGGTGCACCTGTTACACCACCCTAGGTGGCAGGGCACCATTCTCTATGCAGCAAAACCAATTTGGCATTCCACTCCCATGGGATATGGCTAGCCCAGCCAGAGTGGAATGATGCAGCCTGACCCCAGGCTTTTGGAGACCATGGAAGGCCCAAATATGCTGGAGGCATACCATGAGGCCTGACTCCATACTGATCTAAGGATTGTCAGCAGCCTTCCACCACCCAATCTGCAACAGTCACTCAGATGAGAGGGTCAGGCAAAAGGAGTTATAAGAAAATCAGGAGGAACTAAGAGTTCTGACAAAGGGTCTCAGACCTGAAACATTAACACTGCTTCTCTTTCTCCAGATGCTTTCTGACCTGCTGAGTCTTTCCAGCATTTTCTGCTTTTATTCTGAACAAGGTGTTTCCAAGTAACATGACCTGCATTGATTTGTAAATTCAATTTCCATTGCTTACCTGATGTTGGCTTCAGTTATTGTGAACAAACTGTGAGGACCAACCTCAAGAGAGGCTGTTGGTGAGTAGGCAAATAGAACTGTCTTTACCCAGTGGCACACCCTGGTGAATTCCTGGACAACTATAAGGGGATATATCTATTGTTTCCTCTATTCTTCTTCATCTTCCTGTTTATCCATATTTGATATCTGGAATGTGCTGCAAAAGGAGGTGATAGTATCAAGTACACTTACATTGTTTAAGAGGCATTTAGACAGGCACAAATAGGCAAGGCATAGAAGGATGCAATCCAAATGAGGACAAGTGGGATAGCTAAAAAGATAGGCATGGATGTGATGGGCTGAAAGGTTGATTTCTGTTTTGTACCACTCAATGACTCTATGATTTTATGGAAAGGATGATGCTCACATAATGGCAAAGCCTTATAGCATACAAGGGACAAACACTTCTCTTTGGAAGTGCATTACTGAGTACTCTGGGGCTTTCCTGATTTAACCAGGCAATGGACAAGTCCTCTCATCATGATAATGGTTTGCTCTATCACATAGAGTGAGGCAGCATGGGTTTCACCTGTTTATGAACATACTAATTAGGAGCAACAGTGGGCCGCTCACTACCTCAAGCCTTCTCCACCATATAGTAAGACTATGGTTAATCTGATTATAAACCAAACTCCATTTTCCGATCCATTCCAGGTAACTTTTTCCCCATTTATATGTCAAGAACCTGTCTACCTCTACTTTTAAAATATTCAAACATTCTACTTCCACCACACTTTGAGGAAAAAAAATCCAAAGACAGATAACTGAATTAAGAAAAACTTGCAGTGTTGTTGGGGCGTGTGTCACTAGCAATTATTCTCCATCTTTAATTGCCCCTGAACTGTGAAGGCAGTTTATAGTTAATCACATTGGTAGAGCCAGCATCACATGTAGGCAAACTCTACATAGATGACAGATTTCCTTCCCTGCAAGACATTCATAAACCAGATGGGTTTTTAGGTTAGCCTGGTAGTTTCATGGTTGCCATTTATTGGACTAGCTTTTGTGTAATATTTTAGGCTTATTTAAGTACTCAAATTTAAATTCCCTAGCTCCTATAATGGGATTCAAACTCATGTTTCTGAATCAATAGGCCAGAACTCTGGCTATTATCTCAGTAACTGAGTTACTACACCACCATTCCATGATTTGGTACCTTTATATAGTGCCTTTCACAACCAGAGGACATTTCAAAACACTTCACAGCCATTGTGGAGTGTGTTTGTTAGAATAATGTAGGGAATATAGAGATAATTATAAAACAAGGATGTACAAACAAAATTGTGTCAACCAACCAGATCACCTTAGCTATATTGAATCAAGGATTTTTATTGGCTAAAACTCTGCTGTCCTCTCTTCAGTTAGTGCCATGGGATTTTTTTGTCCACACTTGAGAGGGACAAAGGACTTCAGTTTGACTCTTCATCAGAAAGACTTTGCTTCCGGCAGTCTAGCATTCCCTGAAGAACCAGCCTAGGTTACGTTCCCCAGAAATTGGGTGAGACATGATTGAAATGTGGCTGCAGCTAATGGGAATAGTTTAAAAAAAACAAGGATAAATTAAATTATTACTGGGAATCAGGGTTAACAATGACAGTGAGATCATCCCTAACTCCTTCAGCTATCATTATGATTTGTGTTCAGGGTAGAAGCTGGAAACTATGTGAAACCAGATGCTTATATTACTCAGAGGATTCTAGAAATGGTTTGGAGATAGAAGCCAAAAACCTTGATGAAAGCTATTGCTAGTCCAGGAAAAGAAAGTGAATCTGCATCACATGAAATCACAATTGATCTATTCAAGCCAAAGTAAAGTACATGACTCCAGCAATATATTTAGAGTTCTTTCACAGTCTATCTAAACACACAATGGAATATTGACATGAGGTAAACATTTATTCAATGCTGGAATCCATCCAAGCATCACAAGTGTTTTGTGTGGTTTGCAATAGCATCAGGAGTTGAAGTCTGGCTGTATTCCTAAATCTTAAGTCAAGTGAAGTGATTTGAAGAACAGCACTGGAGGTTCCCAGTTTGGATATAGTTGGCTTTTGCACATTATGTGGAGGTTTCTAATATATTTTTCCATATAACCTTATTTATGAAGCAAAGATGCACATGGTAGAAAATAAAGATTTGATTAAATATCATTGAAGCCAATCGGAAGATCACAAATTCGAACTTGATTAACTACAAAAGTTAAATTTTAATTAGTCTCCAATATTTATGCCAGAATGAAATAATTTCTCCTTTTACTGTTTGCCACACCAAGCTTTTTTTTTAACTTGAGTGTTTTTGGGTTTACATGTTGTTTGATCTCAGTGGAATCTTTCAAAGTGTTCTGTGTGGAACGACCTATATTGCAGAGCTGCTGCTGTCTTGTGAGAAAACAAGAGGGCTGAGAGATTGTGTTGATTGTTTTGCCATTATAATGTTATTAAAAAAAGCAGATTTATACAAAGTCTGAATAAACTGAACTATATATATTATTTTCCCTGTGGTGGAACAGTAATTAGTATGGTTGCTTCAACCTGGTCTCCCATGCTGACTGTGTGGTATTTGCATGTTTTCTCTGTGACTGTTTTCCTTCCATGTCCTAGATGTGCTGATTGGAAGGCAATATTGCCCTAGTATAGACGGTTGATGCGAGAATCAGAGTAGAGTTCAAGGACATGTGAGAGAGAATAGGATGCAGGAAATGTGGAAGTAAGGGATTGATGATATTGCTTTAAGATTTGGCATGGATTTGATGGGCCAAATGGTCTCGCTCCATGTCACAAGAAAAAAAACGTACATGCTGATCACTGTTATTTAGTAATTCTGGTTGGATCTTTGTTTTGCCACAGTGTTGTATAAGCTGCCAATCAAAGTGTGAGCAGTGCCACATTCCAGGTCAGTCTCTCCTGTGCTGCTGGGCGGGTGAGGAGTGTATAATGTGCTCTGAATCACTACAACTATCAACATAATTTATGCCAGAGTGAAATAATTTCTCCTTGCTTCCATGATACCCTTATGAGGAGTTGCCCTTTGCAGACACAGGATCACTGAGACCATTGGTGGCAATTATCCCAGATAACTCAGGATATATAACCATAATAAGCAGACCCACAGTCACATAAGTGAGTATTGTCATGATGCTGCAGAGGGTCTCAGGTTATCACACAAACTTCTTGCACTCTCATTGGCTTTGGGTAATAGAGAGGAAGAATTAACTCCATCCATATTGCCCAACATGACCCAAGGAGGAACTATTTACTTAACCACCATTGCAGGCTATCTCCCTGTTTTCATTCTCATCATCATTGTGGACCCTAAGGAGTTCACGAATTGAAGTAAACAGAGTAGCCAGACCTTTGGGAAATCAGGTATTTGAGCTGTAGTTATGGGTCATTGGACCTCCGTCAGTTATATGGAGTTTTGGCCAATAATACAGTCAAAAGATGTAAGATGTAAGGTCCTAAATCACTGCTTCTGCATGATATTTTCTTGGTCTCACTGGTGATGAAGTACAAGAGATACCAACTGATCAACCACTGACTCCTCATTACTCTATTATTTCTACTTGCTTAATCCTGTATTGTTTGAAGTAATGAGAGGATGTCAAAATAAAAGTGAAAACAAAACTGGACGTCATTGGCAGAACTAACTCTTAAGAAGATTTCCAGTAATAGAAGGAGGTCTTTTTGATAGATATGCCGTGCATTCTCCACTTAACTGGATGGGTGCAGTTGGAATAACAGAGAAGAGACAGAGACTAGATCAGCTAGAACAAAGCAATCCACTTGATCAACAGCCCACCCATTCTCCCCCCAAAATATCCACTCTTTCCATACCTACCTGCACAAGATTCACAATGGCAAAACACTCAGATTTCCTTAGCATCATCCCACAAACTCATATGCTGCACCATCTGATCTCAACAGCAAGTGCAGATGAATGTGGGAATACCATTCACTTGGTCACACACCATTTTGACTGGCCAAATATTGCCTAGATTAGAACAGGATTGTGGCATCTTACAACACACAAGGAGACCAACTTGGCTCTTGGGCTTTCATGGTTCATTGAAAGGGCTGTCAAATTATTCCACTATTTTGCTTCTTCGCCATAGGCCTGCAGTTTTCTCTTCTTCAGGTTGTCACACAATTCTGTTTTAAAAGTTACTTCTGAAGCTGTTTCAGCCAAGTTTCAGCAACTCCATTCCAGGTCATTGCAACCTGCTGTGTGAAAACAATAATAACATTCTCTTCTCATGTTTGGCTCCTTGGCCAGTTGTCTTGATCTGTGTCCAATCCTTGTCAAACATTCTTCCCACAGGAACAGTATCTCATTTATCAGAACTCCTTCGTCAGATTCTTTGAACTTCCTCCCATTCACAACATAGATTGCAATGAATTGCACATTAACTGGATTTCCCATCTGAGATTTGTTGAATTTTAGCACAGGTTTATCCTTTCTTAAAAGTTCGCTCTCAAGCACGTCTGTCACTAGTGATCCATCGTTTATAGCTCATTCCTACCTGCCCTTGGGGAGGTGATGGGAAGCCTGTTTGATCCACTGACAATCATGGGATGAATGGTGCTTTGACAGGGAGTTCCAGGATGAATGATGCAAGTCAGCAAGCACAGGGGAATGGGAACTGGTGCAAATGAGCATAAGGCAACAGAGCATTGAATGAACTGAGGTTTATGGATATTGCAAGGTGGAAGGTCTCCCCAGAAGCCTGGATGTGTTAAAGACGTGGATGAGTCTTTCAGGAATAGATGCAGTGAGGCTGAGGTGGAGCCAGGCAATGCTACCAAGCTGGGGCTAAACAGATGGTGCTGGTGAGGATATAAGGTTGTAATCTCCACTCAGGGTGATATATGACAGGTGCAGTCTTATAACATGGACAGCAAGAAACAAGTGGGTAACAAATGAAGTTTGAGCCAAACACCAGTCAAAATAATAAATGTCTAAATTGTTAGTGGCAACCACATCCCAAGGAAGAATTTGGCAAGGGAACAACAAATCAGTAAAAAGATATTTCTCCGGGGTTTGCCTCAAACCTACTGTAGAACCTAAAAATCCTAACCCAGAAGGAAAGCAATCCCCCAACCACAAGGGGTGAGGTTACAAGGATTATGCCCTTAAAACAACTTCATACTTTAGTTACTTGACTGAGGGAACGTGGGCTGGTGGAGGGGGAGAAAGAAAGCTAAAGGATTGTTTCAGCCACACCTTCATTGGCCTGAATAGAGATTGGCCTGAATAGAACTGATGTTCATTAATTAGGTTCATTATTAAATTGCTTTTTGTATACTTACTCAGTTTTCAAACTGCCTATGCAGTGTTTTGGAATCCCTTTCCAGTTACGCATTGTTTTGCTTTATTAACTGCACTCCCTTATGCCAAAGCAGGAGGAAAATAAGGCAGATTACTGAAGAACCTGCTGGGAATTCTTATTTGGAAAAACACTGAACAAAAACATTGTATGTTAATAAGAGATACTAGCAAAATGAAGCAAACAGGTAACCAAAAGGGCAGTGCAGTGTATTGCCTGTATGATTGCTGTTGTTTCCTTAACTCCTGCTTTTTTATTGCATAATTGCCATGACAGGGTCAGGAACATTGTGACGTGTGAAGTCTGAGTAACTGGACTGAAAACAAAGAAAACAAGTACATCGAAGAGAATTGTTGCAGGATGATACGTTCTCACCACTTGCCCCAAATCTCCCCCACCCTTTTCCACTGCCCATCAAGAGCGCTGACTAAAGCAGGCATACATTTTCACTTGGGTACCTCACTACAGTTTAAATTTCTCATTAGGTGGTAGTGAATCCAGTAAATGTAATCCTATTATTTGAGAAAAGAGGTGGAGATAAAATAGAACTATAAATCAGTTAGCTGGATTCTACAAACAGGAAAGTGGCAGTAAGACATTTAGAAAATAGAAATAGGTATGGGCAATATCAATATGGATTTATGAAAGGGAAATTAAATGTATTAGTGTTTTCTGAGGCTATAATTTAAGGAATAACAAAGATGAACCAACTGATGAGGTGATTTTCAGATGACTTTTGATGAAATGCCATAGAAAGATTATGAAACAAAATTGGAAGTACAGTTTTGGGGCTAGTATACTGGTGTTTTTGAAAATTGGTTGATGGGCAGAAAGAAAAGTAGGAACAAGTGAGTAATTTTTGTTTTGGAAGGCTGTAACTGGTTGTGTGCCAGAATGGTTGGTGTCAGAGCCCCAGCTGTTCTAATCTATATAGATGATGTGCAATATGTGTAGGTTTGCTTTAAATTGGGGGGCTTTGAGGAGGATGCAAAACGGTTTCCATTGGATATAAGCAGATTGGATGAATGGGCAAGATATGGCAAATGGAATATAAGGTAGAAAATTGTGAAGTCATCCACCTTGAAAGAAAAAGCAGAAGTACAGATTATTTTTAAATGGTGTAAGGATGAAAGATATTGGTGGTCCGAGGGATTTGGGTGTCTTTGTATATGAATCACTGAAATTAATATGTAGGTACAGTGATCAGTTTGGAAAGCAAATGGTCTGTCATTTTTTACTGTTATTGGACCAGTACAGGAGTAGATATGTCTTTTCCTAATTACTTAGAGACCTAGTGAGACCAAATATGGAATATTGTGCACTGGTCTAGTCCCTCTACTTAAGGAAGGAGTGAAGGGAAGGTCCATCAGATTGATTTCTGGGATTATGGTTTTATTGTCAGGGAGAGATTGAACAGATTGGGCACATACTCTCTTGAGTTTAGAATAATGAGAGGTAATACTCATTGGAAGATATATAATCTTTACATGCCTTGATAGTTAGATACAGGAATGATGAGTTCCTTGGCTTCAGTGCCTAGAACCTCAGGGGTCTTGATGTCAAAATAAGGGGAGTTCTGTACCCAAGAAGCAGTGGAGGCTCATACTTCAATAGGAGAAATGATTCCCCAATCTCTCTTCCTCACAAAATTATATTGCTTTTCAATTCATTTTTTTAATATAAAATACCAACCCTGGACAAATAGTGACTGGGGAATTCGGGCTGCAAGCACCTTGCCATAATTCTATGCATCTAGAAGAGAAGAGTAGAGAAGAGAAGGGAAGAGAAGAGAAGAGGATGCTGATGAGGTGAAATAACAGAGAGTGGGTGGTACACAGGAGACACAAGAGAGACCTCAGATGCTGGAAAGCTGGAGCAACACACACAAAGTGCTGGAGGAACTCAGTGGGTCAGGCAGCATCTATGGAGGAAAATGAACAGTTGACGTTTCGGGCCGAGACCCTTCATCAGGAGAGTGAGTGGATACCTATGGGAAATGTAAGCACTGGTGTCGTCCCGAAATCAATTTCCCTATCCGTCCGCTGTAAATAACACAGTGCCACGAGGTCGATTCGAACAAATACCTTTATTAGCAGTGCACCGCTAGGAGAATTCTCTTCAGCACTCACTAAGAGTCGCTTCCCGAGTTCTCCCAGTACAAAGGGGTAGGCAGAGATTTATACAGGTATTGTCACGCACACTTTAATGAGTCAGGTGCCGGAGTTCTTGGTTGAGCAGGAAACGGACAAAGGGCTACTGCAGATGGACAAAGAGCAGCCTCACACCACAGGTTCAGCTAATCATTTTGCAATTGGGTGAGACAAAGGCAGGTATCACCTTCATTGTTTGAGACAGCCTTCCTATTTCCCATTAAGATTGACCATCATCTCCATAGTCAAGCATAATGGGAATCCAATTAAGTTCCAGACACAGCAATTACCACACAGCACCCAGCCCAGGTAAGCAGTGGTGTGGCTGTTCTGGCCTGAAGGACACTTTTTAAATCAGTATTTCGAGCTGCCATAATTCTCATCCGTCTTAAGATATCAATACAGTTCTAGTTTATTAATCCTACACCTCCTCATTCCCCCCTTTTTATCATTTCATGATAAACTAGAGCAGTGCTGAGAACAGGGCCGAGAGCTTATTAATAAGGACCTTTCAACAAGTATTTAGACAGGCCAGCACCACACAGCATACTATTATAATCACGATTAGTCCTACAGCTCCATGCAGCAGGTATGATGCCCACAATCCTCCTAGCAGCCACCCCAACCAACTTGTCCCTCCTGTAAATCCCTGTCTAAAGCTGTTTACTTGCATCTGAATGTCCTGAATGGCATGGGAGATGTTGTAGGACTCGTCTCTCACATTGGTGATGCATTTGTCCCCAACTATAGCACATACTCCTCCTTGCTGAGCCAACTGGGTCTGCTGGGCATAAAGTCGAAACTCTGCCAGTTCCCGGTTCACTGCCTTCAGGCCCTCCATAGTACTGTTTCCCAGTGCAGCCAGTCCACAAATAAGGTAGTTCCGGTTTTTTGCAGCTATAGTTCCTGCCGAACCCCCCAGAGAGAGAGTACTCAGGAATCCATAGCCTAACGATGCTAAGGGAGACACCAATGACATAGGATCCTTCCAATCCTCACAGAACTCCTCACTAACTGACCGTACCACAAGTCTTCGTCGGACATGAGCCTTCTGGGGGCAGGGGACCGTGACCGGCCCGATTGTTCCTATTGCAAACCAGGCTGGCAGAGTGGGGGTGGCTGTGGTGTAAGTGCTATTGAAGAGGAACACACACCCTTCCTTAGCCCGGTAGCAGGTTACATTACCCGATTGCCGTGGACTGGGCATTTGAGAATACCAAGAGATCCCAGCAACATCTCTCCCATGCTCCCTCAGGTAATTCTCCCTGGTTAGCCATTCTAAAGAGACATTAGACAATCTCACGTGGGTCCCGTTCCCTTCTCCACAAATCCATCGCTCTCCTGTAAGTAACATAGCACACCTGGTGGCAGCGCACTCACAGCTAAACCATCCTCCTTTAAACCCGCAATTCCTCTCTGTACAGGTAGTGGTGGCACATGCTATCGTATGCTGTACAATTGCTAGCCCACAACCCCACCCTTTGCCGGTGAAACAGTGGGAGAAGGACTGGTGGTGGGCTGTACTACTAGGTCCTGTTACTGTTCCTTGCAAGCATTTACCCGGCAGCACCCTCCTGTAAGTTCCTATCTGTCCAACACACTTTGTTTTTGAAAATTCATACTTTAAGAGGGCCCTGGGGCTCCAGCTTGGTGTGGCTATAAAAAGGCATTCCACTGACTCTGCCAAGGGGTAACAAACGGTGCGATTCCCATGTAGCTGCATATGTATTTTGTAAAACAAATTTCCTCTAACGCCCACACAAGAGTACTGGTAATGGTGAGGAGTCCGAATTTAAAAGGTATTAGCTTTCCTCCGGTGGCCATCGTTTGCAGTCGCTGAGATGAATCCAACGTTCCTGGCCTTTTACTTTCACAGCTGTCGGTGTTTGTAGTAATATCTGGAAGGGGCCTTTCCACCGAGGTCCCAGTTTAGGGCGCTCCCAATCCCGTATCAGTACTGAGTCTCCGATTTCCGGGTCAGGCAATTCCGTGTTCTGCCCTTCAGGTGGTTTAAAGGCACTCTCCACCTGCGAATGAAGAAACTTTAAAGAGGATGTAAGTTGTCTGAAATACCTTTGTAGTTCATCCCCCATGATATTAAGGTCAACTTGTGTGGGGGGTTGGGTGGCAGCGTCCCATGGGGTTCTTCCCGGACGCCCATAGACAATTTCAGCAGCCGATATCCCGGTGGCTGAGTGGGGGGTGATTCTCATATGGTATAATGCTAAGGGGAGAACCTTCAACCAGTTTAGACCTGTCTCTGACACTAATTTGGTTCGTTTATTCTTAAGGGTTCTAGCTCTCTCTACTACACCTGCTGACTGAGGGTAGTAGGTGCAGTGGAACTGCTGTTCAATATGCAATGCCTCGCACAATTCCTTATTTATTTTCCCCATGAAGTGGGGGCCATTGTCAGAACTTATCCGTCGGGGTACCCCAAGCCTTGGTATAACCTCTGTGAGCAATAACTTTACCACTGTTGAGGCCTTATTATTGGTGGTTGGAAAAGCTTCAATCCATCTACTAAATACATCAACAATAATAAGACAGTACTTGTAACAATGTACACGCGGTAATTCAATAAAGTCGAGTTGTATGCATTCAAAAGGACCACCTGCTAAGGGGGTTTTGCCTGGGGTGCACTTCACCCCTTTCCCAGCATTGATTTGTTGGCATATCAAGCACGGCCGTATTTTGCCTTGTGCTGCTTCCTCCAATCTGGGGTGCCACCAGGTACGTAGTAAAATGTTACTCATTCCCTCCTTGCCAAGGTGGGTGTCAGAATGTAGGCAGTCAATAAGCATTGGTAACAAAGAATCAGGTATACATACTTGACCGACTGGAGTAACCCAGAGGCCATGTAGCGCAGAGTGCGTACACCCGTGCACCTTCCACATTTGTTTTTCTGAGTCAGGGGCGTCCCCCTGTAAGTGCTGCACAGTGACCATGTCTGGGGTGCCCGGCGTTGCCATGTTTGGCTTGCAAACAACTGCTTGTTTTTCCATAGTGGAAACGGTTTTAGACCCCTGGCGTGCTGCCAATTTCGCTTCTATATCTGCCCTGTTATTGCCCTGGGTTATTGGGGAGGCAGCTGAAAGGTGAGTGGAGCATTTAATGATGGCCAATTTGTTTGGGAGGCGGATGGCTTGGAGGAGGTTCTTTACATAAACCGCATTCTGTATGGGGCTACCTGTAGAGGTCAGAAATCCCCTGTGTGCCCAGAGTTGGCCAAAATCATGGGCAACTCCAAAAGCATAGCGGGAGTCAGTGAAGACATTAGCTACTTTGTCCTTGGCTAAAATGCAAGCTCGGGTCAGGGCAAAGAGTTCTGTTTTTTGGGCAGAGACTGGGGGCTGCAGAGATGCCGATTCCACACTCTGGGAGTCGTTAACCACAGCATAGCTGCTAAGGTGGATGCCCTGTTCAGAAATGTAGGAACTACCGTCGACGTACAGCTTTAAATCGGCTGACTGGATGGCCTTATCTGAAAGGTCTGGGCGGGGTGCAGTTAAAAAGTGGTTACGCATTAGACAGTCATGAGGTGGGTCTGCAAGATCCTCAGGTGGGGCCTCTAGGAAGGTGGCAGGATTAATGGTCGTACAGTAAGCAAAAGTGAGGAGTGGGTTATTCAGGAGTGCTACCTTGTATCTGTTTCAGCGGGCCTGGGTAAGCTGTCGCGTCTGGTGAGAAGTTAAGAGTGCCGTTACGGTATGGGAGGAATAAACCATCACTGCCTGTTGCAAGGTTATATTGGAGGCTGCTGTTACTAGGGAATAAATGGCTGGAAGCATTTGTGAGCATGGTGGAAGTCCCCTTGCAACTGGGTCCAGCTGAGTGGAGTAGTATGCCACCGGTCTTTTCCTATCCCCATGGGTTTGAGTAAGGAGGGCTGAAGCGCAGTCCTCTAGGACATTCACGAAGAGCTGAAATGGGCTATCATACAAAGGGCGCCCCAGGGCCGGGGCGCTGTCAAGGGCCTGTTTGAGGCTATGAAAGGCCTCCCTTTGTTCCTTGGTAGGTTCAAAGGGTCCCAAGGACTGGCTTGAGGCCAAGGGTGTGAGGTGCTTAGTAAGGAGCTCCACGTTAGGTAGCCACTGACTGCAGAAATTTACTAACCCTACGAAGGCGAGCATTCCCTTTGGGGTAGTTGGCGGTGGGGTGGCAACGATGGGCATAATACGTTCGGGAGTGAGCCGCCGCTCAGTAGCACTTAAGAGGGTGCCCAGAAATTTTACCTGGTGCTCGGTTCGTTTTACTTTCTGTGGAGGTATTACGTATCCCCAAGAGTGGAGCGCGTTAAGTAGTCTATTCGTGTCTGCGATGTTGGCGGGCTCCGAGGGGCTTGCTAGTAAAAGGTCATCTACATACTGGACAATGGTGGATTTATCAGAAAGGTGCAACCCTTGGAGTTGATTATGTAAAACTTGGGAAAAAATAGTCAGGGAGTGTATAAAACCTTGCGGGAGGTGCGTCCAAGTGTATTGCTGACCTTGGAAGGTGAAAGCAAACAGGTACTGCGAGTCGGGAGAGAGGGGAATTGCGAAAAATGCATGCTGCAGGTCCACAATGGTAAAAACGCAAGAGTCGGCGGGGATACTGCTGAGAATGGTAGCTGGATTCGGGACCACGGGATGTAGTGGCTCCACTATCTCGTTGACCTTACGTAGGTCTTGTACAAGGCGCCACTCTGCTCGTCCGGGTTTGGGGACGGGTAAAATGGGGGTGTTACAAGGTGATTGGCAAGGAACCAGGATGCCCTGTTTGCAGAATGAATCTATTAACTGAGTTATTCCGTCTATTGCCTCTCTCCGAAGGGGATACTGTGGGACGGAAGGCAGTTGTGCTCCCGATCTTACACAGATCTGGACTGGGGTCACCGGGGTGTATCCCACCTTGGACTTCGATGCGGCCCATAAATCGGGGGTGGGTTCATCCGAAGGGAGTCGATGGGGCCGGTGATGGTATAAACAGCCCGTCACCAAGAAAGGGACGAGGTAGTAAGTCAGGGTCCCCCCTGGCAGAGCCTGAGGAACCCCGAAAAGGCCTTTGTCTGCCTGTACCTCAAGCCCTTGGGCTAGGAATCCCAGTTCCTTTGGTCTAAGTCCCTCGTTAACTGACAGGGTAATGTGAGGGGACATCAATTCCAGAATTCATTAGGCACTTAGACTAGAAGTGCTGTCCCCTCCTTCCCCACGACTTCCCCTAAAATAGTGACGGTCACCATGCTACCCAGGAGAGAAGCATACAACCCTTCTAGTTCCCTTGAGGCCCCAGTGGGGTCGTAAGCTAGCGTCACATGTGGGTCAGTGGTTTCCAAGGGTGGGTTAAAATCGCTGCTCGTGAGGTTCACCGTCCACCACTGAGGAGACTGGTGAATCCAGAGGATCCTATGATTTTTAGTACCAGTAACGGTAATACCATCATCCAGGCATTGTATTTTGAGTTGGAAGGAGCAGAGCAGGTCCCTTCCGGCTAGGTTAACCCCCAGGCTTGTGGTTACTGCAAACTGGATCAGGCATTCCTGATCTTCAAATTTAACTTGTAAGGGTTCAGTTAAGGGGTAGGATCTTTCCTGTCCCTCCAGTCCGCTCAATGGAACTGAAGCAGTGGACAGTTTAAAATCATGCTGGGTAATACAAGGGGCTTCAAGGGTCGAAGTATTTGCTCCCGTGTCTATCATAAAGGGAATCGGCTTTCCTTCAACTAAGAAATTGACGATGGGTTCATCGTCCGGGTTATCGGTGAGGGCAGGGTACATGGAGAGGCTACTCTCCACGTCTAGTCAGGCAGAAAACAGGTTGTTGGTTGAAAAAGGTTGTCATCTACCAGGGGGTCTGGTCTGCCGATGACGGTAGTGGGGGCAGTCCCTCCGCCAATGGTCAGGTGCCCCACAAAGGTAGCATCCCGTCGGCCTGGCGTTCGCCGGTGCGGGTTGTTGGGGTCCCCTGGGCCCTAGGTAATTACGAGATGGTGGTGGTGGTGGCCCACAAGGGGGCCCGTACACTGGGGCTCTTAAGTCATTGGGGTACAGTGGGTATCCTTTACCAGACCAGTCAACCCCTTCTGGAATGCAAAATTGCCGCTCCATTTGATAGCCCGTATTGTCGGAGTAGGAAGGTTGGGGCTGAGGGGGGCTCTGCACCATTTCCTGTTTTATCTTTGTGGCTTTCGACTCACGCCCGTTACTCCAGAAATGGACTAGCGCACTCCTCATGGCTTGTCGTGTGTGGTCAGGCCAGTTCATGTCATTAGTGCGGATAGATGAGGCCACTCCCGCAGGGATGCATTGTAATAAGAGGGCGTTAAACTGGGGGGAGGCATTGCCTCTGTTGTAGGCATCGTCCCCCTCATAGGTACCGTAAAGTGAACAGAAACGGTCCCAAAAGTCTGGGCCGTCCTCACCTTGTTTTGGTCGGCATTCTAAAAGTTTAGTTATGTCAATAGGCTGTTGGAGGGTTTTACGAAGGGCAGTTCTAATAGTGGCCACCTGGTCCTGAGGCCGGACGGCCGCCTGAAAGGCTGTCCAGTCAGCATAGTTCCCCAGGTGTTCTTTCCACTGTGCTACTTCATTAGTCGTAAGGGTCATGCAACAAAGGCTGAAAAGGTCTTGTTGGGCGGCCTGATACATCTGAATTGTCCCAATCACATAATCTATGAAATCCTCCGGGTTGGTTTTACAGTTGGGCGCCCGACTCATGATTAAGCACATCTCCTGAGGCTTCCAAGGGGTGTAAATTTGGATTGTAGGATTAGCGCTGGCTTGGGCTGGATCAGGATTGGGAACACTCCTGTTGGGGAATTGTTTCTTAACCTTGGCTCCCTTAACCCCGTTCAACATGGTCGGTAGGCTGGGATCTGTAGGGTCGCCATAATCAGTGGTAGAATCAGAGTCGGTGTCTGTCTGAGAATCTATTGAAGGACCGTCCCTTGCCAGAAAGCTCCGTCGTTTGTCTGTGGCCTCAGAGCCACCTGTCTGTGGGCTTTCCCTTCGACTAAGCCGCATCCTGGTTCGGGACGCAATAGGTTCATGGACTTGTCCTGTGGGCGGGACTTGGCTAGCAGTCGCTGGTGGTAGGGGCGGGACGGCTGGCGGGCTAGCTGCATTATATGGGAGCGGCAATGAAACTGGGGGGTAGGTAGGGGCTGTGGGTCGGACCATCCAATCCTCCTCCTCTTCGTCTGTATCATTACTTTGGAACAACAGGGGCACGCCAGACATGTCGGGAGGTACCTCCACTTTATCACTACTTTTATTTTTATTTCTGCTCTTCTCCTTATACACCTCATTTACCTCTCCTCTCTCCCTTCTGCTCCTTTCAGCATCGTGGTCTCCGCACTGAGACTTCAGGACTCCCCAACTCTTAGGATTTCCCTGTTCATCACACACACTAATTCCCCTTCTGCATGCATTATGTTCCCAGCTAGCCTGCTTAGATTTATTTGTTAGGTCTTCGGCCGTTTTTCTCCAAGTAGACATTAATAATTTCCATTTTTCCCCTGTATTCCGCTCCCAAATTGCCTTTTCTGCCTTTAGGCATTTATCTACGTCCCAAGTTCCCCCCAATGGCCATATTTCTTTTCCCAATTTCTTATTGAGGCATGCTGATAATTTACGGAAGTTACTCTCGTTCTTCAGATCGTCTTTACATAACTTAGATAGTGGGGTATTGGACCCAGACTTATCGAGAGTTTGTCCCATATTTGTATTCTACCCGATCGGACGGTACGAATCGCTGCGATTACCTATAAGATCGATCTCTCTCCTTCACCCACTTCAGGTTCCTGACCTTCCCATAGGGGATTTCCCCTCTTAAGAACCGGTCTAAGGCAGGGTGGTAGTACTGGAGAACCGATCTCAGAACTTAGAGCTCAAAACCTTGAAATTCACAACTTAAAATCCCAAATCCAAAACTGGGGACTCGAACCCCCAGCAGGACTTAACTTAACTGGGGACTCGAACCCCGAACAGAACTTAACTTAACTGGGGACTCGAACCCCTTCTTACCTGTGGCACTCGGACAGGTTCGCGAGGAGTCCGTCAGAGGATTGTCGGTAAACGAAGGGATCGATCAGGTGTCCGACTGCCTGAGAGGGATCAAGGTGAATCGTACCTTGTGGGCCCGGTCGTCTCAGGTGGCCGTTATCCCCGTCGGTCGCTCGCGCCGCTTCCGAAACCTCGTCTTGGACTCCTGGCTGGCTCGCCAAATTGTCGTCCCGAAATCAATTTCCCTATCTGTCCGCTGTAAGTAACACAGTGCCACGAGGTCGATTTGAACAAATACCTTTATTAGCAGTGCACCGCTAGGAGAATTCTCTTCAGCACTCACTAAGAGTCACTTCCCGAGTTCTCCCAGTACAAAGGGGTAGGCAGAGATTTATACAGGTATTGTCACGCACACTTTAATGAGTCAGGTGCCGGAGTTCTTGGTTGAGCAGGAAACGGACAAAGGGCTACTGCAGATGGACAAAGAGCAGCCTCACACCACAGATTCAGCTAATCATTTTGCAATCGGGTGAGACAAAGGCAGGTATCACCTTCACTGTTTGAGACAGCCTTCCCATTTCCCATTAAGATTGACCATCATCTCCATAGTCAAGCATAACGGGAATCCAATTAAGTTCCAGACACAACAATTACCACACAGCACCCAGCCCAGGTAAGCAGTGGTGTGGCTGTTCTGGCCTGAAGGACACTTTTTAAATCAGGATTTCGAGCAGCCATAATTCTCATCCGTCTTAAGATATCAATACAGTTATAGTTTATTAATCCTACACCTCCTCACTGGGACAGGGTGGTCACCCAAATCTCCAGTTTCAGTGCTGTAGATAAAATAAAGATAAAACTACACTCAATTCTCTTTTCCATAGACATCCATGTACACTGTGAGTAGCTGACGGATTTCTGTGATACCTCACTGTGGGGCTCAGGCTCAAGAAGCTGATGATATCATCTATGAATACCTTCGTGGATCTTACAGAGGATAAGTGGCTGGCATCAGAGAGGTGTTGTGATAAATTTGAGAATGGCAGTATTGACTCTAGTCAAGTTATCTCCACGTCACTCTGTGTCATCCCACCATCACTCTAAACCATCTTTCACATCCCTGAGAACTTCAGTATGCACATGGTGCACATGCCTTGATGGCTGAGTTTGTTTCTGTACAACTGCTGGTGGGGCAGTCCTTGAAGGAACAATTTTAAATGATGTTGATCAGGAGTATGTCAGCTGTTGGCTGAGTAGTCTGCCTTGTGCAGAGAAGTTGCATAACATTGGCACACCAGAACTACTTGCACAGTGGCACCAATATTAGTATCGCTGAGCACAGCTCCAGCAACTCGAGTTTGATCGTAACTTCCAGTGCTGTCTGTACAGTGCTTACATGTTCTTCCTATGGCAGCATGAGTTTCCCTGGCTGCTCTGGTTTCCTTCCACATCCAAAAGAGCTGCAAGTTGGTAGGTTAATCGGCTGCTGTAAATTACCCTGACTGTAGAGATGTATGGTAGAATCTGGGGCAAGCTGATCAGAATGTGAGGAGAATAAAGATAGGATTAGTGTAAATGGATGGTTGATTGTTGGCATAGACTCGGTAGGCTGAAGAGCCTGTTTCCCTGCTGTACATCCCCTCTGGCAGCACATTCCATTTACCCACTGCCCTCTTGTGTGAAAACTTGCCACTCAGGTCCCCTCTAAATTTTTCCCCTTACCTAAAGCCTTCCTACCTATCCTATCTAGGTCCCTCATTAGTTTATAAGCCTCTACATAGTCCACTCTCAGCCTCTTTCACTCAAAGGAAAACAATCCCAGCCTATCCAATCTCCCCTTGTCACTGAAGCCCTCAGGTCCAGGTAACATTCTTGTGAATCTTTTCTGCACCATCTCTCACTAAGTCACATCGTTCCTACAGTGTGGTGACCAGAACTGTACACATTACTGCAAGTGTGGGGTAATCAATGATTTGCGCAACTGTAAAAATATGTCCCAGCTCCTGTGCTCAATGTCTCATCTGATGAAGGCAAGCATTTCCATATGCCTTCTTCACCACTCTGTCTACCTGTGTTACCAGTTTCAGGGAACTATGTACTTGGAGTACATAGATCTCACTGTTCAGTAACACTCCTCAGGGCCCTGCCATTCACAGTGTATGTCCTGGCTGATTTAACTTCCCAAAGTGTATCACTTTACACTTTTTTGAGTTAAAATCCATCAGCCATTCCATAGCCCATTTTCTCTGTTGATCTAGATCAGGTTGTAACTTGGACATTTGTTTGTTTACCAGGCTGCGGGTGCTGATATAGAATTGATGGTAGCATACTAGATGGTTTTAGTTTCTGACAACTGTCAACAGCTTTACAGCAACTAGGAGAAAATGACTGACGGTTTTCACAGTTAGTGGTTAGTACACTGTGGTTATAACATGACGAGGCAGAAACAGTTACTGTGAAAAAGTGTGGAGGTTGCAAGCAACCAAATTCAAGCTAAGAATGTACCCTTGAAAAAGGAGGGAGGGGAAGTTACACTTTCTATATTTAGCTGTCTTTCTAAATGAGGGATAAGCCACGTCCACTACTAATACAGAGAAGTAATGTCAGCATGGTCACTTCTCGAGGACATAAGATCAGTCTTCTGGAGAGTGAACACGAGGAAAGCACCTGGCCCAGATGGTGTCCCTGACCGTGTGCTCAGATCTTGTGCTGATCAGCTGGCAGAAGTATTTGTGGACATATTTAACCTCTCCCTGCTTCAAGCTCAGGTTCCCACCTGTTTTAAGAAGACCACCATCATCCTGGTACCGAAGAAAAGCAAGGTAACATGCCTCAATGACTACCGACCGGTGGCTCTGACATCCACCACCATGAAGTCCTTTGAGAGGTTGGTCATGGCACGCATCAGCTCTAGCCTACCAGACAACCTGGACTCATTGCAATTCGCCTATCGCCGAAACAGGTCTTCAGTGGATGCCATCTCTCTGGCCCTACACTTAGCTCTGGAGCATCTGGACAGTAAAGGGACCTACGTTAGACTGTTGTTTATTGACTATAGCTCTGCCTTCAATACAATAATCCCAAGTAAGCTTGTCACCAAACTCTGAGACCTAGGACTCAACACCTCCCTCTGTAACTGGATCCTTGACTTTCTAACAAACAGACCGCAATCAGTGAGGATAGGCAGCAATACCTCCGGCACGATTAATCTCAACACTGGTGCCCCACAAGGTTGTGTCCTTATCCCTCTATCTACTCCCTATACACCCATGACTGTGTGGCCCGATTCTGCTCTAACTCCATCTACAAGTTTGCAGAGGATACCACTGTTGTAGGCCATATCTCAAACAGCGAAGAGTCGGAGTACAGGAAGGAGATAGAGAGCTTAGTGGAATGGTGTCATGACAACAACCTTTCCCTCAATGTCAACAAAACAAAAGAGCTGGTCATTGACTTCAGGAAAGGAGGCGGTGTACATGCACCTGTCTACATCAATGGTTCTGAGGACGAGAGGGTTGAGAGCTTCAAGTTCCTGGGAATGAACATCATCAACAGTCAGTCCTGGTGAAATCACGTAGAAGCCATGGCCAAGAAAGCTCACCAGCGTCTCTACTTCCTCAGGAAGCTAAAAAAATTTGGTTTGTCCCCTTTGACTCTCACCAACTTTACAGATGCACCATAGAAAGCTTCCTATCTGGATGTATCATGGCTTGGTACGGCAACTGCTCTGCCCAGGACTGCAAGAAACTGCAGAGAGTTGTGGACACAGCCCAGTGCATTACGGACACCAGCCTCTCCTCCTTGGACTCTGTCTTTACCTCTTGCTGTCTTGGTGAAGCAGCCAGAATAATCAAAGAGCCCATCCACCCGGGACACTCTCTCTCCTCTCCTCTTCCATCGGGTAGAAGATACAGGAGCCTGAAGGCACGTACCATCAGACTTAAGGACAGCTTCTACCCCACTACGATAAGACTATTGAACAGTTCCCTTATACAATGAGATAGACTATGACCTCACGATCTACCTTGTTATGACCTTGCACCTTATTGCACTGCACTTTCTCTGTAGCTGTGACACTTTACTCTGTACTGTTATTGTTTTTACCTGTACTACATCAATGCACTCTGTACTGACTCAATGTAACTGCACTGTGTAATGAATTGACCTGTACAGTCTGTTTGTAAGACAAGCTTTTCACTGTATCTCGGTACAAGTAACAATAATATACCAATACCAATATACCAATACCAATAGAACTTGAGTGTTGATATTAAACAGGGGCCTTAGATCAGAGACACAACAGCCAACAAGGGGGAAGCAAAGCATTTACAAATCATGTTGCTGGATTGGATGATCTGGTGTAATAAGCTGCTGGCTTATTCTTTTCCACTGATCAGGCCAGAGGGCCCTTTGGCTTTCAAACCAGCATTGTGATAACCTAAACATGTCAATCATAGCAATCTCTGTGTGAAAAGGCATCAATGTGGCAAGAATTGCTCAAATATCACACAGGTTTCTTTCTTGCAATGACCTATTTCCTAGACAAACTGTACTTCTGGGACAGTATGCTTGTACTTTGTGGTCTGACTCTGGAGCAGGGAGAAACAATAGGAACATCATTTATATGGGGTTTTCTACTGTCTCAGGAAGGCCCAGACCAATTGACAGCCACCGAATAGATCTGAAGTGAAGTTACAAAGGCAGTGACGGGAAATTGATAGGTGTTAGTATTAATGAAGTGCTGACAAGTCACTTAGAAAATAATAGGATTGGCATGGTCAATACAGATCTCTGAAAGAGGAATCATGTTTGACAAATCCGTCATCAGAGTTCTTTGAGGAAGTACCCAGTAGAATAGCTAAAAAGGGATGAGTAGGTAAGATGAACTTGGACAAATGTGATCATGTGGCCTATGAGGGAACCTGAAATGCCATAGAATGAAGCATTGTGTTTGCTGCCAGGACATTGAGTGTTGTGCAACAGACAACTTGTGGTCCGAGTGTTGAAAGGGCGCAATAATTATCAAGCCCAATAGATGGCAGAGGTGTCACATGAAATGAAATGTGTCCCATCAGTTGTTACTTGCCTTGTTTTTGATCTGTCTGCTGGCTGTAAGAAGAATTAGTTCTCACTGAACAAAGATCGCCAGTAACTCCTTTTATGTAGAAATTGTGAATAATATGAAAGTTAGTGGTGCAGTTGATAGGAGGGTAATCTTAGACTGCAGGGTGATATGCAACATCTGGTAAATTGGACAGAGCAATGGCTGATGGAATTTAATCCAAATAGATGTTATGCAGCCTGGGAGGACTCATAAGGGTTATGACATACACAATGAAGGGCTTGAGGGTATATTGAGGAAAATAGGGACCCTTGGTGTAGATATCCACAGATCCTTGAAGATGACTGCACAAGTTGTATGTGTGGTGAAGAAGGCATTTTTGGTGTTTGCCATCATTAGCTGAGGAATAGAGGATTAAAGTGGGGAGATCTTTATAAAACATTGATTAGGCCAGAGGGGAATTTGTGTGCAGTTCTGCTTGTAGATCTTAAGGAAGAGTGTGATTGCTTGGAGAGGATTCAGAAAAGATTTACCAGGATGTTGCCTAAGAGGGAAAGTTTTGTTTATGAGGAGAAACTGGATAGCTTGATTTGTTTTCCTTGGAGCAGAGTGAGGGGACAGGGTGGGGGGGGGGGGGGGGGGTGGAGAGCGGAAATGGTGGATAATCTAACTGAAGTATACAGAATAATGAGGGGAATAGATAGGGTGAATAGTGAGAATCCTTTCCCTAGGACAGAGATTCTAAGTCCAGAGAGCATAGGTTTAAGATGGGAAGTAAGAGGTTTTGAGGGTATCTGAGGTAGATTTTTTTTCATTCGCGGAGGGGGGGCGGTTGGAATCTGAAACACATTGCCTGAGGGTGTTGTGGAGGCAATTACTCTCATAACATCTAAGGAACATCTAGATGAACACTCAAATTACCAATAGATAGACGGCTATGGACTAAACAGGATGAGTGCAGATGAGTGCTTGATGGTGGGCATCGACATGGCAGGCAAAAAGGCCCGTTTCTGAGCTGTATGAAGCTGTGGCTCTATTACCAACCTCAAACTGTTCTAATATCTCTGGCATTTCCACTCTAAAACCACCTTCTCAGCCCCTGGTGACGTGGTTCCTGCCCTGCTCTGTGGTTGGTGCTGGGGCTCCAGCAGTTGACGAGTTTCATGGAAGACATGCCAGATTTTATTTCTCTCTGAGATTCAGGGATGGGGAATTGCTTTGAGAAACAGTTAGAAATGGCTCCTTCTTGAGTGTCCATCCCACCCTCCCCACACTTCGCCACTTCCCCTTCCCACTTGTTCCTTCAGCAATGCTGCTTGTTCCCAAACTCATGCTCTTTTCCAATAGGCAAGCTTGCAAGCACCTCCAGTTCATAAAGCGACTGATTTGTGTAGTATATTTGATGTCATCAAGAAGTTATCCTGCAGCTTTTGTTTTACTTACTAATTTTGGGAGGACTGAACATTACTGACAAGGCCAGCATCAATAGCTGGTAAGGTAGAAATGAGCTGCTGCCTTGAACTGCTGCAGTCCTTATAGTGAAGGTAGTGAGGAGAGAGTTCCAGAAATTAGGCACAGCAATGATTAAGGATATTTTTCTGAGACAAGGTAGAGTGTGATTTGAAGGGGAACCTACTAGTGGTGTGTGCCCATGTGCCTGCTGCCTTTGTTCATTTTGGTGGTGGTGGTCCCAGGTTTGGCAAGTGTTGTTGACATGGCCTGGGTGAGTCCCATCTGTAGAAGTAAATGGGTGAACTCGATTTACCTCAGTGGACTCATGGCTACAGGTGATCAAAGCTGAAAAATGAACGTTCAAGCACATTTGACATTTAGCAAGGATGAGCAAAAGGAAAAGAGTGCAGGATCTTTCATAAGGGAAGAAATTCTTTGAGGGTATCTTAACTTTGTTTATCACAATAAAGAATTAGAACCTAATTGGGCGGAATTATGAAAGAGCAAAGGGCATCAGACATTGACAAAAATTATTATAAGGCCACAAGATGGTAGTTGTAATATAGGGTATGCTTTGTGATAGGGGTATACCGTAAGTGTGGGGATCTTTAATCTACATATAGACTGGACAAGTTAATTTAAATGTAATAAGCTGGAGGAGGAATTCATCGAATGAATCTCAGATGGTTTTCGAGATCCATATGTAGATGAACTAATGAGGTAGAAATTCATTTTATGTCTCGCTTTCTGCAACTTGAAGGAGTTAATTGGTAATCTTCTTGTGCATGGTCCTTTATGGAAGAGTGTTCTTGAAATGATAGGATTCTTCATTAAGATGGAAAGTGAAATACTTCAATCCAAAACTTGGGTCCCAAGTCTAAACAAGGGAAACTGCAAAGCTTTTAGGAGAGATTTGGTTGGGATAGAGTGCAGAGCTTCATTAAAAGGTAATATGTGGATAGGCAATGAATGCAGAACTGCAATTTTATTTTCTGGTGTAAACGCATAAAAGGAAGAGTGACATAACAATAGAAGTTAAGCATTGTATTAGATGCAAGTGCAGTCATTTTAAATTGCCAGAGAGGAAGACCTGGCAGACTCGGGAATTGAGGGCAGATCAGAATTAAAGTTCAGAATTAAACATAAATGGACAGGCAGCCTGAGAGAATAAAAATGGAGTATGTTTTCCCAATTTTTCTTAATGTATATTCAGTTTAGATATTTATCTAGCTGAGTTTTGAAGTGCTTATTGACCCATTCCTCAGTGTGTGTATGTGTGTGACTATATGTTGGTGTGCATGTGTCAATATGTGGAAGTACATATGTGTATGGAAGTGCACATGCACACGTGTTTGTATGGTGTGCACATGCAATAAAGGAAGGAGTGGGCCAGTGAAACCTTGAATCTACTCCAGCATTCAATAAGATCATGGCCAATCTTTGATAACTTCCTCATCTGATACTGGTATCTCTGAAAACATTCATTTCTGCTTCCACTAAACTTACTGACTGAGCATTCACACTCATCCTTCACAGAGAATTCCAACTAATCATAAGTCTCTGAAAAAAGGACTTTTTTCTCAATTGGGACCTATAATCCCCAGATCTAGGTTCTCCAGTCAAAGCAAACACCTCTTACTATTGTTTGGTTAATCCTTCTCAGAATCTACTCATTTCAAAGATTTCTTCTCACTCTTCTAATGAGCAGATTAAACTAAATTCATCCTCTATCACTATCCTTATCAAAGACGATTTATGCAAATTATCCCATCGAAGTTTACTTCTCCAGGATGCAATATCCCATCCAAGCCCACCCACTGAATACCCAAACACTTTCATCAAGACCATCACTTTAATCAAAGGTTGCCTCTCTCTTAAAGCCATTGGGTCAGTGCTGTAGTTGGTCCATCCTTCTCATTCTCTAGAATAAGTCATGCTCCAACCAGAAACACACAAACTCTTACCCAGTGTTATTACAGCATCCAAAGTTCTGCTGGTATGCTAACTCATCCATTGAACCCCATCCCTCTGGTATCCCAAATCACCAATTGAAGCTTGCCCTTTTAGCATGTCACCATTGCTTTTGTCATTCACATTTACCAATATCCATCTCTCCATTGTTTAGGCATACTAATCCCATCCTTTTGAATATTTTGTTTTGCTGATAATTCTTCCAGTTCAAATTTGGTTCTTAGCAACTTAATTTGAAGCTTTACTTTCAGTAATAAATTAGGTTAAGGCACTTCTATAAAAATGCTTTGGCTATATATAATCATAAAGATGATATCAAACGGAGCAGAAAAAATAGTCTCGTTGGCAGTGGAGCTCAGTGTGTGAGTGTCAATCATAAGGATGAAACATTTGCAACAATTTTTATTGGAAAATGCCAAGTGAATGATTCATATCTACCTCCTCATGGGATGTCAACTGTTAGGGAGGCTAGCTTTTAGCCAAATTAATTTACTCCAGAGGATACTAAGAATGAGATGAGATGCTGTGGTAACAGGCATAGTCCAATTGGTGGTGCTGAAGTCCTGCACTCCAAATCTAGCCCCTCATTGACTGTGGTTTTCTCATGCACCTGCTACACAGTATCTGTACCTGGGAAAAATTCCCACCTCAAATCTTCTTTGTGAAGAGGACAAATCCAATTCTACTATCACCAGTCTACTGTTATTCATCAGCAGAATGATGAAAGGTGTCATCGGCAGCACCGTGAAATAGTACTTACTCATAAATAACCTCCTCAGCAATGTTCAGTTTGTGTTTTATCAGAAGCATTTGACACAAAACTTATTTAGCCTTGGCCCAAAAATCGACTGAGGAGTTAAATTCCAGAGGTGAGGTGAGAAAGGCAGCACAGCAGTGTGGCATCAAGGAGTTCTTGTAAAACTGAGGCCACTGGGTATCAATGGGAAGATTCATCACTCCCTGTAGTTATGCTATACACAAAGAAGAATGGTTATGCATGTCAGAAGTCAATCATCACAGCCCCAGGATATCACTGCAGGAGTTCTTCTGGGCAGTGTGCTGGGCCAGGCCATCTTCAGTTGATTCTTCAGTGATGTTCCCTTTTTGATGTCAGAAGTAGGGCTATTTGTTGATAATTGCACAATGTTCAATTCCATTTCCAGCTGCTCATATAATGAAATAGTCCATGGCTGCATGCAGCAAGTCTTGGACAACATGCAGTCTTGGGGTGACGTGGCAACTAATGTCAATGACTCACAAATGCCTGGCAACAATTACCTCCAAGAAGAGAGTCTAATCACCTTTCTTTGATCTTCAACAACATTAACATTGAAACGTTCCCCAATGTAATTTTCTGGGTGTCACCATTTACCAGAACCTGAATGGGACCACATAAACCTATGGCTGGAAGATCAGTTGGGAGGCTATGTATCCTGTGGGGATTAACACATCTGACACACTAAAGACTTTCCACAATTTACAAGATACAACTCAGAATCATGATGACATACACTCCATTTGCCTGGATCAGTGTAGTGCCAATATCTCTCAAGAAGCATCATGCCATCCAGCACAAAGCAATCTATTTGATTGACGCCTCAGGAACCAGCATATACATTAGTTCTCACCACCACTTGCTCATCAAATGGATTACAGCTGTGCAATTTGTAGACAGTGAACAAATGTGTCACTAATCGGACTTGAAAAGCGAATGCCTTGTTTAAACAACACTCTTGAATACTTTGAATAACATACTTGGACATTAAAAGGTTTTCTAAAGGTATCATATTGTAAACTTATGACTGAAATTAGTATGCATGGTTTATGGGACAAATAGAGGAATGGATTAACACTGGCTACAAAACCAACACAGAGTGCTGTACTGAGTTAGCAACTCAGCAAGAAAGTAATGCTCTACTGTGATCATTGCTGGGATTATGGATAGTCACCACTTGCAATATGTTTGGACTTGATAAACTAAAGTATAGATCAACACCTGTGCATGATGTCAATTTGGGGGCATAGCTAATACTGAGGAAAATTGCTGCAATACAATGGATACAAACACATTTGCAGAATAGGGTAAATTAACTTCTACACAGATCAGGTGTGAGGTGATGCATTTTAGTTTGAGGAATAATGATGGCCCTGTTCCTCAGAGGTGCATCCAAATGGTATGGAGGAACAAACTGATGCATCTGCATAAATTGAAAATAATGTTAACAGTAGGAATGCATATTACTAAAACCTCAAAAATATAACCAAAACAATAGTTTCACTACCTGAAGAATGACGTTCAGAATCAAACTTATTTTAAAATTATAGAACCTTGGTTTAAACTTGCTTAGTGTTCTTTGCTTAGAACTAGTCTCCACATCACAAGATGAATGTGGAAAAAAAACTCAAATAAATTTGAGCTGCTAAACAAAAATGCATAGATTACTATAGAACTGAAAGGGTACAACTATTGCTGAAGACTTGAGCACATTTGTCTACAAGAGAGAAGGCAGATGAGTGACCTCTTAGATTTTTTCTCTGATGTTATGATAAAGGAGAAATAATTTCACTTGTTATAGAACCCAAAACCAAGCTCAATATTTATGAAACAATCCCCCACCCTAGTCAGCAGAAACCTCTTTGCTAGGGACTGGACACTGGAATTGAAGTAATGGAAATAGATAGTATTATTGAGGAATGAAAGAATAGAAGGATACATTGATAGGAAAAGGCAGAGCGGGAGAGCGGATCATGAGCATTGGGATAAGCATTTGGACCATGTGTCCCTTTCAGTACACAGAGTGCTAAGGTTATAGTACTGTGCTGTTCTAGACACAATGAGCTGAATATAAATAAAAATGGCACTTGGGTTACATTGAAGCTATTGGGTTGTAATTTTTGATGACCAATTTGTTTAAAATGCCATCTTTGGTCAAAGGTTTGGTTATAGATTGGTCTCATAGCTGACACGTTCTTAGCCAATGACCAATCTTGATGCTTTCAATAAATATCCAAATTATGGCTTTACTGATTTCATTACTAATAGAAAGATAGACGTAGAAAACCTCCAGCACAATTCAGGTCCTTCAGCCCACAAAGCTGTGCCGAACATGTCCCTACTCTAGACATTACTAGGCTTACCCATAGCCCTCTATTTTTCTCAGCTCCATGTACCTATCTAACAGTCTCTTAAAGGACCCTATCGTATCCACCTCCACCACTATTGCCGGCAGCCCATTCCACGTACTCACCACTCTCTCAGTAAAAAAACTTACCCCTGACATCTCCTCTATACCTACTCCCCAGCACCTTAAACCTAAGTGATCTTGTGGCCACCATTTCAGCCCTGGGGAAAAGCCTCTGACTATCCACCTGATCAATGCCTCTCATCATCTTATATACCTCTGTCAGGTCCCCCCTCATCTTCCGTCGCTCCAAGGAGAAAAGGCCGAGTTACCTCAACCTGCTTTCATAAGGCACGCTCTGCATTGCAGGCAGCATCCTTGTAAATCTCCTCTGCACCCTTTCTGTGGCTTCCACATCCTTTCTGTAGTGGGGCGACCAGAACTGAGCACAGTACTCCAGGTGGGGTCTGACCAGGATCCAATATAGCTGCAACAATACCTCTCGGCTCCTAAATTCAATTCAGGATTGATGAAGGACAATACACCATATGCCTTCTTAAGCACAGAGTCAACCTGTGCAGCTGCTTTGAGCGTCCAATGGACTCAGACCCCAAGATCCCTCTGATCCTCCACACTGCCAGGAGTTCTACCATTAATACTATATTCTGCCAACATATTTGACCTACCAAAATGAACCACTTCACACTTATCTGGGTTGAACTGCATCTGCCACTTCTCAGCCCAACTCTGCATCCTATCTATGTCCCGCTGTAACCTCTGACAGCCCTCTATACTATCCACAACACCTCCAACCTTTGTGTCATCCACAAACTTACTAACCCATTCCTCCACTTCTTCATCCAGGTCGTTTACAAAGAGTAAGGGTCCCAGAACAGATCCCTGAGGTACACCACTGGTCACTGATGTCCATGCAGAATACAACCCTTCAACAACCACTCTTTGCCTTCTGTGGGCCAGCCAGTTCTGGATCCACATTACAATGTCCCCTTGGATCCCATGCCTCCTTACTTTCTCAATAAGCCTTGCATGGGATACTTTATCAAATGCCTTGCTGAAATCCACATACACTACATCTACTGCTCTCCTTTCATCGATGTGTTTAGTCACATCCTCAAAAAATTCAATCAGTCTCTTAAGGCAGGACCTGCCCTTGACAAAGCCATGCTGACTATTCCTAATCATATTATACCTCTCCAAATGTTCATGAATCCTGCCTCTCAGGCTCTTCTCCGTCAGCTTACCAACCATTGAGGTAAGACTCACTGGTCTGTAATTTCCTGGGCTATCTCTACTCCTTTTCTTGAATAAGGAAACAACATTCGCAACCCTCCAATCTTCTGGAACCTCTCCCGTCTCCATCAATGATGCAAAGATCATCATCAGAGGCCCCACAATCTCTTCCCTCACCTCCCACAGTAGCCTGGGGTACATGTCATCCAGTCCTGGTGACTTATCCAACTTGATGTTTTCCAACAGTTTCAGGACCTCCTCTTTTCTAATATCTATATGCTCAAGCTTTTCAGCCTGCTGCAATTCTTCACTACAATCCCCCAGATCTTTTTCCGTAGTGAATACTGATGTAAAGTATTCATTAAGTACTTCCGCTATTTCTTCCGGATCCATATACACTTTCCCACTGCTGCATTTGATAGGCCCTATTCTTTCGCATATTATCCTCTTGTTCTTTACGTACTTGTAGAATGCCTTGGGGTTTTCCTTAATCCTGCCCACCAAGGCCTTCTCATGTCCCTTCCTGGCTCTCCTAATTTCCTTGTTAAGCTCCTTCCTGTTAGCCTTATACTCGTCCAGATCTCTAACATTACCTAGCTCTCTGAACCTTTTTTAAGTTTTTGTTTTCCTTTTGACTAGATTTATTATAGCCTTTGTACACGGTTCCTGTATTTCTTGTCCTGTGTTCTTGACTCCCCTGTCTCATTGGAACATGCCTATGCAGAACTCCACACAAATATCCCCTGAATATTTGCCATATTTCTTCTGTACTTTTCCCTGAGAACATCTGTTCCCAATTTAATCTTCCAATTTCCTGCCTGAGAGCCTCATAATTCCCTTTACTCCAAGTAAACGCCTTTCTAGTCTGTCTGTTCCTATCTCTCTCCAGTGCTATCATAAAGGAAATAGAATTATGATCACTATCTCCAAAATGCTCACCCACTGAGAGATCTAACACCTGACCAGGTTCATTTCCTAATACCAAATTTAAGCACAGCCTCTCCTCTTGTAGGCCTATCTACATATTGTGTCAAGAATCCTTCCTGAACACACTTAACAAACTCCACCCCATCTAAACCCCTCACTGTCTGGAGATGCCAATCGATGTTTGGGAAATTAAAATCTCCCATCACAACAACTCTATATTATCACACCTTTCTAGGATCTGCTTCCCTCTCTGCTCCTCAATATCCCTGTTACTATTGGGCGGCTTATAAAAAACACCCAGTAAAGTTATTGACCCTTTCCTGTACCTAACCTCCACCCACACAGACTCCGTAGACAGTCCCTCCATGACTTCCACCTTTTCTGCAGCCATGACACTATCTCTGATCAACAGTGCCACTCTCCTACTTCTTTTGCCTCCCTCCATCGCTTTTGTGAAACATCTAAAACCCGGCACTTGAAGCAACCATTCCAGTCCCTGAGCCATCCAAGTCTCTGTAATGGCCACCACATCGTAGCTCCAAGAATTTATCCAAGCTCTAAGCTCATCTGCCTTGTTCACAATACTCCTTGCGTTAAAATAGACACATCTCAAACCGGTCTGAGCATGTCCCTTCTCTATCACCTGCCTGTCCTCCCTCTCATACCTTCTACTAGCTTTCTCTATTTGAGAGCCAAACACCTCTTCCCCGGTCTCTCCAGTTCGGATCCCACCCCCCAACAATTCTAGTTTAAACTCCCCCCAGTAGCCTTAGCAAACCTCCCCGCCAGGATATCGGTCCCCCTGGGATTCAAGTGCAACCCATCCTCTTTGTACAGGTCATACCTGCCCCAAAAGAGGCCCCAATGATCCAGAAATCTGAATCCCTGCTCCTTACTCCAATCCCTTAGCCACGCATTTAACCTTCTCCTCATTCTATTTCTATACCCACTGTCACTTGGCACAGGCAGTAATCCTGAAATTACTACCTTTGAGGTCCTGCTTCTCAACTTCCTTCCTAACTCCCTATAGTCTTTTTTCAGGACCTCATTCTTTCCCTACCTATGTTGTTGGTACCAATATGTACCACAACCTCTGGCTGTTCTCTCTCCTGTTCATTGATCTGAGAAAATGGATTACTGGTTTTATGAATGATTTAGTCACTGCTCTGTTTTTTGTTATTAATGCAACACCTGTCATGTGCTGTTTTTGGACATAATAGGTAAAATCCTGTTTTCCGTGGTAAAGTGATCCAGCTAGTAGAGCTGCTGCCTCATAGCTTCAGTGACCCAGGTTAAATCCTGACAATAGGTGCTGACTGCATGGTGTTTGTACATTTTACCCGTGAACACTAGGGCTTCACCTAGGTGCTCCAGTTTCTCCCCACATCACAAAGGTGTGTTGGTAGAGCAAGTCACTACTGAAAAAAAAACTTCTTAAGTGTTGGTAAGTGGCAAAATAATCTAAAAAATGAGTGTGGATGGAATGTAAGTCCAAGGTTGCAGGGAAATAAAAGGAAGAATGGAACTGACAGGAAGGGTTCATTGAGAGCGGCATGGAACCGATGTACCCACTTCTGTTCATAATAAATCAGTAACTAATTAGTCATCTGCTCCATAAAACCCACCAATAATCACTGTTCATCAAATGTTCAGGAGTGTGCATACATGAGTGTGTCTGTGTATGTGCATGTTAAATGATGGAAGAGCATAAGGTTGTTAGAAGCTTAATGAGCGAGTGGGTGTGGGGGAAGGATGTGAAATGTTACCTCAGGTAGACTACAATGCAAAGTTGAAGTTCTGATTACATCAGCCATGTCCTAATTAAATGGCAGAACAGGCTTGATTGGTCAGATAGACCACTCCTGCTTCTAATCATATGTTTATTCTTAAAAATGTTTGCATCAAACTACAGTAAAAAAACAGTAATAATATAGCAGTGAACTAACAAAAATGTGAACATTTTTAGTGCTACTTTAACTTCTTTGATAATGTAAGGGTGAAAACAAAACCCAAACTTAATTCAGACACAAGAGGTTGCAGGTGTTGGAAAATGGAACAACAAACAATCTGCTGCAGGAATTCAATGGGTCGAGTAGCATATGTGGGAGGAAATAATTCCTTTCCTCCCACAGATGCTGTTTGACCTACTGAGTTCCTTCAGCACATTCTTTGTTGCTGAAAATTCTGCAAAATATTGTTGCAACCCAAGGAGCAGTTAATCACATAACATAATTCTTAACTGCATGACAGATTTAAAGACACATTCAGTATCCACAACTAATATTACATATACTACAGAATTGATAGATTACTTGAGGTGTTGTAGACCTTGGGATCATAATTCCCTTTCCTAGGGGAAGACTATGTGTGTCTTGGGAATGCTCTGTTTGCTAGTGTTCAGAAAAGAGTTTGTGACACAAGTCCTGAAGCCAAATCATGTTACCTGTTGCTGGCTGCTTTAAAGGTATCTGCTGGCATTCAGCTGCTCACAGACACTGCCACATCAAGCACTCTGCTTCATTGCTGGACTCTATGAGGTATTCCTTGGGAAACACCTCTCTGATACCATGTCAGCCAGGTATGGTATGGGATCAGAATCCTTATTCATTGGAATAGGAATTCCCTTCCTGGAGATGAGAAACAACAAACATTTTCAGCATTTCTAGCATTTTGTGTTCTTTTTTAGATTTCCTGCATCTGAAGTCTTTTTTTTTGATTTGCAAAGAATAAACTGTTCAGTTATTTATTTTTTCCCTTTATTTAAATATTTTAATTTATCAGATTGAATATATTTTATATTTTTAGTTTTAAAACTTTTTTTGAGGAAAATTTCCATTATTTTTCTCAGTGTCTTATGATATGAGAAATTTAAAACTACATACAACACCCTCACAACAGGAGACATGAGATAGAGCTCTGCTTCCAGTCCTGAATTCAATCAAGTGAGGTCAGTTGTCTGGGAGCAGGGACACAGCAGTATGCTAGATGAGGTCTGATTGTTGCTGAGGCTTTGATGTACTTTGTCATGTTTAGAAAATCCAGTGATTGGACATCATCCACCTGTGCCAGTTATTTTGGACATGGCAAGGGGAGGGCACATGATCAAGCCTGGTACAATATAGAATATGTGAAATACAGCCTCACGGTATCATCAAAGGTTCTTCTCCTCTCTCTGCTGATAATTGAGAGATGTTGTCATATCTGCAGGAAGAGTGTGGTAAACTGCACTTACATGAGCAGGGCTGGGTAACTGTGCGGTGAAGGCAGGTTGTTTTCAATAAATTGATCACAGCAATTTCACAGCTGCCACAAGAAAGTGAGAGGAGCACTATAAATATACAACTGTTGGAGGAATGAGCTAGGAAAGGACCGAGGTTATTTGAGATTACTGAGATTATCCATCCTTTCCCTTCTCTTATAAGACAGTAATAACCTGGCTTCTAAAATATCTGGATTCATCCTCAAAGTCTCTGGAAATGCTGAATGGTCAGACGTTGTCGAGTTGAAATAAAAATAAACGCTTCACCCAGACTTCTTTCACCAAACGCCGTAGTGTGTCAGGGACTGGCTTATTCATAGAATGGTATTTTGTCAGTTATAATAATGCAGTTAACTTCACAATAACAATAATCCAAATAAAGATGGTGCAGTGAGAAGAGGAGGATGAGCTAGGGAGAAGACTTCGAATTTTTATTTTCCTGCATGCAATTTAAATCTGTGCTTTCTCTCATGAAGCACGACACCATTGTAAATATGAACACATTGAAGTTTAGTTCAATCATGACAATGTGACATACTGAATTGAATCAAATCTGAACTAAAGGACCTAAAATAAAGGAATATTAATCTGAATGAGAAATTCCGATGATTAGTTCTTTGTTAAATCCCAGAGGGTATCAGATTTTTGCACATTGTTAACATAGGTAGACATGGGGAGACTCCAATCCTACATATCTTGACAAGCATGAATTTTCTTTTAAGGGGTTAGTTCATGGATATAGACACAGGTAGAAGCAGATTGGGAAGAGGAAGCTGATCCAGGAAAGAAGCTGGGTGATCAGAAAACAAAGTTAGAATGACTCAGAAAAAAAAACAGGATCCTAATTCCTGAAAGAGATTGCAGGAACTGCATGAAAATGGCTAGGAAAAGTGGGTCAGCAGGAGACAGTTTCTTGAGACTTGATGCATAACTAATGACACAGAACAGGGAGGGGGGATGATACAAACTGCAGGTGACAGAGTGGGGATCTGCAGGATGAATTGAGAGAACAGAGGGCTTAGTGTGTGTGTTTAAAGAGTTAATTGTGGAGTTAATTGCACAGCCTGGCTGAGGGAGAGCATGTGATGGACAGGAAGGTTACTGGAGGGGTAGAATATGGGGAGACAGACCATGGTCTTAAACACCCTCCTTCTGAGGAAATCCCATCAATGGCATCCACACAGTAGAGAAAAAGAGGACCACCCTACAGCTGACGGGGCACTTGAAGGAGCTCAGGGTATTAAATTGCCATGGCTGGTACCCAGAGAAGATCAAGTGAGAATCCAGTCATGACTGATGAATGATTATGGGCCACCTACTTGGGGCCAGGATGAGAGAGTTGGGAAACAATGAGCAGGTACATGGATTACAGTGATATTTTTGATTACTCCCAACTTTGAAATTAAGCAATAATTAAGATGGATCCATTCCTAAGGCTAAAGTTTTTTTTAGGAAAGGTAAATGGTTTGAACTGTAAGCCATTATGTATCAATTTGAAATGCAAACAAAGCATAACTAGTTTATTTTAAATTCTTGGCATATCTAAGAATGAATAGTTATCACTAAAAAACAGAGCAATTAACTTGGCCTATTTCACAAATAAAATAAACGTGGTGCCGTGAAAGGAGGGAGAAGACAGTGTTGAGATGTCCTGGAGTGTTTTTTTCTCCCCGCCACCTCCACTGTAAATGTGTTTTCCCATTTGAATTGAGACTGTGAAACATGCTGAGATGTAATTCAATTGTGACCATATTACATGTTGAATTTTATCAAAGGATGACACAGATACCACACAAACATGGGTGTGTTTGTAGTTTGGTCTAACCTACTGTTTGCTCAGTCCAGTAGGGGTGCAATGTGAAACTGAGTGAAGACTATAAGAGCACAAGACATAGGAGCAAAATTAGGCCATTCAGCCCATCAAGTCTGCTTCATAATTTGACCATGGCTGATTTATTTTTCCCTCTCAACCCCATTCTCCTGCCTTCTCCCCATAACCTTTGATGGCTTTACTAATGAAGAACCTATCAACCTCCACTTTAAAGATACCAAATGACTTGACCTCTACAACCATCTGCGGTGATGTATTCCACAGATTCACCACCTATGGCCAAAGAAATTCCTCCTCATCTCATTTCTAAAGGGACGTCCTTTTATTCTGAGGCTGGGCCCTCTGGTCCTTGGCTCTCCTACTACTGGAAGCATCCTCTGCATGTTCACTCTATGCAGGCCTTTCAATATTCAGTAGGTTTTTCTAAACTCCAGTGAGTACAGGCCCAAAGCCATCAAAAGCTCTTCGTACATTAACCCTTTCATCCCTGGGATCATTCTCGTAAACTGTGGACCCACTCTGACGCCAGCATATCCTTCCTCAGATATGGGGCCAAAATTGTTCACAATGCTCCAAATGTGGTCTGATCAATGCCTTTTGCAGCCTCGGCATTACATCTTTGCTTTCATATTCTGGTCCTCTCGAAATGAATGCTAACATTGCACTTACCCTCCTTACTACTGACTCACCCTGCAAGTTAACCTTTATGGAATCCTGCATCAGGACTCTCAAGTGTCTTTGCACCTCCAACTTCTGAATTATCTCCCTGTTTAGAAGATAGTCTACACCTTTATTCCTTATACCAAAGTACATGAGCATACACCTTCCGATGATGTATTCCATGTGCCACTGCTTTACCCATTCTCCCAACCTGTCCAAGTCCTTCTGCAGACTCCCTGCTTCCTCAACATTACCTGACCCTCCACTGATCCTTGTATCATCCACAAAACTTGGCCACAAAGCCATCAATTCTTTCATCCAGATCATTAACATATAACGTGAAAAGTAGAGGACCCAACACTGACCCCTGAGGAACACCACTAGTCAGCAGCAGCCAAAGAAAAGGTCCCCTTTATTCCCACTCATTGTCTCCTGCCAATCAGCCAATCTTCTATCCATGCTAGTACCTTTCCTGTCGTACCATGGGCTCCTATTTGGTTTAGCAACCCTCATGTGCGGCACCTTGTCAAAGTCCTTCTGAAAATCCAAGTAAACAACATCCACTGACTCTCCATTAACTGTACTGCCTGTTACTTCCTCAAAGAATTCCAACAGATTCATCAGGCAAGATCTCCCTTTAAGGATACCATGCTGACTGACTTCTGCCTATTTTATCATGTGCTTCCAAGTATCCTGAAACCTCATCCTTAATAATGGACTCTAAAATCTTACCAACCGCTGAAGTCAGGCTAACTGGCCTATTTTTTTCCTGTCTTTTGCCTGAAAGATCCAAGAAGCTTGAAGCTGCACCTAATAATGACGAATGGGGTTTTACTCTTAAAACTCAGACTGGACAGGCACAAGGGTACTGGAGTGGGAAGGGTGACATGGTTAGTAAATGGAAATCAAATATTAATAAAAGTTATGTTGCATTCAGTTTATATTAAAGATAAATCGAGTCATGTTTGCACATAGCTCCAGCTTTATCTGGATTGAGTAGTGTGAATACTGGACCTACATTCACTGGGAGTTTTTATTCTCTGTTCATGTTTGTAACAGTTGGAGAGTTTGTGTTATAGAGATTGACCAGATAGACGGCACTGTTAGCTTTAAAAAAATCGTTTAGAGGATTTGAGCATCCCTGACAACACCAGGGTTATAGCTTATCCTTAGTTGGCCTCGAAACCGAGAGGTGTTCCAGTCCATTCCGAGATGAGCGAAACACTTGGAGTCACATACTGCCCAGATCGGACAGGGCAGTAACATTTCCTTTCTGGAATGATGGGTTTTGATGGAATCCAGTGGACTCGTGATTGCTGTTACTGATAGACGCTTTTAATTCTTGATTTATTCAATGACTTCAGTTTGTTTCCCTGCTGCTGAGTGGGATGCAGACTTCAGCATAACTTGCCCTGCAATTGATCCACTGTACCTAAAATCCTGTGGAAGAATGGCCCCAAACATAACACGTGTGTTTATATTGTGCCTTTAATAAAAACAAGAATTTTCACAGCACATTGCAGTGAATTAATCACATTGACTGCATAGTTGGTGTCCAGAGACAAGACCATCCATAATGGCTTTGAGGTTTCAAATGGAACTGTCAAATTCTGCAGACCACCACCAATAAGATCATGACAGTTTCTGTGGTGCTGGTGAAGGGATAAATATTGCTCAGAACACCAAGTTTACCCAGTCTTACTCTTCTTGGAAATAATGCCATTGCATTTTTTTATACCCACTTAAAGGAGAATGAAATGGGGGCTTCAGTTTGGCATCTTATTCGAAGGAGAATACCACAGGAATCAGCGATCAACGCAGCCTGCGAGCACAGCGGTGGACGTGACTGGATAGATCTTAGTCCTTAAGAGTCCGGAATAGGAGGTGAACCATCAAACTGTGACTCAGCAATGTGATTCCTCCCAATAAAAAAAGGCCTGTCAAAACAAAGCATGAGCAGAGCAAAAACCTCCATGGCAGGTGCTTACTGTCAACTCAATAGGAAAGCAAAGCTCAGTGACTTTACTGTGAGCAGGTTGTGAGCAGAATTTCACACACCGGGTTATGGAATCTCATTCAATATATAAAATATCACCTTGGTAAAGTAGTTCACAAGCTTTTTGTCAGCTACATATTATGTCTTTCCATTGATGTTAAAAATATTGTATCTCCAAGAATTTCAGTGATGGCAAGAAATTTCTTTGAGCACTTGGCGAACTGGCAGAAAAAAAGTTGCAATGAAAATGAAAAGCAGTTGTTATGAAGTATTTCTGAGTGGTACAACCAAGCAAAATCCATTGCAGCATAGTGGCGAAATATTGAATTACTGCAATCAGTGGTAATAGTCAGAGCAGGTTCAAATCCAGTGCAGAATTTGATAATAAACCAACATTTCCCTTTAAGTAGATAAATTAGTAAAATCAGGCAATACACAATTAGGCTTCTGTAAGTGGCCAAATGCACCTTCAATTCAGTGTCCTGCCAAGGTAACTTTGGATATGGCTTCAAGACGAAACAATTTAAAACAAACAAAAATTCTCTTTCCCCACACCCCATCCCTGTTGCTCAGCAGATATGTGTCACCACACAGTTTGGAGACTGAGTTTGAATGACCATTCTTTAGAAGTTATGATATTATGTTAATAGAAAAGGCAAACAAGATATTTTATCTGGAAGTTGTGTTGAGGTCATGGACCACAGAAAACACAGACTCTGAACTTCTTTTGGTCCAGTCGCTGTACTAATGCACAGACTGTGTTTAATTTCTGGATGATGATGATTCCCAGGGCACTTAAGGTGAAAGATTCTCATAATGCCAATGTGTCGAATGGCGAGGACTCCTTTTGACCTTGACCATTCCTTTCACATGTGCTGTCGACGTGTTGTTTATTACTTATCAGCCCGTGCCAAAATGTAGCCTTGGGCTGCGAATGAAATTTAATGTTGTGCAGTCATCAACGAATGTTCTTATGTTGATGAAGCAGCTGTAGATGGTTGGGCTGAGACCGATGCCCTGAATAACTCCAGGCTCTTTAATATCATGCTCAAAAAATGGTGCCTAAGGACACTTACTCTCAACTTATCTCTGAATTTCTGATGTTTCTTATATATTACAGTTAAGTCAGTGATGGCTGGAGCAATTAAGTGAGCAAATTCCAGTTGGCCATAGATGAGTAGGTTATCTGTGAGTTAGTGCTGCTTTCTAACATTTCTATGGAATCTTCCATCACTTTGCTAGTGATTAACATAACCCAACAAGGTTGCAATTATCTATCTTGTGTTTATCTTGCGGACGGGGTCTAAACGGGCAAGTTCCCGGACCATCATATAGGTTTCATACACCCCTTAATTTATTTCTGTTTTCAATTGTTTGTTACTACTCAACTTCCATTATGCCCCACTCTTTAATTCAGCGTCAAAATTGTCATGTAAGACTTTGGGGAAGATTGCAATGTGCACCTGTTCTATGTTGACATAATTTGTGGGCAAAGCTGTCATGGTTCTGAGTGCTGGTCTTCGATTCGGCCCCATTGATGGTGCCTTGTCATGCAGCACATGGTTTCCATGCACTACTAATTGCATAATGACACACACCTGAGTTCCATCAGGAGACTCATACAAGAACCCTGGTTTCGCTAGCACTGGTTGCCAGAGTATTGGTCAATCTTTGGGTATACTTTGTCTCCTGGCTGCTTAGAGCTGGTAGCAACTCTAGAGCAATCCTGGTTTTGCTGTTTTGCCTAGGATATCCTGCTTCCCTGTTGGGACTCTGCCTCAGAGCCCCGAGGCAAGATTTCTCCTGGTTGCTGCCTGTGTTCGGTTCTGAGGAAGCATCCTGACTCCAGTCTCATGCCGGTGTTCTGCATTTGGGTTCACTGTGATCTCGCTCTTTGTTTGACACTGTGACAGAATACTCTGGCTACCATGAACGTAGTGGACATGAATCCCCTGCAAGAAGCCCTCACCAGCCAGGGCTCACTGTTGGGTCAGCATGACCAGCAGCTCTGGGAGGTTATGGCAGACTTCTGTACCCTAGTTGTGAATGTTGGACAGGTCAGCTGAGTCTCCGCTCTTCTTACCTCTTCCACTCTGTGAACTCCGTCTGACCAGCCTGGACAATCCATAAGAGCATCACCCAAGGAACCACATGTACCTGACCCAGAACCCTACACTGGGATCTGGGAAAATGCCGGTCCTTCCTGCTACAATGCTTATTAACGTTTGAGCGGTGGCCCTCAACGTACACAACTGATAGATCCAAAGTAGCATTTATCGTGGGGCTGTTGTGAGGAGGTGTGCTAGAATGGGCCACTGCCATCTGGGACAATAGCCAGAGACCTGCTCTTCACTTCAAACCTTTGTTGCAGAAATGAGAAAGGTCTTTGACAATCCCATCAGGGGTAAAGAGGCAGTCAAGTGACTACTCGCCCTCCATCAGGGCTCCTGCAGTGTTGTGGAATACTCCATGAAGTTCTGGATGTTAGCGGCTGACTCGGGGTGGAATGATGAGGCTCTCCAGGGGCTTTTAGGCAAGGCCTCAGTGACAGGATAGAGGATGAGCTGGCGGCAAGAGATGAGACAACCAACCTGGATGCATTGATCTCCCTAGCCACCAGGCTGGACAACTGACTTCGGGAATGGCAGAGAGAGGACGGTTTGTCTAACACCTCCATTCACCCCACAGGTCGCCTTTCCAGGCTCTCCTAGCTCAAGCCTCTCTGCTCCTTCCACTCCTAGAGGCGCTCCTGACCTGGCTGATTGCACCACCCTGTAGAGCAACCAATGCAACTGGGACGGAACCACCTTTCTCCTTCCAAATGACGTCGGAGATTAAGAGCTGGAAATTGCCTCTATTGTGGCCTACCTGGCCATTTTCTTGCCACTTTCTCCCTTCGGCCAAAAGGAGAGGGCTCACCAGTAGGGAGGGTGGTCCTGGTGAGCGAGGCAACTATCCCTTCTGTCCCCCAGATCCAGATGCTGATCCCAGCTACCATAAGTCACCTCCAACAGTCCCTGTCCCTTTCTTCCTTGGTGGACTCTGACTCCGAGGGATATCTGTTGAATGAGGACATAGTTTCTTGAGCCAGGATTCCTTGGGAGCCACTGAGTGCCCCTCTAGAATTTCGGGCACTAGACGGAAGGCTGTTGACCCGAGTCACGCACTGTACACCTCCACTGTTATTGCTGATCTCTGGAAGCCATCGGGACCAGATCCAATTTGACCTGATAGCCTCCCTGCAGACTCCAATGGTTCTTGGGTCTCCCTGGTTGAGCTGCCACAATCGATTGGTCCATGGGCAGGATAGTCAGTTGGTGTCTGTTCTGCCATGCCACTTGTCTCCAGTTGGCCCTTTCTCTAGTGCAGGCTACCACTAGTTCATCGGCCACCAAAACCCCAGACTTGTCCAGGGTCCCAGCAGAGTATGACGGCCTGGGGCAAGTATTTAGCAAACAATGGGCTTTTTCCCTGCCCCAACACTGGCCATATGATTACGCAATCGATATTCTACCCAGGGCTCCTCTACCTACCAGTCAGCTGTATAACTTGTCCTGACCAGAGAGGGAAGCAATGGAGGAGTATATCAATGAATCTCTCTTGGTAGGCATTATTCCTCCCTCATCCTCCTTGGTAGGTGCAAGGTTCTTCATTGTGGGGAAGAAGGACGGCTCACTGCATCCATTCATTGACTACCAGGGCCTAAATAACATAACTGTCAAAAACAATACCCACTGCCTCTCATCAATTCCAATTTTGAACTACTTTACGGGGCCACCATAGTATCTACCACCTGGTCAGGATAAGGGAGGAAGACTAGTGGAAAACAGCATTTAAGACCCCCCTCGGCCACTTCAAATACCTAGTAATGCCATTCGGCCTCACCAACGCTCCCGCTGTCTTCCAAGCTCTGATCAATGATGTCCTACGGGACTTCATAAATCAATTTGTATTTGTCTATCTGGATGACATCCTGATCTTCTCCAGGAACACACCCAGCATATCTGTCATGTCCTCCGGAGGCTTTGGGAAAACAAGCTCTTCATCAAGACTGAGAAATGTGAATTCCATGTCCCCTCCATCAGCTTCTTAGGATACATCATTGAGAGCGGACGAGTAAGGGCATATCCTGAGAAGATCTGGGTGGTGGTGGAGTGGCCTTGACCCACGACATGCAAACAACTCCAACGGTTTCTGGGGTTTGCAAATTTCTATCACCATTTCATTAGGGATTATAGTCGGGTGGCGGCACCCCTTACTCAACACACTTCACCTACGACCCTTTTTTGTTGAAACCCTGAAGCTGACTCAGCGTTCTTGGAGCTGAAGAAATGCTTCACGTCCTCCCCCATCCTGGTCCAACCAGACCGCTCCAGTCAATTCATTGTGGAGGTCGATGACACCGGGGTGGGAGCGGTCCTCCCACAACTCTCAGGTTCAAATCAGAAACTGCACTCTTGTGCTTTTTTTCTCTCTGGTTGTCCCCCACTGAATGTAATTACGACATGGGGAACTGGGAGTTACTGGCAGTCAAGCTTGCTTTGGAGGAGTGGAGGCACTAGCTAGAGTGAGTGGAGCATCCGTTTATCGTTTGGACAGACCACAAGAACCTGGAATACAACTGAACCGCTAAACGCCTGAATTCCCACCAAGCCCAGTGGGCATTATTCTTTGGCAGGTTCAGGTTTACATTAACCTATCGTCCTGGGTCCAAGAACAGGAAGCCTGATGCTCTGTCCCTACAATACACACTGAGGAGGACAATCCTAACCCCGAGACCATTCTTCCCCGGTCCAGTGTGGTGGCAGCCCTCACCTGGGAGATCAAGGCCGCAGTCAAGGAAGCCCCACAGACCCAACCTGACCCAGGTAATGAACCACCCGTTAGCCTTTTTGTACCAGAGTCCATGCTGTCTCAGGTTCTTCAGTGTGGACATTCTTCTCATTTCACTTGTCATCCAGGAATTGATTGGACACTTTTCCTCTTGAAGAAACACTTCTGGTGGCCCTCCATGGATGCTGCTACCTGTTCCTTTGTTTCTGCCTGTTCTGTCTGCGCCCATGGAGAAGCCTCCCACTGACCACCTACTGGACTACTTCATCCCTTATCTGTACCCAGCCATCCGTGGCCCCATATCACCTTGGATTTTGTCACAGAACTGCCCCCTTCTCATGGGAACACTGCTGTCCTTACCATAGTGGACCGATTTTCCAAAGCAGTACATTTTGTGGCCCTTCCCAAACTCCCTACAGCTTGGGAGACAGCCAACCTGGTCATCCAACATGTCTTCCTCCTCCACAGAATCCCTGCAGACATTGCTGCGACTGGGGTCTCCAGTTCATCTCTGCAGCATGGAGGTCCTTTTGTCAGGCCCTTGGAACGTCAGTAAACCTGTCATCCAATTTCCATCCACAGACAAACAGCCAAACGGAATGGGCAAATCAAGATTTGGAAACAACACTACTCTGCATAACAGTGAAAAACCCATCCATACCTCACTTGGGTTGAGTACATCCCACTTTCCATGTGTCCCAGTTGAAGCCGGTGGCTAGCAGTCCATTGTGCCCTCCAGCCAAGCCCCCAACGCCCGCCCCCCCCACCCCGGACCGTTGACAGCCACCCAGCATACCCTGTCCAGCATTTACTGGATGTGCGTTGCTAGGGTAGGGGTCTGCAATACTTGGTCGACTGGGAGGGATACGGTCCAGAGGAACATTTCTGGGTGCCTCGTTCCTTCATTTTGGACCCTTCCCTCATTCATGAATTCTGTCAGACCCATCCAGACAAGCCCAGTGGGTTGCTTGGAGGCTCCCATTGAGGGGGGAGGGGTATTGTTATTGTTCTGAGTGCTGATCTTCAATTCGGCCCCATTGATGGTGCCTTGATGATGCAGCACATGATTTCCATGCACTACTAATCACATAATGACACACACCTGAGTTCCATCAGGAGACTCCGACAAGAACCCTGGTTTCACTAGCCCTGGTTGCCAGAGTATTGGTCAATCTTTGGGTATACTTTGTCTCCTGGCTGCTTAGAGCTGGAAACTCTAGAGCAGTCCTGGTTTTGCTGTTTTGCCTAGGATATCCTGTTTCCCTGTTGGGATTCTGCCTCAGAGCCCCGAGGCAAGATTCCTCCTGGTTGCTGCCTGTGTCGGTTCCAAAGGAGCATCCCGACTCCGGTCTCGTACCGGTGTTCCGCATTTGGGTTTGCCGCGATCTCCCTCTTTGTTTGACACTATGACAGAAACTTTATTGAAAATTCTTTTTAATATTTATTGAAGTGATAGTTGGTTTGCACTTCCTTTTGGAACATAAAGGAACTGATGGCAGGAAAATTATTGGTCTAAGAACAAACGTTTTATCACCATAAGCAAACTTTGTTCACAATTTATCATGAATTAAATTGAATCTCGGCTGTGAACTCCTCTTCGCAATCGACGTTCGAGGTCTAAGTACATAGTTTCTATTAATTAAAAAAAAATTCTCAACAAAACTACACGGTCTTGTCTATTTAACATTAAGTGAATGCCGGTCAAATCTTATTTTTTTAAAATATGTATAAATTTCTCGATCTATATGAAATTCGAGTGAAATAATTTGATTGTGTCTGTGCAATCTCGCTGTGAAATTCTCCCCGTTTCTCGATAAATTGCTAATAAAAATAAACAAGCAAGTCTAGTTTTTAAACTCGCACAAAAAATCAGACTAAACTTTCAGGAAGCACGTTACCGACATCCACCCCACCAAATGTTTGCCTGGCGCCTATTTAGCAGGCCGTAACAGTCATAAATAGGAGGAAGTAATGGCTCATTTTTTAACGCGTCAGAATACTACTATAGCAGAAAATTGAATATCTCCGTTCAGATTTTGCTTGTGTCTCTAACTCTTCATTGAAGCTGGTTAAACATGTTGCTGTCTGTGATTTATAGTAAGCATCATACACCACCAGCTCTCTCAGTTCATACACTGATAATAGTGGAGATGTGGAAAGAGATTTGAAACAACAACCTATTGAGCTCAAACTGAACAGTGCGTTACCTTGCGCAGTCATAAAATAATATACTCTTTCAGAATTATTGGGGTTGTCCATGTTTAATATAATTATATCCATGAATAAAATAAGATGGTCTAACGAAAGCATTAAATGATTTAAAGTATTTATTTGCTTCTATTGCCAATCGTCAAGCCATATCACCATTTGAAAACCCTTTCCAGCTGGAGGAGATTAAATCTATCATAAGACTTAAAATCCTCATGATATTTCAGAACAAGTTTCTTTTTGAGTCCTTCTCTACGAACCACCTCAATATTTAAACTATATTTCAGATGAGGTTCAATCCTTTTTTCACAACACCTTTTATTCTTTACAACTCACTATTCGGATATTAATCTAACTTCAGAATGGGGTCCCGATTGAACAATTCACCTAAAGTGGAGAAAAAGTTGTTATATTTTCGCAGACTCATCAGACTGAGGTAAAAGTTCATGCTTCGTTGAACACGGGGAAGAAAAGTGAATGAAGTAAACTAGAACACATGAGAAACATGCAGCTGAATTCAGACGAATAGAGAGAGAGAGCTATATAAAGAAAGAGAGAATGTAAAAGACGTAATTATATCGCATGTGCGAGAAAACGGACAACCTGATGCAAGAAATGGAGCGGCAAAGAGATTACACGATAATAATCATGGAAATGCTTTACATTTTATTATTACTTGAAAGATGCCATGAGGGGTCAAGACTTTACTTTCTTTGTGGGTAAAAAGAGCAATTTCGATCACCATCGGGATTCATATCGACTTTTTTTTTTGGCCGTGCTTTAAAACATCGGTTGTGACACTGAGAAACAAAACGGATGGACCTCGCTAACAGTATGAACTGCTTCCTTTTTACCCCTGAAGCCCATCGCACAGGCCGCCAAATTGCAGGAGTTAAAGCAAAACTGCAGTTTTTAAAAAAAATGGAGCCGCTATTTGAGAACAACACAAAGCAGCTATTTCATGAAATTGCACATTAAATAACGGAATTCAATGCTCACTTTCTGCAGTCGTAAATAATCATGAATTTGAATAAACTAAGCCACTGCATTTTCTCTGTAACTGCAACACTATATTCTGCACTCTTATTGTTTTCATTTTGTACCACCTCAATGTATTTATGTTTAGAAGGATCTGTCTGGATGGCATGCAAAACAAGACTTTTCGCTGTTGCCCTGTACATGTGACAATTATAAATCAATTACCAATGACCAATTACCAACCTCTAGCTCACCTTGCTTTTGTACTCTACTTTTAAAAGCCCAGTTTAACTTCTTCGATAAGGTTTTAAAATTCATTCATTTTTCTCTGTGTAAAATCCTCAGGTGCAAGACGACTTTGCACTGTCCCAATATATCATGATTTTCCGTTATCTCAACATTAAAGTTCATAAAGTAATAGATACTTCGCACATCATCTCATTGTTCAATCGGAATGTACTGACACAGAAAGCGCATAAGATCTGTAACAGACTGCCGGCAACGGACAGAATGGCCACCTTCAATCCTGTCAAACATTATGACTGTTTCTTTGATCCGGATAGCAGTTCAGTGACTCATTTCTTCTTCAGACACAGTCGCATGACTGGTATCGTCGGAGACACCGGTGGAAATCAGATGGGCTCATAGTGCCCATTAGTGGGCAGGTTCCTTCTCATTGGTGTTTTTAAGCAGAGTACAAAGCCACGCCTCAAGTCTGTATGACTTGGAAGACAAGTCTGTAAGACTTCTTACTGGCTGTTTTGAAGGAAAAACAGTTGTCAGAAAATCAACTCCCGGATCCACCGTGGGGTCAGAAGTTTTAGAAGAGCTACTCGCAACCTGTAAATACTTAGCTCCCAGTAGAGTAGCCACCGACATGGAGATGTTGCAGTGCTTCCGAACAGTGATGCTATTGTACATTTGGAACTGTGAGTTATTGGTTCCTGAAATCCTTTATTTATTAGTTGACATGGTGATCATTATTAAAATAAGTCTTCATATGATTTCTTGGGTTCAACGCTGAACACAGAGCATGCATGGGATGTGAGCAGTTTCTTAAAACTTAATTTTATTGTCATGACGAAATTATTAATATATTAAGACTGTGAACAAATCGTCTTCCTCATGCCAGTTTTATTGACAAAGAACAGAAGTAGGTTTAAATCCTAATCAGAAGATTTAAACTTCTTTAGAATGGAGCACACAATATCAGAGCAGAGTGAACCAGGAAGTATCTTATATTCAAACATTGAAACGCGTTGTCTAGTTCGCAAGACTAATTCAATGTATATGTTGACAACAGTTTCTTTACTTTCTGTTTGGAATCAATTCATGCTTTCTGTCGTCAGTGGTAAAATTATTTGAAATTTCTTGCGGCTAATTAACATATGATAAATTCTCAATCCAGATATCTGACAAATATGGATCGAAAGTGGGACACGCACCTGAATAAGCACGAGTATTATTTAACTTTACCCCCTTGTGTTCTTGTAAATGAAAGGAACCAAAATGAGAATTGATGTCAGCCCATTCGAAAAAAAGAGCATAATTGTTGAAATAGAATATATCGGAATCTGGGGTGTTTGATTTCTTGGTTTGCATCAGAGCCGCGGCTGTCATCTGATTCCGCGCATACTTTCTTGTCTCTGATATTTGCAGTAACAAGTCTCTCTACTCTTAAGACCAGAAAAAAAGTAGGAAGAGGTTATCTCTACTCTGGTACTTAAATTCGCTTGCAACAAGGTCATGAAATCATTTGCCTTCTTAATTACGTTACAGCCCTATATGTTAACTTCCAGTGATCCATGTAAAAGAGACACCCAATTCCTCCGAACATCAAATTTTTCAATCTCCCGCCACTCAAAAATAATTTACCAATGATGTGGATGTGTCGCATTTTTCCACATTATATTCCATCCGTCTTGTTTTTCCCATTTCAGAGCCTTTTGTTTCTCCTGTGTTGTGCAATTCACAGAGTTGTCATTTCCATTTTTTCCTCTGTGAGTTTTCAAATGACAGAGGAGACTAGACATAGAATGTTCCGTCTGAATGTGGACCTGCATCCGGTCCTGCTATTTCTCAGTGGAAGGACTGCTTGAATAAAGTTCTGTGCAGAGAAATGAACTGGAATATTTCAACCTCCGTTGGCACATTTAATGATCCAGTTAAGTACTGTAAATGGCACTGCGTTAGAGAATGATTTCCGAATCAGTAAAACATTGGTTGGACTTGCATTAGTTATGTATATAATTATGAAGTTTGATTTCAAACAATTTTTCTTCCAATAATGTCCAAAATTCAGAAGGTCTTCATCTGTCAATGTTATTACTTTGTGAGTCATGATCTTAAACGCTATTGAGGTGACCTTTGACTGAAATATATATCCAATTAATAATTATTTTTGAAAGACTTCTACCATTTGTTTCCTTCTTCAGAAAACAAAACAGCTCTGAATACAATATCGCGATTTGTTTTTCTTCCAAATTTCTTCGCACCTCCTCAATAGTTTGACTTTCTTTTGGGAAACTGGTGTCCAGTTTTTAATTGCTAGCAATCGGCGTTTGATTATGTTTATTAACCTTTTCATAGAGGAAAAACTGATATATTGAGAGGGACAAATTCATGTAAACACCATTGCCAGGATTTGATTTAACGCATTGATCAATTTCTTTGTTCTCAGAATTCATCTTGTTTTATCGTCCTGACTGTATGCAAAGTGCTTTATTATAGAGGCATAGAGTCGTAGAGCAATATAACTCGGATACAGGACCTTCAGCCCAATGAGTCCACGCCGACCATGCTGCCCACCCAGCTAGTCCCAATGTCCTGCGTTCGACCCATATCCCCCTAAGCCCCACCCGCCATGTACCTAGTCAAGTTCTTCTTAAATGATAGTATTGTACCTGCCTCAATCATTTTCTCTGGCAGCTCGTTCCATTTACTCACCACCTTCTGCGTGAAAAAGTTGCCCCTCAAGTCCCTTTTAAATCTTTCCCCTCTCACCCTGAATCTATGTCCCCTAGTTTTGGACTCTCCAACCCTGGGGGAAAGACTGCTACTGTCCACTTTATCCGTGCCTCTCATAATTTTAAACATTTCTATAAGGTCACCCCTCATTCTCATACGTTCCAAGGAATAAAGACCTAGCCTGGCAAACCTCTCCCGATAACTCAGGCCCTCTAGTCCTAGCAAAATCATCATAAATCCTGTATGCACTCTTTCCAGTTTAAGCACGACTTTCCTATAACAGGGTGACCAAAACTGTACACATTACTCCAAGTGTGCCTCACCAACGACTTGTACAACTGCACCATAGTTCCCCAATTCCTAAACTCAGTGTGTTGTCTCATAAAAGCTGGTGTGCTAAATGTCATTTTCACAACCCTATCTACAAGTGACACCACTTTTAATGAACTTTGCGCTTATACTCCGAGGTCCCTCTATTCCATTACACTCTGTCGTGCCCTACCATACATATTATAAGTCCTATGCTGGTTTGACTTTCCAAAATGCATCACCTGACACTTATCTGTATTGAAATCTGTTTGACACTTCTCAGCCCACTTCCCTGACAGATCAAGATCCCCCCTGTAATCTATGATATGCTTCTTCACTATCAACAACACCTCCTAATTTTGTGTCATCCACAAACTTGCTGATCAAGCCTTGTGTATTCACATCGAAATCACTGATACAAATAATGAATAACAAGGGTCCCACAACCAACCCTGTAGCACACCATGAGTCACCGGCCTCCATTCCGAGAAACAACCTTCATCCACCACCACACTCTGCTTCCTACCTCTGAGCCAATTTTGAATCCACCAAACTAGCTCTCCTTGGATTCCATGGAACCTAACCTTCCAGACCAGCCTACCATGTGGGACCTTGTTGAAGGCCTTGCTAAAGTCCAAATAGACCACATCCACTGCCCTACCCTATCTTCAAAAATCTCTAAAACGTTCGTAAAGCATGACTTTCCACACATAAAGCCATGCTCACTCCTCCTAATCAGACTCTGTTTATCCAAATGCTGGTAGATCCTGTCCCTCAGAATTCCCTCCAGTAACTTCCCCACTACTGATGTCAGGCTGACTGGTGTGCAGTTCCCTGGCTTGTCCTTGCTCCCCTTCTTAAGTAATGGAACAATATTAGCCAACTTCCAGTCATTGGGCACTTCACAAGTGGATAACGATGAAGCAAATATCTCCGCAAGGGCCTCCAAAATTTATTGTCTAGTTTCCCACAAAGTCCAAGGATGCACTTGGTTGGGCCCTGGGGATTTATCCACTATGCAGCATAAGGCTGCAAATACTTCCACCCTGCCAGATCCATCTCATACATTATCCTTGCCCTCCAGATTTCCTTCTTAATAGTATTCTTAATATTGTTAAAGTCACCAAGGGATTCACTTGTGTCTGACCTCCTAAACCCTATGTATGTTTCCTTCTTTTTCTTGATCAGAGCCTCAATATCCCTCGTCAGCCATGGTTCCCTAAACTTGCCAGGCTTATCCTTCACCCTGCTCCTGGACTCTTGATATCACACTGTTGAAAGCCTCCCACTTGCTATTCATTCCTTTCCCATCAAACAGGCTCACCTAATCGACCTCTGCCAGATTCTGCCTATTTCCCCCAATATTAGCCCTTCTCCAGTTTCGGAACCTAACCCGTGGACTTGGCTTCTCCCTTTCTATCATGATCTTAAAACTAGTAGAATTATGGTCGCCAAAGTGCTGCCTGACTGCCACTTCTATTACTTGCTCTACTTCATTCCCTAATAGGAGGTCCAGTATTTCACCCTCTATCTATTGACTCAGGAAACCTTTCTGGACACATTTCACAAATTCTACCCGTCCAGGGCCCTTAACACTCTGGCTGGTCCAGTTAATATCCTGAAAATTAAAATCTCCCACTTAATACAACCCTATTATTATTACAACTATGAGCAATTTCTCTAGAGACCTGCTTCTCAAGTTACCGCTCACTATTGGGGGGTCTATAATATAGCCGCTGGAGAGGACCTTCCTCTTCTTGTTTCTAATTTCTACCCATATGGACTCACTGGACGATCCCCCAAGAATGTCATCTCTAAATACTGCTGTGATGTCCTCCCTTATTAAAAAGGCAACGCCCCCTCCTCTCTTACCTGTACCTCCGTCACGCCTGTAGCATCTGCATCCTGGAATATTGAGCTGCCAGTCCTGCCCTTCCCTTAGCTATGTTCTCTGGCTCATTGAGAATTATTTAACCCTCTATTCCTAAATGTCTCATACTTTTCATAGAGCCCCAGTTTTCTTCTCAAAGGCAGATGTCAAAAAGTTACTGGGTCCTTGGAAGAATAAAAAAAATCTGGTTGAAAAAAAATAGTCAATAAGACAGAAGACGCTTTGTGCCATTCTATGTCGCGTATCATATGTCTCATCCTCTCAAACTCTCTCACAGAAAATCCTGAATTCGATTCCAAATGTACCGTCAGCCGAGAGAGCCTAAAACAAATTGTCTCGCTATTACATGTATTTGAGTTGTGGCTTCAGGTGTTGTTATCGCGCAGCATAAACCAGGACAGCACCTAGATGTTTACAATTATTTTGTTTGAAATGACAGGCCCATGCAGATAGCGTTGTCTGGAGAGACAGTTCCTGCCGTCTCGCAAACCCTCTAGTTTGCTGCTCTCTTCCTGCTTTCCTCTTTCCTTTGCGCGGCTCACATGGACTCCTTCATCGCAACAGGCTCAAATATGGTCGCTGCTCTTGACCTTACCCAGGGAAGTCTCCGCACTGTGGATAGACACGCAGTCAAGCAGAAGAATGGGGAGACAGCACCTTCATCGTATTCAGCAGGAGATGATCAGAGATATCAGTAGATCGCGGAGGTCTGTCCAGACACGGAATAGCCGCGGCCATTCCACGACACTGCCCGCATTCGCCGTTCCGGCCAGCGTGCAGTCCTGGACCCAGCATCTTAGCGCTGTGTGGCTGCATCGCTCTCTTCAGCCCACACATTCCCATCCTTCGATGGAGAGCCGCTGCACATTCCCTTGATGGCGATGGGATCACTTTAACCGTTTCAATGTTGAGTGAGTGCCCATAGATAGCAATTTATCATCCTAATTCCCGGTACAGTGCTGTTAGTAATCCAAGTTTCTGCATACAACTTAGAGCGACTTCTTCAAGCGCTGATTCTTTCAGCTTTTCAGATTACTGAGCACTAACTGATGCACCAGTATAGACAGAGAGAGCAGGGGTCGTAAAAGGGTGACTGGGTAATGGACAGAAAACGGTTCTCAAATTACAACGGAACCAACTAAATCGCGACTGTGCAGAGAAATACCGACAAATAACATGTTACAAAGAAATGGCACTCATAAAAGGTCACAGACTTTCATGTGTCTTCCTAAAAGCTTCTTAAACGCCACAATCATTCTGCTTCCACCAACACCGCTAGCAGCCGATTCCAGGCACCTACAATTCACTGAGTAAAAAAAAAGCTCGCCCCGGACATCTTCCCTAAACTTTCGTCCTCTCACGTTAAATGCACGTCTCTACCGTTTGAAATTTCTACAATGGAAAAATATTCCGAATGCGTACCATATCTATGCCCTTCTTAATTTTGTAAACTTCTATCAGGTCTCTCCTCAGCCTCCGACGCTCCAGAGAAAACAACCTAAGTTGTCCACCTCTCCCTCACAGCTTGTACCCGCACATCCAGGAAGCAGCCTGGTACACATTTTTGTACCCTTGCCGAAGGCTTCCACATCCTTCCTGTAATGGGGCGACCAGAATTGCACACAATATTCCAATTGATGCCAAAACAAAGTGTTATATAGCTGCAAAATTACTTGCTGACTCTTATACTCAATGCCACGACCGACGAAGGCAAGCGCATGAAAGTCTTCTTTACCACCCTATCTACTTGCATGGCCATTTTCAGGGAGCTATGGGCTTGGACCTCAAGTTCCCTCTCTACGTCAATGGTGTTAAGGGTCCTGCCATTAATTGTATACTTTTCCCTGACATTTGACCTCCCAAGGTGGAACACCTCATACTTCCTCGGATTAAACTCCATTGACTGTTTCTCTTTCCACACTCTGTGATGGCTGTTAGTGAAAAATCAGGTGAGAAAACATTTCATTTGCACCAATGACACACTGGAAACATTGCTGATACCAGCAATCCATCTGAAAAAGATCAAACTAACTTGGAATCCGAGGCCTTGGTATTACCCCTTGGCCAGGGGTCTGGAATGAAGCCTGTGGTTGTGAATTTTCCTTTTGGCAGTTTCATGATTCAATCGCCAAACCCAATCCTCCCCAGACCGAGTAAATTCTAATTGTCCATTTTTATTGCAGTCAGTCCCAGGGATTGTCAGTCTGACTCTTCAGGTAGTCTCATTTTATATTTTCTGTGATGCGGATTGAGGGGTCGGCACAGATTTTTACTGAAGTTCCTCATTTCCAACTAAGAGGCGGCTGTTGGCTTCAAGCAGAGCAACAGTCATTGGGGTCACTGAATGGCAGAGAGTGAAGGAACGGCTCCCTTCACACTATTGCCAGAGAGGGAAAAAAGTCTCATTGCTCATTTCACCAATCAGTGCTGGTGCCCGAGATCTCGACTGCGACTCTGTAATGCCAATGCTTTCTGCTCAGGTTAAAACGGGCCTTGGTCACTTCCCAAGTTCTGGGTTTGATGAGGAACAACATGAAGTAAAACGACCAAATTGTTCATCTGCACGAGATGGTCAGAAGACATTCCCATTGTGGACCAATTTTACCACTGGAATATTTAGATCACTGTTTACTTTATAACTTCAGCCTTACATTTATCAAGGTCTGCTAGCGGCAGGAGGGAGGGTGTGCGTGCGGTAACATCCTGATGCTCTTAGTCAGGCAGAATCTGTGGAGAGAGAAACAAAGTTAACATTTTAGTTCAGTAACATTTGGTCATAAATGACAATGGAGTTCTGACCTGCCGCTTGACTCTGCCGCACCACCCCCACCCCCCACACATAGAGGCTGCCTGACTTGCTGAATATTTTCGACAACTTCTGTTTCCCATTTCATTTTTCCAGTATCTTTAGTATTTTTCTTCTGGGTATAGTACAAATGGAGCATGTTTCCATTAGGATTTGGCCTGGAGATGCAGACATAGACGAAAGGCATAGCATGTCAAAATTTCAATTCAGTTCCCTTCGATGCGAAGTGAACCGAGTTTAGGTCCTGCAGCAAGAAGCCCATTCTTGCCACTGACCTCCAAACCAAGTTGTGACTTACCTAGCCTCTCTCCCACTCGCCTAATGGAAAACCAATTGATGCAATTCCGGTTTTCCAGCTCCCCTAATCTCTCCTCCCTCCACACACCGTGCTCCCTGTAGTCACATCTGTACTCCACCTCCTCTTCAATTCAGTAACGTCGGTCCCACCTATCGTCTTCAAACACCCTCTTATTACCGTTCTCCCTGTTCTTCCTATGTATTTTGTCACTTTCCATTCCTATTCTTTGATCATCCTTTCCTCCACTTCACTCACACTCGACTTGGTGCCTCACGTCCTATCCCAAGCCAACATTTCCTTACCCGCCTCTTCTATTGTGTTCTGACTCATCTCAACGTTCTACTTGCGTTCCCCATCTTCACTCCGCTTTTTTTCTCTCTCCTTGTTACTGTCCCTCCCTCTTTATCAGTTCCCCAATCCACTTTCCTCGCTTCACATTCCTCCATCTTCTTTACGTCATCTCTCCACCCAGATTTCACCACCAATGCCTCATCCTCCTCCTTTGCTAAGAAGGCGAGAGAAGAACTGAGCTTACAATTTCAGGTAAAACACTGAATTTTCCAATTTCAGGTAACCCAAATTCCCTGTATTCCTTTCTTTCTCCTTCTGATCCACACGGGTTCTCCACACCCACAGCCCCTTTCAGACAGTTTTATTGCCCTTTCCTAACTGGCTCCATCTGTCTATTACCCACACACTATACATACTAAGTCTTCTAACCCCTCTTCAAACTGGTCCCATCTGCCCATCACTCCCGCCTTTTCTGGTTCCATTTATCATCTTCCGAAGTTATTACATTCCAGCATCTGCAGTCTCCTGTTTCCACTTATCACATTCCAGCCTCTGACTCATCCTCCACACTCTATCTGCCTACCTAGCTCCATTTGCCCTTCATCTCCCTCCTCACATGGTCCCACCCATCGCCTACCAGCCCCGACACACCTCTCCCTCTTACCTCTTTATACTGCCTATCTCCCTCTATACTCTCAGTCCTGATGAGGGGTTCGACCGGAAACATCGACTATCGTTTTGCCTCCATACTTTCTTCATGAATCGCCGAGTTCCTCCAGCAACATTTCTTTGCGAATGAGAATTGAAACCGTTTGTAAAGTTGCGTGTTCTTTGAAGGAAGCTAAATATTATGCGGAGTGGGGGAATGGTAGAGATGATGTACGCTGTTGGTGCACATGACGGGTCAGCAGAGACAACGAAATGGAGTGAAGGAAACAAATGCTATGAAGAAGTGGTCTAAAGAACAGATACGTGAGGCGCCTCATTTGGAGGAGCATCGATATTGCAGTCATGGGCCTGATAGTCAGATACTGCATTGCAATTTGTGTAAAATGCAATAGAAGACAGATTTTTGGGTACAACTTCATGTTCTTGCTAAAAATGTGTTATATTAACTGAACGACCTCTAATGATTCCATTGACCGCTGAATGAATGCCAGTGGGAAGTTTAATTCCCTTCTCGCATTTTCGTCCAACAGTACGGTTAAAGATGCTGTTTACCGGCGAGACAGGTCCACCTATTGGATTCGTGGGGTGGAGGCGTTTTTCGATGGAGAATGGGGCTCAGTTTGTGACGATTCCTGGGATTTGCATGACGCTGATGTCGTTTGCAGATAGCTGGATAGTGGAAATACTTTAAAGGCGAATCTAAACGGTTACAGTGTAGAAAGATCGGACACAATTTGGTTCGTTGAAGTGTCTTGTTCGTGTCACGAATCCTTTCTCTGCGAATATCCTTCTGATACATGGGGTGACACGACTGTGGTGACGGCGAAGCAGTGAGGGGAATGTGTTCAGGTAAAGATGATATCAATCTGCTTTCTGAAATGCTGCATCCATCATTTCACCTGGAAGATCAAAGGGACAAACCTATCAGCCCTTCCTGTTCTACATTATAATGAAGATTTGCACGAGCCCACTGTATCTCTCTTTCATCTAACTATTTTTGAATGTCCTTCTTTAAGTTCTCCCTGTCCGCTTCTCTTGCTATACCTAAAATCACCCAGGTTATTCGCCTTCATGACGCGTTGGCAAGATTAACATTCGCACAACTCTCCAGGGAAGCATGTTCTTATTAAATATCTGGTGGGTTTATTTGCGGAGACCTTATTTTATTGCACTTGTGTTCCAAGTTGCACCATTGGAAATACATCGTCTTTCTTTAACCTTTCAAATTTATTCGTCGTCTTAAGTACATCTTAGGTCATGGGTCCGTATACTTTCTCTTGGGTGAAGTCCGCTGTTTTAACCCTTCATAATGATCGTGTCAATTATTGCTGTCAGTGATGGCATTCCACTTCGGTTTTAAAATAGTTAATTATTCTGGTTGATACATGATCAAACACTTTGAGGGTTGCACCGCTGCTCCAGACGTGTTGAAATCCAGCACGGAGATAGAGGTGGGGAACCCTTTGTGATGAAAACTTTGATTTAGAGGACTCCACTGTGGTCTGTGAACACCTTCAGTGCCACCCAGTAACAGCACTCACAGGAGGAGATCACTTTGGAAACGGAACAAGTCCAATTGTCGAAGCACAAGTACCTCTGCCAGTGTCGTCCCGAAATCAATTTCCCTTTCCGTCCGCTGTAAATAACACAGTGCCACGAGGTCGATTCGAACAAATACCTTTATTAGCAGTGCACTGCTAGGAGAATTCTCTTCAGCACTCGCTAAGACTCGCTTCCCGAATTTTCCCCGAACAAAGGGCAGACAGACATTTATACAGGAATTGTCACGCACATCCCATGCAAACGGCGCCGCGAGTTTCGGTCAAGCTATAGAGATCCCGAGACAGCTATCACACCTTTTGTCTTAGTATAATTGAGTTGTAATCAAGGCTTTCAAAGGCAGGTATCACCCTTCATTGTTCAGACCAAGTCTTCACCTCGATGTTAATTACACTCAGTATCGCCACCGTCTGACATATCGGAATGGTTCGTTAACAAAGGCAGTTAACATACTTAACATTCCAACCTAACTAGTGGGTCAGCAGCTTGCTAGTCCTTGCTAAAGAAATATAAATGCATATATATATTTTGTTTGCCAGTTATAGGTATGGTTGCAATTCTTAACCCTTCACTTCCTCACCAGGATAAAGAATCCCGTTTGTGGGTTGTCTATTTTCACCATAAGAACATGTCAACTGCTCACACGGAAGTACCGCCGGTGTCATTTGCTCGAGTGAGTCTTCCAAACCTGTTGAAATGAAATAAATTGTTGATATTTTCGGATATTAAATGTTTATATATCCATTCTTTCAAGGTAATAAATAGATCACGGTATCAAAGGAAATGAGGCTCCGTCTCCTCTCGCTTTCTGAAACCTGGATTAATCTGCATTCCTTGCTACCTTTATTTTCACCTTTGTTCACTCAAAACGCAACAATATTTTTCAAATTATACGACCTCCCATTTACATGCACTGAATTGCATAGGAATTATCTGAGAAAGTGCAACAAAACTGCAGAGACTGGAAATCACAAGTAAAGACAGAACATGCTGGGGAAAAAAAAACAGCATATCAGTCAAATTTGTGGAAAGTGAAACAGTTCAAATTATAGTCTTGGGAGTCTGCATCAGAGTGAATGAAAAACAGAAGCACGTAAGCCTGTTGCAGAGATGTGTCGAACAAAGAGAAATTCTATGATAGCATGACGTAATGTGACCGTTGAGGGACAGTTGTGCTCCTTGCCCTAGGTACTATGTTTATCATGTTTTAAAATCAATATAAAAGGTTGGCTAATTTGGACATGCCCAACTAGTCAGAATATGCAAATTGAGAATAAAGAGCGAAAATAAATGAAGTGACAGCAAAATTTAGCCATTCCGGATATAAACAGAAAGAAAGGATGAGCTATTTAAACTTATAGAATCCTAAATTGAGTTATTTCCGTTGCTGTGTGCATAAACAAAAGATGAGATGTCGTTCATCGAGCTTGTGTTGTGCCTCGTTGCAACAGTGCAGGACGCCAATGTAAAGAGGTCAGGACGGAGACTTCATTCTCATCCGTCCCTCATCTCCGTCGCTTAGCGTGCAGCAAACCTATTATTCTCAGACTGAATATTGCCGAATATCATCCCGAAACAAGAGAGTGGCGATCATTTTCATGCGATTATAATACAAACCTCGGAAAAGTCGGAGTGAATTAAAGGAACAGATGCTTAAAAAGAAAACAAAACTGGCAAAAAGGTGTTACAGAAATTCGATTGTAGTAGCAATGGGTGGATTTTAGCTTTCCTAATTTTGACTGGGATTGCTTAATTGAAAGGAGCGAGGATAGGGAGGATTCTGTTAAATCTATCCAAGAGATTTATTTAGAGACAATATACAATTAGTCCTACAAAAGGCGATTCAGTATTTGGCGTTATTTTAGGAAATTAAACTGAGCAGGTGGCGGAAATCTCCGTGGATTACATTTTGGGTACAGTGGCCATAATTTAATAACCTTCAAGAAAGTTATGGAAAGGGATATCTTGGTCCTCAAATTAAGTTCCTAAGTCAGGGTAAGGCTGATTTCACCAGCGTAAGAGAAGACCTGGCGAAAGTAGAATTGAAGCAGATGCTTGCTGGCAAAATGACGTCTGACAATTGGGAGTATTTAAATATTAATAAAAGTTCAGGGCCAGTATGTTCCGGTAAGGGTAAACGGCAGCGATTACAATGTGAGAGAACATTGGATGACAAAAGATATTGAAGGATGATCAAGGGAAAACAGAAGCACATGACAGGTATTAATAACTGAAGTAGAGTGAGTCCATTTGTTATAATTCTTTAAAGGGATGTGTGCTTCGCAGGTGCAGACAACATTTAATTGCCCATTCTTAGTTGCTCTTGAGAATGTAGTTAGCTGCCTTCTTGAACCGCTGCAGTCTTTTGAGGTCTGGGTATACCCATAATTTCATGCAAGAGAGAGTTATAGAATTTTAACCCAGCGATGGGTCAAAATTTCCAACCTGGAAGGGCAACTTCCAGGTGGCCATGTCTCCATGTTTTTGTTGCTCTCGTCCTTCTTGCTGGTGGAGGTCTTGCGTTTTGAAGGTGCTGTCTGAAGAGTTTAGGAGGGAGAAAGCAATTAAGAGGGCACAACGTGGCATATAATATCTTCAGCACGTATGATTAAGGAAATTCTCAAGATATTCTTTGTCTGCCAAGAACAGGAGGGTGGCCATGGGAAATAGTGCATCCCATGAGGACTAAAGGGGTAGTCCATGTTTGGAACCACAGGATCTGGTAGAGGGTGTGAATGAATACTTTTCAACTGTATTCACCAAAGAGGATGACGTTGAAGATAGCGAATTCACTTGACAGTCTTCAACATGTCACTATTAAGGACAGTGATATGTTACATGTTATGGTATGCAATGGGGATGTTAAATCCCCATTGCCCAATGAGACCTGGCCTAGGAAGCTATAGGAAGAAAGAAATGTGCTGTTGGGGCTCTGTCTGAGATGTTTGCATATTCGTCAGTCACAACTGAGGTACACGTAGACTGCGAGATAGCTAATGTTGTCCTGTATTTAAGACCAGCTTGGATAAGCAATTCAAGCACAGGCTGTTGAGCCTTGCGTCAGTGGCAGGGCAGTTATTTGAGAAAATACAAATTGTTTATGTATAACTGGAAAATAGTGGTTCATCAGGATTCTTTTTTAGTCACGTATTTCGAAACACACAGTGAAATACATCTTTTGCGCAGAGTGTTCTGGGGGCAGCTCGCAAACGTCGCCACGCTTTCGGCGCCAACATAGCATGCCCAGAACTCCGTAACAGGTACGTCTTTGGAATGTGGGAGGAAACCGGAGCACCCGAAGGAAACTCAAGCAGACACGGGGAAAGCGTACAAACTCCTACAGACAGCGGCCGGAATTGAACCCGGGTTGCTGGAGCTGTAATAGCGTTACGCTAACCGCTACTCTATGAAGGGCAAATCCAGTCTCACTAATTTGAGAATATTTTTGAAGAGAGAACTAAGAAGATCGGTGAAGACCTGGCGGTACATATAGTAATTATGGACTTTAGCAAGATATTTTATGAAGTGCCACATGGTAGCCGGTCTAGAATGTTAAGGCACATGAAATCCAAGGTGAACTGACTAATTGGATAAAAAGTCAGCGACGGAAGGCAGAGGATGTTGATGGAAGTTTGCTGTTCTGATTGTATGTCTGTGACCAGTGGCGAACTGCAGGGATTGGTTTATTGCTCAAGAACATATCAACGGTTTGAATGTGAATGTAAGATATACGATTACAAGTTTCAGATAACACGAAAAATGGAGATGTTGTGGGTAGTGAGGAAGGTTGTCAAAGGAGCGGAACCAGAAAATCTCACAGATGTTGTGCAGTGTATTGGAACTTAGAACGTAATCCCAACAAGTGCAAGGTGATGTCTTTTGGGAAGTCAGCCAGGGGTGGAAAATACATGTTGAATGGTAGGGCGCTAAAAATGTTGATGAACAGAGCGACCTTGGGTTTTAATTACATAGTTCCTTGAAAGTGGTCACATGTAGATAGAATGGTCAGAAAGTCAAAATGCATGCTTTACTTCGCAGGCCGGGGGATAGAATATAAAATAGTTGGGAGCTATGTTACAACTGAAAAAAAAACTCGGTAGACCATACTTGGTGTATTGTGTGAAGTTCTGGTCTCCATACTAACGTAAGTTTGTGGTTGATCTGGGGAGAGTGCAGAGGATATTCACCAGGATTGGAGGGCTTTAGTTGCAGGGGGAGATTGGACAGGTTGGGGTTGCACTCCTGAGGGCGATGGAGTCGATGTATGACCTGCTAGTTCTATATAAATTATAAGACGCATAGATATGTTAAACGGTCAGCTACCCACATAGTAGGGACATGAATCGCAAGAAAGCATGTATTAAAAATGAGAGGTAGGACTTTTAAAATTGATCTGGGAGGAATATTCCTAGTTACACGGGCTTGTTGATATCTAAAACGACACAATACGTGGTGGAGTGACAAAATCACGAAGGTTAAGAAACATACAGACATGGACGAGCAGGCAGGCGTAGAAGGATGCGGACCTCATGCGATCCTGATGGGTAAAATGATTGGCATGGACCTTGTGGGACAAAGAGCAACTTTTTCTGCTGTATGATTTTCTCTATCCATGACCGCTGAGGAAGACATTTCCGAAAACCGGCAATCTGGCGTGAAAAAGAAGTTCCTCGTTTCATTGTTAGGCGAGGAACCTTTGAAATGATTAATGCACCCCAGGGTTAATGTATTCACCCGCATTCTTATCAAAGTACTGATAATCCGTGTGGGAATAGGAAGGGGAGCCCAAAACTCAGGAACCCCGTTGTGGACAGAGCACATGTTCTCTTCACCATTGCTTTGTCCCACCAATGTTAAGGAGGCTACGCTGAGAGAACCGAATGCATTAGCCCAGGTTGTTGAAGGAGCACTTGAATAACTTCCTCAACTGAAGGGGCTGTTTATGTCCCTAGACGCTGGTGACTGAGGTGTAGAGACAAGCCCGTACCTCCTAAGGTTGCATGCGAAAGTGCCAGAGGAAATGGACTGGTGGATAGAGAGGTATGAGTGAAAGAGGGAGTGACGAAGAGAGTTCTCTTTGCGGAAGACAGGAAAGGGAGTGGAGGCACAGATGCACCCAGCTTCTCTCAAACACCGCCACTCCCCTTCACCCATGCCCACCAAACTCCATCTGCTTCTCATCCTTTTCTCACTTGGTTCCACTTATCAACTCCCACCCCCCGTCTCACCACTCCCTCTCGTTTAGTCATACTGGTTTCTTACCGATGCACTTTCAGTCCTGATGCAGCGCCTCAGCCCTAAACATCCACCATTTCTGTGCCTCCACAAATGCTACTCGACCCTCTGAGTTCCACTCGCAGTTTATTAATGCTCCAGATTCCAGCAGCTTCATTCTCTTGTGTCTCCTACTTGCAACGAGGTATCGTAACATTTTTGCCCAAATGCTTACTATTGCTTCACGTTAACATTTTCTTTTCTCTTTTCCAGCATAGTTAGGTCCCTGATACGTCAACATTTGATTACCTCCCACCCGATGATTTTACGGTTTTCCGTTTTGCAAAACCTCAGCAATCGATATTATTCTTCATCTATCAACTTCTAGTCCATTTACGTAACCTATTTATTGCACTTTATTTGTTTAAAACTCCCTTCTGATGAATTTGCAGCTTGGTTTTTTACCATATCAGCAAAGAAATGGAAAGAATACAGATGTGTGTTTTTTTTGTTTAAATATTAATACTGTTACTGACTAGGTTACTACTGGTGAATGTCCCTTTAAGATAGAGCATAGTGGTGTGTGTGTGTGTGTGTGTGTGTGTGTGTGTGTGTGTGTGTGTGTGTGGTGTGCTTACGTCAACAGAAGTTAAAGGCCGTGATGACGTTTTTGGAGCAGTCAGTCAGTGACAGAGAGAGAGGGGAGAAGAGAGAGAGAGACACTAGACTGCTAGTTTCTCTGTCGATGGATGAGAAACAATAACTGTGTCTGTCACTATAATCCACGCATGGAATTTTGGAGTAATCCAGTGGAGTCCATTTTGTCGTTAATCTGTAGTGGGAAACAGGTATTTGTGTGGACTGCCACGATTCGGATGCTTTTCGGGGTGAGGGAGTCATTACCGAGTAAACACTGAGGTGTCGTTTGGGTTCCGTCCTGGAACATTTGGATTTCGTAATTACTCTCTATTTTCTCTCCATATCTAGGTCTTGTCTTCAGTCAACGGTGGTTGTTGAAGAAGCCTTTGCTCATGTTTCACCTTATGGCTTGCGGAATTGAACTTCAAGAACTATTCCTGGACGGCGTTTGGGAATTTGCCACACACTACGAGTTTAGCTTTTGGGGTTAATGTTTAGGGTTTAACATTTTTACTTCTAACATTTTTACTTTTATTGTTCTTATTATCATAACTAGCTATTAATAAAGTAGTTTCTAACACTGAATCATGATTCAGTGTGTTTCTTTTGTTGCTGGTTCGTAACAATACTGTCTGCAGATAACCGACGCTCAAATGTCTGACTCTTGAATCTGCTCCAGGTACAGTGTCTGCGCTTGAAGGTTGTCCAAAAGAAATTGCCGAAGCTACACCTGGGTTCAGAGGATTTTCCTATCAACAGAGGCTGAAGAACCTTGATCTTTATTAATTTTGAAGAATAACGGGTGATTCGATTGAAAAGATATAGGATCCCAAGGTGGAATAGCCGGGTAAATATGGAGGTATTTTCGCATGCGAAGGGAGCCGTGAAGGATGATACATATCCCGAAGATTAGGGATCTATGATTTTGTGCGGGACCTTCTCACCGTGGTTAGTGAATCTCTGGAGTTCACTACCCAAGAAAGTATTGGAAGCCAGATCGTTAAAAGTCTTTCAAGAGGAGACTGATATTGCATAAAGATTTGTGAGTTGAAGTGCGTTTCTGGCAGAGAGGACTCGTTGGGCAGATCAGTCACTATTATACTGAAAGGAGATAATTTAATCTTCTGAAAGTGATATTTGATTCCCTCTTAGTATGTGCAAAAGTTGGACAGAAAAGTAGCTTCTGAAATGGATTGCTATATCTGCTTGTCCTGGCTGGATGCTAAATAATTGGCCAGTCTTGTACTGCTCTGAATGCATTGTGACATTTTTCTTCCCTCTTCCTGTCCCCGCCTTGCTATGTGTTTGCTTAAGAAATTTACAAGCCGTAAGGACAAATTGGCTGCCTGCTAACGGTGGAAACTACAAAACATGCTGTCCGTGTTTTTAAATTTTGTCCAGGCCGAAAGGTCAAAAGAGATAAGAAGGTAAAGCTGGTAGCATGGAAATCTACCAGGATAAGGGCTTTTAAAGGTATATAAAACGGCAGGAGTACCTCCGCCTTAGTCTAGAGTCCCGACAAGACCTGAAGGTCAGTCCTACACAGATAGAGAGAGCGAACAGCGTCAGTGGCTGTCCGACACCTGAGGTTCCCTCCAGCACTGTACAGATCAGTTCACCGAGTGGTTGATAAGTATTCTTTGTATTCTAGTCTCCTGCAGTTCTTTTTTGAAGTGGTTAATAAGTAGTTTTGATATAATTCTAATAAAGTAGTTTTTGTAACCGGTAATGCGCGTATAGTGCCTCCTTTGTTTGTGAATGCCTCTTGCTGCTGAATCAGAAGAACAAGGAAGGAGTTTTAAAACATTTTCGTTACACTTACCGAATGGCGGAGTAAGTTTGAGAGGCCAAGTGGGCTTCTCGTGACACGATTTTCTTATATTCTTGTGTGCAAGTTCTCTGAACATTGGTTTTAGATTTTCAGGTTCAATATGAGGTCACCAGAAAATCCCAGCAACGTGCTTCTAATATCGGCAACAACTATGTCTCTTGATCCCCAAATGAAAATGCGTCAAAATCCATTGTCCACGGATCAGATTCGTGGGGAAATATGTTTGCGTTAGATTATGGAACTGAATATAAATTGGATAATATTACTTCACTTTGTATGAATATGCTGTCACCGACAACAATTTATGTAATAGATCGAAATATGTCAGTATAATTGCGCCCGATTTTATCTGTCTTTAGGCTCCTTTTAAAAATCTGTATTCTTGTCTGCTATTTCGAACAACAATGAGTATATTTATGTTACTGAACAGATTTTTGTCGTTGAAGTGACTAACTAAACTGCCAGAAGTACAAACTTGCCTATCTATTTTAAGTTCTGGAGGTATTCTCTTAAAAGGCGCTTCTTTTGGGACAGAAAGACTTCAAGATCATGTCGCAGTTTAAATTCCCTGTTTAATTGTTTATCATAGGGTCGCACTGCATTTAAACAAGCAAAAGTGGGCGATGAAGTTCTGTCCCAATTTCTTCAAATGCAGCTGCATTAGTACAAAGTTTGAAGGCATTGTCTTTCAAAAAATCAACATTTCATTTTCTATAACGAAGACAATATTTGGAAAAGGAGACAATGTCTTGTCTTCCAATATCTCGATATGCTTCAGCAACGCATGACTTGAGTATGCCGGGAAATTTTTATCACTTGACCAACTGCACCTGATTTCTGGCTGTCATTACGGCTGTTCTGTTTGTGTATATTTCAACATAGCTGTAAAATAGTCCATGTCTATTCCATGTTGTAGCAGTTCTACACAACAAAGTAAATCTTTAGGAAAGGCCCATTACAAGGTAAAGGGCAGTAAACTAAAAGAACCCCAGCCTTGTAGCTGTGAATGGATTCTTCTGATTTCATTCCAACCCAGACTGGAGTTTTAATTCTAGCAGTCGGTTGGAATTAACCGTCTTCTGCAACATAATTATTTTATTTGACAGAGGGTCATTTGACAAACAAATGCTATCATCATTTTGACTGTAACATCGCATACGATTAAGTTGACAGTTAACTATTAAGGAACACATTATTAGCCTCTTAGATATTGCAAAACGTGTTTGCATTTAGGAGTGCAATAGTCTGAGAGATAAATTAGTTATTTTGATAGAGATATGTATTCTATTGCGTGAATACTAGATCCCAGCTGAGCAATTCAATCAGGCCAGAGTAAATCTGCTCATTCTTTTTAATCCTGCAACCTACAACAGGTAGCAATCAGCTCCGCTTTGTTTCTGATGTTCCGCCGCCGGTGATGTAGTTGCCGCCTCTGCTTCATGCGATATCTGCGGCAGCAAGTCTTTGTTTGACTTTTGGGATAAAAGCAGCTACAAATATAATACTGAACTGCTTGTAGTAGAGGCGAGTTCCACGCCATCATGAGCAAGATCCAGTCATTATTTTAAGCACTCTTCCCTGTATCATATGTATGCTGCGAACGTCCTATTGCTTAGGAGCGAGATTGATATATTCATAATTCCCAAGGTCAAATACTCTGTGGTAGCCAAAATGTTTTGATGGAACCTGGTCTCACTTATCCATAAGGAAATGCATTTGAATGGAGTCTAAAACATTGACATGGCTCTTATGCTTCTTGATTATTTACTAATAAAATTTAATTCATCAGGATGTTCTCATGTATATAGATTGCAATGATTCGAGACTGGTATCTGGTGTGAACCGCTGCTTTGGACGTGTGGAAATACAGCAGTGAGTTAAGTGGGAAACGTTTTATGATGCTTATTTTGATTTAGAAGATGATGCTGTAGTATGTGAGCACATTCAGTGCGAGGCAGTAATTGGAATCCCAGGAGGATCTCACTTTGGCAATGGAACCAGTCCAATCTGGAAGCGGAAATACATGTGTCGGGTTAACGAATCCAGATTATGGGATTGCCCAATTTCATCCTGGGAACAGCTCAACTGTTTACATCTAAGGGTTTCCGGTGTCATTTGGCCGGGTGAGTCTTCCGAGCCTGTTGAACTGAAATAAATTATTGATAATTTTCGATATTAAACAGTTACATATCTATTATTTCAAGGCATTTTAAACAATCTAATAAAGCGTCATACAAAGGGAACGAGGCTCCGTCTCATGTCCCTTTCCTGATATTTGCGATCTTATCGTTGTTTTCATTCCTCTAACCCTTCTCTGCTCCATGGCCAGTGATCTGGATCTTTGTATAACACGGCTAAATTTTATAGAATCAATATTGGAATGTGGATTAGCCTAACTTCACTACTTTACAACTCAACCCTCAAATTCTGCTGTTTTCTATTGACTTGCTAACTTGTCCCACGTCTTGGAGTCTGGGTCAATTTGTACTCCTTGGTACTGTGATTATCCCCTCTGCTCACCTACTCTAAAAAAAACAAATCTACCAAATTGCACTTCCTAAACTGCCTGGACCTTGTTCGAGGAAGTGAATCAAAAATCACAGAGTCTGGTAATCTGAAGCAAAAACAGAACATACTGGAAAAACTCAACAGGTTAAGTAAATCTGTGTGAAGTGAAACAGTTAAGTTCTCAACTTTGGGACCCTATATGAGTACTGAAAAAGAGGAAATTAGGATTGTCTGGATAGCAATTAAAGTGGGGGAGGGTGTTCGGCGAAACAAACGGAATTGATCCGATTGGTTAAATTAATGTAGCCATTGGAGCGTAATCATTCACCTTTATTTGTGCAGTATTTTGTTGATGCTGTATAGCCGTCTAATGTTATGCAGTGTGACCTACTGCGATATGCCCAGCTGGTCAGACGATACAAATAAATGAAACACGGATGCCAAGCGAAATAGTTTGGCCGATACAAACAGAAAGAAAGAGATACATATCTAACTTTGAGAAATTTGGCATTGCTGAGCCTTACAGGCTACAACGTGCCCAGACGAAAGATAAAGTGCTTGATGACGATTAGAAATTATTTGGGCGACTGGAGATATATCACAACCGGATACGAGGACGAGTACATGATAACCTCTGGGACCTTAATGACTCCAACGTGGTCTGCTAAGAGCTGGGCTGTGGCATTGCAATATTTGCAAAGCTTCGAAGGATATAGAGAGTGAAGGGTCCGTGTGGATGAATAGGTTCCACTGTAACGGAAACGAGTCGCATTTCCGCAACTGCAGCCTATCAACATTTATATCACATTCCAATGACGTCAGCGGCGTTAGAGTCATGTGTTTAGGTAAAAAAAAATGATGGATTTTATAAATTTCGGAGGGAAAAGTTAACTCGACTGAGAAAAATGATATATTATCTCTCTGACCCTGATTTTAATCGGGAGTGAGTTGTCTTCCAAACCTCTCCTCTTTTACCTTCTTATGCTTACCGTGTCCTTGTCAATAACTCCACTACATCCTTCCATTTAACCCCCACGCTCGTTTCCTGCTTGTCCACCTCTAAATATTCCCACGCATTTATTTCCTAGCCTCACTTCTGCACAGCATCATTTCAACTTACTTCGTTCTTTCCCTCAACTTCTACCTCACTTCTGACCACAACCTAACACGCCTTCATCTCCCTCCATCGCTCCCGTCTTTTATCTTCTCTTCCTGTTCCATTTCCTATCTTCTGCCATGACATCCACTGCCATCTACCATCCTTCCGCTCTCTCTCTTTTACTCTTAATTAATCCAAATTCCTTCCTTTGTTTCACCCCTTCATTCATACTTCGACATCCCATTCCCCTCTCTTTCATGCCTTCTCCTCCGCAACTGCTAACTATAGATATAGCCTCCTTTTCCCCATACTCCTTCCTCCCTTCAGTGTTCTTCCCTCCTTTATGGTTTCCTGAATTATTTCTTCCTGATTTTCTTCCATTGTCCCTTCCCCTATCACTCCTCCTCTCCATTCTCAGGTGATTTTTAAATCGATTTTCTATCCAAATCATTCCAATTTTATACGTATTCCTCACTTCTTCCTCTCTTCAAATTCGTTGTCACCATTTCATTGATTCACCATGACCTTTCATTTCATTCCGCCTTTCCCACTTACCTCATCTCCGCCGCCTCCCATTAAAAGATAATTTCTAAGTGAGTGGACTGACCAGATTCTACCGACCGAACATATAATTGTTTTAAATGAAAGAGACAGAGGTTCAGAGTTTTACTTTTTTCATGGTATTTCAAAGAAACGTTGTCAGTTGAAAACGCACTAATACGTGTGAAAAAATGTGATGAATAAATGTAAGAATAATCTCATTTTAATTATTGTCAACAGAACACATACAGTTCTGACTAGCTGATGGCGGAAGTCCGTATGCCGGACGTGTGGAGGTGTACGACCGTGGATCTTGGTGTTCATTTTGCGGAGATTCCTGGGTTCTGACAGACACTGATGTAATTTGCAAACTTCAAGGTTGCGGAACAGCTTCGAAGGCAAATTTTACTGATTATTGTAGACAAGGTTCAGATCTAATTTCGTTGGATGAACTGAACCGTTTGGCGAATGAACGAATTCTCTGGAATTCTCCCTCATCAGACTGGGTTGAACACGACTGTACTCACAAACGTGACGCGATGGTGTTCAGGTAAAAAAAAAACAACTTGTCCATTTTCTGAAGTGCTCGAGGCGGGATTCACTGAGTAGATCTGAGGACATGCTGATCAACAGAATGGTTCTGTCCTAGTGTCCTCCCTCCTCCTTCCACCAAAGGTTCTTGCATATGCTGCTGTTCATTCACACATATACGTTGTCTTCCTCCATGTCAACATTCACAGTGCATGCATTTCTTTGGCAGCATGTTCCGCACTCTAAAACTCTCACTGAAACATTTCTCAGCAAATGCCAACAGGATTTCTCAGCAAATGCCAATGAGATTTATTTGAGAATATCTAATATTTATGACAGACGATTTTGCAATCCCACAATTAGAAATATCTTCTCCTTTATTATCCTATTAAAATTCATCATAGTTTGAAGACATATCATTAGACACAGTTCACTCTCCTCGTTTTATTTTCCTGTGGAAAGCGCTGTGTGCGGTAGTATTTTGTTCTCGTTTTAATCGTATAAAGTTCGTCCTGTTAATTATCATTGTGTTTGTGCGATTTCAATGGGCTTTCCTTTGATAGTCATTAAATATTTTAGCTGGATTGCGGTTATTTTTTTATTCTGCAAGGTGTGGATTCTGAGTGAGAATTGCATAGGCTGCCTTAGCTCAGAATAAAATAATTTAAGAAGCGGGGGATTGCGTCGGCCAGTCGACATATCGAACGTGCTCCCCCATTCAGTAACATGGTTGATATAATCTTGACGTCAACGTTACCACACAGCTGTCTACCATGCTCCATATTGAATAGATTCAAATCTCTACGTGTATTGCCCTGTGGTCACCAATTCCGCAAAATCACGGTCCGCCGAGTGATTACTTTCCTCGTCTTCGTGACCAGCTATTTCAAAACAACACGATGCGTTTCTAGATACACTCACTAGGGGAACAACTGTCTTATCATCCATCATGTCTATCCACATCAGAACCCCATTCGTTTCAATAGATCACATATCATTGTTCTCTCCGCCATTTCTGTTTTTTACGTCAATCTTTACATTCCCGGAATCAACTTTGCGAAATGTCTTTGCCCCTTCCTGGAGTATAACAATCATTCTACTAAATTCAATCACAACATAAGAAAAGAAACATTTTCATATATTTTCCTCTAATATTATCCACTATTTTTTTTACTAAGGTAATCACTCATATATACCTGCAAAACATTACCCAAATGCAGGGGGAAATGTCTCAGATTTTGTTGTTCAGACACTTTGCATTAGTTGCCTCATCACTGCAGACAACAATGGAGACAGCTATTGCTCCTGGCTGCAAAGGGAATATTATATAAAAAAAATCTGCCCCCCCCCCGAGAGGAGAAGGCGACACATTATCTATTGCTTACAAATTATATGGTTTACTTATTGCCTGGTAAGTACAATTGGTAAACACAGTTGGTCACTCCAGCATCTTTTGAGCATCTTTTGTATCGAACCACATCGTTGTGAAATGACAAGAGCTGTGAAATGACAATTCGTGAACAGGTAAACTATTTTTTTCATGAGTTATATTTATTTTTACCATCTAGTTAAATATATATCCAACCCATAAAAGTCTGTCTTACGCACTTGTTAAGAAGTTTCTCGCCTCAATTCTGTTAAGCTAATATCTCGATTTTGCTTTCGCTCCTTTACCTCTTACTATAGAAAAAAGACAGACGGACATACAACACAGGTTCTATTCAACGCATCATGCAGCATTGTCTTTAGCTGGAAAATAGTCTCCGACACTTGCCAGCCGGTGATTTCAGTTTGCCTTACGGTTTTGTGAGCTCCCATCGGAACGGGTTTAGTTTGTTAAATATAATCCGGGAGACTCCCTCGTTCTATTATCGCATTCAAAAATAGGCATTACAAAGTAATTATTGAAATACGTGACTGATCTCTCAAGTTTCGCACCAAAATAATTTCAAATTTGCTGACTGATTCGTCATTGATATACAGTTAAAATATGTTCAGTACATTCACAGAGACACTCAACAACATACTGCATATATGCACAGTCTCTGACACAAATCCACACGGATGCACGCGCGCACGTACACACACACACACACACACAAAGACACACACACACACACACAAAGCTGTAAGCAGTAAATGTCAGGCGTACTTCCAATCCCAGGACAAAATTCTAAGAGCGAAATGTAGTAATACTTTTAATGCTGATGGGGGATTTCCAGTTCTCTCTTTTGCTCTTTGTTCTCTGACAGTCATTACTCCTTCCTGAGTTATCATCCTGATGTTATCAACAGTAATTCTACTTCACCCCCAAACCGCCCGAAACCCTCAGATACAAAGAGTATAATTTTACTGCATTTGGATTCTTGCTGTTTTCAATGAAATTTCGGAAATAATTACCAATAACTAATGAAAATCAACCGGTATGGTGCAACTGCATAACAGGACATTATTGAAGCTAATTTCCGTTTATTTGCACTTGACAGAGCGCAAAGAGATAGCAGTAGTGAATGCGAAGCATCGCTGTGAGAGTAGAATGGCAGTGTACTACAATGGGTCCTGGGGAACAGAGTGAGCAGATGAACTGGATCAACTTGATGGACAGGTCATTTGTAAACAGTTACGTTGCGTTGGCGACCAAGGTATTTCGTATGAATCACAGAAATTTGGAGCGGGATCGAGAACCATTTGGCTCGATGTGGTGGAGTGTTATTCACACGAGTTAACTCTTTGGTTGTGTCAGTCAGTCCCGTGGGGTGACCACAGCTCTTAGCACATTAACAATGCAGGTGTTGTTTTTGCTTTGCATGTTTATGTATATAGTTGCAATTAAAATCACAATTACTTCCTACAACTGCTTTTTGAGATTGAGGGCAATGCTGACTCTTTAACCATTGCCACCCGGATGGGCACTCATAAGGACATAGACAAGAGGAGGTGGAGGCCAATCGGCTGACTGAGGTTGCCCCGCCATTCCATTGCGTTATTGCTGATCGAATTCTGCTTTAACACTTCTTTGCCCTCTCCCCATAATCCTCGACTTCCTCAAAGTTCAAATAATTGTCAATCTGCACTTTAAATGGTTTCAACGGTTCTGTTTCCGCTGTTGTATACGGTAGAGAACTCCAAAGGCTCATGACTCTCTGAGGGAAGAAATTCTGCTCATGTTCAGCTTAAGTGTGTGGCCGCTATTTTCAAAGTATATCCCCCTATTTCAGGAGATAAAATCCTCTTAACCTCAACCCTGTTAATCCCGCACATTATTTTACATGTTTCAACATCATCAGCTCCCAGTTTTTCCGAAGTCCACTCGGTTGAGATCTGAGATGCTCAAAATGCGAGTTCAGTAATCAATCGAGTATGTCATTTCATCGCTGCCTCCAATGCAAATATATCATTCCTGAAAACTAGGACTCCGAATTGTATCTGGACTTGAGATGGGGTTTCACGAACGTCATAAAAAGTTGTGTCAAAACTTCGCTACCTTTTAATTTGCATTGTCCCTCGCAATGCAGACCATCATTTCGTTAAATGCGCAATTATTGACTGAAGTATGCTTTCTAACATACAGTATTGTGACTGGAACAATAGGACTTGCCGGCGAGTTTCGACAGCAAATTTTGTAATATCACTCTTAAGTAACAGTCTTCCTTTTCATCCTCGTTCCAAAATGTTTAACACATTAGTTTGGTTCGTTGCCTTTCTCATTGCTGTTTCCAGTCTCTCTTCCCATTTTGCTTTGCATTCACTATTATTAAGGAAGTGCTTTTAGCGGCTTCTACCATGAAGACCAATGCAAAATACTTATTTAAAATCTGAAATTTCTGTATTTCTCATTACGCAGTGCCATCCTGTAAGCGGCCGATGCCTAATTTAACTATTCTATTTTTATATACTCTCCCTACTCGTGTTTATATAAAGAGTACACTACAATAATATCTTCTCTTTCTTTTTTATTCTTTTCCAATTTCATGACATCCTTAACTTACATACGTTTCCACGTAGACTGCATTCTTCATGCAAAAGATTTCATTGTCCCTGGAACTTAACTGTAATTTATGAAATCGTTCCATCAAGGACAGATGTATTGAGCTCAGAAATAAGAAAGTTGCAATCTCCATGATGGTTATACTACAGGCCTCCCAGCAGCCAACGGGAAATAGCGGGTCAGATGTGTAGGCAGATCATGGATATATAAAAAATCAAGAGTGTTGTTCAAGTGGGTGACTTTAACCGCCAGTAATGACGAGGATCCTGCTGTGCCAATGGCTTAGATGAAGCAGAATTTGGTAGCTGCATCCAGGAGGGTTTCTTGAAACAATGTGTATATAGCAGAACAGAGGAAGGGGTCGTACTGGACCTTGTACAGGGTAATGATCCCGACCAGGATGTTAAAGTTTCAGTGGGGTAGTATTTTGGGAAGAGTGAACATAATTCTGTAAGTTTTAAGATATTTATAGATAAGGATAAGACCTGTCCAACGGTGAAAGTGTTAAATTGGGGGAAGGCTAATTATAATCAATTTAGGAAAGACTTGGGGAAAATAAATTGGGCATGGCCGTTAGAGGATAAGTCGACATCAGATATGTAGGAGTCTTTTAAAGGCCAGCTGGTAGGATTAACATGCTCTGCTGAAGACGAAAGATACGATGGTAAGTTTTGGAATCAGGAGGTATCAGAGGTTTATTCAAAAAGAAACAGAAATTTAAGGATTATGAAGCTGAAATCAGACAAAGCCCTGAAGGAACCGAAACGACTTGGAAACGAAATAAGGAATTGGGACGCCTGAAGTCATGAAATGTCCTTGGCAGGTAATATTATGGAAAATCACTGGACATTTTATACCTGCATTAGGAACAAGAGCCTTGAAAGCGAATGAGTAGGTACACGGAAGGACTAAAGAAGTATAGAACCAGAGAAAGTGGACTTCGCCTCAGTATTCACCAAGGAGAAGTCATGGATGATGGTGACATCAGGAAGGTTATGCTGATATTCTTGGACATCTTGGTATTAAGAAAGAGGAGGTGGTGTATGTCCTGGAAAATATTAAGGTGGAAACGTCCCCAGGGCCCGATGGGGCCTGTTCCAGGATAATAAGAAAGGCAAGGGAAGAGATTTCTGTGCCCTTGACAGAGATCTTTCTCTCATTTTCAGCCATGGCGAGGTTCTAGAAGACTGTGGAATAGCCAATGTCTTTCGTTAGTTGCTGAAGTTCAAAAGGGATAATTCAGGAAATTACCGGCTGCTGAGCCTTACATCCGCGGTCGGGAAATTATTGGAGAAGATTCCTGGGACAGTATTTACACGTATTTAGTATTTAGAACGACATAGAATTATTTGGCTCTACGTGCGTGAGTTTATGTCTCTCAAATTTAACTGAGTTTGTTGAGGAAGTAATGAAGATGATTAATGAGGACAAAACAATGGATATAGTCTGCATATTCGTTAGTACAGCTTTTCACAACGTCCATCGAGGTAGGATGGTCCAGGAGATTAATTCACAAAGGATCCACCGTGAGTTGGTGGAGTGGTGTTTTTCTGACTGGATGTTTGTGACCATTGGTGTTCTACAGGAATCTGTGCTGATGCCTCTGTTGTTGTAACACACACACATGATTTGGATGGAATATATTTGGTCTAATTAGCAAGTTTTCAGATGACATGAGAATCAGCGTATTTGTGGATTGCGTGGAAGGCTGTCAAAGGACACATAAGGATACAGACCGGGTGAAAATTTGGGCGGAGAAATAACAGATGGAATTTCATCCGGCCCATTATGATGCAATGAATTTTGGGAGGTGAAAGACATGAGTAAATTATAAAGAAGATGGCAGGACCCTGCATTGATGCATAGACGTTCCTTGTCGTGCGAGTGGCAAGATAGGTGGATGGAGTGGTAAGGAAGGCGTGCAGCATGCTTGCGTTCATCAGTCGGGGTACTAAGTAAAAAGTTGGTTAGGTCACATTTTATTTTGTGCAATTCTGGTGGCCCTACCACAGGAAGGATGCAGAGCATTTGAGAGTGTGGAGACGAGGTTCACCAAGATGTTACCTAGAGTGTATAAGATAGAGAAAAAGGTTGAACAGAATTGGATTGTTTTTCTTAAGTGTTTAAATCTGAGAAAGTTATGAAAGCCACGGATGAAGTAGATGTGTAGAGTGTTTTTCCCAGGATGAAAGATGGACGACTACCAGACGGATAAGTTCAAAGTGAGAGGGAGAAGTTTAAAGGAGATGTGCGAGGCAAACGTATTCACACATAAAACGATGGGTGAATTGAACGCACTGCCAGAGGAGGTGGTATTAGCAGATACCTCGGCGGCGTATCAGAGGCATTTAGACAAGCAGCTGAACAGGAGGGAATCGAGGAATACGGAACATATACAGACACATGGATTTAGTTTAGGTTGGCATTATGTTCGTCGCAGACATCGTGAACCGAAGGGCCTCTTCCTGTGCTTTACTGTTCAGTGTTTGACTTCTAAGTCTGTAACTTCCGAGCTTACATCGACGTCTTTTATGTAGCTTCACAGTCTGCTTTAGACAACTCTATCTGTAACCCATGGTAGTTTACTTAAGGTTACATACAGGTTTCCGACCTATGTTGCTCACCTTAAAACTGATGTTGAATTCTTGCTATTCCTCGTTCATTTTTTCCAGTGTGTCCTTTATTATGCTATTATTAATTAAGCGTGCAATAATTAATTATCCATAATATCTGTTCCAAATTATCCGGGTGCCTTGTTCAATTTGCAGCCCATTGTTCTAAGAGTATTAACAAAAGCATCTGCAAGGCTATCCCGGCCAATTTGATGTGTCCAACAAACATAATCATTAAAATCGTCAGATTGTCTTAGAATTTCCTTGCAGACACCTGATACGTTAATAATCCGTGCCACAGCATTACTACTGGTAGCGGTATGGGAGGGGAAGGGAGAGGTCCCACATCATTCCCACCAGCGAGTTTCCAACATGACTAATTTGTGTTTACGTCCAAACTGAATTGAAATATTGATCCTTTGTGACAATTCTGACATTCCCACTATTTTTACCTGCCCAGCCTTCTGAACTATCTAATTGAAATTCCTTGATATTCAATTCAGAGTTGACCATCTTGAAACCAAATCTTTGTTATGGCAAACTGATCGTATGCTTTGATTTCTATTTCCATTTGTCGCTTCAACGCAGCTATTTTGCTGAGTCTTGAGTGGATTCAGATACAGACTCGTTAATTTTATCTCATCACTTTTTCTTGAACTGACGAAATTTGATGGTGCAGTTTTGAGCTTCCATGTAAAAGCCCTGGATATTCAGATGCGTAGAAGTCCGTTCTGCATGACAAGTCCAGACTACCCAGGGATAGGAATTCCAACCCCTCAGCATCACACAAGGATACACTGTAAACTTCCCACTTCCACTCTACGTGGAGAATAAACGATTTAAATTCAAAACTACCCTTCTCTAATTGTCCAAACATCTTTTTAGATTACGTGGATACACTGTTCCAAGGGGTATTCCTAGTTGCGTTTAATTTGATAACATTTAATTCATTAAATTTCTTCTGTTCATTTCACAACCTGTGAACGATTGCCCGCATGTGCGTTTGTGTGCGTATGAAAGAGAGAGAGCGATTTCAATAGATTCAATAGCTCACGAAATACCTAAATATTGAAACCGAATCTGTAACTCTGTTTATAAACTGCCGAGACAAGCTAAAACAGTCACTCAAAATGAAATTGTGAAGCGTTTCTTGAGCACCCTGGACTTCACAGACTAAGGTCATAACCTGGGCTGACTCAAACCGACAATGCCAAAATAGATTATTGCAAATCTACACTTAAATGCTAAGATGTCGGAATTTATCCAGCGTCTGATCTGACTGATCACATGAATGCTACCGCAGACATGAATGGATTTAAACTGATATTGCATCAGAGAATTATAAATGGAGGCCTTATATAGCTACCGAGAAATGCAGAAAGAATTTCTTTTGTATGTTCATCACCGAAAAAAAAGATGTTGGAAATTTGGAGTTTGTGCCCAGGGGAAATATGTGAAACGAACTGTATGGATATGTTTTGCAGGATGCTGGGCAACGATGTGAGAAAACTCTTCACTTTGATTAATTTACTTGAGAAAATATGGAAGGAAATTCAAGTAGAGCCAACATGCCACAACGAGCTGGTTGGATAGAATGTCTAACATTATCAGAACGTTTTTCTTCGTAATACTTTCCTGAAAACTGCAATGCCACCTATATCCTGACATCTGTGGTACCTCAACTGGTGCAATGCTGCTGTATCAAATCACTCACTTAACCTGTGACAACCGAGTGAAAAGGAAGAGCTTTGACACCGAGGCAGTATTCATGAAGTAGTTTCTCAAAGAGTTGCAATCAGTACAAATTTGGGAGAGATTAAACGTTTTATTCATCGGGGATATAAAAATCTTCGACAGTGACACTAACTTCTTGATGAAGTACGAATAGGATAACCACAGTCATGATACAGAAGCTAAGTATTGTTTGACGAGTATCATACAAAGACCCTAAAACACCACGGTAACAGAAAACGACGAGAATTGTTTTTACACTTACCTGTACACCACCATTTACCCTAATGGAAAAATAGTCTTCCTCATCAAAGAAAAATGAACTGTGGCTTCACAACGTCCACGCATCTTCCAAAATAAACCTAAAACCTTCAGGTGCAGTGAACAGTTATTGCTGTTTGATTGTATGCTGTATTTTCTGCAGCAATGCCCATTGACTCAACCCTTTCGAGGTGTATAGCATCAGGTAGGAGGTGTATGGTATCACATAACACGAGTTAATTTAGCTGGCACATATGATGTGGTTCTTTCTTCAGATTATTTGTCGTCTAACGGCGTTTCTGAAGCCCTTTTTCAACGGAGATTGCAGCACCTGAAGATTGAGTTCAGTCGCTGTATTCTACAGAGCTGCAAAGAATGGACGATAGCTATTGGATTTACTCGCTAGCGATCTCTTTTAATGTCGTTTTTAATTCATCGGCAGTAGACCGAATTGTTTATTTTAGAAATGCGTTATAATATAAATAATATGCTTGTTTGTTTATTTGTTACCAGTTCTGCCATTCCGGCATTTAAAGACAGTGACATTGAATTGTAGCCACATTTCTAAATTCTTGGAGCATATAATTCGGTCATTCAAATTATGCCTCAACTAGTTAGGCTTCCTTCTTCGTTCCTGTCAAATTGCACTTGAAAATTGTTCGCCTAAATTGAAATAATGTATTATAAACCTGAAATTGCATTGATACGCTTTCTCACTGTTGACCGTTTGCCTTTCTGGATTAACAATACCTCCTTCTGTATATCAGCCGGAAACGATAAAATTATTTCCCCATTTTCTCAGCAATGTGTAGGAAGGATGAACAAAGTGGTCCAGGGACATCTTCTTACAATAGTGTATTCCCCACCAGTGTGAGGTCCGCAGCCATGCTGACGGCTGAATGGGGGTAGAGAACGAACACAGGTGTAGGAGCTGCTTGAGAGGATGTGGTCGTAGGCCAACTGATGTGTTAATGAGGAGGGACATCACTATCCTGATGGTCTCGCACGGTTGGCAGTTATGTATATAGGTGAGAGAGAGGCGCTGGTCTCTGCTCCTGCTGAAGAGAAAATTGACCCTGCGCATTCACAGAACATCACTCTGTGAAAGACTCCCGTCAATTTATGCGGCGAAACCATCTGCTTAAGTGCAGTATTTGCTGTACATGGAGAACATCTAACTGTCCACCTGTATCACTTCGCTGTGCATGGAGTATTTCAGGAGCGTCGGAATGAGAGTGGGATGATGCTGTGGTGATCAATCCGCATCACCGGCCGCTCAGTTTTTGCACCTCATGCCAGACTGCATGTTTATAAACCATGGTGGAATGGAGAAATCATGCACAGGATATTCTTGAACAAATTGTGGGATTAGATTAGCAAGGAAAGGAATGAATAAATTAGCTCATTTTTTCCTTAATTAATCGGACCAAAGGTAAACGAGATTACTTTTTTTGTTTAAATTGCAGTAAACAATGCCGTTGTTGAAGGAAGTATTCCTGCCAATAGAAACAAAAATGAGATGTTAAAAATTATTGCATAAATCTTTCCGAGTACTTTACTGCAATGGTCAATTCTGGCGCAGACGTCCACATTAATCGTATTTGGTTCGTGTAACACTATTATGTTCAGAGTTAAACATCGTTTAACGCTGTGATTTTTCAAAGGTCCATAAGGGGGCACTATACTAGTTTTCTTTCTGAAAGGAAAGGTTGCCAATCATTGTACACACCGACTCAGAGTTGAAGTGTTTTTCTTTTCAAAGGTAACCGCTCACGTGTTATCCATTTATGTTCTGGCAGTAAAAAAAACCTTCTCAGCAAAATAAAGTGACCTGAATGTTTTAATTGCAAGTCATAATCTCTGTGGAATGAAATTGGAAATTTAGTAAAGACGTGTGTTTCCTATCTTGTGCAAATCAAGCTTAACTGCGTAACTGCGGTTTCTCTGGCTCTAGGAATGCGCCTCCTCACATGAACTAAACTATCCGACCTGGCGCTATGACTTTAGCTCATTCTGGCATAAGTATGAAACGAAATATACTAAGTAGAAGGTGCAGCATCATCAAAATCATCCCAACCCACGCGCCCAGGCAAGTTTACCTGAATATGACACAGCTCTTGGCTCTATTTATGGTACACAATACTGTGTTAATGGCTGCAGTTTGAACCATGACCAGTCTAGCAGAATATTTTGATTTATCCCATACTTCATCTCTCAGCAGGCAAAGCGTAATTTGTGTGAACAAATCCAATTTTACCACGATCTTCATCAAGTATGTGCATGGAGAGATGTGTTACAAATCATTAAAATAAGAATATCAACAATATGCTGCTTCTATTTCACTTATGCTTCCGGATCAAGTTTATACATCCTTCTTTAATCCTTTTCCAGCCTTGACTCTTTCATTGATTGGTTTTCTTCTGCTCAATGTGCCACATTTGGATTAATAAATAAAGAACGTTGAGGCTGCACTTTTTTAAAGTCTCCTGCTGCAATGTTTTGCAACATAAGTTATCAGCAACTTCACCTGTTCGTGATTCAGCAATAATTTTGGCAATCTTGGATGACAAGAAATGTCACAAATTTTGTCAGGATCAAAAGAAAGCAGATGCCCGGTTTAGAAAGTGAAATAAAACAGAGCCCTAAAAGACGACAAACAAATCAGAAAGTAACTCAAACATGGTTTCAGGATGGCAAAAGGGGGGCATGAGATGTCCTTTGCGAGTACGACTAAAGAAAAGTCCCATACCTTTTGTCATACATGACAATCCAGAAGGTAACGAGGGAAGGTATAGGGCTACCCAAGTACATTTAGCGAATGTAGGCCTAGACCCATAGGAACTGTATGAGGTAATAAATGGGTATTTTGCATCGGTATTCACCAAGGAGAAGACCATGGTGGATACTAAGACCAATGTGAGGTACGTTAATATTCGAGGGCATACTGATATCAAGAAGAAGGTGGTGTTGTATTCTTGAATAGCTCGAAGGTGGATACTACCAAAGCGCCTAACGTGATCTATTCCATGTTATTAAGAGAGGTATGAAGAGATGCCGAGTTTCTGACGTGGATCTTTGATTTATCTCCAGCCACAGCCAAAGTCGCAGAGTTCTGGAGACTAGCCATAGTAGTTGCTTTGTTTATGAAGGCTAACGACGATAAATACAGCAAATTAAGGTCTAGTGAGCCTTACATCAGTGTTATCGAAGCCATTGGAGAGGATTTTACTGGTGGGATTAACTTGTACTGGAAAAGCATGTCCTGATTAGAGATGGTCAGTCTTAGATTGTGTGGGTGAAGATCATACATTACAAAACCTTTCGAGGGTTTGTCGAGGTTACAAAGATGATTGAAGAGGATGTTGTCTACATGGACTTTAATAAGGCATTTGACAAGGTCCCTCGTGGTAGGCTAATCACGGGATCCACAGTGACATGGAAGACTGATATCAAAATTGACCTGTCTGTGCAGGAGAGAGTGTAATGGTGGAGCGATAGTTCTTTGACTGGAGCACTGGGGTTAGTCGTGTTCCATAGAGATCAGTGATGCGACGTTTGTGGACGTAAATGTAGATGCGTGGGTTAGTAAATTTGCAGAACACACAAAATTGATGGAGTTGTGGATAGTAAAGAGAATTGGAAAATAATGGATCAGTTGGGGAAACTGGCGAAGAAATAGCAATTGGAGTTTAATGCGATGTATAAGGTGCTGCAGTTTGAGAGGTCAACTGCAAGGTTAAAATATACTGCAAATGGCAGGACCATTAGGAGCAGGAAAATACAGAGAGACCTTGGGTTTCAAGACTGCAACTACCTGAAAGTGGCAACACAGGTAGATACAGTGGTAAAGAAGGCATACGGAACGCTTTCCTTCATTGAACATAGATCATAGGACAGTACAGCACAGGGACATGCCATTCGGCCCATGATGTTGTGCCGAGCTAATCCAATGGCACTAATCCCTCGTGCCTGCATATTGTCCATACCCCTCCATTCTGCGCATATTCGTGTGTCTAAGAGCCTCTTAAACGCCTCAATCTTAAATACCTACACCACCAATCCTGGCAGGGCATTCCAGGCACCCACCACTCTCGGTGTTGCAAAACTTGCCCCGCCCACGTCCTTTGAAATTTCCCCCTTTCACCTTAAAAGCATGTACTCGAGTATTAAACATGTCGACCCTGGGGAAATATACCAGCTGTCTGCACTATCGATGCCTCGCATAAATTTATGAACGTCCATCAGGACTCCCCTCAGTCTCCGCCATTCCAGAGTAAACAATCCTGGTTTGTCCAAACTCTCTTTATAGCACATGATCTCTCATCCAGGCAGCAAACTGGTAAACCTCGTCTGAACCCTCTCCATTGCCTCCACATCCTTCCAATAATGGGGCGAGCAGAGTTGAATGCAATACTCCAGATGTAGCCTAACCAGAGTTTTATAAAGCTGCAACATCACTTCCTGACTCTTAAACTCAATGCCATGACAAACAAAGGCAAGCACGTCACATGCCTTCTTAAACAACCTATCAACTTGTGCAGCCACTTTCAGGGATCCATGGACTTTGACGCGAAGATACCTCTGTATATCAACGCTGTTCAGAGTCCTGTCATTAACTGTGCACTTTCCATTCACATTTGCTCTCCCAAATTACAGCACCTCACACTTCCCTGGACTAAACTCCATCTGCCATCTCTCCGCCCATATCTGCACCTGATCTATATCCCGCTGTATCGTTTGAAAATCTTCTACACTATACACACCACCAATCTTTGTGTCATTTGCAAACTTACTAACCCACCCATCCACGTATTTATCCAAGTCACTTATATCACAAACAGCAAGTGTTCCAGTACGGATCCCTGCAAAGCACTCACTGCAGTTAAGACCCATCGACCACTATACTTTGTGTTCTTATGTGCAAGCCAATTCTGAATCCAAACGGCCGAGTTACTATGGATCCCATGCATATTCGTCTTCCCTCCTGGTAGACCTACCAAGAGGGATCTTGTCGAATGGTTTACGAAAATCCATGTGGACAACATCCATTGCTGTGCCTTCATGAGTAGGCACAACGAGTTTGTCAAGCCCCAGCAATCTTATCTCGTGCATCTCTCAATGAACCCGGGGTATATCCCATCAGTCCCTGGGAGTATGCCCTCCATAACGTTCTACAAGAGACCACACACTATCTTTTTCATTATCTCAAAATGCCCTAGCTATTAGAATACTCCACACTTATCCTTCCAACCTACAAATCCTACTCTTTGATGAATACTGATGCAAAATATTCATTTATTACCTCGCACACTTCCTCTGGGTCGAGGCATATATTCCTTATTTTATTGTTGAGAGGTCTACCCTCTCCCTAGTTAACCCCTTGCTCTTGTTGTACGCAGAGAATGCCTTGGGATTCTCTTTAATGCAATTTGCCAAGGACATTTAACGGCCCGTTCTGGACCTCTTAATACTCTTCTTGAGTTCTCTTCTGGCTTCTGTATATTCCCCAAGTGCCTTGTTCGGTTTTAGCTTCCAAACTTTACCTGTGTTTCCTTTTCCTACATGACTAAATTAACAACCTCTCTCGTCATCCAAAGTTCCCTTACCTTGTCATAATTTCCTTCCTTCTTACTAGAGCATACCGTTCCTGCACTCTGTGAAGTTGGTCTTTAAATAACCTCAACATGTCAAACGTACACTTGGCCAAAACAGCTGTTTCCAATTAACTCTCCCCAGCTCCTGCCTAATACTCTCATAATTTGCCCTCTCTCAATTTAATACTTTCCCGAAAGGTCCATTCTGGTCCTCATTCATAGCTACCTTAAAACTTTGGGAGCTGTGTTCACTGTTTCCTATATATACACCCACTGAAATCTCAACCACCCATCAGGCTCATTTCCCAATACGATATACAGTATGGCCCTTCTTCGAGGGGATTATCCTCAGAATGTTTCAGCAAACTCTCTTGGATGCACCTAACAGACTCTATCCTGTCTAACCCGCTTGCACTACGGAGGTCCCAGTATATATTAGGAAAGTTGAAGTTAACAACAACGACAATCCTGTTGTTTCTGCACCTTTCCCTAATCAGTCTGCGTATCTCTTTTTTTATTGTTCTAGTGGGTATTGGGGGTTCTGAAGTATAATTCCATCAGGATGATTGCACATTTCTGATTTTTGAGTTCTACCCTTAGGAACTCAGTGGATGAACCCTCCATTATGACCCTATGAGGGCAGCTGTGATATTTTCCCTGTTTAGCAGTACCATTACTCCCCCACTTTACGTCCGCCTCTCTCTTAAATATTAAAAGTCTGAAACTTTTGCAGCCAGTGCTGATTCCGTCTCAACCATGTTTCTGTAATTGCCACAACATCACAGTTCCATGTATCAATCCACGCGCGAAGTTCATCTCCCTTTCTCTTAATACTGATTGCATTAAAATAAACGCAATTCAACTCTTCTGTCCTATCGAGTACTTTACCGTACCCCATGCATGACCTCCCTTACAGAATTACTGGTCATGATATCTGTCTTCCCCCATTGTGTGGGGAATGTGCACAATGACTTCCAGCTACTCACGCTCCCGCTTGAGAATATTCTTCAGCCGCTTTTGCTGAGAGAATTAGTCGGAGAATTAAGCATAAAGAATAGGGAAGTTTTCTTGCAATTGGATAGAATTTTGGCTGCATTTGAAATATTATGTGCAGTTTAGGTAATCTAAATACAGAAGGATGTGGAAGCTTTGACGAGGACGCAGAGGTCCACCAGGATATTGCCTGACTTGGAGAATATTAACTGTTAGGAGACGTTGGACGAACTTGACTGAACTTGAGTGTCAGAGGCTGAGGGACAACCTGATAGAAGTATATAAATTTTGAAATGTGAGATAGAATAATCACAGAATATTTTTTCCAAAGGTGGAAATATACAATACGAGTAGGTAGCTTTTTAAGCCGTGAGAGGAAAGGTTTAAAGACATACGCAAGGCATTTTCTTTTCACATAAAGAGAGGTATGTGCCCAGAACGCACTGACGTGGGGTAGGGGGAGCGTGTAGTGGACACAACTACTCTAGTGACGTTTAAGAGACACTGAGGCAAGCACACGAACATGTACAGAATGGAGGTATGTGGACCATGTGCTGGCGGGTTGGATTAGTTAGAGTATCAAATACCTATCCACATTTGCTTTAAAATACCCAAGGACTCTTTCCCACTATCCTGTGAGGAAGATTTCCAGAGACTTTGGATAAATTGAGAGAAAACAAAGTCCTTATTTCCTGACAAGTGGAAGATTCACGTTTTAAATGGTGATCTCTCCTTCCTGATTTCCTGAAAGACCAAGCGTCCATATAATCCCATTCCCACCAAGGGCATTCAGGGTCATACATATTTCAACAATTCTTGTGAATGGAAGCCTGGATATACAACTTCTCTGCCAGTGGTATGGGGTAGACTTTCTGCAAAAGTAAATCTTAGATTTAAAGTGTAAGTTTTCGTATATGGTTAAATAATTAATTAAATGAACCTAACAGTTCGGTATACACGACGTTATAATTAAGGAGATTTTCCTTCGATCCTACCAATTTCAATCCTTTGGACCGCTCACTCGCACCACTCTCTTCCCTTTTTGCTCAAGTTCCCTTCACGCGCAAGTCTTACGACTGTTTGTTGATTATAAGGAAGTAGTCGTCTCTGTCAAAGCCAACTTACATTGTCCATTTTTAATTGGGTGGTCGTCAACTGCTACCGTAACTTCACAAATGGCTCGGAGAGCTATTTCAGTAGAGAGATAAGAATCAAAGGCTTTAGTAAGACATGGGTGATACCTCAGCCATACCTGGTAAATGCACAGATTTTCGTCCCTGGCATATTTTCGCAGGGGAGATGTTTCGCGATGATTGCTAGAATATATATTTCGGGGAGAAAGCATTGAAATGAGAACACCTTAATAAGGAAACAAATTCTGATTATCAGTTAACTCAGTTAAAACCCCATATTTGTCGCCATCAAATTTACACCGCAGCCTTGATTTGTTGCCCCACCCCATTGGGTATTCACTTTGAAAATGCAAAGGCCCCGCACTCCCCTCCCGGAAACCTTGACAACTGTTTTTGGTCCAACTTCACCAAGTTGAAAATATTGTTTGGAGGAAGTATAAACGAGATCGTTGTGAAGATTTTCCAGTTTGTTTCTATCACTTGCCCGCTATGAGAAACGAATGTCGGCAATGAAATCCAATCTAATGAAGAGCGGAACATCAACAACGACAAACATATATATATATAAAAAAATCCGTTAACCTATTTTTGCAACCAGTTTCCTTAGGTCTCATTCTATCAAATTCAGAACAAAACGTGGTAAGACGTTTACGAAATGTTTACGAACATTCAGGACACTGGATTAAAATGACGGGCAACATTATGACAGAAATAAAAACACGAAGTTCTGGAAAAACTTAACCAGTGGCGCAACATATGCGAAATGGAGCAACACACAGAAAATGCTAGATGAACTCAACGGGTCAGGCAGCATCCACGGAGGGAAATGACCAGTCGACATTTCGGGCAGAAACCCTTTATCAGGACTGGAAAGAAAGAGGGCAGACGTCAGAAAAAAAGGATGGAGTGGGGAGGAGAGGATACTACATGCTTCATCTCATTATCTCTGTCAACTAGATTCATTTTAATAAAACGTTTACCACAAAATGTATTATCTACAGTTTCCGATTTGTATTATATACCATTTCTTATTAACACTGAAGAAACAATAGTTAGCAAATAGTGGAATCTGGGGCAAAAATCAACAAACTGCTGGAATTCCACACTGAGCTCAGCGAGTCGAACAACATCTGTAGAGGCAAAGATTTTCAACGTTTCCGTTTGGGACTCTGCATTCCGGCTGAAGGTGGAGAGAGAAGACAGCTAGCATAATGGCATAACATATGGGGGAGGTGAGGCAGTGGCCCCGAAGTGATAGGTGGACACAGGAAGGTTGGAAGCTGATAAGCACATGGAATCAGATGAAGAAGGGGAGAAGAGGATTTGGGAGACAGGTTGGGGATAGTCGCAGAGAAGAAAAAAAACAGATGAAGCCGGGTGGGAGAGTGTATGTTCAAGGTGGAGAGAGCTGCTGGAGAATTAAAAGCCGCGAAAACAAGGCAACTGTGTGAGAATCTGATAAGTACGTAAGTGATAATGGGATCAACGAAGGGAGATATGAAGGCGAATGGAGCCCGATGGGAGAAGGGGCCTGGTGGATGAACTGTGTGGTTAGTTGGTTGATGAGACTGCAAAGGAGAGGGGGACAAAATGGTGGTAGAGGGATGGAAGGGGTATGAGAATAAAAGCAAATTGGGAGCCAACACTGGTGCAATATGAGGACTTGTTCTAGTTTGCCTTGGGCCTCGCCCTTGAAGTGGAGAAGACCAGGGACGGACAGATCTGTGTGGGAATGGGAATGGGAGTGGAAATGGCCGACAGACGGTAGCTCGGGATGGCCAATGCGGACAGATTTCCACACTGATACAGACTTTATTCCAAACGACTGCATTAGAAATAATTATCCCCTCATATGCATGTCGCGAGCATCGCCACAGATTATGTGAGGTTACTTATAAGGCGAATGTTGCATTAAGCTACAATCAGTCAAACACTTATCCTTCAACGTATTTCGATTATTATATCATATTTAAATCAAAGAATTATTGATGTTCACATTGCACCTGACTTGCTAACATATTTATATATCGAAATTCGTTTATAATCCTTGTACTAAATTTTGGAAAGTAGCCAAATTTTAACATGCTTGTGCAGTACGTTTCAGTAACTTCAGTGAAGGTCAAATTGCAAAATGGTTCTAATTAACTTGTTGCTTTGAACAACGATGCATCCAATGTAATCTGAACTAATAGATGCTAAGTCTTTGCATTTTAACTAAATTTACTTTTATTGGATGTGAACTTCGCTGGCAAGGACAGCATTTATTTTCCATCCCCAACTGACCCCTACATCGGGCGATTTCCGAGTTATTTCCGTTGACAATCTGAGCTATACGTAGGCCATATCAAAGCCAAACGTGAGATGTATGTCAATGAAAGACTTCAGGAATCCAGAAGATCAGAAGAGGCATTTAGTTTCAAAGTTATTTCACAAGTTGCATTTAAGTTGCCCGTCTGGTAAGAATAGAAAGCAAAGCTTCTGGAAACCAACCCGAAAACTACATCGAAGCCAATGCAGTAATTCAGCAAAAATTGAAATATATGCTTACATTGTATATTCCGCGAAATCATGAAGATTCATTTTGCATTCAGTACATTTCATTGTCTTGCAGTAAACTCAGTGTTATGGCCTGGAAATATCTTAATTGATGTAAGGACCCAAGTGCAAATATTTAGTTCTACAGAGTAAGTTTACGTCGACAAGAAGGTGTAAATAACATTTTTTTCTGATTTGATTAAAGGATAAATATTAGCTAGCACATGAAACATTCCTCCTGTTCTGCCAAGTAACGCAGTGATGCATTTTAAAATAATGTTTGGGAAAAACGAGAACCTAGCTTAATATTTTGTTTGGGCAAACACATGCCATTGCCTTCATAGAATCTGCCTCCTCTAGCTCTTCAATGGCAAATATTGGGTTTTAAATGTCTGGAATAGGACTTCAACAACATCCCCTCCCCCCCAAAAAAATAAGCATCTTATTTTTTCCGTCTCATCAGTCAAGAAAATAAACGTATGTAGAGAAAACCGCAATGCCAGGTGCTTCCTGTCAATTCAACAGGAAAACAACACACACAGCGACACCATTAAACCCTGCAAAAGGCGACTGACACATCTAGATAATTGAATATCATATAGAATATTAAAATATCTTCTTTTTGTAAAGCATTTCTATTTGAGTGAATAAACGTATCATGTATTTATTTCCTTGCTGTTGAAAACTTGTCAACTCCACGAGAAGGTCAGTGATCCAGCATACTTGCTTAAAAAAATGAAAACATTGGCATGTGCTTGGTAAGACCATTTATGGACTGTTGTATTGAAGCATTTCTGTGAGACACAGGTCACTCAAATTTACTCGCTGTATTTAAAAGAAATGTAGAAACACTACCGTGATAATAGTCAAAAATGATCAGACACATCACAACATTTTGAGATAAAGTAGCTGACTCGAATTGGGTATACACAACAAAACTGCAGAACACATAATAATGTTCGTGTGCGATGGATAGACATTATCAATGCAGTTACCATCAGAGGCAGGGTAAAGCTGTAACAAGAAAAACTGAAAATAATGTGAATTCTAGCAGGAAATTATCGACATAATAAAAAGACTGCCATGAGTCATCGTCATAGAAGTACAGAAACAGGCCGTTCAGCTGAACATGTTCATGCCGACCAAAATGCTTATATAAGATAGACATTTGCTGCGTTTGGGCCATATCCGTCTAAACCTTTCCTGTCTATACACCTGACCAAATATGTTTTAAACATTGTAATTGTACCTACCTCTAGCACTTCCTCTGGCAGATTCTTCCATTAACCCACTATCTTCTGTGTGAAATATTTACCACACAGATTCCCAGTAGATCTTTCCCCTCACCTTAAGTCTATTACATCCGGAAAATGACTATCTGCCCGATCTATGACTCTCATGATTTTATAATCTTCTATCAGGTCGCCTTGAAGTCCCCTTCGCTCCTGGGAAAACAGTCGCAGCCAATTCAATCTCTCCTTTTCATCTTAGGTCTCCAGTCCAGTCAAAATCCTTGTGAATCCTTCCTGCATTTTCTCCAGCTTAATCTCATGCTTCCGATAAGGTGGTTACCAGAATTCCAAACAATACTCCAAGTTGAGTCCAACCACCATTTGTATAATAGTCACGACTATTGCAGACAAGCGATGAAGGCAAGCGTGTACATACACATTCTTCACCACCCTGTTTACCCGTGTCGCCATTTCCACGGAACCGTGCACTGGTACCCTAAGGTCTCCCTCTTCCATAACACTCGCTGGAGCCCTCCCATTCACAATGTATACTCCGTCCTGTTTAAAATTCTAAAACGCATCACTTGGAACTTACTGAGTTATGTTCCATCTTTCATGTGAACGACTAGCACTGGTGAATTATCAGTGGTTACAAGAGGAACTATTGAAATATTTACTTCCTGAGTTAGTCACTATCATGGATAGAAGCATTTACTCGTCAGCATTTCTGAACATTCGAGGAACATTTGACCAACCGGTGTCCTCATTTCTGGGATTTGTTTGAACTTTTTAACATGGTTTGCAGAATTCCACATATTGTACCAATGGGGGCTTGCACAATTTTTGGATATATATAACGTTTCTTCCACATATTCTACCCTCCTACTAATGTCTGGGATTCTCTCTGTTTTGCCTTATCAACTTTGAATATCGGACTTACTGAATTTCATGTTTAACCATGAGGAATTCTTATTATTTGGTTATTTTTGTAGCTCAGAAAAATTGGTCGGCCTCACTAATCGTTCAACAAATATATTTCATATAATAGATTAACCTGCTGAGTTGTAAATGTTATTCTTTAATATTATTGAAATTAAATTGTTGTACTTGATAGAAACGTCTAAAACACGGTTTACCCTCGAAGAATCGTGGAGCATAAGGGAAGTCAAAGAGCATATGCATGGTTCGCTGCAGTGGGAGGATTGTCCACAGCTCAGGGTGATGCTTGAATGTAGAACATGCTGCGTGGGATGCTAGACTATGCCGTGTGAATAGGCGCAACGCAGACTGCACATAGGAAGCACTACAACCATGATATGTCAGTGATAGATGGACTATCTGAGGTGGGCAGAGTGCAACTTGTGCAGAAATTTTCGTGCTCGGAAGTGTTGAATTTTCCAAATGCAGATGAAATTCTAACCACTCATAAAATTGAAATTATTCCATCATGTCTTATTTTTTGGTTTGTAGATTTTGTTTAGGCTCTACGTGACAGCAGGATAATCATTTTTTACTGTTGTATTTATGCGCATGATCGAGTTGAGTTTTCCGGTAATGGCAACTTCCGTGATGTTGGGGTATCAATCATCTTATTACCCTTGAGTATCTAGTTTTCCTTTTAGAGATGTTACTCCTTTCACATTTGTGGAGTACAAATTACTTATATTTTAGTAATTACTGAAACGGAAGAAAATATTCGATATATACCAGTCCGGCAAATTACTACATTAATATTCTTCGTCACATAAATACAAATGTGATGCACGGTTGATACCAACAATTGGCGTGAATTCTCTTTTTTACCCAATGATTCTAGGGCTCTTTGATGCCATACTCCATCAAATGCTACGTTAAGTACAGTGATTTCCACCTCAACTTGGAACTCCGAATTATTGATCCATGTTTGAAACAGGCATTGAACATCTATGAGCCAGACCGTGGAGAGTAGTTGGTTTCTGATTAGCTTCATTGCGTTTGCTTGACTTCATTGTCTGGACCAACTTCAACAATATTTACACTTTGGTACAGATTTGCTCCACAAACACCTGTATCATTAAGCTTTCATTCCTTTGCTACCACTGAATTTTATTCAGTGCTCAATATTTAACTCCATGTGAACATGATAAGCTAAGCTGATAATAAAGTTGCAATGTGCAAGAGCTCCTTAGAAGCTCACATTATTTGCAGGCCAAGCCTCGATTAATAGTAAGTGTCCAAAACAAAATTAAATTAATAACTGAGTTTGCACATGTCATTGATATGATGCACATATAAGAAATGATGCAAATACGAGAGATGTAAGTGCTTGTTAAACCACCATATTTACCAATGTTAACAACCTATTACTAATTCAAGGAAAGTACATGAATCGGTTCATTCCCATTATCTAAACAACAAAGTATAAATATTAATTGAGTCAGATATTGAAATCTATTCAGAGTGAAATATTTAAAGTGTATTCAGAGTGAAAGGCATTTCTATTCCAATTCAGTAAATACCTCCGATAAAGTGCTTTCTCTCTCTGGAATTCCAGTCATATCGGTTGGATGCCTCTGTGGAACATAATAGTAAAATTTGTGATGCCTCTTTGTAAATTTCACAAAAGAAAGAACTGATTTTGGATTATAGAGGAACAATAGAAACAAACTCACACATCAAAAACGGTTTGCGAAATCCACTTTGATCAAGTTTTGCTCTGTGACCTTATGAATCAGGTTCTCGGCATTTTGGAAAAAATAAATGTTTCCTCAGATATTGATAGTCGTCTTCAAACATGATACAACGTTACTGTTTGCATGTTTGAATGTTTCAGATCAGAGTTTGCTTGTACCTCTAAAGGTCCGATAAATATCCAGCATCAAGGATACGCATCATTGGAGACATGCCCTCTTCTCGGTACTACCATCGGGGAGAAGGAACAGGGCTTGAAGCCCAAACATCAGTGAATCAGGAACAGCTTCTCCCCTCCGCCATCAGATTTCCGAATGATCCATCAACACATAAACACTACCTCATTATTCATTTTTAGACTATTTATTTATCATTTTAATTTATAGATTGTTGCTGCTGCCGCCAGACAACAGGTTTCACTTAATATATCAGTGATAATAAATATGACTCTAATTCTGATTCAGTTGCCTGTCATTTTACAGGATCCAGTTGCACTGACCCGGCCTTCTTTATTTTGGTATTAATTTCAATTGTCGATGAGTTCTTGGCGAAGGTCAATTCACTAAAATGGAGAATACTTGCTCATCCACTACAGACTGTTGTAGAATTTCATTCTTCAACCACGGAGGGAAAATACTACATCAGTGAATAAGTATATGATAAACATATAGCTTAAGTCAGCGGAATTCTGTGTGTGTGTATGTGTGTGTGTGTGTGTTTGTTTGTGAATGAGAGAAAGCTCAGCAATACAATACGTAAATTTGAATAGGAACAGTGTCAACAAGTCTGGGCGGCATAGTGGCACTGCGCCAAGAGCCGCCTCACGGCGCTAATGCATGTGAAGTTTTCACATTCTCCTTGTGACGGCGTGGGGTTCCTCTGACTCGTCCACTTTCCTTCCACATTCTGAAGAAGTGCGGGCTGATAGGTTCATTCACCACAGTAAATGATCCTAGATCAGAGGTGAGCAGTAGAAACGACACAGAATTTATGGGAATCTGGGGAGAATAAGAATGAGATTAATGCAGGATTAGTGCAAATAGGTGGTTGATATTCGGGCGGAGCTGGCGAGTTCAAAGGCCTGTTTCTGGGCTCTATGCGGTTATGATAATACTTCATGAACGTTATCGTTATTGTTACATGAAAATGATTAGTGATACTGGGGTCCCTACTGTCTTTCACCAGGACTGGATAGTTAAATTTAAGTAAGTTTCAGTTGTCAGAATATTTATCATCATCTTGTCCCTTGGCATTATTTTATTGGAACAGCAGGAGTTATCAAATGTAACATCAACATTGGCTTTTAAGAGTCCTTTAGACAGACACATAAATATGCAGAGAATAGAGGGATAGGTAACTATTCAAGAAGAAGACATTTAACTTAGCTTCGTGTTCAGCGCAGACATGGTGGGATGAAGGACCTGTTCCTGTGTTGCATTGTTCTATGTTGGACGTTCTATCTGGAAACACAAATGGAGAAACCTGAAGCAACAATATAAACTTTATGTTCTCTGGAGATCGTCTTAAGGGTGTCCGAAAAAAGGAAACAAATCCGTTATCAAAATGGAAGTTATTGTTTAAGTGAGACGTTGTCGGGGTGCGTGGTATGCGATGGTATTTTGCCAAAAGTCAAAAAATTGACAGGATTGAAACAGCAAATGAAACAATGCGCTTTAATGCTCACTTTCTGTAGCAAAAAATAATGGTAAAGGTGATCGAATAAACAGTTTGATCCCCTTATTTCTCGCTGATAATATTGGTAATGTTGAATAAACCTTTCGGTGATGTTCTTGCGGTATATTTCCTTTCATATTAGAGAGGTAGGGAACATGCACTGTGTTGCCATACGAACGTTTTCACCATGTCATTAAAACTTAAAGAAAAATATTTATTTCCCATGCATCACCATTGTTCAGAAACAGTGAGCTAATACTAGAAATCACAAATTTATATCATGTTGGAAAATATTTTAATAGTAGTAGTGGGCCGCTGGGCAGAGTAGTGGTGCACTGGAACATACTGCATGCAACGGACATTACATGAGCATTACATCATCCAACGCTGTAAGATTCTATAATTGTATTTGTGTTTTATCCGTCAGCCACACTCATTTACCCGAATCCCCAGTATATGTCTTTTTTTTTTCAGGAGGAGGCTGCGGTGAGAGAATGAGTATGAATAGCCATTAATGGGCAGGTTCTTTCTCATTGGTGCTTTTAGCAGACTGCAATTCATGCCTCACCTCTGTCAAAATCTATTGGTTGTTTGGAAGGAAAGGGTAATTTCAGTGGGGACAAGGCATACTGAACAAATAAGCTCCCAGATCAGTCAGAGTTGGTGAACCTTTGGAGGGATAGCGTGATAATTGTGAAGACGGTTCGGGTCCCATTGCAATATCCGCCTGCCGGAATATAATGTGGTCCTTCCTGACATTGAGTCTGTTACAACTTTGGAACTGTGAGTTATTGATCATTAAAAGTGTTCGGTTGGATTTATACTCTGATAGATATCAAAACATACACTTGTTCTTTCAGAACTACTTCACTGTAGAATTAGGTGGCATGAAAGTACGTTTCATCTTTTTGTGGTAGAAAATAATGATATGTTGAGGCGATGAACTTTATGCTTCACATGCGAACTTTAAACAGAACAGGGAAAATAAAAGAATAATAATAATTTGAAATGTTAATCTGCCCCTTGGGAAGTCTAGCACATAAAGTCAGAAGAATCAGGACATTGATTTATGCGATTAATTTGTTTTACTTGGTAGTACCGTAAAAAGTAAATATTAGGGCTTTTGTTTCGTTATGTGCCCGCTCGAGTAAGCAGAATCTTCGGCAGGTTTTTATTTCCTTCACCATCTGAAACAGATTGGATTCTGCACTTCTACGGCGGGGTGCAGAGAAACTGTTGAGAATAGCTTGGACCTCATGAACACTTTTGCGTTCTCAGTTGCGTCTCCTTCCAAACAGTTTGGAATTGAATATGCGTCTCAACAGCAAGAGTGCTGTATATCATTCCATGTCTCTTATCATACCCTGTTTTTCTGAGTTAACGTTCCCTTGGTGTTAATGGACCGACCCCATGAGCAGCAGAGCACAGTCATTATTAGAATAGGCACCACTGGAGCCTGGAGTACCTGAACTACCAGCGTGGATCATAGTTAGGCTGCTGTCAACTGAACCGGTACTTCAGATTGTTGTCAGTTATAAGTATTCGCAACAGCTTAATCCACCTGGACTGTCAAAAACCGAATTAAACACGTTAAAAAACTTGTGAGTTCTAAAATTTTGGAAACTAAATTGTGCAGAATTCTCATGCAAAACATTTCTGAAATTATTATTCAGTAGAACTTTGAAATGACATGATGACGCTGAGATTTCTCCCAATATGGGGAAGGGCATAGGATTGCTTTGGTAGCAATGACATTTATACTATTTTTACTACAAAATATTTTAACTTCAAGTTTTTGTGTGGGGCATATACATTTTTTGTCAGAATGCTTTCACTTCTCCACTTCCGTTCATGCAGCATTACAGATCCGAATAAAACATCTGAACAAGTTTTTATACATTTCTCACCACAAGCTGCACACAATTTTAAACAATCAGCACAGGATGTGGACATAAATGAACATTCCATTCCTCATGCATTTTCAAAAATGAACTTTTTCTCCAGAGTGGCCTTTCATATTTATTTTCATCTCCTTGCAAAGCCTAGCTAATTTCTGAAAGTTGACAGTCGTTTTGTTAGTTTTCATCGATGCCAAATGTACGTTCCCTAGAAGCGAGACGTTGGAAAATAGTTACAAACTTCTGTGTGGATGAATCACGGTTCAGAACTTTTACTTTTTTCCAGAATAATTTCCGTTTCAAGGAAAATTTGAATCTTCTTTGTCTAAATTTATTTCGTTAACCGAATGTCTTCAAAATTGTAATCTGTTTTGCACGTTTCGTCTTGTTCTGTCGTGTATAAGTCTGCTAATATATTTGAACATGTTTTCGTGACCCTGTGAGCAATGTTAAACATCATTAAAGACACCTAGAGTTGACTTGTGTTGCATTCTCCTGATCGAGACGGCAGGCCATTTTCGCTAATGGCAACTTCAATAACAGTGCGAATTTTTCCGTATTTATATAGGTCAATGAGCAATGCTAGTTTTCCATTGGGAAAAGAGCCCAGTGTTTTCTTCAAGTATTTTATGCACTTCACAAGATAAGATAATGTGAATACATTTTATTCCTACTCTATAAGGGACTTGATATTGCAATAAAGTTCTTTAGACGACTTAAAACACAACATTGCAGAACTGTAGAACAGATAAAGAAGGATGCGACATTAATGTTCAATCAATTCCAAAAATTACATACGAATCAATATTAGGTTACAGCCGACTATTTTAAAATCAGATTGTATGATTACCATGTTGAATGTTGACCTGGTTTGTAGGAATACGATAATACAATAAATAACTTGAAAAGGCATTTTGGCGCCTCGTGTCGACCTATTCCTTCATTCCATTGAGATGTTTAACTTTGAACAATTTTTCCTGGATGAATCTGCATTTATGGATAGCCTTAATTTCTAGCAGTTTTTTCGTATTTAATTCTGTACAATGTGTCTGGAAGTCCACATCTTTTGGTGGACAATATCTGATTCTTTCAGTCCTGAAAAACCAAATTCTTCCGATGATTTTGTGTTGCTGGTATTTTCCTGAAAGGGGAACATCAATTCGGCAAACAGACTGTAATAAAGAATTTAGTATGCTTCAATTAAATCATCTTCGTTTTTTTAATTTCGTGGGCATGGGTGCAGTCTACTTCATCCAATACCAGAAATCAATCTGGTGAATTTTTGCTACGCTTTCTCTATATCAATATCACAAGATCACAAGACAAGGGAGCAGAAGCAGGCCATTCGGCCCATCGAGTCTGCTCCAAGGAAAGGGTAATAGAAATGAGAAATGGGGAATGGGGGAAGAAAAAAAACTATTCTAATTCCAATTTCCGGCCTTATCCCCATATCCTTTGATATCCTGACTATTTAGATATCTATCTGTCTCCTCCTTGAACGCCCCCACTGATCTGGCCTCCACTGCTGTACGTGGCAAGGAGTTCCACAAATTCACCACCCTCTGGCTAAAGAAATTTGTCATCATCTCTGTTTTGAAACTGTACCCTCTAATTCTAAGATTGTGCCCTCTGGTCCTGGACTCACCCACCAAGGGAAACAGCCTAGCCACATTTACTCTGTCTTTTCCTATCAATATTTTAAATGTCGCTATGAGGTCCCCTCTCATTCTTCTGTACTCCAGTGAGTACAGTCCAAGAGCCGAAAAACGCTCCTCATACGTAAGCCCTTTCATTCCTGGAATCATCCTCGTAAATCTCCTCTGAACGATCTCCAACGTCAGTACATCCTTCCTAAGATGTGGGGCCCAAAACTGCGCACAATATTCCAAATGAGGCCTCACTATTGCCCCGTAGAGCCTCACCAACACTTCCTTACTTTTATACACTATACCTCTCGAAATGAATGCCAACATAGCATTCGCTTTCTTTACCACCGATCCGACCTGGTGGTTAACCTTTAAGGTATCCTGCACGAGTACCCCCAAGTCCCTTTGTACTTCCGTGCTTTGGATTTTCTCTCCTCCTATCTCCGTACAATTTTCCTGACATGATATTATCAGGCCTCTAAATAAGCGTAGCAAATGCTCACAACTCACCTTGTTAGAAAGACTAATATATAGCTTGTCCTTCCTTAAATGTTTCTGGATCTGCAGGTTAACTTCCAGAGATTCAACGCCAATGTGTTTGAAACTCACATCGTTAAATATAATTCACATATTCATTTTTATTATCATTTAGTCATCATTTAAACATTTTCCCGAGGCCTTTCCCAATAATTTAGTTCTGAATATCCAACAGATGCGAAGTTATTGTTGCTTCTGAAGTAGCCCCTGAGATTTGACAGGATTAAAGAACAGTGCAGATAAATTACCTTAAGTCATTAACCCTGGATGCAGATAATTGGATTAGGCAAAATGCCACTAATTATGGAGATGAATATTATTCGATGCACAGAAACGTTCTTGTTGTAACAGAAGCGTTACTAATGATACATCAGCCTAGAGTTAACTGTACTTTGTATCAGCTTCAGTCTTAAAAAGAAATAAATATGATTTGTAAGTGGTGAGTCTCTTTCTTACCAATTCTAAACAGTGAATTACGTACTCGCGGTCGAAAAATCCTTATTGATTATTCCTTTTCTTTTTCACAATGTCACGCAGTTTTCATAAATTGTCGCTGTTTTGCGCGACATTTTGTGATGCACAGCATTTTTACAGTTTATTTTGACAAATAGCAGTGTTCAATTTCTCGTTACTTCCATTCCATTTTCAATTATATGTGTCAGTCTTGACCCAGAAAAAATCCGTGTTTGTTGAAAGTCTGAGGTCCAGCAGATATTTTCCGTGTCCTAATGAATTTTTTTTGTCGGAATTAATTCTATGCAACTGAAGCTCATCAAGATGATTTGCTTTCAGTCTAATCTTGATATGTTTCCCGTATACTTTTAATTTAATGTCACACATCTTGTAAAGACTTAGCTCGAATTGTTACTCAGTGCAGAAAGGAGAAATGGTTGTACAAGACTGGGAGTGTTTTGTTTGCTTCAACAGGTTTTCTGACGTTTCTGTAACATGCCCCAAATTATTTCCCAAATATTGGACAGTAACAGCAGAAATAAATGTATCTTTGTCCTTCAATGGTTTGATGACCACTCGGTGTTTTCATCCACTGTGGTGTAATCAGGCAAAACTTTCTGGTGTGCAATTGCTTGGCAGAAAATACAACTCCATTAAGTTAGGCTAATACTGTGAGCACTGCCTTGGGTGTTTCAAATATAATTTAGCAAGATTATATATTTTAAAATATTAAGTTGGTTTGTAAATCTATTGAAAACATAAATTGCAAAAGATTTCCAAATATATCAGAAAACAACTTAACATTGCAAACTTTTGTATATTTTTGACGACTATGAGAACTGTCCTAAGACAAATTCGTACTCTGTATTCAGTCGGTTTTCTTATTCTGTCTGTCAATCTGAAATTCTGTTGTATTGTGTCATGTAAAACGGTATTTAGTACATCACGGGCTCAAAACATATAGTTTTCTCTGATTTAGTATTTTGATTAACTTTGTTTGGTTATGTCAAAAGAGCGGGGTAAAGCAAATCTGATGTTGGAATTAAACAGCAGTAGAATACCCGAGTCCAAGTGCATGGCAGTTGAAATTTGAGCCAGTGGGAACCGTATGCAGTTCAGGGTCAGTGAAACCATTTGAAATGTGTGAGCGGGAGTGCATGGAAGGGATATCAACAAAACAGCTTAGAATAAGTTCGCTTTCAATAGGATCTCGGTTACAGAATCTCTTGACCAGTTGACCTTCTCTCCACTTATCGATCGATCGTCTGTAACCAGAAGATTCCTTGTGCAGATGCACTATTTCATTGCCCAATGCTAAGAGTGGGGAAGGGCTTGGGGAAAGCTGCACGAATCAGCAGAGTAGGATAAGATTGTATTAATATAAAGTACACAGGTAAATAAAAAATAATAATCAGAATTAATAAAGAGGCAAATATTCTTGATGAAGCGACGGTCATTGTCGTCTCTTTGACAAATGTGCCTCGCCGGTCCAGCAAAATGCCTTCTCGATAATTGGATCTGGAGTCTTCTTTAACACATCATTTTTGATGGGAGGAAGGACAACATATATTCTCTAGAAATAAATGGGGTCTGGGCATAGCTTTCAGAAGGTGAGATTTGCCCAGTTATTACGCTCTGCAAAAAAAAAATCATTACACTGAAGATACGCTGTAAATATTGCTGCCGAGACAGTACTTGTGGTTTCATGAAGAAAACGGATGCGACATTCGAAACACCGGTATCACTCCACTGCATTGGGTTGGGTGTTGAGTTTCTCTCAGTTTACTGTAATTGTGAAATTTCCATTCCACGATCTAATTCATTTAACCAACCCTGATCAGTATCACACTCCCGACTCCCACACGCACAGTGCGACCATTTCCCCCTGCCCGAAGCAAATTGTAATTCTTGCTTTCTCATTTCAGACCGTGGGAGCGAATGCCAGGCAAGTCCAGAAGGTAATGTCGCGTTGGTTTTACTGTACCAAGTTCTGGGGAGTGTTGCTGAATGTTTCTTTAAGTCTTTTCTTTCAAGCTGACGGCCACTTGCTGCATCCAAGCAGAGCAACGTTCACTGTGGTCGCTAGAGGGCAGAAAGGAAGACCCGGTTCCTTGACACTGTTTTTTAGACGCAAAGAACACTCACTCTTCATCTCATCATTTACTGATGAGATGGAGATCGCGTGACGACCCAGCCCAGCCCTTTCTCCATTGATTCGACGGCAGGTATGAGGTTATCGCCGTTCAGAGGCATTTCTCTCACAATGCAACTGATGGGTACTGACTATTCAGTGGGCAACTGAATCTTTCTGCTGCATCTGTCTCATGCTGACGGGAGAACAGAAATGTTCGAGTTCCCTAGCCATCATTGTACAAGCCAATGTGGTGCAAGTAATCTCCTGGGGAATTACAGCCAGACGGACATATGCACAAATTATATCACATAATTGTTGAATTTAATGTTTCACTTGACGTATGCTGATTCACTGATAGCTCCATTGGTAGTTTAGTTAATGGCACAGGTAATGCAAACGGGTATGAAACAATTAACCCCAACGAAATCACAACCTCCGAATGCCTCGAATCGGGATCTAGACATTACTCACGGATAGCCGAAAAAGAACAGGAGGCAATTCGTCATGGAGGAGACCAGTTTAGTGATGAGCAATTATGGACTCAAAACTGGCTGTGGATTGTAGAAGCAAATTTCTCAGACTCAGAATGTGGGTGGTCCAGTTATTACTGAAAGGAGAAGAACGCTCTTCACTCACAGCATGGTGAATCTTACGAATTGGGACGGTATCCCGAGCATGGTAGTGGAGGGTCCGTTACTGTGTTCATTGAAGCTGGAAGTAGATAGATTTCTGAATAGTAAACGAATGAAAGAATTTGGGAACAGGACTGGAAAAGGGACCTAAGGATGAATCACAATCATGATGTGTAGAAACAGTCAGAAAGGTCAGCTAAATTACTCCTATCGTACGCTTTATATTATATTGTGTTTTTGAAAACACATGCTCTCTCTTGACTTTTGAAAGAAGCAACCCATTGCCTTTAGATTGCATTGCATTGCAACATTTTGATATATATTCAGCTGTTATTCTACAGAGACCGTGCAGTTGAGATTGGCAGATGGCGGCAGTTTGTGTGCCGGAAGAGTGGAGATTCTCTACAAAGGAAAATGGGGGACCATCCAGCATGATGAGTGGGACTTGGTGGACGCTGCTGTTGTGTGTCGAGAACTGAGATGCGGGGCCGCTTTGGAAGCACCGGGCAAAGCTCACTTTGGGGAAGGGTCGGGACCCATTGTCACGTTCGATGTGCAGTGTCGCGGTAGCGAGGCTGCTCTGCGGCACTGCGAATCATATACATGGGGACTGTATTCCGGGACACACTCCGAAGATGCCGGCGTGATCTGTGCAGGTAACTCTCAGACTTCCGTCTCATCCCTCACTTCAGATTTGTTGGCTTCTGGGAAAGACTGGAATTAAAATCATTCAGACAGCCCCTCGTGAAAATATGTTGAACATAGTTGTGTTGTGTAAGCGTGTTATTACTGTTATACGTGTGATCAGAATTTGTGCTGATGTTCCATCGCACTTGCAGATGACAACCTTATTCTGTTGGGCAGAATGGCCTTTCTCTGTGTTGTATGATTCTACCCTACGTTCTCCTTCACTCATCAGTGGGAATGGGATGGAAATTTGTGAATTCATGGATTGGTCATTCTCATAGAGATTGGCCGTTCATAACTTACAAATCTCATTGGAGATTTTCTGACTCTGGATTTTGAATATCTGCGATTATCTTTGACCAATATGTTTTAATACATTACAGTATCTTTAAATATTGAGGAGATATTCTAAAGGACTTTAACACCCCTCCCCCCCCCATTGTTCATAATGGAAGCAAAATTCTCCCTCTGTATTTGCCCCCTGTCAAAGCTTGCCAAGTGTGTGATCTCAGAATTGCATTGACTGACAGTTATTCGAAACTGATGATTTTCTCTCTGGTTTCCCATCGTAGAGAGGTTCAATATTGCCCTTCCCTGATTCTCCAAGATTATTGTCTGCATTTCCTGAACGTGAAAGGAGATCCCACACCATAGTCTGGTCTCGGAATTTTTCTTTCATTATAAGAGGGGTGTTATGCAACAAAAAAAAAAGCAGTTGGGGAAATTCAGAGGTTCTAGCAATGTCTGTGCAGGGGACTGCCGAAATTTGTCGAGTCCCTTCATCTGTATTGCCTGAGCAATGCAGAAGTAGCAAATATAAAGGCCTTAGCGGGAGGGTAGGACAACAGCTGCGAAGCGATGGATTCATCCACTGAGATGTGGTTATTTAGTCGATAAGTTGGGGAAGTGAAGGATGGAGAGAGGAAGTTAGGGAGATAAGAGGTGGAGGCAATAAAGACTGCCGATTATGGAAACTGATAAGAAAGGAAGGTGAAGAGTAACCAAATCAGAGAGGTTTGGTGAGCACATGGACAGAGGGGACCCACTGGTAGGGTTTTGATTATAAGGAGCATATGGAGTAGGTGTGTGAGGGGAAGGGAATTGGGCGATAGGGGCCAGTCGTTGAAAGGAAGGCTTATGTAGGCTGACCTGGAATTAGACAAGAAGGAGCGATATTGGGACATATGTTTCGGGGGGGGGGGGGGATGGGGGTGTGGGTGTTGGGGGGTGGTGGTTGGGGTGAGTCGGCTGGTCTGTTTCTTGAATCTGGAGAACTCAAATTCATGCCGTTACGTTGTAAACTGCCCATACCGAACGTGAGCTAAGATTCTTTTGAGATTTGTTCATTGTCATCCTCCCGGGATGAAATGTGCATATCGTTTCACTGCAAATAAATTAACTGTGACAGTCCGTGGATCGAAGAAAGAGATCTCTCAGACTCAGAATATGGGGTAGTCTTTTTAGGACTGAAATGAGGAAAAATCTCTTCACTCACAGCATGGTTAATCTTATGGAATCGGAATCATCTCCCAAGAGAGCAGGGACAGTGGGGACACTTTTACTGTAGTCATTTCAATTGGAAGTCCATAACTTTCTGAATATTAAACGAATCAAAGGATTTGGGAACAGGGCTGGAAAAGGGAGCTGAGGATGAACCACAATCATGGTCTTCATATCGAGAAACGGTCTGAAAGGTCAGCTAAGTTACTGCTGTCCTACTCTTCACATTATTTGTGTTTTTTTTAAATGTTCACTCTTGACATTTGAATGAAGGACGCCATTACCTTCATCTGCAGCTGGCTTCAAGCATTGCAACATTTTGACATATACTCATCTGCTATTTTACAGAAACCGTGCAGTTAAGGTTGGCAGATGGCGGTAGTATGTGTGCCGGTAGAGTGGAGATTCTCTACAGAGGAAAGTGGGGGACCATCCAGCATGATAAGTGGGACCTGGTGGACGCCGCTGTAGTGTGTCGGGAACTGAGTTGCGGGGCCGCTTTGGAAGCACCGGGCAAAGCTCACTTTGGGGAAGGGTCGGGACCCATTGTCACGTTCGATGTTCAATGCCGCGGTAGCGAGGCTACTCTCCAGCACTGCGAATCACATACATGGGGACTGTATGCCGGGACACACTCCGAAGATGCCGGTGTGATCTGTGCAGGTAAATCTCATATTTTCGTCTCATCCCTCGCTCCAGATTTGTTAGCTTCTCGTTAAGGCTGGACTTAAAATAATCCGAACAGCCCCTCCTGAAAATATGTGGAAAAGTGTTGTGTTGTGTAAGCGTGTTATTACTGTTATATGTTGATCAGAGTTTGTGCAGAAGTCCCATCACACTTGCAGCTGTCAAACTCCGAATCAAATGCAGGAAATGATTGATGCACGGAGCACTTATACGGAACAGGTCTGGCCGCATCTGCGGAGTGAGAATCAAAGTTAGCGTTTAACGGTAGTCATAACAGCTTCCTGGGGGGGGTGGGGGGGTGGGGGGGGGGGTGGGGGGGAGAGCAGGCCTTACGAACTTGGTTGACCTTTTGGTGAAGTGAACAAGAAGGTACATGAGGTCATGGCTGTACAAATAGTCTGCTTGGCCTTCAGTGAGGCCTTTCATAATGTTCCATATGCAAACTCTCTGGAAGTTCGATCGTATGAAATCCAGGAAGAACTGGTGAATTGGATACACAATTGACTTGACGGTAGGAAACAGATGATGATGGTGGAAGGGTGTTCCTTGGGCTGTAGGGCCCTGACTAGTGGTGTGCCTGAGGAGCCGGTGTCTGGCCCGTTGTGTTTTGTCATCTGTATCAATGATGTGGCTGAGACTATACAAGGCACAGGGCATCGTAAGTAAGTTTGCAGATGGAACTGTAATAGCTGGTATCATTGACAGTGAAGAAGGTTATCAGAAACTACACGGGTATCTTGATCAGCGGAGTTGGTTGGCAAAGAATGGCAAATGCAGTTTCATTCAAATCATTGCAAGGTGTTACATTTTGAAAGTCAAATCAAGGTGAAATTTTCACAGTAAGTGGTAAGGCACTAGGGATTGTTGTAGGAGAGAGGGATCTTGGAGTTCAAATGCATGATTCCGTTAAATTTGAGTTGCAGGTACACTGGGTGGTGAAGTCGGCTTTTCACACATTGGTCTTCATCTATCAGGCCATTGATTATAGAAGTCGAGAGATTATATAGAGCTGGTATACGATGTTTGGACGATTGTGTTCAATTTAGTTCACTCTGGAACAGAACATATATTATTGACCTGGAAGTCTGCATAAAAGATTTACAAGTTTGTTGCTGGGACTGGAGAGACTGAGTTATAGGGAGAGGTGGGACAGGGTAGAACATTTTCTCTTGGAGCGTATGAGCCTGAGGGGTATTCTTATCCAGGTGTATACAGTTATGAGGGAAAAGACAGGATGACTGCTTTCATTTTGTTCCCATGCTCGAGGACTCAATAATAGAGGGCATTAGATTAAGGTCAGCAGATAAAGAATAACTATGAAGTTGAGGGGCAACATTTTTGCACAGAACTTCTTGAATATATGGAATGAGCTGGAAGATGCTATTTTTGAGGTAGATGAAATATTAAAGACAGTTGGACTGATGCACAGATAGGAAATTTTTTGAAGGATATTGACGAAACACGGACAAATTGGACAAGCTTCGATGGGTACCTTGGGTCGGCATGGACCTGCTGGGCCGAATGGCCTATTTCTGTGCTGTATTACTCTATCCTATATGCACCTTGAACTCGTCAGTGGGACTGGGGTGGACACTTGTGAGTTCATGGATTGGTCATTCCAATAGAGATTTGCCGTTCATAATCTACAAATCTCATTGGAGATTTTCTGGCTCTGGAATTTTGAATATCTGCAATTATCTTTGATCAATATGTTTCAATGCATTTCGGTGAGGTTACATATTGAGGAGATATTATGAAGGTCTTTTAAAGCAAACTCTCCATTGTTCCTATATGAGCCAACATTCTCCTTCTGTATTTGTCTTCTGTCCAAGCTTGCCAAGAGTGTGGTCTCAGAATTGCATTGACTGATAGTTATTAGCAGCTGGTGATTTGCTCTCTGATTTACCATCGCAGAGAGCTTCAATATTGTCCTTTCCTGATTCTCCGAAATTATTGCGGTATGTCATGAGCGTGAAAGGCGATCCCAGACCATGATCCGGTCGCAGAATTTTCCTTTCATTATAACAGGGGTGTTAAGAAACAAACAAACAAAAAATAAGCAGCTGGGGAAATTCAGAGGATTTAACAATGTCTGTGCAGGGGACTGTCGAAATTTTGTCAAGACCCTTCATCTGAATTGCTTGAGCAATGCGGAAGTATCAACTATAAAGAATTTAGGGGGAGGAGTAGGGCAACAACTGGCAAGCGATGGGTTGGTCCACTAAGGAGTTGTTAATTGGCAGTTGATGAGTTGGAGAACTGGAGGATGGAAAGAGTAAGTCAGAGAGGTGAGAGGTGGGGGCAACAAAGGCAGCAGAGTATGGAATCTGATGAGAAAGGAAGGTGAAGAAGAACCAAATAAGGGAGGTATAGTGAGCACATGATAACAGGGGACACACTGGCAGGGGTGTGTTTGTGATGAGGAAATGAAGTAGGTGGCTGAGGGGAAAGAAATTGGGTGATAGAGGCCAGTCGTTGAAAGGAAGGCGTACGTGGGCTGACCTGGAATTAGACAAGAAGGATCGAGATTGGGACATGGGTTGGTGTTGGGGGGGGGGCGGGGGGGTGGGGGTGGAATTGTCTGTCACTTGAATATGGTGAATTCAATGTTCATGCCGTTGCGTTGTAGACTACCCATATGGATCATGAGCTGCCGTTCTTCTGAGATTTGTTCACCGTCATCCCCGCGGGATGCAACGTGCAAATCTTTTGACTGAAAATAAATTGACTGTGAACAGTTTGTGGATGGAAAAAACATATCTCTCACGCTCAGAATAAGGGGTAGTACTTTTCGGACACAAATGAGGAAACGTCTCTTCATTCACAACATGGTTAGTCTTATGAAACAGGAATCATCTTCCGTGAGAGCAGGTGCAATGGATACTCAGTTGCTATGTTCATTTCAATTGGAAGTCGATAACTTTCAGGATATCAAGCGAATCAAAGGATTTGGGAACAGGGCTGGAGAAAGGAGCTAATAACGAACCAGAATCATTGTCTTGATATGTAGAAACAGTCTGAAAGGATCCGCTAAATTACTCCAATCTTATGCTTGACATTAATTTGTGTTTCTTAAAACACATACTCTCTCTTGACTTTTGAAGGAAGGACACCATTGCCTTCACCTGCTGATGGATTCAAACATTGCAACATTTTGACAGATAGTCAGCTGTTATTCCACAGAAACCGTGTAATTGGGATTGTCAAATGTAGGTAGTTTGTGTGCCGGGCGTGTGGAGATTCTCTGTTACGGAAAGTGGGGGACCATCCATCATGATGAGTAGGACCTGGTGGACACATCTGTGGTGTGTCGGGAACTGAGGTGCGTGGCCGCTTTGGAAGCACCGGGCAAAGCTTACTTTGGGGAAGGGTCGGGGCCTATTGTCACGTTCGATGTTCAATGCCGTGGTAGCGAGGCTGCTCTGCGGCACTGCGAATCATATACATGGGGACTGTATGCCAGGACACACTCCGAAGATGCCGGCGTGATCTGTGCAGGTAAATCTCAGATTTAAGTCTCATCCGTCACTCCAGATTTGTTGGCTCCTGGGAAAGGCTGGAATTAAAATAATGCGGACAACCCGTCATAAAATTATGTGGAAAATAATTGCATTGTGTAAGCGTGTTATTACTGTTATACTGCATGTGTAATCAGAATTTGTGTCGACATCCTTTCACCCTTATTGTTCTTAACCTCGTCATCAAGTGCTGGAAATGACTGAAGCTCGGCACACTTTTACAGAACGATTTTGGCATGATATTTGAGGAGGGTTGTAAAGTTAGCGTTTCAGTTGGTAACCTTTCATCTTCACTTGGTGATAATGTGCTGCTGAAAGGTTATAGATCTGTACAGGAAAGGCTGTTTCTGCCTCTGCAGATGCAGTCCGAACTGTTGATTACTTCCAGTATTTTCTATTTTCGTGCCATATCACGTATGATCATACCATGATCGTCCATATCACTTCTTTTCCCAATACATTGCAGAGGGAAGGGACTTAACTGAAATTTGACCCAGGCACACAACAAGTGAGCTGAACAGCAGGAATTAACATAATCACAATCCAGTTCTCCGTATGCAACGCAGCACCGTCTTTGGAGCTAGGGAAATGTAATGGGGATGACTTGGGGATAGTCCGCATTGCAGTCGAGGAGGTGCAGGACATCTTAAAATGTGTGAATACGGACAAGACAGACCTCCGGGTATGATTAAGTGTATCTAAGAAAAATGTGGGACGCTGCAGATGAAATTGTTGGAGCCCTGGTTGAGATATTTGCATCACCGTTAGCCACGGGTAAGATGCCGGTGGAGTGGAGTCTAGCGAATACTGTGCCTTTATTTAAGAAGTGCTGCAAAGAAAAACCTGGGAAGTATGGACAAGTAAGGGAATCGACTCTGGTAGATAGGGTACTCGGGAGAATTCTGAGGGATAAGATAAACATGCATCAAAAACAAGGGATGATTAGGGATAGTCAGAACAGCCTTGCGTGTGGGAGAGCATGCCCCACGAACTTAACTGAGTTTTTGGAAGAAGTGAAAAAGAAGATCAACCAGAGTAGGGTATCAGACGTTGTCTATATGAACTTAAGGCGAGAACGGGCAGGTAAGGAGCGTGAAAGGGGGTTGCAGACGATCGTCTTTCGAGGAGGGCAGTGGAGACACAGTTTCTGTGTTCATTTCGAATGGAAATCCATGACTTTCTAGATATTTGGCGAATCACATGATTTGGAAACGGATCTGGAAAACGGGGTTGAGGCCGAACAGTTGCCATGGTTTTGATGTGTAGGATCAGTCTGAAAGGGTCAGCTAAATTCGTGCCAGCCTCATCCTTGCATTATTTTATATTTTTCGGAAGAGTGTCTCTTTCTTAACTTTTGAATGAAGGACAGCATTGCGTTCATTGCCATTCGGCCTCAAGCATTACAGCATATAACTATGAGTGCGAAAGAACGTTAACACAAATGCTGATCACACAAATAACATAAATAACGCCCCTTTTCACAATGCAATCAGTTTCGAAATAGTTTCACGTCAGGCTGTCCAGACAACTTCCCAGAGGCCAACAAACTTGCCGGGATAGACGAAACGAAATTCTGAGACCTACCTGCACATATCTTTTAACTGATATTTTGTGTTCATATTTTACAGAAGCCGTGCAGTTAAGGCTTGCAGATGGCGGTAGTTTGTGTGCCGGGAGAGTGGAGATTCTCTACAAAGGAAAGTGGGGGACAATCCAGCATGATGAATGGGACATGGCGGACGCTGCCGTAGTTTGTCGGGAGCTTAGCTGCCCGCCCGCATTGGCAGCACCAGGCAAAGCTCACTTTGGGGAAGGGTCTGGACCCATTGTCACCTTCGATGTTCAATGCCGCGGGAGTGAGGCTGCTCTGCGGGACTGTGAATCACAAACATGGGGACACTATTCTGGGACACACTCCGAAGATGCCAGCGTGATCTGTGCAGGTAGGTCTCAGACTTTCGTCTCGTCCATCCTTCCAGGTTTGTTGGCCTCTGGGAGGTAATCCGGACAGCCCGGTGTGAAACTATTTTGATAAATATTGCATTGTGTAAGGGCATTATGAGCGCTATTAGTCTGATCAGAATTAACATACTTTCGCACTGATAGTTATTAATGTCGTTATCAAGTACAGGAAATTATTGATGCTCGGCACACTTACACAGAGGAAGTTCCGCAGAAACTGTGGGTAGGGATACAAAGTTAGCGTGTCAGGTCGATAACCTTTCATCTTCGCATGATAAAGGTGTACTAATAAAAGGTTATCGATCTGAGCATGAAGCCTATTTCTGCCACCGCAGTAAACTGTTGATTACTTCCAGTGTTTTCTTTTTCTTTCTATGTCAATAACGTCCATAGCACTTTGTCTTTGGATACACTGCAGTCGGAAAGAAATACATTGGAATTTGACCCAAAACCCCAACAATACTCTGAACGGCAGGGAATGACATAAACACAATCCAACTTTCCGTATGCACCGCGGCAACGTCTTTCCGAAGTGCAGCTTGAACTCGTCAGAGGGTATGGGTTGGCTCTTTGTGAGTTCACGGATAGGCCCACTCTCGGAGAGAATTGCAGTTCAAAACCTGGTTATCATCAAACACGAGATTAATAAAATATATCGAACATGCATTTTAATAAATGCACATAGGGATTCAGCATCAATCGTCCAACAACAATTGTCTTTCATAACTTCTGTTGAAAACATTCTTTGAATAGGTGCGCTTCTTCAAAGATTTCTGTTCATATGTTCTCTCGGCATTCCCCGCAATTCAATGTGTACCTAATTTGACTGACAATAAACGGACTGCAGGCAAGCAAGTACTTGCAGAAACATATTTCTCAGAACCAGAATACCGGGTGGTCCCTTAAGGATTGAAATAAGGAGAAATCCTTTCACTCACAGCATGTTGAATCTTCTGAATTAGGAATCGTCTCCCGAGGAGGGCAGTGGAGCAGTTATAGTGTTCATTCAAACTGGAAGTCAATAGATTTCTGCACAGTAAACGAATCAAATGAATTGGGGACAGAGCTGGACAGCGGAGCTAAGGTCGAACAACAATCCAGATACGAAGGAACAGGCTGGAAGTGTCACCTAAGTTACTTATATCCTTACCCTTACATTGTTTTGTGTTTATCGCAACGTATGCTTTTTCTTGACTTCTGAAGGAATTAAGTCTTTGCGTTCATTTGCAGCCTGCCTAAAGCATTGCCGTGTTTTGACATAAATTCTTCTGTTGTTTGGTAGATTTCGTTCAGCTGAGACTTGCAGATGGCTACAGTTTCTGTGCCGGGAGAGTGGAGATTTTCTACAAAGGAAAGTGGGGGACCATTCAGCATGATGAGTGGGGCCTGGCAGACGCTGCTGTAGCATGTCGGGAGCTTAGCTGCGGGGCAGCATTGGCAGCACCAGGAAAAGCTTACTTTGGGGAAGGGTCGGGATCCACTGTCACGTTCGATGTCCAATGCCACGGTAGTGAGCCGGTTCTGCGCGACTGTAAATCACATCCATGGGGACTCTATTCCGGGACGCATTCCGATGATGCCAGCGTGATTTGTGCCGGTGAGTGTCAGCCTTTCGGCTCGTTCATCCTTCCTGGTCTATTGGCTTCAGGGAAGGGCAGGAATTAAAATAATGCTGACAGCCCGCTGTGAAAGTATTTGGAAAATAATTGCATTCTGTACGGATGTTATTACTACCATATGTGTGATCAGAATTCGTGTTAACGTACTTTCGCCGTTATAGATATTCACTTTGGCATCTCGTGCAAGAATTGATTGATGCTTGGCACATTTACACGGAGCACATTGGAGAGCATCTGTGGGGATGGATTCAATGTCAGCGTTTCAGATCGGTAACCTTTCATCATCACCTGATAACGAAGTACTGATAAAAAAAGTCATGGAACTGAACCAAGAAGGCCGTTAAATTCTTCCAGAGATGCAGTCCGAAATGCTGATTACTTCCAGTGTATTCTGTTTTAGTACCATAATTCCAGCGACCGCAACAGTTTCCCTTGGATGCACTGAAGACGGAAATAAGTTAATTGGAACTTGAACCAGGGCCCAGGAAGTGTGCTGAACAGCAGGAAAAATCATAAATACAATCCAACTTATCGTACGCAGCACGGCAGCGTTTATCCTATGTGCAGCTTGAACTCATCAAAGACACGGGTTGGTCACTTGTGAGTTCATGGAGTGATCCACTGTCAGCGAGAATTGCAATTTCTAACTTAACTATCATAAAACAACAGGAGATTTCTCGAGATATACGGAACGTATAATTTAAGAACTCCCCATAGGGATTTAGCATCAATTGTTCATCCACAGTTGTCCCTCAGAACTTATGTTAACCAAAATCTTTGAGCAATTTTAATATGCGCTCCGGCGTTCATAAAATAAAGACCGTGTTGAAGGCAATTTGAGAATTTACCTCCAGCAACCAAAAAGGAACGTTGCGATATTTCTGAAAATAAAAGTTCTCTACGAGGAACAGTGAGCGCGAATTAGAATGATGGTGCCCAGAAAATTGTACAATATAATCACACCGAATCCTCCTTTACCAGAGTCAATGTTTCGGGAGGAAGACAATATCATTGCGCCAACCAGCCATATATCGGGGATTTCATGAGGAACTAAAAACTACGGTTTTTCTCTGGCTTTGCACTGAGGAATCATCCCTATCTTCTTTCGCCAGATCACAGTTGTCGAATTCAGATACTTTATACATCTGATTGGGGATGTTAGGCCTCTGGAATTTAGAAAATTTGCGATATTCTTTGATTAACTTGTTTTAATATATTTCAGTGACTTTAATGTTGGGGAGATATTTTGAAGATCTTGTAAAACTCCGAATTCTTCCGAAAGGAGACAAAATCCTCCCTCTATATTTTTCTTGTGTCAAAGCGTGCAAAGGGTGTGGTCGTAAAATTGCATTGCCCAAGGTTTGTTGGCCGCTGATGATTTACTCTTTGATTCCCCGTCGCAGAAACCTCGAGCTTGGCCCTCTGTGCCTGTCACAGATTAGTGCGGGCATGTGAGGAGTCTGCAAGGCTAATCCAGACAATAATCTGATCCCAGAATTTTCCTTCCATCAAAACAGAGACATCTTGAAAATCAAAATATTTTTAAAAAATGAGCTGGTGAAGGAACTCAGCGGTTCAAGTTGTATCTGTGGAGAGAAGTGTACAGTTGACAATTCGGTTCGAGGCCCTTCACTTGGACTGAAAGTGTAGAGGCGCGCAAGCCAGAGTAATGAATTGAAGGCGAATATTGAGGGGGGGGGTGAGGATTGAGATAGCAAGAGAGGCTGGATGTGAGCGGTGGAAGCAAAAAGGGCTTCATATTCTGGAATCTGATAATACAGGAAGGTGAAAAGGAGCTAGATTAGGGAGTTATTGTGAGCAGATGGAGTAGGCACCCATTGGGAAGTGTGTGTGCAAAATAAGCAGATGGAGTTGGTGGATGAGAGGTCAGAAACTGGATGGTCGGGAGCTGTGGGTGGAACGGAGTCTGTGTTTGGGAATACCTGCGTGGACAAGAAGAGGAGAGAGGGAGGGGCATATGGGGAATATGTTACCTGAAATTGAAGATTTAATGTTCGTGGCGTGGCGTTGTAGACTCCATGGACGGAACATGAGGTGTGGTTCTTCTATGACTTCCGTTCACATGTTGACCCGTCATTTCCAGGGATGCAACGTGTATCTCTTTGACTGAAAATATACTGACTAGTCAGGGTACTTGTGAGTTTTAACAATTCTCAATATACAGTATGTTAAAGTAATACACTTTTATGAACGGCATTTCAACACACTTACTGATTGTTTTGTGTATTTTACAGGAACCGTAAAGCCTAGACTAGTGAACGGGAGTAGTCGCTGTGAGGGGAGGCTGGAGATCTACGGATCGGGTAATTGGTGGACAGTGTGTGGTGATGAATCCTGGACCTTAACGTTGGCCGACTCTGTCTGCAAGGAACTGCGTTGTGGCTCTGCAATATCAGGATCGTTTAAAGCTCACTTTGGGAAAGGTTCAGGGCCAGTTGTTGGCCCGAAGCAGTGTGGACACGAGCAGGACGTTGAAGTTATCTGTTCAGGTACGTTATCCGAGAATTATAATAACAAATGACGTATCAACGAAATATATGCAAAGCTAACTGCCACACACTGTGTGGAATCGCTCGAAACTTAATGGTTGTTCGGGGGAAGTACTACTGTTCATCTGTTGAGGTACAGTGGCGTACCTGGCTTTTAGTCAGGCGTTTGATAAGGTTTCCTCATGGTAGACTCATTCAGAAAGTCAGCAGGCATGGGATCCAGGGAAACCTGGCTGTGTGGATTCAGAATTGTATCGCCCATAGAAAACAGAGTGTGGTTACAGATGGAGCGTATTCTGCCTCGACGTCGGTGCCCAGTGGTGTTCCGCAGGGATCTGTTCTGGGACTCCTGCTCATTGTGATTTTTATAAATGACTTGGATGAGGATGTCGAAGGGTGGGTTACTAAGTTTTCTGATGACACGAAGGGTTTAAATAGTAGATTTTCAATTGAAGATGTTAATAATAAACTATGTTGTAATTGGAGTTCCGTTCTCTTTTTAAAAAGCTCCAGATTCAGAGTATCAGGATAATTTTTTATCGATTTCTTTAATCTTGTCAACCAATATACTTATTTCATTATTAGTTTGTTTTTTCAAACCAGCGGAATATGAAATAATTTGACCACGGATATATGATTTAAAAATATCCCATATTATCCCACTGGGAATTTTTTCAGTAAAATTAGTTAAAAAGAAAAATGAAATCTGTTCTTTGATAAATTGGACGAAATCTGAGTCCTGTAATAGAGAAGGATTAAATCGCCATTGTCTGACATCAAAAGATACATCTGGTAATTTAATTGATACAGTCAATGGTGCATGATCAGAAATGGCAATTGCATCATATTTACAGTTCATAGTAAGTGGGGCTAATCTAGCATCAATAAAAAAAAATCAATCCTCGAGTAGTTATGGTAAACATGAGAAAATAATGAAAATTCTTTATCATATGGGTGTAGAAATCGCCAAACATCTAAAATTCCAGATTCAACTAAAAGGGAATTAATAAAGACAGCGGATTTGTTTGAAGTGCAGGATTTGACACAGATCTATCCATGGAGGGTTTAGACAACAGTTAAAATCTCCACCCATAATCAGAGTGTATTCATTTAAATTAGGAAAAAATGCAAATAGATGTTTAAAAAATTCAGGGTGACGACACGAAAGTTGGTGGTGTTGTGGAAAGTGTAGAGGTTACTTTATATTAAAATAGGAGATTGATAGGATGCAAATTTGAAGGCAGAATCCATGGTTAATAGTAGGACCCTTAGCAGTGTGGAGGAACAGAAGGACTTAGGGTCCACGTCCATAGATCCCTCAAGGTTGATGTGCTGGTGGATAGGGTTTTTGAGAAGGTGTATGGTATGCTGTCCTTCAGTAGCCAGGACACTAAGTTCAAGAGCTGCCAGTTAATGATGCAGCTCTGTTGAACTCCGGTTAGACCGCACTTGGAGTATTGTGTTCAGTTCTAGTCTAGGAATGATGTGGAAACTCGAGAGAGGATGCAGACGAGATTAAACAGGATGCTGCCTGGATTGGAGAACATATCTTTTGAGGACAGGGTGAGTGAGCTGGGGCTTTTCTCTTTGGAGCGAGGGAGGAGGAAAAGTGATTTGATAGAGGTGTACAAGATGATGAGAGACATAGATCAAGTGGATGGTCAGAGACTTTCTCGCAGGGCGAAAATGGTTAACATGAGGGGGGATAATTTTGCAGTGTAGGAGGTATGTCAGTGGTATGCTTTTTACACAGAGAGTGGTGGGTGCATGTAACGCACTGCTGGCAGAGGTGGGAGAGGCAGAAACAATAGGGGCATTTAAAAGACTGTTAGATAGGCAGTTGAGTAACAGAAAAAATGGAGGGCTATATGGGAGAGAAGGTTGGGATAGATCTTAGAACATAGAACATTAGAGCACAGTACAGGCCCTTCGGCCCACAATGTTGTGCTGACATGTTATCCTGCTCTAAGATCTATCTAACCCTTCATTCCCGCGGAGCCCTGCATTTCTCTATCATTCATGAGGATATCTAAGTGAGTTTCACCTCGCAGAGTCGGAGTTTGAGTGAGATTTGGAGCTGGACCTTTGAAAACAGGTGAGTCATTGTGCGTGTGCTTCTGAGTTTCACCTTACAAGAGTTGAAACGAGGCACATTTCCAAATTGTTACCAGTTAATTGACTTATAAACAGCAGCAAATAAAGGGAAGGTGGATATAAGCGGAGCACCATTTTGTGAGTGGACCAGTGTTAGAATGGGGTATTGAGGCTTTGGTGAGAAATGGCAAAGGTAAGTCTCTGGTAAGTTCCTCTCTTTCTTGCGTTGGTGTTTCCTTTAGTGCCAGGCCAGTGTAATGTGAATGGCCCCAGGGTCAGTGGTGTGTTCAGCATGTGAGATGTGGGAGTTCCAGGAGACATCTAGTCTTCCTGATAACTACATCTGCACGAGGTGCATCCAGCTGCAGCTCCTTACAAACCGTCTGAGGGAACTGGAGCTGCAGCTGGATGACCTTCGTTCCTAAGGGATACTGAAGAGTACATAGATAAGAGCTACAGGGAGGCAGTCACTCTGATGCTGCAGGAGTCAGGTAGCTGGGTGACTGTCAGGAGAAGGACTGAGAATAGGCAGGTAGTGCAGATTACCCCTGTGGCTCTTCCCCTCTATAACAGGTATACAACGTTGGATACTGCTGAGGGGAGGGCGACAGATTACCAAAGGAAAGCCGCAGTGACCAGGACTTTGACACTGATCCTGGTCGTGTGGTGCAGAAGGGAAAGTGGGAGAAGAGAAGGGCGGTAGTGACAAGGGATTCCATAGTAAGGGGTCAGGCAGGAGATTCTGTGGACGTGAAAGAGACTCCAGAATGGTATGTTGCCTCCTGGGTGCCAGGGTTAGGGACGTCTCGGATCGAGTCCACAGCATTCTGAAGGGGGAAGGTGAACAGTCAGAGGTCGTGGTAAATACTAATACCAATGACATAGGTAGGAAAAGAGATGAGGTGGGGAGTGACTTTGGAGATCAGGGACAGTGTCACAGCTGCAGAAAGGGAGGATGACCTGGATGGATCGTCCATAGGGTCAGTGTGTGTGGAAGTCATAAACAGGAAGGGAGAGAACACTCTATTGGAAGTATTCCACACAACTCCCCAGTAGTAGTAGAGACACTGACGAGTGGGTCGCGAGGCAGATTTTGGAGAGGTGCAAAAATAACAGGGTTGTTTTAGAAGGTGATTTCAACTTCCCTAATGTTGATTGGCGCCTCGTTAGTGCAAAGGGCATAGATGCGGCAGAGTTTGATGGGTGTGTCCATGAAGGATTCCTGACACACTATGTGGACAGGCCGACTACAGAGAGGCCATTCTGCACCTGGTGCGGGGCAATGAGCCTGATGAGATTTCAGATCTCTCAGTGGAAGAGCATTTTGGAGATATGACCAAAATTCCTTGACCTTTATCATAGCCTTGGAGAGGGATAGGAGCAGACGATATGGGAAAATACTTAACTGGAGGAGGAGGAGGAATTATGATGTTATTGAGCAGGAACTTGCGAGCGTAAATTGGGAAGGATGTTCTTGGGGAAGTGCAAAACGGAAATGCGGAGGTTGTGTAGGGAATACTTGCACTGGGTTCTGGATAGGTTTGTCCCATTGAGGCAGAGTAATCATGGTAGAGTGAAGGAACCTTGGTTGACAGGAGACGTAGAATATCTTATCAAGAGGAAGAACGATGCTTACCTGGGGTTGAGAAAGCATGAATTAGACAGGGCTCTGGAGAATTAAAATGTAGCTAGTAGGGCGCTTAAGAATGCACTTAGCAGAACTAGAAGGGGGCATGAGAAGTCCTTGGCGACTAGGATCAAGGGAAACCCCAAAGCGTTCAACACGTATCCTGATTTAAGGCGTTCTAAGAGCAGGATAAAATGACCAGACAACATTGTGGGCCGAAGGGCCTGCAGTGTGCTGTAGTATTATATTTTATATACCTGATTGAAGATGGCATGCCAGGTTTAAAAAGAGCTTGAGATACCATACATCGAATTCGTTTCCTTCCAAATAGTGTGTTCTCCAGACAGATAAAACATATGATGGTGCGCTCTGAACGATTCTGACGGCCGCAGTCGGAGAGAAATGATCCTGAACCAGCCAACAAGAGATTGTTTTTCCAAAACAGTTTCCAGGCACGTGCATTAGGTTTAAGAAAATATGTCCTCGGTTTGAATTATTCTACTTGGAACATGACATGTTACCTTGTGTTGTGATTTTTTTGTAGGATTTTGAGGTACTTTATGAGAGCAGATGACAAAAGTTATTTCCTTGCAAGTTGGAAAACAACCACAGTTTATTGAGAGGATGACTAGTGAATGGAGAAGAAAGATGTTTTTTTTAATACTTTTCGCACCGTTTTGTTTTTCTCCTGGAATCTGAAATGTTCTTCCTGAAATGAGAGCGTAGGTTTATTTTACAGTGAAAGCGGCAAAATATAAAAGTTGAGATTTCCATATGAATTGCGAATTGCTGAAGTAACATCACGCCCCTTTTAACCTGTCTATACAAACATGAAATGAAAATTGACCAGCATTCTTTAGTGTTCGAGATGGAATATCACACCTTATTCAATGTTATTTGCGCAGGAGAACAGCTTATTCAAAAGAGTAATTACTGCACCTTCACTGAGGGAAATTTCATTGTGATGAACTAGTTACCTGTATTTTGCAGATTGCAATTTTTTTTTCAGACACATGAATGGTAAGAGAGAAGCAATAGTGGACATTGGGCTGCTGGAAAATGACACTGGAGAACAAAGAAATGGCGGAGGAACTCTATAGGTACTTTGAGTCAGTCTTCACAGTGGAAGACATCAGCAAATGTTACAAATTAAAGAGAGTCAGCGGGCAGAGCTGAGTGTAGTGGCCATTATTGAAGAGTAGGTACTGGGGAAGCTGTGAGGCCAGAAGGTGGATAGATCAGCTGTAGCAGATGGACTACACTCAAGAGCTCTGAATACGTAGCTAAGGAGATTATGGAGACATTAGCAGTAATCTTTCAAGAATCACTGAAGTCAGGAAGGGTAACAAAGGACTGGGAAATCGCAAATATAACAACCTTGTTAACGAAGGGAGGTAGGCAAAAGACAGAAACGTGTAAGCCTGAACTCAATGGTTGGGAAGATTTTAGAGTTCATTATTAAGGATGAAATTTCGGAGTGCTTGAAAGTACACGACCAATTCGATAAAATAGGGCAAAGTCAGCACGGTTTTATTCGCGGGAGAATTTGCATGATAAATCTGTTAGAATTCTTTGTGGCGAGAACAAGCAGAGAAGACAAAATAGAGTCACTGGACACTATTAACATGGATTTTCAGAAAGGTCTTTAACAATATGTTGCATACGGGGCTGCTAAGCAAGATTAGAGCCCATCGTGTGAGAGTCAAGGTTCTAGCATGGATAGAAGATTGGCTGACTGGAAGAAGGCAGGCTGTGGGATAAGGGGTCCTTTTTCAGGATAGCTGCTGGTCACTAATAGAGTATTGCAGGTTTAGTGTTCGGACCACAACTTTTCACTTTACACTTTAATGATCTGCGTGAATGAACTGATAGCATTGTGGACAAGTTTGCAGACGATGCCAAGACAGCTGGATGGACAGGTAATGTTGTGGAGGCAGAGAGTCCGGAGAAAAACTTGTACAAGGTAGGACAGTCGGTAAAGAAGTGGCAGATGGAATAGAGCGTTTGGAACTGTGGGAGCTTGTGCTTTGGTGGGAAAAGAAAAGGTGTAGACTATTTTCTAAATGGGGAGATAATTCAGAAATAAGAAGAGCAAAGATTTTGAAAATAAAAAAAAGCTGCAATTAATAAGTATCCAGCTGGGCTTGTGCACAATTAAGGAATGATCTTTGTGGGTAAGAAGATATTGAGACAAATCATTTGATAGTTATACTGTTTGGAAATATTGCGAACAGATAGAAGTATGTTTGTAAGCTGTGTAACAACCGCCGTTTAAATAAATAACCTGTACTATTCTTTCATAGAATCCGCAAAACAGTTGCGCCTGGTTGGAGGTGACAGCAATTGCTCAGGAACGGTGGAACTATTGCTGTTTAATAGCTGGGGCACAGTATGTGATGATTCTTGGGATATGGCCGATGCTCACGTTGTTTGCAGGCAGTTGGGTTGCGGCTCCGCTTTACTGATCGCTGGAGGAGTTGGCATCGTTCATGATGGCAAGAAAATCTGGCTGGATGAGTTGAAATGCACGGGAAGTGAATCTTTTCTTTCCGACTGCTATTCTTTACCGTTAGGTCGACATGACTGTAATCACAAGGAAGATGCCAGTGTGATTTGCTCTGGTAAGTTTCTTGGAAATCCCTTGATTCGGGTCATTTAGAAAATATTTTCAGTTTTAGTTTAGAATTTATGCACATTTACAGAATGTTTGTCAAATGACTTTCACGATAAGAGATGTGCCTTCTGTTGGCTATCGAATTTCATGTATTGTTGAGTGCAAAGATGACAGATAGTGTATGTATTGTTATTATCGGTTCTGACTTTAATAGCACAGTTCTTATTTGGAAATTTCTAACGATAAGATGAACAAATTCAAACATTCAGGGCATTCTGGGCTGTTATTTCAACTCGATTGGTTATTAATTCCGGTCTCTGATTACACCTAAATTCTCTGTTACTCTCCGCTTCAACTAATTTGGCTTGAACATATGAGGTCCGATCTATGGTTATATCGAAATTAACCCACCCTGTCCATTTCATCAAGCACAGGGATACCGCACGGCCTATTTAAATGAAAGAGTGTTATAATAATGCCACATCCAAACAACATATCAGTTATTGGGGAATATTCACCTTAATATTGTCCTTTTGAAGTGGTGGGCGCCATATTAGTTAATTCATTTCGAAACTTTATCTTTCAACGTTCTTTCTATCTTGAATGGTTCTATAACTTTGTTTTAAAGGACAGGACGAATACGCCTTCTCAATCTCTGCTGCTGTTGCTGCTTGTATTATACTCGGATTCATTTTCGTGCTTGAGCTGTTCGCATTGCTGGCGGTAGCGTGGATCCAGTCAAGCAGAGGTGAGATTCCACTCATGGGATTTTATTAATGCCTCTCAAAAATCGTTTCATTTAACTTTGGACTTCTCAATAGAATGCCGAAGTATTGAATTAAATATCATTTTTGGCGATTCTGGCTTTCAATTAATGTCTTGGTGTATGAATTATATTATTCAAAGGCGAGGATATTAATATTTGCCCCTTACGCTTCCAATGTGTCAGCAAGTAAAATAATATTTCAAAATGTTATCGTAAATGTATTGGGAAGTGCAATCAAGGCAAAGGAATAACTGGTAAATGAAGGATATGAAAATGGTATATACTGTTTACAGTTTGATTCACAATACTGCAGGGAAGATATAATAGGACCAGAGATGGTTGAGCATAGATTACAGAGGACGTCTGTTTCGACTGACAGCTATACAGAAGTGATGACTAAGTTAGCCCTATCAAATTTGGAATTGCAAACATGTTTAAAGTGGCCTGCAAATGTTTGCGCAGCCCTGGTCAAAATTTCTGTTACTGTGAATAGCTAAGAGAGTAAAAGATGACCTGATTTCCAAAGGCAATGAAGTTAAAGATGACTCATTTCTTTAATATTTTAAGCAAGATTACTTTTTTTATTTCCATCATTTACATTTTCAAAATAACAAAAAAGGAAAAGGGCCCGAAGCAAAAGTTTGGGTGTCCTGCATGGTCAGTACTTAGTAACACCCTCCTTGGCAAGTATCACAGCTTGTAAACGCTTTTTGTATCCATCTAAGAGTCTTTCAATTCTTGTTTGGGGGATTTTTGCCCATTCTGCCTTGCAAAAGGCTTCTAGTTCTGTGAGATTCTTGGGTCGTCTTGCATGCACTGCTCTGTTGAGGTCTATCCACAGATTTTCGACGATGTTTAGGTCAGGGGACTGTGAAGGCCATGGCAAAACCTTCAGCTTGTGCCTTTTGAGGTAGACCATTGTGTATTTTGAGGTGTGTTTAGGATCATTGTCCTGTTGTAGAAGCCATCCTCTTTTCATCTTCAGCTTTTTTACAGACAGTGTGATGTTTGCTTCCAGAATTTGCGGTATTTAATGGAATTCATTCTTTCCTCGACCAGTGAAATGTTCCCCGTGCCACTGGCTGTAACAGGAGCCCAAAGCATAATAGATCCACCCCCGTGCTTAACAGTTGGAGAGACGTTCTTTTCATGAAGTTCTGCACGCTTTTTTCTCCAAACATACCTTTGCACATTGCGGCCAAGAAGTTCTATTTCAACTTCATCAGTCCACAGGACTTGTTTCCAAAATGCATCAGGTTTGCTTAAATGTTCCTTTGCAAACTTCTAACGCTGAATTTTGTGGTGAGGACGCAGGAAACGTTGGAGTAGAAAGTGTGCAGAATTTCATGAAACGAACACGTCTCCAACTGTTAAGCACGGGGGTGGATCGTCATGCTTTGGGCTGTGTTGCAGCCAGTGGAACGGGGAACATTTCACTGGTAGAGGGAAGAATAAATTTAAATAAATACCAGCAAATTCTGGAAGCAAACATCACACCGTCTGTAAAAAAGCTTAAGATGAAAAGAGTATCGTTTCTACAACAGGACAATGATCCTAAACACACCTCAAAATACACAATGGTCTACCTCAAAAGGCACAAGCTGAAGGTTTTGCCATGGCCTTCACAGTCCCCCGACCTAAACATCATTGACAATCTGTGGATAGACCTCAAAAGAGCAGTGCATGCAAGACGACCCAAGAATCTCACAGAACTAGAAGCCTTTTGCAAGGAAGAATGGGCAAAAATCCCCCAAACAAGAATTGAAAGACTCTTAGATGGATACAGAAAGCGTTTACAAGCTGTGGTACTGGCCAAAGGGGGTGTTACTAAGTACTGACCATGCAGGACACCCAAACCTTTGCTTCGGGCCCTTTTCATTTTTTGTTATTTTGTAAGTGTTAAAGATGGAAATAAAAAAAAGTAATCTTGCTTAAAATATTAAATAAATGTGTCATCTTTAACTTCATGCCTTTCGGAAATCAAGTCATCTTTCACTCACTTAGCTATTCACAGTAACAGAAATTTTGACCAGGTTGCCAAACTTTTGCATGCCACTGTAATTGATAACAAAAAAGACAAGTCAGGCAAGGAGGAGGCTAATTAGTACGAATTGCAGAATTAATTAAAGGATTGGAGGAAGAGCAAACATATTTTCACCACACTAGTAGTGGACGTATGCAACTTACTTCCTGAATTGTACTTGAGACAGAAAGGCTGAGTATTGTATTTCAAATGAGCATTTGAATTGTTTTAACCGAGATGATTCTCGAACAGTAACCAAGAGACAGGACTAACCGATCTTTCTCAATTTTTGACCAGCGTAAACTTAATTGATGGTTATTAATTTGGTTTCTTGCCATGTCAGGACGTCCTGTGTTTTCAGTATTATTCTCAATCACAACTGATTGATTTCAGTCTTTACTTAGCCTGAAAAAGAACAAAACAAACAAACAAACAAAAAACACTGCTTGTGCATAACGAACTGAGCTGATGTAATGAAACACAATGATCTCGGCACTCCTCATTTAGTGTCAAGCAATAATTCTGGACTGTAATTATTCCAGATTCTTTGTAAAGAAGCACTAGTCGGTATTCAGTTTACTGTTCAGATTTATTTCGAATTCGTCTGACATTTAGATGCGCAAGCATGCATGAAAACTTTTCTATATTCATTCTAACCAAATAAGCATTTGAATTTCACCGCTTGAGTAATTTCGATTTATTCGCTCAAGTATGCTTCGCGTTATGCATCATTTTAGTCTCTGTGCCCTCTCTTCAGCAGGCATTTTGACTCGCGGCCAGGGCTCCCATGCAAGTTTCCGCTTGGGAGTTTATGAAGAGATTGACGATATTTCACGCGGCGAGTACTCTGATCAGCCACGAGCTCCAAGTATGTTTACCATTTGATACCGGACAGTTAAGAGACAATTGAACAGAAACGTCGTATTTACTTTTCGGCTGAAAGCAATAAGGAAATGCCTTTTGCTATTGCGCTGCCTCATTTTTTTTCATGTTGCCGCTTCAGTGATAGCCAGATTAATTTAGATGAAATTATGACCTGTGGACTCCTCACCATATTAAGTTGATGGTCGGTTTTATCCGTTTTCATTAATTAAGTCTTTGGACGAGCGATCTTCTACACTGGTGTTAATGATTGTTCTCCTCAATAACGTAACAACTCTGAAAACAATGATGACTTATGTTATCTGTTACATCACACGAATAGACCTTTCTATCAGTCATCGCTTGTGTCGTCTATTAATAATTTCCGGTTCCACTGAGCCCACCAATCAGAGTGAACATTAGAACTGTTATCGTTTCTGTGACGTTAATCTTGAATTAGTAAATGGGGAGGGGGTGGGGGTTCCAGTATCCGTTGTAGACAGATTTCCACAACATTCCCTCTGCTGAAAAAAACATTTCGATCCTATCATGACAGATCATAGTGCATCAGAATAAGACTATTATTGGTTAATACCTTTCATTGACTGAGGCCCTGAACGATTCCTTCGATTTCAATCAATGATTGCTTCAAGTAATACAGATTGCAGTACATTGTCCCAAGTTATAAGTGCCCGAAATGTAAAAAAAGAATGCATTTAAATGAATGGAATAAGGGAATGTGCGAATGAAAAGGGAACTCTTTTTCAGTGGATGATTGGCACATTCTCGCTAAATTGTCGCGCATTGTCAATTTAGCTGAAATCGACCGGGTACGTTAAGCAAAAAAATGTCATTTGTGTCATTTGTGACAGTCTTGTTCCACTGAAAATTATTTACTCCCATGACTGGTTCTGGATCACAAAGACAATACCGACACCAGAGTGGTTTTCATTCATCGTGCCTATTTATTGCTGGGTTGACGCCCTAATGATAGAATCCTGTTTGTTCATCTCAGTGTAGATCTCAGTAATGCGACTGATTTTTGTTTTCATTTTATTTTGACTACGGATAAACAGAAACAATTCAATTAACGAGATAAATGATGAATATAATAACATGAAACAGAAATTTATATGCACCCTTCGAACGTGCTGTGCCATTGCCAAAAAATGCGGTCGTTAATTTTCTTCAATAGCGTTTCTTGTCGATCCTGACTTAAAATCATTTATTTAATATCCAGAAATATACCGATATCAGTTTTGAATTAAAACTATGATGGGCGTCAAAACCTTCAGTGGGAACAAAAACATGCTCGCTTTGGAGCAGTGGTAATGTATCAGGCCCTCATAGCCAGCTGGGCCAGGGATCAACACCGTCGTGGATTTTCGTTTCTGCATCTCCTACATTCAAGAAAGAAGTCGATCTATGCTTTGAATTAATTCAACCGTTGACAGTCCACAAACTTGCTGGGTAGAATCTATCAAGAAATGTCTCCCTGTCTCAGGTCTAAAAGCCTACACTTTATTCTTATCGTTGGCACTTGCCTCTATACTCCTCTGTGAGGGAATCCGACTCCCCGACTCTCTGAAACATGATTCTAAAGTAGTTTGAGATTTTTTTTATTAGTTTCAGTGAGGTATTTTCAGTGAGGTAGTTTCAGTAAGGTCTAAATTCTATTAAGTGCAGGTCCAGTCGACCAAAATCTCCACATGCGACATGCACTCCATTACTGGAACCAATCCAATGACACTTCACTGCATTTTCTCTTCGGAAAGTTCACCATTCTCAGAAACAAAGACCAAAACGGTGCACTTACCTGAAGTGCTGGATCGCTGATACCACCTGCAATTGCAATAATACTTCCTTACCTGTTCATTGAAATATGCTGACAATGAAGGCTCTTGCAACAGTTTTCTATTTAACCTGCACGGTATATTCAGTGACTCGTGTACAGCTACTTCTAAGTTTCGTTTGAATATCAACTTTATACAAGCTCTGAATGTTGTAGGGATAGTCTGCTCCTCATTTTTGTACCCTGACGTGGATAAGTTCACACGTTTCCACGTTATTTTCCACTTATCATGTCTCGACCACACACTCAGCTGTATGCCGTTGGAACCTTATTACGTTCTCTGCTATTCACATATTCCCATCCATTTTGTCTCATCAACAAACCTTATTTTGTTTCATGGACCAAACCTGTGATATCGAACCTCACCAATAGACTCTCCTGGTCCTACCATGTAGACGCCACAGCCAAGAACGCTGACCAGCGCCTCTACATCCACAGGAGGATAAAAAAATGGCATGTCCCCTTTGACACTCACCGATATATATCGATGAACCATAGAAAACATCCTATGTGGATGCATCACGGCTTGGGATATAAACTTCTCTGCGCGGGACCTCAAGAAACTGCAGAGAGTTGTGGACACAGCTCAACACATCACGGTAACCAGCTTCCCCTGTTTGGACTCTGTCTATACTTCTCGCTGTCTGGGTAAAGCAGCCAGCAAAATCAAAAACCGCACCCACTCTAGACATTCTCTTTTCTCTGTCATGGGGCAGAAGACACACAAGCCTGAAAACACGTACCACCAGGGTCAAGGACAGCCTCCACCACGCTGTTTTAAGACTATTGAACAGTTCCCTAGTTCGTTAAGATGTAGTCTTGAACTCACAATCTACCTCGTATGACCTTACACCTTAGTGTTTACCTGCACTGCACTTTCTCTCTAGCTGTGTCAGTTTACTCTGCATGATGTATTGTTTTAGCTTGTACTACCTCAATGCACTGTGTAATGAGTTAATTTGTATGAACAGTATGCATGACAAGATTTTCATTTTACCTCGGTACAAGTGACAAAAATAAATCAATTCCAATTTAGATTGTAAAGAGCTGGGTTCAATTAGTGGTCATTGTGGTACCACACATATGCTGTCCCGCAAAACTGAAAATCTAGATTTAATACACGCTTTGCTTTCTGCCTGATGACCAACTCACAAATCATAACAATATATGTTTCCTGCAATTCCACGTGTTTTAAATGTTAACTAATTCCTTGTAAGGAATCTTTTTGACAGTTCTCTAATAATCCAAATATATCATTTCCACTATTTGCCTTTACAGATTTACTTGTTATGTTTTCAGTCAAGTCCAGCAGATTAATCAATCACGTTTTCCCCGTCACTAATCAAAGATGAATCAATGGTCTATTGTTATTTACAATTGTGCTGCTTATCAGTTCTTTGTGAGAGATTCCAGCGTTCACTGTTACTGTCATTTGGGGAACAGTCGGCTATTCCTCGTTTACTCTCTCTCTCTGTCTTGCTTATTAACAGTAAAAGGGGTTGTTTTGCTCGCCTCCTATTCACAGCAGCGATTAGTTGGAAAAGGTTGGAAGATGTTAAGCAGAGCATCCACTTACTCTGCAACCATCTCCTCTGTAATGTATATCATCATACCCAGGCGACTTAACAATACTCAAGCTCAAAAATTTCCTGAAATACAAGTTTGATTGATGTGTATTTCATTCCATTTTCAAGTTTCTCACCAGTAATTCTCACCATGTATTCTTCCTTTAAGGAAATTGCATATGCTATTCTTTGATTCCCATAGACAAAGAGTTGATATGTCATAAATGTTTTGGGGGAGAAACACTCATCCCTGTGGTACCCATTAGATACAGCCTCCCAACCCGAGGAAACCAATTCATTCCTACATGTTATTTCTATTTGTTGAACAGCTTTCAACCGATGTTCATGTATTGGTCCTGGATACACGTGCTCTAACGCAAGCTGCTGTATGGGACTTCTGCAAACCCATCCAAAGATCGAAATGCAAAGCATTGCCTGTTTGTCCAATATTTATTCCATGAGATAAATCTTCGCAAAACTCCGGTAGTTTATTCAAGCGCGAATAAAATTAAAACCCACATGTATATAAACATGTACCCGTGGTGTTGCAACGTCGTCATCGGTCAATTGATCTGTCAAAATTCCCTCACTCCTTTGTCTGTCTCATTATTAACCCATCATCTGTCACTCTGCAGTAAAGAATCCTCGGACCTCCATCGATCCTGATGTTTCTTTTCTCTTCATTCCTCGTGATAATAATATTGTTCCACTCAAGACGCCGACAATGGCAGATACTCTGCCGGCGATTGGCATTGATTTTCAAGATGAAAGTGTCACATCATCTTTATCAAACCGGTAAGGGGAAGTTTTGAAATTCAGTTCTAACAGTTGCGCCACAGTGATGGGGAATGTGGACCCCCGCAAATGTACTTAAGGTTAAGAACGAAGTATTGAAGAAGAGTCGATACTGAAATATGACCGTGAAATGGATTTAGTTACCATGGAAGTAAACAGATCGAATTTGCGAACTTCGTAATTAAGTAAACGAAGCTAAAAAGAGAGAACAAAAAGGTATAGCATTTCATGATGGTGAAATGCAGGTCTGTTCCATGGAGCAAATCAGCGTCACATAACCTGTCCTGGGGAAATGATGATGCAACAATGATCTGCAGCTGAATAGCTGAGTTCCGGAGTTTGGAGATTGAGCAGTAAGTAAGTAAATCACAATCTATTGGAAAGGTAGAAGACTTCATAACGGTACACTACAGGAAGCTGTCACCTTTCAGTCTAGGAAACTGCAGACAGACAGGAAGGACTGACAGTTTAACTGGCAAGTATAGAATCGAGCCTTGACTCAGGAAGAGATTTAGTGCCTCTGTCCTTTAACACGTACTGGGTTGGTCGGAAAATTAAAATCTTAGAACATCAAACGGCAATGGGAGGAGCCTAATACTCTTGGAAATAGATCATAGGAGAGGTAATTGATGCAGAAGTAGTCCTTACATTTGAACACATGCATGCACGTGCAGTTACAGAGCCTGAGTTTGTGGGTAATGCACCGGGGACTGAGAGACCGGATTGGCCCAATGGTATCTGTCGATATTGCAAATGTTTTATGATTCTATGCACTTCATTCTATTCTGTGATTGCAGGCAGTAAATTTATTGCAGCGATGTAAGCTGTCAGAGTGAAAAGGCTGTGACGCCATGCATTTAAATTTTGAAGGGAGATGTCAGAGGAGTACGACTACATGTTTGAATTTGTTATGTATCTTAAACATCCCTAAATGTGTTTTGTTTTTTTTCCAGGTAATTGTGAACATAACATCCAGACAGTGATATTCCGAGCAGAATCAGCGATTAGCGTGAACAGTTTGTGTTACAGTCGGAGAGTTGGTTCATTGGAAGAACCTGTTCAATTGTTATGTTGTTTTATCAGTTGGGTGAGCAATTTGCTTGTGTATTTTTTCACGAAATATATTCACCACACTTTCAACAAATGGATATGATTATTTATGCTGATATTTCTGTTTGGATACTCTACAAATTGTACATTTCCCCTTCTGCTGAAGTTACACATTTAAAATGAAGCTTTCTTCAGACCAATGTTAGGCCTATTTTGTTACGCAAAATACCTCTCAGCATATAACAACAGGCCATAAAGTGGAACTTAATGCCAATAATTATCAATTTTAGAACTACAGGGCCTTCATTGCATTGTCGCTTCATTTTAATATACCTATTTTTGAGTGTAATAGTTAGTGGGGATAGGGAGTTCGGTGCGGTCGCAGCTGAATTCTCCATCTTTTATTCCCAGTTTGCTGTCTAAGGCCTCCAGAAATAATTAATTTTGTGTCTACCTGATGCTTCTTTTGCATGATGTAAAATGCCAAGACAGTTAAAATAAACATTCATTGAACACGGAATTAAATCCTACCACTGTGGTTGTTAGATCGCAAATACTTCAGCGGATAAAATTGCAGATACGCTAGGCTATTGTTTTATAATGGAAGTAAAAGAAAATACAGATGCTGGAATCTGGAGCAAAAAACAATTTGCTGGAATATCCGATCTTTTCAAGCAGCATCTGTGGAAGGAAAGGTATTGTCAGCGTTACGGATCGAAAGGAATTGTCGACCCGAAACGTCGACCATTCACTTCCTGCCACAGATGTTGCTCGATCTTCTGAGTTCTTCCACCAAATTGTTTGTTGCTATTGTTTTATATTGCTTCATCGATATGTTTCGTAGTGCAGAATATGACTGCACATCCGTTGGAGATAATTGAGATTCTTTGTTTCTGTCTAAAACTGTCATACAAACTTCTGAATATTCCAGAGTTTCGTTCAAATAGGAAAACAACAAGTGTTGTACGTGTTGTATCAACGAATAAATCGCGAAATTTATTCTTCAACAATAACTCTAACAGCAGAAGGGGAAAACAGACATAACATGTTATCGACGCAGAGTCCGACTGTGGAGAATCTGGTTCATCAGGTCGGCACGGAAAAATAGGCCATCAACCACTCATTCACACTAATCGTACACTAATCCCATGTCATTAACCCCAGATAAGCATCAACACCCTTCTTCCCCTAGATTCTGTCACTCACCTACACAGTAAGGGAAATTCACGGCGGCCAATTAAACGACCAACCTGCAAGATTCACAAAGCAAATTGTTTTTATTTTATATGAAGGCAAATATTCACAACTTCAATCTAGTCGGAATGTGTAGCAAGAGTGATTGTGATAAACGTTCGGACCGATTGCATTCCTTCAGAAAAGTAAAACGTTGGATGTAAATATCTCCACCAAATACAGTGCTGGGGAAAAAGTTAGGTCCTACCATAGTATCATTAATCCGCCCAATACGGCAATGGATTTAATGGTTGTTTGGATACGTCTCAGCCTAAATGCCAACATTGTTATCGATTTTTACCTGCCACCGGATATGACAATAGAAATGCTGGTAACATTTAGCAGATCAGACAACATCTGTGGACATGGAAGCAGATTTAACGTTTCAGAATGAAGTTGCAGAAAATGTAGAGGGAGATGGGAATGGGTGGGTCAGACAACGGGAATATGGCTGATTTTTGAAGCCAGGGTTGCAATCATGAGAATTAGTTCTGAAATGAACCTTGAATTCAACCTATCAGAGGTATTTTTTTTCTCCTATTTATCCCACTAAATACTTACTCTGCCTATTAAAGCTAATTATTTTTCTATCTCCCTATTCTGACAAAGGGTCTACGTCCTGAAATGTCAATTCTGCTGTGTTTTCACCAGATGTGTTCTTAATTATACAGTGCTTCAGTCTTGTTATGTATTTGACAAACAAACAACATGTTATACTGTTCATTTTCAATGGATGCCGACTGAATATTTCTTTCGGCCCATGCTCAATGACCTCCGATGACATCGTCACTATGCATAATGATCGGCTTTGACTTCTTTAGTCTAAGAACAGTCTGGGTGGCTGTAAGCGCAGTTCTACACTCCACTTGCAAATTTGGAGTGATCAGGGATAATTCCAGTATCATTGAAGACTACACCTGTGGGAATTGTGTCCAGCTGCAGCAGCTGACAGACCGTATGAAAGAGCTGGAGTTGGAGCTGAACGGATTTAGTATATTCAAAGATGCTGAAAACATCATATATACGAGTTTTAGCGAGGTGGCCACGCCTGAGGTACAGGCAGAAAGTATCATGTTGACAACCAGGAAAAGGGAAAGAGAGTAGGAAATGTGTGCAGAAACCCCCTACAGTTGATTCCCTCGAAAGCAAATATCTGGTTTGGATCCTGCTGGGGATGATCATTCAGGAGAAAACAGCAATAGCCAGGTTTATGACTCCACGAGTGGCTCTGGAGCACAACAGGAAGGTGAAGGAGGACAGGACTTCAGTGATAGGGGACTCGATAGTTGGGGATTGTTTCATGGAGGGTCGTGGTTGTCACGTGACAGTGACAACACTGACCCCATCTGGTCGGATGACAGCATTGCTCATCTGGTCGGAAGACACACCACTGTGAATCAAGGTTTCGCTCCGCCACATCCATCAAGTGCACACCTGAACCATTGGTCCTTTTAAGCACCTTTGTCCTTGCTAGCACCCGGCCATTGACTCTTTTCAACGTCCTGGGCTGGCCCACCCAGCCCTCTAGCAGTAAAAAGAGTGCTACATGCTTGGTTCTTTCTCTTTTTGTCTCCGAGGGAACGCTGAGGTAAGCTGTGCACTGCTTAATAGAAATTAGTTAAGGATCCCTTGGACGATAGAGACGATGCATACACTGAGTCAAAGAGGGTGGCAGGCGTCGTATTGGTTCTTCCTTGATTTGTTTGTACCCAGTTTGTTATGTGTGTGTGCATCTCACCCTTGTTGCGATCCACCCACGTTCGCAATCACCCGTGTGCTTGTGTGTATACGTGTATTGCCCCCGTTATCCTGTCCCGCGTTTGTCTTTGTGAATATATCATTTATAAACTCCAAAGAATGTGTCCACAGTCACAGTGTTGTTCCATGTTTTACTTCAGTGGCATTCCATTTAAGATGAGAAGGCATATATTTAAACTTGTCGAATTGTGTCATAGCTCCTGAAATCATGTAACCACATATTGGGATGACGTCGCTTAACCAAGAGAGTTATTTAAACAATTAGGTGCGGTACTCTTCTGCTGATTTAAAATCAAGTCTTTGTCTAAGGAGCCTATTTTATGGTGCTCTACGGAGATTAAAACCCTGTGACTTGTCAAAAAAACTGCAGATAATCTGATAAGAAAATTTACAGTTGAACTCCCTCATGTTCTATTCCATTGGAAAAACCTGTACATCCATTGATCCTTTCGTGGAAGGGGTTGAGACAATTTCTGGAGTTGTGGGTCGCTCCCCTGTACTGCGCTCAGTCTCCGCTGTACGGCTGTTCATGCCTGTAAATATAGATACTGTATCTTTTTTTTCTACCTGCACTGATTGCTACACTGCATTCCTATTTTTATATCTCGGAAAACGATGACCTCAGATTTTCCTCGTTGTTTTGGATATACGGCTTTCTTGATTATTCTCTTATAATTCCAATATCCCATTATTCCCTCTGTCTTCTTCGAAGCCCGCCGGACCACGTAGTTTGATATCGCTAAATTTAGATAAATTTCACTTGATTCCATCATGGATATCGTCGTACATTTTGTGAACAGGTCGTGCTCTCGCATCAATCCATGTAGCACTCCACGTCAGACGCTACCGCCTGCAAAATAACTACTTTTATTTCTCCTATATGTTTTGTCTAGGAGCCATTTCTCTATCCCTTAATCCTGTGTTTAATACTCCATTGTGTGGTGCCAAATCAGAAGCATCTGAAAGTCCAAACTTACAACGTCCACTGCTTCTTTCATGTCCATCGTCTTTTTTTTCCCAGTCATAGCCTCAAAGAAATAACAGATTTGTCAGTTTTGATTTCTCTTTCATGAATCCATGTGGAATCTGTCCAAACGCATGTCCCTTACACAGAATCCATTATAGTAGTTTTCAGCATTATCACAACGACTGTTGTCAGGAAATCTGGTCTCTTACTACGTCGTGTTTTCATACTTCTTTCCTTCACACTTGCACCTTTCCAATGTGCACCCAATATTCCAGAATTAATGGAATTTACATGATGTCAAACACTGCCCGTGTCTCCATTGCCACCTCGTTCAAAATCCAAGGACGTAGGTCATCAGGTCCTTTAACCTATTAGCTTTCCGTCCCGTAACTTCGCCAGTACGGTCGTTTACTAATTTATACAAGCGCTTCATGCATTCAAGGCCTGCATCTCTCCAGAACTTACATTTCTGTATTATTCTTCTTTTGGACGGAAATTCAAGCTGATTGCAGCAGTCAGCAAGGACAAAACTCCTCATGCGGTCTAACCTAGAAGGAAATATCTCGAGAAAACTCCTGGGATAGTAAAAAAAAACACATTAGTGAATGACACGGGAATATCAAGCAGATAGACTTCCACAGACGTTCAGCACGGAAAATGATCTTTGGTCCACCAACTCCTTGCCGACCAGAAAACTCCTATTAACACGAATAAGATTTCTCTTCTCCATGTGTACTCATTAATTTCCACAAATTATATCACCCACCCACACCACCAGCAATTTACATTGGCCAATTAGCATACTTTTCTATATACCTTTGCGAGTTTGGAAGGACACGGAGCACACGGAGGAAACACACAGACAGCATCGGAGGCCAGGGTTGAATACATTTCCTGGAAGTGTGATGCTGGAAATCTGCTTGTTGCGGCACTCTGCCTCCCCATGCGCAAGTGAAAACTTACATGAATAAAAGTAGTGAGCAACATGTTCAAGTGGCCAGTACTTCTGCGGTTATCCTAAATGCATGCATATTGCTTTACAGTAATGCTACCATGCTTCAGTAATCTAGATTCCAAATGAATGCAGAAAGCCACATTGATGTGACCAATTGACACTGAGTGTCTCTGGGAAGACTATCGTCAATTTATGAATTTTAGAACATGTATATTACTGGCAAGTTCAACATCAATTGCATATTCCCGATTGTCCTTAAGAAGATGATGTAGCCTTTCTTTGACCTTTGCAATCCTGGTAAAGACGCACTCACGGTGCTATTGGCTGATTAGTTCCAGGAGCTAGATTCTGGAAGGATAGGAATGTGTCATGGTCTTATCGATATATATCTGAAAACAGGCCATTCAGCTCAGTGAGGCCCCGAAGACCAAGCCCCGCTTTATATTCGTCCCAATCGACTAATTCTATTGTCCTCACACACCCGTCAACATTCCCACATTTTAACACTCATCTGCATTCCATGGGCAATATAAAATGGTCAATTTACATAATCATCTGCACGTTTTGTATTGTGAGATGAAACTGGTGAACCTGGAGGAAGCAAGCGGTCAGTGGGATAGCATACAAACTCTCTCTACACAGATACTGTAGCTCTGAAGGCAATGTTTTAACCCGGGTGGCTGAAGCTTTGTGTCGCATCTCTACTCGACCACCTAAATGCCATCATTGATGATTTTTGTCCCCATCCGGATGACGTACGACTTGGAGGGGATTTTCCAGATGTTGCTTGTATGTGCCTGCTGCCCTTTTCCTTTTTGGTGACAGACTTGTTGCGATTAAGAGCGCAGCCAGAATAGTCGAGGAAATTATCCACTGCATGTAAGAAATGGTACCCCCTGCAGCCATGGCGTGCCAATGGCAAAGGCGATAAAACTACCAACAAAGACGGGGCTAGATTTTTAGGACCAAATAATGACACAATAGAAGGCATACGGTTGAACGGTCAATACAGTGCAGAGCTCCCATAGGAATAAATGCCGGCATGCAATGGAAATTGGGGCAGGCATGGGATTGGAATTAAGGGTAAGCGAAGATGAGAGGTGAAGCGAAATGAGGCAGTCACATGCTTTGATATCAGTGCATCTGTCGTTAAGTTATATTACCTGGTGCTTCTCAAAATCAAACTAAATTCAGCATGAAATCCACGAAAATCCGTGATATTCTAACTTAATGAAAGCAGAAGTGAAGAATTCCTTCCTTTATACATTATGAATAAAATCACCTGAAATGAGAGGGAAGCAGGAGGAAACAAAATAAAATAGTGAATACATACCTCAAAGATGTGCTTTAAGTGAGCCACTCCGGGGCGGATGTTGATTACTCCTGGATGCTGGCTAATTGGACAAACTTGGGAAAGTTGCAAAACCAGATTCAAATATTAATCTGCTTGGACATACTTTGTTCCTGCTGCTGAGTGGCTGATCTGGAGTGGTGTTTCAAGCCCGGATCATGGAAACTTGCCTGTTCTCATGCAAGAACGTGTAGTTTGCTTCGAGAATTCCCATGCTGTGCATTAATTTCCAGCAGTGATTGTGAAAAAGAGGAAGGGCTGTAATCAAAACCAGAATAGTTCAGCTGGTACAAGTGGCTCTTGAAATTATATCGCGTAATCATGTGGTAATGCGCCAATACGTCTGTTGGATGGACCTTGCAGCAAAATTAATGCGGTGCAAACTGAACTTGTGCATCTTCGTGAAGGTTCCTGTGCCAACTGCTTTTCCTTCAAACATTTATGCAATTCCTTCTGGAAGGCTCCTTTCGAGTCTGTCTCTTCCTCCCAATTTGGCAACACCTTTCGAAACTTGGCTACTCTTTGCAGCAAAGACTTCCTTTTCTCAGATATGATTCCTGGATTTCTTGCCGAATTCTTTTCTTACAATCTGGGTCTCGGTCCTTCAGTCATTGGGAAGTGATTAAACTTACTTATCCAAACTAAACTGTCCATTATTTTAAACACTTCCATTAAATATTACGTCAGAATCTTCAGGTTATTTTAGTAACTGCAAGTTTCAAAGGCTGGATTCATTCCAGCAGACCTCTCCTATAAACTTCAGCAAAAGCTTCAATGATTCAGCCCTTCAATACTTATGTAAGTGCGGTGCCCATAATGGGACACAAGAGATCAATTCGAACAAAGCGAGTGTTTTCTATGCTTCTTCTACTGTATGGGATTTCTTTTTCAATTACTGTTTCTCTAAATTGACCCGTCATGCACAAATATTTCAGGACAGACATCCCTAGGCCTTGTTCTCTTGTTATTTCTTTAATACTGGATCACTTCATATGCTTTCTCTTTCCATTCCTTCTGCCAAAGTCGATCACGTTAGATTAGTCTACTTTGATTTTAGCCCATTGCATTTGATTTATTTCTGCCATCTCATTGAATCATAAAACTTCTTTTTCCCAGTTCTGAACACGGGTCGTTGATTGAGATCTTACTTCGCCCGACTGATGCTTGCTGAGCAACTGAGTGTTTCTAATTGTCTCTGTTGCTGTTTGATTCAAATCACGTTGTTGAATACATCGAGATCGGTTGACTCAACTGATCACATTCTTATTATCTGTTCTTTCTCAAGAACTCTATCTGTTCTTTACTAGTCAGAAGACTATTCGCAGGTTTGGTCATAACTGCTGCGCTCAAGTGCCTACTTCACAACTGTTTTGACTTCGCAACAGCTCCTTCCACACACACTTTCTTTCTGTTTCCTAAGGTGTGCTGATGGAAGAAATTGTTACTTGTCGGTGTTATGCTGATGTATCATCGATAATTTTCACGGTTAAGTGGGCGAGTTCTGTGACGGCTGAGGCCAAAAACACAACACATATTCAAATCTTTTCCTCCTAGCTATGTAAATGCTGTCGCCTTTGCTGTTCATTTCTGTTGGACCAGCCTGCATCCATTCACGAAGACTACCATGACACTGGAAGCAGCCTCATCTGAGGCACCTTTGCTTTGGTCGGTAATTTTGTCAATTGTTTTTTGTTCCTCCCCAGCAAAGCCGCCATTCTCCTAACCACCGATAGCACCGCTCATTCACTGACTTCTGCCCTCTCCATTTCTCCATTTCTCCTTGCGTTTTCTTGTTCTTCCTGTATTTCCATCATTTTTTCCTGATTCTGCTGGAATCAGGTTGATTTTCGTTGATTGGACACCAGTTATAATTAGAGTTCACAGATGCAGAGTCAGGTCACTGTATAATTCAGCAGTCCACTCTTCTATCTTCCCCGGTTACACAGCGCAACTATCATAGCGTGCCATGAATTATTTGCGATCAAACACAGATCTTGCAATGTGTCACTTCTTCCCTTGCAGAAATACCACAGTGACATTCTTCACAGTGCTTTCCCTTCCACCATTAGAGCACCATGGCTTCAGCATGAGTCATATGCAAATAATGCTGCAGTTGTTTGTCCACTTCCCAAAACATTAGAACTCGTATCACCATGACACAGAAAAAACGTGTGCACGTGTTGGGCAGGACATTTTATCAATGGGAAAACAAGTATGATTCAAACAGAGGGGATATGCTGCCTTCGCCATGGTCTTATTTACAGAGAAGGTGGGGAGTGTTAGTTGGAATAAAGGAACATCTCAGATAGTGTGGCATCAAATGGATTAATGTAATAGTTAGACGCCGTCTATTATGCACTGCTATTTACAGGGTTGAGAGTTATACCCAACAAGCTAAGAGATATCCATAGAGAGAGAAAAACTGTGCGAAAATCACAGATGGAGAACTGACAGAGATGATCAGTCCTGATACAGACAGAAAGAAAGTGTGAGTTATTTCAGTTGAGGAGTTCGATGTTGCGGTCCGAAAGCTGCAATGAGCCCAGGCAACAGATTCCGTTTTGTTCCTTAGGCGTGCATCAGACCTCATTGTAATAGCGCAGGAGGCCATAGACAGGGAGTGGGATGACGAATTAAAGTATCAGGCAGCTGATTCTCAGGATCACGATTGCAGACCTACCTTAGGTGTTCGAAAATAAATCAGATAACCTACTCTTATGCTCACCAGTGTACAAGACCACATTCTGACCAGCTGTGCAGTGAACAGATTGGAAGAATCTGCTTCACCGAGGACAACTGCTTGGGTCTCTGTTGAGTAGGAAGCAAATAGTTGAAACGACAAGGCACATTTACGCCTATGCACATTCCTACGTCCTGCCTTTGCATGGGACAGTGGTATAGGAAGGAGAGGGGCTGGTGGAGCGGAAGAACAGATTCGAGGATCGCGAAGGGAGCAGTCGCTTCAAAATATTAAAAGGAGAGAGAAGATATATAGATATATGATGGTAAAATCTTGTTGGTGCTGGTGGAAATTGCAAAGGGTGATCTATTGGACGCAGAGGCTTATGTAATGGAAGCTGAGGACTAGGTGAACACGGTCGTTCCGTTCAAGTGGAGACGGGTGAGTGCAGAAATGGGTGGAATGGACGAGTTTGATCTGTCATGGTAGAAGGGAAGCCACCATTCAAGACACAGTCAGTCATCTCAAAGACACGTCAGTGATTTCAGAGATACCAGTGCAAACATTTTGAATATCTGAGGGAATATGATGTATATGGAGAAACTGGCAGATCGGAATGTCATCCTTGCAGAAGGCAGGGTGGGAGAAGCTATAATTCTAAAAGCCGTAGCAGACAGTGGGCTTGTAAAGCATGTTTATCGCAGGCTTATTGGTGGAGATGGAGAGGGAGGTGCAGAAAATTACGGGAAGAGTTAGAGATAGACAGTGTGAAATTAAAGCCAGAGTATAAATCGACAACAAAAAAAACAAGTCCTATGGAGGAAGTAGCACAAATGCATTCGTAAATATATCGGGTCCAAGTGGGCCCAACTACGACTGCCACAAAAACGACTCTGCAACTCCATCACAAAGAAAGTAATAATATTGAAACAGAAGATTATGCAGATGCTGGAATCTGGAGCAATACGCGCAAAATGGTAGAAGAACTCAGGACTGGAAAGAAAGAGACCAGAAGCAAGAATAAAAAAGTTCGGAGAAGGGGAGGAGCACGAGCTGGCAGGTGATAAGTGAGGCTAGGTGAGAGGAAAAGACAGGTACGTGGGGCAGTGTGGATGAAAGGAAGTGATGCAAGAAGCTGAGAAGTGATATATAGAAGAGACACAGGGCTGAAGAAAGAGGAATCCGCTCTCTGGCTTCTGCTTTCTTCCTTTGCAGTCCTGATGAAGGATTTCGACCCGAAACGTCGACTGTTTATTTCCCTGCGAAATATCTGCCTGACCTACATTTTATGTGCCTTGCTCCAGATTTCAGTATCTGTAGAATCTCTTGTGTCTCCGTTTTGCTGCTCTATTGTGAAATCTCGTCTATGTATGCCTACTCTCTTCGATCGGAGTTCTGCGAGACCCTCTCTCACTGCACCCACTCTGTGATCGCCGCTGCTCTCCGACTCTTTGGCCATGTGCTCAGCCATTCTCGATTACACAGCCGCGTGGTCTTCCTGGATACTTGTCTCCGCCGCTACCTTTGACCGCATGGCTTCCAGCTCCGTTTCCAAGCTTCCTTGTTTGACCCCAAATAGGATCCCAGATACCTGAGTTCTATTGACTGCTACTGCCTTCACTTTTCCCGCCGGATTCTACGCGACACCCTCGCTGACATGCGCAGATACCAATGTGCCCTGTTTCTGTCTCTGCCACAGCTCCGAGATCCAGTCTCCACGACCTGCCTCGGACCTCCGCGACACTTCGTCCTCCGCCGGATCCACGCCTTCAACCACTGGTTCTTCTACATCCTCATCTCCAGGAAGGATAGAAAGCTCATCCGCCTCAAGGCCATGGCCCCCACCACCTCCAGGTCCGACCTCTGTCGCGGCAACTCCCTCTGAACACAATACCCTCATCTATCTCGGTACTATTCCTAATCTTACCATCAAATCCGCAGACAAGGGGCAGTGCTGTTGGAGTCTGGCAGACTGACATTTACCTTGTCGAGGGAAAACGTCAACTATCGGACACCTCTTCAACCAGGATGACACCAGTGAGCATCAGGCCATTTACTCCAGCACCATCACCGACCTCATCACCTCTGGAGATATGCTCTATACAGCTTCCAACTTCATATTTCCCCTAGTCCACACTGCCGTTTCTATCTGCTAGCCAATATCCACAAACCTAACTGCCCTTGTGGGCCCATTGCTTCTGTCTGCTCCTTCCCCATTAAACTCGTGTATTCATATCCCGATTCCATGTTGTCCTTGGTCCAGTCTCTTCCTTGCTACCTCTATGACACTCTCCATGCACTCAATCAATCAACTTTCAGTTCTCTGGCACTGACCATCTCATTTTCACACGAGATATCGAGTCCCTGTTCACTTCCATCCGGCATCATGAAGGCATTAAGACTCTCCGCCTCTTTATCGATAACAGACCCAAACATTTCCCCTCCACTGCCACCCTCCTCCGTCTGGCTGGACTGGTACTCACGCTGAACAACATCTTTTCGGCTCTTCCCACTTCCTCTAAACCAAAGCTGTAGCCATGGGCACTCGTATGGGCCCCAGCTAGACCTACCTTTTTCTCGGCTGCGTAGAATAGTCCGTGTTGCGAGCCTAAACTGGTAACGCTCCCCAACTCTTCCTCCGATACACTGCACCTATGCTGAGATCTTAAATTTCATCAACTTTGCCTCCAGCTTCCACACTGCCCTCAAATATACTTTGTCTACCTACAACATCTCTCTCTTTCTGGATCTCTCTCTCTCTATCTCTTTCTATCTCCGGTGACACATTAACAATAGACATCTTCTGCAAACCCGCAGACTCCCACAATTACCTTCACTACACCTCTTTTCAACCGGTCACTTGCCATGGCGCTATTCCCTTCTCCCAGTTCCTCTTCCTTTGCTGCATTTGCTGTCATGATGAGGCCATCCATTCCATGACATCTGCCCTCGCCCCATACCACCCACCCCCGACATAACAGGGAGAGGATTCTGCGTCTCCTCACCTACCACGCCAAGAGTCTCCGCAACTTCCACCACCTCCGAAACTTCACACCTCTTGGTACATCTTCCCCTCCCACACTCTCGGTTTTCAGCACGGATTGCTCTCGCCGCGACTCCCTTGTCACTTCGACCCTCGCTACCGATGACCCTGTTGCCAATTATCCCAGCAAATGTACAAAGTTCCACCCTCTCCCTGCACCTCCTCCCTTACAACCATGCAGGGCCCTAGCAGTCCTTCCAGGTGAGGACCCGCTTCACCTGTAAATGCAAGGGGTATCATTTATTGCATGTGGCTTTCTCTACATCGGTGACACCCAATGCAGATGCTTCGTCGAGTACCTTCGCTTCGACTATCTCAGAAGACAGGATCTCCCGAAGGCCAGCAACTTCAATTCCACGTCCCACTCCCATACTGACACGTCTATCCGCGACCTCTTTCCTGTCATGTTGAAGCCAGACAAAGGTTGGAGGAGCGACCCCTCATATTCCGCCCTGGTAGTCTCCAACATGACGGTCTCAACATCGATTTCTCTAACTTCCGGGAACACCACCGCTCTGTGCCCCCACCTCCTTTTGTTTTGATTTGTTCCCCTTTTTTGTTTCCCTTTATATTCCCTTATTCCTGAGTTTCCTCACCGCTACCCTTTCCCCATGTCTGCCCTCATGTCCCGCCCCTCTATTCCTCACCTTCTGCCCTTTATTCCATGGTCTACTGTCCTCTCCCACCAGATCCGTCCTTCTTCAGCCCTTTGCCTCTTCTACCTATCAGCTCTCAGCTACTTGTATAACTCCCTTTCTTCCCTCCCCCCCCCACACACACACCAACATTCCTCCTCTCACCTGGAATCACCTATCACATGTCAGCTTGTGCTCTTCCCACTCTCCCATTCTTTTTATCCTGTGTTCTGTGTTCTTCCTTTCCAGTCCCGATGAACAGTGTCCACCCGAAACGTCGATTGTTTATTCCCCTCCATAGTTGTTGCCTGAACTTATGAGTTCCTCCAGTATTTTGTATATGATGTTGAATTAATAATTTTGGACCACTTAATTTGGAGAAAGTGACGGGATTTGTCTGAGTAGTTGTCCAACCGCTATTTGAACCCAGCTTCACAAAATCTCCTACAATGTACGCTTCTGTGACATCAGCTGATTTTCAACTTTTTCATCTTCAATCTGAGTCTGACATAGCAGCAGGCGATTTTTACAATTATTCTTTTCCATTTATTTTAGCTGCCGTGAGACAGTTGGCGTTTAAACATCCTCAGATCTTTCCCACAGTTCCCTGTTTGTTCAGGAACTTGTTACATCCCTTTGTCGCCTGTGCCCATTATTTGGGATAAGAGCCATGATTTTAGGCAAAACACCCAAGAATTACTATATATTACAATACTACCGATATGATCAAAATTTTAAAATATCTCAGAAATATCATGTAGCGAATTTTAAATGTTTAAAATTTTCAAATCGACAGATTTTCCTTTTTTGTGAACATTAGGTGAAACTTTACATAGCAATCATGAATTCAACCTTCCAATTTAACTGCAGGTTGACATATTATTTGCTGACAAAAATAGAGAACCACTTGAAATGTTGGGGTTGCATGTGCTTGTAAACAATCCCAGGGAAGTCCAACATGTCGAACTCCTTCAGGCTCCTTCGCAAGTAAATGCAGAAGTATAAAAATAACCATATAATATTAATTGCCACATCCATCAAGAATATTAATATCATTGTACCAGAGGACAGAGATTCAGACAATTGTGCTTCAGCAACTTTACAGAACCTTTGGAAGATATATGCTATTGAAACAGAAAGTGATTTCTGCACTTCAAAACGCAAAAGAAAATCAGAATAATTCATTGAGGTAATTGCGCACTCTTTCTTATCAATTTGATACTTTTCCCTCCTCATACATTTATGTCTCCCCGAGAATTGATCAAAGTCCGGCAGGTGAATGTGATAGTGGTCAATCATTAATGCATGATCAGCAGATTTTTGCAGTAACTGCAGTTAAATGTGATCCATGCAATATTCATATTATATAAAAATAACCTCAATTAAATTTAATAACCTCAATTAAATTTCGGCACATTCCTGAAACACAAATTATATAACTGTGGCTTGGGGGACAAAGACCTTCTGTGAACAACTGTCATTTACCCTGGCCATTGGGTGTACTGGGCACATTTTTCAAATCTGAAGATAAAGTGGTGAACAGCGAGAAGGATAGTAAAAATCACTCCAAGATGATATAAGATTTTTTTCTTCTGAATGGCAGAGAGGCGAAGGTGAAATTTCGCTTTGACAAATACAATGTTTTATACTTTGGTAGGAACGGTGAGAAGAAGCAACAGAAACTCAAGAACACAATTCTGATTGGGACATGCAATTCCGGAGAGATGCCTTGTTTGTTTCAAGTATCAGATCTGGTTTTGAAAGTGTTTACGATGCTTTATTAATAGAGACAAAGGCTAGAAAACAAGGAAATGGTGATGGACCTTTATTTTAAGGAAAGAAAGGTTTGTTGCTGCAACCGAAATATCGTGTCCATCTTTAGTTCCTGCATTTTTGAAAAAATATATAAATCTTTCGGAGAAGATCTTGAAGAGATCCATGATCACATTTTCTGGGAAGGGGTATGTTTCCTTCCATAAATAGATTGGATAAATTCTGGTTGTACCTTCTTGAGCAGACGAGTTTGCGTCGAAATTTGATCGAGATATTTAAACAACGAAATTTGCAGGGTTAGCAGATATAGGGAAACGGTTATGACTGGCGGATGGATGCAGTATGAACTAAAAGAATGGCAAGATACCTATCGGTTTTTATTTTTTTCCGTGCACTGCGTTTTTAGTGACTGGGATGCTTTGCTGGGGTGGTAATAACGGCAGTTTAAGTCGACAGGTTATCTACGACCCTTGACCTAACCACTTCTACTATAAAGCTGAAATCTTGATCTTTAAGTTTGATTTCTCATGGTCCTTGAATTTTATTTGTCTACATGCATTGCACTTTCTCTGCAGCTATATTCTGCATGCTGATTTTATGTTAAAGTAACTAGATCTAGTTATGTATAGAATTGTGTGTCTGACGGGCATATAAACAAAAGCCTTTTACTGAATCTCGGTAAATGTAACAATAGCAATACTCTTACCGATTAAAGATAAGGAAGGAAAGGTATTGCAAGGCAGTTCGGAGAGGGATCGGGGTAGGACTCGCTGTTTTGTCATACAAGGAGCAGTAAAGCAGTCAATAAGCTGTTCAGTTTATTTCCACGTTGAAGTCTTTCGGAAATTCGGTTTGCAATTAGTCTCGTCACAAAAAGAGTCAACGGAAGTGTTTTTTAAAGTTCTATACACAAATTTTATGTGCCACCACGACGCGCTATCTTGTTACTGAGACACTGTTATTCTTCAATTTCAAGCTCAAAACCAATAACTTTTAACCTATATTCAGGGGTCACGAGACAGAGGAAATATTTTTGCAATTCAATTAATATGTTGCGCCAATATGTCAGAAAGCATGCGCATGTTTATATGGCAATGAACTGTTTGAATAATAATTTCATATATGTTGGGTTTGGTATCGTGTCCTCAGCACTGAGCTCGTTGCAATTGTACAAATATCTGAAAACAACAGTTTGTTGACAAAGATGAGGTAGGACCTTGCATTGCTAATTGATTTTTTTTAAGTTGGTGGTACAAATTAATGGACGTCTATGTTGCCTTTTATTCTCCCAAATTAAATTGAAACAGATTTTATGGAGCAGATCAGAGCCTGGGACCTATTGCGGATTAGAGGACAATGGACTTTGAGCTCAAACTTGGATAATCATTGCATGATTGTTATCTCAATTTTAAACAATTGGTCCATTTGGAGAAAACAAGCGTGCCAAAAAAGCTTTCTAATAATACAAGTAAATAGGAACAGATCTATTTCACATGGTCTCTCAAGTTTTTCCTGCCATTCGTTATGTTCATGATTAATTTAACCCCGACTCAATTCATTCCTGGCACCAGATCCCCATAATCTGCTTTACCCTGATCTGTCAAACAAGATAACTCTTCCCCGTTTTAAATACTTCTGATCAGTTCAACAATTTGAAGTGGGCATATTGCAGTGAAAGGAGACGAACTGGAGGTAATGTAAGAATAGTAGTTATCTCTCTCAACCCATATTAGAATGTTGACATTCAATATGAAATGAAATTCACATCATAAAATACTATTGGTAAGAGTTGACTGGGGACGTTCAGTGAAACTCGCACTCCGATTTAAGATTGCAAGACGTGTGAGATTTGAAGAGAATGCAAAGCCAGTTCATTACCAACATTGTTCAACACCCAGTGATTCCTTCACATTCAAACTCAGAAGACCGAGCCCTGAGAATATTATTTCCAAGGTAGAACAACGTCATTACACTGCACACGTATTGTCGTTCAAATGTCAGGTTATCTTGTGATGCCAAGTGATGGATAAAATATTAACATTTTCTTCTCTGGTTCTTGAGTGTAATCTCTTCGATAGTTCGCCAGACATGGATGAATTGGCCACAACCGTGATAGGGTCAGTTCTTCACAAGTTTTATTTGGGAAACATCTATATTCAGTTTGAGAGAGTTGAACTAAAAGAAAACGAGAGAAAAAGAAAATCTTTTTGATAAAGAATTGTCTCAAAGGTATTGTCAGGGGTGGCAGAGGAGGCAATTTGAATCATAGTGTATGGAAGTCAGCTGAATTGTTATCTGAAAGGAAAGAACGTGCCGGCTGTTGGAGAAGGCCTGGTGTAAGACCAGCTGGGTAAATATTTGCGATTTTATTCAGCGCATAATGTCATACTGCCATATTATTTATGAATTACAAATATGGGTGCAGGAGAGTGACTTTATTTTCTCTTGGAAACAATATTCTCAGTCTCAAGACTTTTCAGTTTTAATCTGCTCCAAACATCGGGTAATAAACATCGTTCTTATGAAGAGATCTACATCATATCTTCCCATCTGAATACACAGTTTAATTTATTTTCTGTCCGGTATACGGCTTTCATGAAAGATTCAATGAACCAATTCTTTCAAGAAGCTTAAAACTGAGGCGCTATACTGGACGACTCATGATGGTAGGCTAAAAGAAATTCTCATTTTTATAGAAAGCCATTCCATGCAGAAACTGGTATGTTGAGATGCTTCAGTATTCTACAGAACAATTGCAACATACAGAACGCAACAGAACGCATGCATAAATGTGATGCTCTCCAGAATATACCAACCCACAAGAGCATTTCCAGCAGAGATCCTATTTGGGTTTACTGCAGTCAATTCAAAACAAACTTGGTGATGTTGAGTGAAAATTGGTGGAAGACTAAAAAGAAACATATATTTCGTGTAAAGAGCAGTTTTCAGATAAGAACAGGAAGGACTTTGAGAATGTAGATTGGGAGCAGCAACAGAAGGTAAATATACATCTGTGAAGGGGGAGATTTTTCAAGTGAACCGTGTTCCTGTCAGAGCAAAGTGTGAGGACGGCAAATTCAAGGAAACCAATATGTCAAGGGATATCGAGGGTTTGGTTAAAAAATGCTTATGACACATGAGGACCTTTCGGATGGCCCTGAATAAAGAAGGTGCAGCACTGGTCAAATATCTGGTTCTCTATCTTAAGTAACACTATAAAGGATGCAGTTTATACTGGTTCGTTTTATATTGTAAAGGAAATATTTTTGTTATCAATATGTTACATAATGATTTTGATTGTTGTGTTTCATAATTATCATGTAATATATCAGTTTTAACTAACTGAAATAAATGATATGTCGACAAGATGAACAAAACAAAAATTGCAGATGCTTGAATCCAAACAAAGGCATAATGTTGGAAGAAGTCAACGGGTTAATCAGTGTCGTATCGATACGAGAGTGTGGCAAAAGATGCAAGGCTGGTTCCACCTAATACACACCAGACTGCTTCAATTTTCTCACCTACCGGCCTGCTTCGACCTATCTCTTACCATTCTCTATCCCACCCACTAGGTAATTTTCTCTACTGGCAACCCTTCTTGTTTCTTCTCAATCCCGCTGCACGGGGTAGACTCAAAATTTTGACAAACACTGTTTATCTCCACAGATGCAGCTTGACACGCTGAGTTCTTCCACCATCTGTAAATGATTTGCAGCTTTTCGTTGAAGAAGAAAAGATACAAGATTGCCTTTTTATGACTAGGGAAATAAACCACAGTTCTCAGCAATCTCAGATCAGCAGCCATTGGGAAGATGGTGTGACATCCGGCCTCTGAAATTTAACGCAGGAAAGGACAACATAACATTCAAATACAACCAGTAACTGCTGCTCGCACAATAAAACAAATCAGACAGTATCTGAGCAATCATAATTATTAGCAGACATTTTACACACTTGCACAGAAACTGAATCTAGATTCCTTTTACGCAGAAATTTTGTACTACTTCGTTTTTAGTTCAAAACTTGTTTCAGTAACAACAGTGTTAATCACAACATTCATTATTGATTGTGTCATCTTGTGAGACAAGACTGCACTAAACTGGTCGGAAAATAGCACTAACTCCATAACCACTTTCTCTTACACATCTTATCTCCCAGAGCTCATTGGAAGTGTACTCTTTCCAAATTAACCACGCCTTTCCTTTAACAGGGAGACCAAAATTGTACACAGTGCTCCAAGTGCGGCCTCATCAATGATTTTACAACTGAAAGATAATATCCCAGCTCTTATCCTCAATGCCCTAACTGATGAAGCCCAGCGTGCTAAACGCCTTTTTCGAAAGCTTGTCTATCGTTAATGCCACTTTCAACAAACTATCAAATAACGATGAGTTGGTGTACAGGAAGGATTTGAAGCTCTATAACATGGTGTCATGACAACAACATTTCCCTTAACGTCAGCTAAACAAACAGCTGGTCATTGACTTAGGGAAGAAGAGTAGTGAACATGCTCCTAAGTGCATCAATGGTGCTGAGGTTGAGAGTGTTGGATGTTCCAAGTTCCCAGGAGTGAAAATCTGCAATAGCCTGTCCTGGACCAACCACGTTGACGTCAACTCCAAGAAAGCGCACCAGCGCCTCTGCATCCTAAGGAGATGAAAGAAATTTGGCATGTCCCATTTTACCTTCACCAACTTTTATCAATGCACCATAGAAAGAATCCTGTCTGGATGCATCACGACTTGATATGGCAACTGCTCTGCCTGCGACCATAAGAAACTACTGAGAGTTATGGACACAGCCAAGCGCATCACGGAAACCAGGCTCCACCCAAACTGATCATCATCTCTTACCCCCTCACATTGGGCAGAAGATACAAAAGCCTGAAAACACAGACCACTCGGCTCAAGCTTCTGCCCCTCTGATATAAGAGTATTGAACGTTTCCCTCGTTGGATAAGATGGATCCCTGACCTCAGATTCTTTGCACCTTATTGTCAAGCTGCACTGCACTTTCTCTGTAACACTTTATTCTGCACTCCATTGTTTTTACCTTGCACCACCGCAATGCACTGTTGTAATGAATTGATCTCCATGAACGGTATGCAAGTCAAGCTTTTCACTCTACCTCGGTCCATGTGACAATAATGAAACAATTTAACAAATTACGTGCAGTTCTTCTCAGTCTTCCCTGGTAAGAACAATCCATGCCTTTTTTCACATTGTATCAGTGTCCCTTTAACAGCCGTTTGCTCATTACACTCTGCTTCTTGGTGAAAACTGCCTTGAGTAAATCGGTAATACCATCTATCAGTGTTGGGCACCGTTCCTGTTCCCTGATCATATTTGATATTGATGTAACTATTGAAAGACCTGTTGTGAAAACCAGTAACTTCTTCCGCGGGAGAATGGAACAATGCCTCTGATTACTTATAAATATATACATACTTGTGAACGGTAAGAATTCTCGATTAAGTATGGTTCTTATTTTTGCATTTTGCAGTTTTCGTCTTCTGATTGCCTAGCACAGATATCAAATTAAAAGAAAAATAGATCCAGCAAGAGAACAATATCTGCACTGTAAAAATAAATCAGGCGCATCACACTTCGTTTCCAAAGACACAAGATACGGCAAATGCCCGTATCTAGAGCAACAGACGACAAGTTGGAGGGACATAGCGGGTCAGTCAGCATCTGGGAAATAGGCAGTCGATATTTAGGATCGAACCCTCTATATGGACAGATGCTCTGCACAGATCATATTTAGATAATGATGAAATATTGGTTGAGAGTTTTGGAAAACCATTTACGATTACATGCTGAACCAATGGAGTTTCTCCACCTGGGAGTCAGAAGTTCAGAATATCCGTACAAGTTGATGATGCGCATTCTTCTCATAAAGAACTGTGGTGTAGGCTGAATAACAAGCAGCTTTCCAGCAATAACACGATTCAATATAACCATGCAACCTGCATCATGTCACGGGGTGAGCAGCAGTGACGTTGTTCATTCTGATAAAGAAGAATCATTAGTGTAAAGGAAATTACACTTTAAAAATGAATTCGCTTTTAAACTTAAATTCAATTCCTGCAGATTTGATCTTCAAAATTTTGAGACATTTTAAGAATTTACTTGATATTTTTAACATTTCGATAATAGATTTTAATATTTATGCACCAAAGACAATGAAAGATTTATTAGCTGGTTCATAACAGTCTGTGTATTACTCAGCAGTCAGCTTTTCATTAATTTTAAGGGAGGTTTGTTTCACCCTGACATTTGAAGAAATGTAAGTCCTTTGGGCATTACCAGAAAACCAACACACGAGCAGATATGTTGGAATTTAGTCAGTTATTTTGGTGGAAAGTATTGTGGGACTATGTGATGGTGCTTGAGATAATGTGTTTGTATGTTTATTTTTGTATGCATATTGTGTTGATGGATGCATATTGATTGGGATGGACTGCTTGAAAGTTATTCTGTATCAGGCTCTTAGGAAGGGGTAACGATATGGAAGCGCAATTGCTGTTTGAGGGCAAGTTTATAAATGAGGTGTGACCTGTGTTACTTACCAGCAACAAAAGAAACACACCGAGTCATGTATAAGAGTTAAAAAACTATTTTATTAGTAACTACTTATGATAATAAGAAAAAAAACTAAAAGTAGAAGTGTTAGAATGTTAGAAGTAAAAATGTTAGATCTTAAACATTAACCCGAAAAACTAAACTCGGAGTGTGTGTGTGGCAAATTCCCAAACTCCAAGTCCAAGAATAGTTCTCCAAGTTCAGTTCAGCAAACCGTAAGGTGAAACGTGAGCAAAGACTTCTTCAAAAGCCACCGTTGACTGAAGACATAACGTAGAGTGAAAATAGAGGTATTACGAAATCCAAATGTTCCACGATGTAATCCATACAATACCTTAGTGTCTACTCTGCAATGACTACTCCACCGCTTTGTTCTGAAGCATCTCCACCCCGAAAGGCATTTGAATCATGGCCGTTCACACAAATACCTGTTTCCCACTACAGGTTAATGACAAAGTGGACTCCACTGGATTATTCCAAATATCCATACGTAGATTGTAGTGACAGACACAGTTACTGTTTTTCATCCATCGATACAGAGACCAGCAAGCTGGTGTCTCTCTCTCTCTCTCCTTCTCTCTCTTCTGACTGAACACTACTGTCTGCTCCAAAAACGTCATGACGTCCTTACCTTCTGTTGTCGTCATCAAGCCACACACACACACACACACACACACACACACACACACACACACACACACACACACACACACTATTGTGCTATATCTTAAAGGGACATTCACCAATAGTAACCTAATCCGTAACACACCTCCCACCTAAAAAGAATTTTTTTTGATCTACAAGTGCAAAAACATAACCGCGCATACAGTTAGTAATGTGTTAATAATTATCATTCTACACAATTACAGAATATCAAATTAGTAAAGATACATGTTTCCCATTTAACCTCGGGTAAGTCATGGCTGATTGCTTACCATGTGATTATGTGACGTATAACGTGTTCATACTTCCATTTTATCCATTTTCAAACAAAATTAATTCTCTCACGTGTTGATCTTGTTGCAATTGGAACTTCTTCAAGGTTCTTCAATTCAGTGTTGTTTACTAGTTTCACTGATATAATGTTTCTGCTATCATAATCTTTAACCTTCGGATTTTCAGACAATTTACTGTTAACTAATTTGGCTACAGCTGTGTTTTTTTCAAAACAAAGATTTTCAATCTGGCAGGTTTTTCCAGGTTTTTATATTTATGATCAGAGTCCAGCAAATTAACACATTGTTTTGGCAATTTTCAAGTTTCTCTTTCTTGATGTCCAGACACAAATTCAAAACCTAAGGATTCCTGCACCAACTGTCTCACTGCACAAAAAGAAAATGATCTCCTTAATCCCAGTCTTCTGGCAATGGTCTAACTCAGTCCACAACCACCTTCGAAAAGGGTTCACCAAAAACAGGAATAGGCTGCAAAGGAACGACAAGGGAACTTTGATTAGGTTTTCTTACCATCTCATCACTTGAGAGTGCTTCTTCTCTCAATTCAGTAAGCTCAGGGTCTTTACAGCTGCACAATAAATTCTTTCCTGGACAAAGACAAATCCTTAAATTCAGACACAATACAAGGCTTCTGATCCTCCAGTGAAGACAGAAAAGTCTCAGACAAGTCATCATAACTTTCATCCTGTTTAGGACTGTCATAGGGAACAACATCAGGCTGCACAGGACTATTGACCTTGACTAATTCTTTAGCTCTAGCTCTAACAAAACTTGATTGTCTCATTGCTAACTTATGCTCCCTCTGTCTCTTCCTTTCCTCAGCCTCCATCTTCTTCATTTCTAGCTCAACCTCTACCTTCAGCCAAGTTTGTTCCGACTCTAGTTTCCTTTGTTCTACCTTTGCCTCAAACGTCAGCCGATTTAGTTCTCGTTCTGCCTCTACCTTTGCCAGCTGCATCTGAGCCTCAGAAATCGATGGTTCACTCCAAGGAAACTGTTTTAACACCTCCTCCTCAAACACCTTCTTCTCCACATAATGGCCAACTATCAGTCTCTGAATATGTGTCTTTTTCATAAAACACGTTATTGCCTTAAGATGTAGTTCTGCAGCAAATTTCACAAAATCAGGCTTCCTCATACCCTGTGAACCTCCAGGGGTTGTTTTTTTCTTCAAAAATGTATCATTGTTGCTGGTTTCTGCACACACAAACCAATGAAAAGGAATTTTATCAGACCGACCACAATCAGTCGTCCACTAAGACCCCAAATTGTTCAAACCCAGACCTCTAGTACCAGTCTTGAATTCATTTTCAGACCACCCTCGTCAATCTTTGGATTCAATCCGGGATGAATTTTGTCAATTTGGGGAACTATTCCAGATGAACCCCAATTTTGTTACATACCAGCAACAAAAGAAACACACCGAGTCATGTATAAGTGTTAAAAACTATTTTATTAATAACTATTAATGATAATAAGAAGAATAAAAGTAAAATTGTTGGAATATTAGAAGTAAAAATGTTAGATCTTAAACATTAAACCCAAAAACTAAACTCGGAGTGCGTGTGCGGCAAATTCCCAAACTCCAACTCCAGGAATAGTTCTCCAAGTTCAGTTCAGCAAGCCATAAGGTGAAACATGAGCAAAGACTTCATCAAAAGCCATCGTTGACTGAAGACAAAACGTGGAGAGAAAATAACGATATTATGAGATCCAAATGTTTCACGGTGGAACCCATATGACACCTCAGTGTCTACTCAGCAGTGACTACTCCACCACTTTGTTCTGAAGCATCTGCCACCCCGAAAGGCATTCGAATCATGGCCGTTCACTGAAATACCTGTTTCCCACTCCAGATTAACGACAAAGTGGACGCCACTGGATTATTCCAAAAATCCATACGTGGATTGTAGTGAAGGACACAGTTACTGTTTTTCATCCATCGATACAGAGACCAGCAGGCTTGTGTTCCTCTCTCTCTCTCCTTCTTCACTCTCTTCTGAATGACTCTGACTGTCTGCTCCAAAAAACGTCATTACGTCCTTTTCTTCTGTTGTTGTCATCACGCCACACACACACACACACACACACACACACAGACACAGACACACACACACAGACACACACACACACACACACACAACGGTGCTATGTCTTAAAGGGACATTCACTAATAGTAACCTAATCCGTAACACCTGCATAACGATTAACACAAATGAGAGAGAGTCGACAAGAAATGTCGTATGTTTTCTCACTGCTCTGCAACAACATCTCTTCTATGTGGTCTCATGATGTGACGCTTCTCCTGAAAAGCCAAACAGAACATCATGAAACTGTAGAGAGCTTATCAATTTCCAGAAAACATAGAGTACAACAATAAATTAAAAGGAAGTACATTGCACAATTATGTGCATAATTTCAGAAGCATTTAGCAATGAATCCCACTGCTGATGAGAGTCAAAATAGGTTTTGCTGAGCACTGGCAATTGGACTGTACAGTTGACTCATTCACTTGCATAGAAAAACGGCCAGGGAAAAAGTGACGACGCTCGAAACAAATCCGCTCTACGGTATCAGTGGTTTGACCTTTACTTTCAACCAAAATCCATTCCAGAATTAACGCTTTGACTAAGAAGTAACACGACAATAAATATCATTGCGTGGCCAGATTCTGTTCTAACTCCATCTGCAAGTTAGAAGATAAAATCAAGGTCGTGTGCCGAATATAAAATAACGACGAGTCCAAGTACAGGAATGAAATAGACAGCCCAGCAGCATGGCGTTCTGACGATAACATTTCCCTCAATATCAGGAAAACAAAATGAGCTACGCATTGAATTCATACATGGGGCAGTGCACATGCTCCTTATTATATCAACTGTGCTGGAGTGGAAAGAGTTGCGTGCTTCAAGCCCCAACTGGTGAACATGACCAATAGTCTATAATGGCCCAACCATGCAGACGCCACAGCGAAGAATGTGCACCAGCGCCTCTACTTCCTCAAGAGACTGAAAAAATTTGGCATGCCCCCTTTGACCCTCAACATTTTTTATCAATAAAACATAGAAAGCATCCTATCTGGATGCATCACCGCTTGCATGGCAACTGCTCTGCTTAGACCAAAAGAAACTGCAGGGAGTTGTGGATACAGCTCAGCACATCACTGAAACCAGCCGCCCCCACTCACCCTCCATGAACTCCGTTTATACTTTTCGCTGCCTCGGTAAAGCAGCCAGTATATATTGTCACAAACCAGCAACAAAAGAAACACACTGAGCATGATTTAGTGTTAAAAACTATTTTATTAATTACTACTTATGATAATACGTAAAATAAAAGTAAAAATGTTAGTATGTTAGAATTCAAAAATGTTAAACCTCGAACGTTAACCCCAAAACTAAACTCGTCGTGTGTGTGTGTGACAAAGTCCAAAACTCCCAGTTCCTGAATGGTTCTTAAAGTTCAGTTCTGCAAGCCATAAGGTGAAACATGAGCAAGGGCTTCTTCAACGACCACCGTTGTCTGAAGATAAGATGTAGATGTAGAAAAACATAGAGAGAGTACATACGAAATCCAAATGTTCCACGATGGAACCCAAACGACACTTCAGTGTTTACTCGGTAGTGACTTCCTCACCCCGAAAAGCATCCGAACCGTGGTCGTCCACATACAAATACCTGTTTCCTTCTACAGGTCAGCAACAAAGTGAACTCCACCGGATTACTTCCAACTTCCATACGTGGATTTCAGTGGCAAACACAGTTATTGTTTCTCATCCATCGATAGAGAACACTAGCAGGCTGGTGTCTCTCTCCCTTCTCTCTCCCTCTCTCTCCTTCTTCTTCTTCTAACTCCTTCAACAACGTCACTACGTCCTTTATCTTCTATTGACGTAAGCACGCCCCACACACACAAACACACACACTCTCTAAAAGGGACTTTCACTGAGTCCGTAACACCTCCCACCTAAAAAAAATTTTCCCAAGAAAATTTTAACCGCGCATACAGTTAGTAATGTTAATAATTATCATGCTACACAACTACAGACTATCAGATTAGTACAGATACATGTTTCCCATTTAACATCGGGAAAGGCAATCAGCAATCACATTATCTTTGCCTTTAATGTGAGTTATCATGAGATCAAACTCTTGCAAAATTAAACTCTAGTTTAACAGCCTTCTGTTCTTGTTTTTGACTCGGCTCAGAAACACCAATGGGTTATGATCTGTATATACAGTCAATGGTTTCTGAGCGGTGCAAACATATACACTGAAATGTTGCAAGGCTAAAACAAGTGACAGTAATTCTTTCTCTATGGTGGAATAATTCTTTTGATGCTCATTAAATTTCTTTGAAAAGTAAGCTACAGGATGGTCAATATCATCAAGGTCACCCTTCTGCAACAACACAGCTCCTGCAGCTTCATCACTGGCATCTACTGCTAATGAAAATGGCTTTTCAAAGTCAGGTGTTTTGAGCACAGGATGGTAGCATAAAATGGCTTTCAGCTTCTCAAATGCTTCTTGACAAGAATCTGTCCAAACAAACTTTACTCCCTTCTTCAGAAGATTAGTTAGGGGAAGAGCAATATCAGCAAAATTTTTACAAAACGTTCGGTAATATCCAACCATTCCCAAAAATCTTCTAACAGTCCTCGTACCTGTGGGAATAGGGAACTCAGATATCGCTTGAACTTTTGCCTGAACAGGAGCTTGCTTGCCTTGACCTACAACATAACCAAGATACGTCACAGTGGCATGGCCAAATTCACTTTTAGCCAAGTTAACTGTAAGGTTAGCCTTGGAAAGTCTTTCAAACAACCTTTCTAACGCAGAGATGTGATCCTCCCATGTATCATTCCCAGTCACTAAGTCGTCAATGTAGGCATCTGTATGTTTTAACCCATGAATCACTGAATTAATCATTCTTTGAAATGTTGCCGGAGCATTTTTCATTCCAAATGGCAAAACATTGTATTCATACAATCCAGAAGGGGTTACAAAGGCTGAAATCTCCCTTCCTCTATCTGTTAATGGAACACACCAGTACCCTTTTAATAGGTCAATCTTTGTAAGAAATTTTGCCTTTCCCACTCTATCTATGCAATCATCCACCCTAGGAATAGGGTAAGCATCTGACTTTGTTACAGCATTCACTTTCCTGTAATCTGTGCAAAATCTAACAGTTCCATCAGGTTTAGGTACAATAACACAGGGCGAACTCCAATTTGAAGTAGAATGTCTAATAATATCATTTTCCAACATGTATTTTATTTCCTGATCAACAAGTTTACTTTTTTCCACATTCATTCGATATGGGTGTTGTTTGATTGGTTTTGCATCCCCAACATCAACATCATGGGTAATTATCGATGTTCTGTTTGGAACATCTGGGAACAGATTTTTAAATTTTAAAATTAATTCTCTCATCTGTTGTTTTTGTGAAACTTGTAAATGGTCCAACTTCGTTTCAAGGTTTTCCATGATATTTTGTTTTTTTAGTTTCGATGGAACAATATTTGGTCTAAATTGGCCTTCCTCAACATCAACATCAGGCATTCTAGAAACAACCTTTACATCATCCACCAAGGCCACAACTGAATCCCTCTCATAATAAGGTTTTAGCATGTTCACATGACAGAGTTGTGTTTTCTTGCGTCTATCTGGTGTTTTGATTATATATGTTAGATCAGTCACTCGAGATTCAATAACATAGGGTCCAGAAAAACGAGATTGCAAGGGATTATTTTGGCTAGGGAAAAATACCAACACCTTTTGCCCCACTGCGAATGTCCTAGGCCGAGCACGTCTATCAAAATATGTCTTCATTCTTATCTGGCTTGTTTTCAGATTCTCTCTCGCTAGCTGGCAGATTCTCTCCAACCGAGTTTTAAATTTTTGGACATAGTCCAACAGACTCAAGTGCACTTCCTCATTAACCCATTGCTCTCTCAACAACTCCAAAGGTCCTCTCACCCTATGTCCAAACACAAGCTCAAACGGACTAAATCCTATTGACTCCTGGATCGATTCTCTAACGGCAAACAAAAGTAAATGGATACCTTCGTCCCAATCCTTGGTGTTTTCAAAGCAATAAGTCTTCAGCATATTTTTGAGAGTAGAATGAAATCTCTCCAGAGCTCCTTGAGATTCTGGGTGATATGCAGATGATACAATCTGCTTTGCTCCCAGCTCATAGACTATTTGTTGAAAAATTTTTGACATAAAATGACTACCTTGATCAGATTGGATTTCTTTTGGCAAACCAAACAAGGTAAAAAAGTTTACAAGAGCCTTTGACACCGTCTTGGCCTTAATATTTCTAAGGGGTATTGCCTCTGGAAATCTAGAAGTGGCACACATGATGGTTAACAAATACTGATTTCCAGTCTTAGACTTTGGTAAGGGGCCAACACAGTCCACAATCACCTTCGAAAAGGGCTCCCCAAATGCAGGAATTGGCTTCAAAGGAGCCACAGGGGGTTTTTGATTTGGTTTACCTACCATCTGACATGTGTGGCAGGTTCGACAAAACATCACCACATCTTTTCTCAAACCAGGCCAATAGAATTGTTTCAAGATCTTCCCTACAGTTTTATTCACACCAAAATGACCACCCAAAGGCATACTATGGGCCAGGTTTAAAATCTCATCCCTATAAACCTTTGGAACAACAACCTGATGAATAACTTCCCATTCCTCATTAACAGGAACATGAGGAGGTCTCCATTTCCTCATTAACACTCCATTTTTGACATAGTATCCAGTTGGCACCTTTTCAATCTCCTCACATGAGAGTGCTTTTTCTTTCAATTCTGTCAACTCAGGGTCCTTTGTCTGTTCCACCATAAAATCCTTCCTCGACAAAGACAAATCTTTAAATTCAGGCTCACTACAAGGATGTTGATCCTCCAGTGAAGACAGAAAAGTCTCAGATAAGGCATCATAATTTTCTTCCTGTTTAGGACTGTCACAAGGAACTACATCAGACTGCACCGGACTGTCTGTCTTGGCTAATTCTCTAGCTCTAGCTCGAGTCACCGCACATGATGGGTAAACATCTGGATCATTCTCAGACTCATCAATTGGTTTGGTTGTTAACCGTTCCACAGGATCACTTTCTCCATCTGCAAGGTCATTTCCCAATAACAAAGAAACTCCTTCCACTGGCAAACTAGGTCTTATCCCTATCTCGACTGGTCCTTCTACGAACTTTGACTTTAAAATCACCCTGTGAAAATGGACAGACATGGTCTCACCTGTAACGCCTCGTACTAGATTTACTTCACCAGTGTCACTTTCTTCACCAAAATTTAAAACACTGTCCAGCAAGAGAGATTGACTAGCCCCAGTATCTCTAAGAATTTTCACTGGCACCTGGGGTGACTCATCATTCAGTGAAACAAAACCCTCCGATACATACGAACGGAATTCTTTTCTCACCTCCTCCAACTTTTCCGCTTTTCCCTCTTGCAAGGACTGATCTTTAACAGCATCTCCTAAACCTTTTTGATTTTTAATTGCCTGAAAGCAAGCATTGGGCCCAGCTTCCTTCTTTTTCTTCAAAAGGGCACAATTAGATATCACATGGCCAGGTTTCCTACAGTAATAACAAGTACGCTCAACAGGTTTCTCCAACCCTGGCTTCTTTTCATCTTTTCCTTTTTGATTACCTCCCAATTTAATCTCCGGTTTACCTGGATTGTCTTTGTAATTCTTTTGAAAGGTTTTAGGTTGTCCCCATTTGGATTTATGGGTTAAAACATAATCATATGCCAACCTAGCAGTTTCTTGTAAAGTTTCCACTGCCTTTTCATTTAAATATGTTGTTAATTCAGCTGGAACACATCTTTTAAAGTCTTCCACCAGTATCAATTCTGTCAATTTATCATAATCCCCATCTACATTTTTAGCCAGGCACCATCGTTCAAAACATATTCTCTTTCCATTGGCAAATTCCATATAAGTCTGATCTGCAGATTTCCTCAAGTCTCTGAATTTTTGTCTATAAGCCTCAGGGACCAATTCATAGGCCTTCAAAATAGCTTGTTTTACCTTGGTATAATCAGCTGCATCCTCAGCAGACAAAGCAGAATAAGCTTTTTGAGCTTTACCTTTAATCACACTCTGTACCATAAGAGCCCATCCTTTCCTTGGCCAGTTTGAACTCACAGCAACCTTTTCAAAATGTTGGAAATACTGATCAACCTGATCTTCTTCAAACGGAGGGACTAATCGAACCTCCCTGCTGGCTGAAAAACCATCATCAGAATCAGATTCCAAACTCCTACGCTTCATTTTTTAACTCATGCTGCCTCTGTTTCTCCTTTTCCTCACTATCCAGCTCCATCCTCTTCAATTCCATCTGCGTCATTGCTAGATCAGCCTCTATCTTCATCTGAGTTATCTTTTGTTCTCATTCAGCTTCTAATTTCTTTTGTTCTCGTTCAGCCTCTATCTTTAACTGGGTTTGTTCTCGTTCAGCCTCTATCTTTAACTGAGTTTGCTCTCGTTCAGCCTCTAATCTCTTTTGTTCTCATTCAGCTTCTAATTTATTTTGCTCTCGTTCAGCCTCTATCTTTGCCAGCTGCACCTGTGCCTCAGAAATTGCTATTGCACTGCCAGGAAACTGTTTTAACACTTCCTTCTCAAACACCTTCTTTTCCACATAATGGCCAGCTATCAGTCTCTGAATATCTGCTTTTCTCATAGACTGCTTTACTTCTGTTTGGTTTAACCTTGTAGCAATCTTTATCAGATCATCCTTTTTCGCCACCTCCAATCCCTTTTGGGTTGGTGACTCCAAAAATGCCTTAATATCCATTGCTGCTGGTTTCCACACACACAATCCAATTAAAAAGAATTTATCAGACCTCCTTCAAAAATCTTTGGATTGAATCCCGAACAAATCTCGTCAATCTGGGGAACGATCCCAGACGACACTCGTTAATCTTTGGATTGGATCCCAGACGAATCTCGTTAACCTTGGGAACTATCCCGGACGAGCCCCCAATTTTGTCACAAACCAGCAACAAAAGAAACACACTGAGCATGATTTAGTGTTAAAAACTATTTTATTAATTACTACTTATGATAATACGTAAAATAAAAGTAAAAATGTTAGTATGTTAGAATTCAAAAATGTTAAACCTCGAACGTTAACCCCAAAACTAAACTCGTCGTGTGTGTGTGTGACAAAGTCCAAAACTCCCAGTTCCTGAATGGTTCTTAAAGTTCAGTTCTGCAAGCCATAAGGTGAAACATGAGCAAGGGCTTCTTCAACAACCACCGTTGTCTGAAGATAAGATGTAGATGTAGAAAAACATAGAGAGAGTACATACGAAATCCAAATGTTCCACGATGGAACCCAAACGACACTTCAATGTTTACTCGGTAGTGACTTCCTCACCCCGAAAAGCATCCGAACCGTGGTCGTCCACATACAAATACCTGTTTCCTTCTACAGGTCAGCAACAAAGTGAACTCCACCGGATTACTTCCAACTTCCATACGTGGATTTCAGTGGCAAACACAGTTATTGTTTCTCATCCATCGATAGAGAACACTAGCAGGCTGGTGTCTCTCTCCCTTCTCTCTCCCTCTCTCTCCTTCTTCTTCTTCTAACTCCTTCAACAACGTCACTACGTCCTTTATCTTCTATTGACGTAAGCACGCCCCACACACACAAACACACACACTCTCTAAAAGGGACTTTCACTGAGTCCGTAACAATATCAAAAACCAGCATAATCTCTCTTCTCCCCCTCCCATCGGGCAGAAGATAGAGTTGCCTGAAAGAACGTACGAGCAATCTCATGGACAGCTTCTGTTCCGCTGATATTAAATTATTGAATAATTGTTCAGTACAATACGGTGGACTCTTGACCTCACAATCTACCTCATTATGGTCATGCATCTTATTGTTTGCCTACACTGCACTTTCTCTCTAACGAGAACACTTCCTTTTGCATTCTAATATAGTTTTCACTTGTACTATCTCAATGCACTGCTTTAATGAAACGATCTGTATGGATGGCACGCAAAATAAAATGTATTCCTGAACCTCGATGTATTTGCCAATTAGAAACACGCTTACCAATTAATTAGGATAAAATGAGAATCATATAGTGAAGTTGTTTGATAGTCCAGTTCAGAAGCCACCTAGGAGTCAATCACAGGAGGTATTTCCAATAGCCCGAGTCACAAATCGCACAAATAAAATGGCTGTGGTGTTTGGATGTCAAATATTCTAGTGCCAGCAGATCACTGCCGGAGATCCTCAGGACAATGTCCTAGATCCAACTATATATGTCCATATCACCTGTCACTCCTCTTTCGTCATTCGGTCAGAATTGTTTGCTTTATTTTATGTTTGAACAATGTATTCAATTATGTAGCCAACTGTGCAGCAATATCGGCAGTCCCAGTTTGCATGTTCCAATAAATTAACGATATTCACGTTTGGGCTGTTAAGTGGCAAATAATGTTTGTGCCTGGAAAGTGCCAGACAATGATCTTTTTCAACAAAAGGGACCGTAATTAGCTTTCGTTCACATATGATGGTGCTTGCATAGATGTGAAACTGAACCCGACCAACCACTTAAATAGCTTGTTTACCAGATCTGTTGAGCTCTTGGGTATTCTATGGTAAATGACTCCCCTTGTGACACCCCACAGACCTCTCACGTTTTAGAAGGGGAAAGTTAGGAATGTGATGGAATATTCTCCATTTTCTTGCATGAGTACTGCTATAAAACATACAGTAAGATTGACAATATACAGGTAAATGCAGCCCAATAGATCCTAAGCCTCACCATCTCATTTGAATTTACTCCATCTGCCGCAGAATCTGCCGAGAAAATACAATCCTGTCGATCACACAGGCTGCTCCGAGAACACCACTCAGACATAAGACCTATACCACCAAAAGGGCCACGAGCCACAGGCACAGGGGAACATCAAAAAATGCACTTCGGCCTTCAAATTACAGCCCATCCTAATTTAAAAAAATAGTCGTTTATCATTGTTGAATCTAAATTCTGGAGCGTCCGTTCCAACAGCGCTCTGTGAATATGATCATCCCAATGATAACAGTGGTTCGGCAGCTTCATACCTCCTCCTCATGGTCAGACAGAGAAGGATAATTCACGTTGTCCCTGCCAGTGATAACCAGATCCAGGAGAATGAATAAGTAAAGGGAATGCGTGGCCATTGATGACAAATGCTTCTCAAGCACTTAAAATAATAATATGCATCAAATAACGTGAGAAGAAAACGCGGGAATATGCTATTTGTCCTATCATTCCATTTCCATTGTTTACTAAGACTATAGAAAATAAACAGCAGAGCACAGGTAAAGGACCTTCGACGGACTACGTTGTGCCGGGCTAATTAAGCGAACGGTGCTTTATTATACTGATCTCTTCTGCCTGAACATGGCCAATAACCCTCTATTCTCTGCAAATTGATGTGCCTATCTAAAGCCTATTAATCGCCTCTATCATTATGCCTCAACCATAACACCTGGCAGCACATTCCAGGCACACACCACCCTTTGTGTAAAAAAAAGATGCCGCTCATTTCTGATTGATAGAATGTATACCAAATATTGATTTAGTTTATTTATTATTTTGAAGGATTTTCTACCAATATTGCAGTAAATTAACATTAAGACATTTCCTTATAGCTACTTAATCTCTTGGGAATATTACCCACCCAGTTCACGGATTATTGCATCATTCTACAAAATCATGGCTGATGGTACAGCTGCACTCAAATTTTCTGAACGAATCCTGTATAACTGAATGCCATTAACAAGCACACACACACACACACACACACACACACACACACACACACACACACACACACACACACACACACACACACACACACAGACTACGTTAGACTATTGTTTATTGACCTCAGCTCTGCCTTCAGTACAATAATCCCAAGTAAGCTTGTCACCAAACTCCAAGACCAAGGACTCAACACCTCCCTCTGTAACTGGATCCTTGACTTTCTCGTAAACTGACCGCAATCAGTGAGGATAGGCAGCAATACCTCAGGCACGTCCTCAGTCCTCTATTCTGCTCCCTATACACTCATGACTATGTGGCCAGATTCTCCTCTAACTCCATCTACAAGTTTGCAGATGATACCACCGTTGTAGGCCGTATCTCAAAGAGCGGTAAGTCAGAGTACAGGAAGGAGATAGAGATTTTAGTGGAATGGTGTCATGATAACAACCTTGCCCTAAATGTCAACAAAACAAAAGAGCTGGTCATTGACTTCAGGAAAGGGGGCGGTGTACATGCACCTTTCTAGTTCAATGGTTCTAAGGTCGACAGGGTTGAAAGCTTCAAATTCCTGGGAGTGAACATCACCAACAGACTGTCCTGGTCAAATCACATAGATGCCACGGCCAAGTGCGCTCACCAGCGCCTCTACTTCTTCAGGAGGCTAAAGAAATTTGGTTTGTCCCCTTTGACTCTCACCAACTTTTACAGATGCACCACAAAGAGCATCCTATCTGGATGTATCACGGCTTTTTATGGCAACTGCTCTGCCCACAACCGCAAGAAACTGCAGAGAGTTGTGGACAGAGCCCAGCACATTACTGACACCAGCTTCCTCTCCTTGGACTCTGTCTTTACTTCTCGTTGTCTTGGTAAAGCAGCCATCATAATCGAAGACCTCACCCACCCGGGACATTCTCTCTTCTCTCCTCTTCCATTGGTTAGAAAATAAAGGAGCCTGAAGGGAAGTACCACCAGACTTAAGGACAGCTTCTACCCCACTACGATAAGACTATTGAACAGTTCCCTTATACAATGAGATGGACTATGATCTCACGATCTACCTTGTTGCGACCTCGCACCTTATTGCACTGCACTTTCTCTGTAGCTGTGACACTTTACTCTGTACTGTTATTGTTTTTTTTACTTGTACTACATCAATTTACTCTGTACTGACTCAATGTAACACGCTCAGCTACTGACCTTTCATAGACATCAAATTTAGAGAATTCCAACGATCAATTACGCAGTCCCTGAGGAAATTCATTTGTGTCCTGTGACAAATGATTCTTCAGATGCTGGGATCTGGAGCAACACATACAAAATGCTGGATGAACTCAGGAGGTCAGGTAGAATCTATGGATAGAAATAAAAAGTCGACGTTTCGGTCAAGAACATTCATCTAGACTGGAAAGGAAGAGGACAGAAGCCCGAAACCAGATTATACATCTATACTCTCCATTGTTACCCCACGTATCTGCACTAATTCCAGATACCTCTGTGCTTTGCCCGTTCAAGTATCAGTTCAGATTTTGCTGCTGTTCCTTCTTCACCACCTTCTCTGGCAGTTCATTCCAGATACTAACTTGAATTTGTGTGACATCTTTACCCGCCAGTTTCCGTTAAGTTCATCTCCTCTTTCTTTAAACCTATGTCCTCCATTTCAGGCGCCCCTCTAATGAGAAACATACTCTGGCTATCTACAGTCTGTATCCCTTTCACAATTTTCTTCTTCTCTATCATGTCACCACCCAATCTAATTTGCCCCATGGAAAACAGACCCAAACATTTCAATATCTCCTTAAAACTCAACGCCTACAATCCAGGCCCCATTCTTGCGAAACTTGTTCTGCACCCACTTCAGCCTAATTACACGTTCCTTGTAGTGTGGCGATCAGAATTGCACCCAATACTCTGAATGCGGCTTAAATAATATTTGTAAGATGACGATTTAATGTTTGTATTCAGTGGCTCGTCCGATGATGGAAAGCATGCCATATGCCTTTTTCTCCACTCTCTCGACGTGAGTTGCCACTGACAGGGAACTATGTCGGTGCCCCAAGATCTCTCTGTTCAGCAACACTCCGCAAGGCCATGTCGTTCACTGTCTGTTCCCTTCCGTTGATAAACCTCCCGTAATAGATCGCTTCGCACTTATCTGAATAAATTTTCATATTCCATTCCTTTGTCTACTTTACCAGTTGATCAATATCATGCTGTAGGCTAGACAACGCTCTTTACCGTCCACTGTATCATTAATTATGGTGTCAGCACACTATACCACTAAATACGGTGTCATATTCAGTTTTACTGATCATGGTACGTACATTCTGATCTAAATGGATATCGATGATAAACTACAAAGGACCCATCACCAAACCCCGTGACACACAACGCACCACAGGGCTCCAATATGAAAACAAACTTCAACTACCTCCCTGTCCTTCCTACTACTAAGCTGAGTGTGTATCTAATTCGATATCTCACCTGGATTCCATGTGTTGTAAACTTCTGACCAGCCCATCGCGCGGAACAATGCTAAATGGACTTTAACTAAGGTCTACTAATCTTCCCTCGCCAATCATCTTGGCAGTCTATGAGAAAAAAACCCAACCAAATTTATAAGACACGATTTCCCACGTACAAAATTACTAACCATCCCGAAACGGTCCTTACATTTCTAAATGAGGGTAGATCCCGTCTCTCAAAATCCCCTCCAGTAACTTTCCCAACATAGATATGAGTACCACAAGCCTGTCGTATCCAGGCTCTTCTGCCACTCTTAAGCAAAAATACACAGAGGTAGCTATCCTCCAGTTACCTGATACGTTATCTGTGCTTAACAAATTTATAAATATCTCTGCCAGGACCTCATCAATTCCGTTTCCTTGCTTCTGATGTAATCCTAGGATACAACCAGTCTAGCCCCACGCATTTATTCACATATATGCGTTTCAGGACCTCTGAAGCATCTCCCGTTGTAACGTTGATGTGATCCAGTATATATTTGTTACCCTCTCCCAATCTCACTCACATCAAAGTCTTCCTCCACGTTAAACACGGACCAAAAGTATTAATTTGAGATCATGTTCATTTCCCGTGGTTCCACGCAAAGATTACCGGGCTGTTCCTAAAAGAGACATACTCGATGCTTTGCTGCCCTTCTACTCCTAGTAACTTCTAGAATCCTTCAGGGTCAATATCCAAATGTCACAACCGAGAGAAGCTCCAGGAACCAAGTCATCCTCCCCACTGCTACTGAGAATGTTGCCAACATAAATATTGATATTCCTATCTCGTCACTTTTCTGCTCTACAATCAATAAATTTAGGTTTTGAATGGCCAAGATGAGCATACTCTGTCTCGGCAGTTGGTCCTTACACCTTTCCTTTGGTTTCGCTCTGAACACATCTGGAGTGGGGAAAATACTGAAGGCCTTCCTCATATGTCTGAATTAGTTTTCCTGGATTTAAAAAGAAGGGGGGACTCAAACAATATGATTTGTAGTGTCCGTTTCGCTCACTCATACCGCAGTTCGGGGGTTCCATATATTCATTGCACAAATGTTGATTGAGCAGAGGAAATGCGATAAAAATATAATATAAATACCAGCACTTCAGATATTATAACATAAGCTATTACAAGAAATATTTAATATAATATGATGCAAAATATAACCTTGAGAAAATATGACTTTTGAATTTAAATTACCTTTCAGAGCTTTAGCTCTAAACTCTTATTACAAATTCAGCTCAATTTCGAATTAGTTCAACCTCTGACTGCAGGTGATAATCCCCGTCTATTTCCTTGGAAGTTGCCCTTTAAATGTACTCGACTATGTAGTTCTATGTGAATCTGCGTGATTTTTTAACACAATTTGAGCTGGCGATCACATGAAGGAATCTATCACCATGTGTATTGGAATCAGTCATCTCCGCAGCTCATTGTAAATATCCAAGATTACCCTGAACCTTTATTACTAACAACACAAACAATCAAATTCTCGACACTATGAGTGTTGCAATCTCAGGTTTTCAGTCAGAGATCTGGTGTTAGCCCTTCGTCACAATTTCAGGATTGCACAGTTATAATGGGATTACATTTCAAGTGCAAACTAAATAACAATATTTTCCATATCTTTCTTTGCTGTGAGAGCCAGAGCTAACTATGTTAATAGTTACTGGCGAACTGCCATTTTGTAAACAATCAGTTCTTCACGCATGACAGGATTTTGATTGGTGAAAGTCTCCATATTTATTTCCACTTTACAGTGTTGTTGAATCGATTACAAACCTATAGACTTGACAAGTAATCATTTCCAAAAACAAGCTACAAGAATGAATCTCAAATTTTTGCATGTAATTTGTTATTGTGCAATGAATTTCATTTTGTAGAATGTGTCCAGAGAAGATTAATTTCATTGTATCTTTCCTCTCGGGGTTGTGCGTTTTCAGAACGGCATCAGTTTTCCAATTGCACTCTGGAATGTAAAGATTTCATCAACTTCTGGGTCTTAGGGCAAAAACACAGTGACCTTTAATGCACAGACGTTCCAAACTCAGAGAGGAGGTATACATTTTGTCACAACTTTCCTGTGGATACGGCTAAATCTTTTACCTTCCCAAACTCATCTTCAAGTGCTCTATTTAACCGAAGAAAATCGTACTGATTCCAATCAAAACTGAATCATACGAACACAGATGAAGCAGTAATCTCCATCTTTCTCAACCTCCAGTTCCAGTTCTTCCTCTTCATTAAGTTCCTTCCGTTGATTCCTCATGGAATTAAAATCGTTATCCATCCTAGATCAAACAAACTTGAACGTTTTCCCAGCTGCTTGATCTTTTTGGTGTGTTTTATATCATTATCTCAGAATCGACAGTGTGATATGATGATGAAGAAATCATAACTTTTAAATCTTACTTCTGTCAAGTAAATATCCATTGTTAATTGTCTGGTTCCAATTCCTGGCAGGTCCCATAAGTAAACATTGGGAAGGGTGTGAGTAGATATCCATTTGGCTCCATCGTAGTTTCAGTGGTACCAACTTCAGCTGCTACCTCATCGTCGCTCCGAAGGCCACTCAAAGTGTTGATGAAGTTGGATTTCCCTGCACCTGTTTCTCCAATGACTGTAATGTTAAGGTCTGTGCTGCCCAGCTCAGTTATCTTCATTTTTCTTAAACATTTAGCCTTTCTCTCACCATCGGTTTAATTCATTGATACTTTCTTCTGAGAATAATGCAATATTTACAAACCGATTCGCCTGTTCACAGAAGAAGTTAACTAATGATTTGCAGTGGAATAAAATAACCTGCATTAATCTCCAAGGTATCTTCACACACACACACACACACACACACACACACACACACACACACACACACACACACACACACACACACACACACACACACACACACACACACACACACACACACACACACACACACCTTCTATAATAATGGTGTGATTGATATCCTGTTGCTTTTATGTAGCAAAAATTGACAGCGAGTCTATGTATCTATGTACAATGAGTTCTCGTAATGAACAAAGATATTAGTTAATTGGTATTTAATCCTTGCTTTAACTGAGATCGCTTTATCTAGATCTCGAAGTCAGCAACAAGTTACTTTCCTCTACCAAATCAAGGGTTCCCTGAATTCACCCATTTTATACCATGAAAGCAACAGTCAGCTTGAAAGGCATGGCCAAAATCGATGCTACAGATGCTGTGATTGGATTATTGGAGTGAATGACCGACAGAAACCAGGAATGCCTGGTTGATGGGGTTCTCCAGCTGGTTTGATGGACTTATAAATGGAGAGGTGAACAGAGTTACTTTAATAGCTGAACATCAAGTGCAGTCCTGGTGCGGAGGAGTAATTGATATAGTTTGATTTTAAGGAAGATGATGGACATACATTGGGGAATGTCATTGATGGAATTGCACAGAGAAGCATATATTCAATGTTACGTATGTCTTCTTTCCATGTCGAAAGGAAATATAAGAAACAAAATAGGAGACGTATTAAACTAGATGATTATGTTGTGGCAGAAGAGGTTAGAAAGGTTCAACATACGGTGATACCTGGCCAACTTGCACATGGTACCTTGCATTCTTGATTTCTCTCTGTTGCTTCCAGGACCATGTTAATATCCACGTTTTTCAGTATTTTCTCCTCATTCCGAGGAGAGGTCATAGATTCAGAGATCTCCGTTGTCTTCTGTTTCATGAGGTTTTGCTTCAAGAGTCAAACGGGGAGCATGGTGATGGTTTCTTCCTTCGAGATTGGTTGTTGGAAACTTTAATCTGGATAGGAATGTACAAAGGTATCTGGGAAACATATGCAGAATTAGTACACATTCCATAGAACCATAGAACCATAGAACAGTACAGCAAAATATATGCTCTTCGGCCCACAACGTTGTACCGACCTTTAAACCTCACCTAAGTCTATCTAAGCACTTGATCCCACATATCCCCCTATTTTAAATTCCTCCATATGCTAATCTAACAATCTCTTGAATTTGACCAATGTACCTGCCTCCACCACCACCCCGGGCAGCGCATTCCATAGCCCAACCACTCTCTGGGTGAAAAAAAAACTCCCTCTGATATCTCCCTTGAACTTCCCACCCATTACTATAAAGCCATGCCCTCTTGTATTGAGAATTGGTGCCCTGGGAAAGAGGCGTTGGCAGTCTACTCTATCTATTCTTCTTAATATTTTGTATACCTCTGTCATGTCTCCCCCATCCTCCTTCTATCCAAAGAGAAAACCCTAGCTTCCTCAGTCTCTCCTCATAATCCATATTCTCCAAACGAGGCAGCATCCTGGTAAATCTCTTCTGCACCCTTTCAAACGCTTCGACATCCTTCCTATAATGAGACGACTAGAACTGGACATAGTACTCCAAGTGTGGTCGAACCAAAGTTTTGTAGAGATGCATCATTACCTATTGGCTCTGAAACTCGATCCCACGACTTAAGAATGCTAACATCCGTACACTTTCTTAACTTCCATATCCACCTGTGAGGCAACTTTTAGTGATCTGTGGATATGAACCCCCAGATTCCACTGCTCCTCCACAATACCCAGAATCCTGCCATTAACTTTGTTCTCCGCCTTGGAGTTTGTCTTTCCAAAGTATAACACCTCATACTTCTCCGGATTGAACTCCATCTGCCAATTCTCAGCACAGCTCTGCATCCCATCAATATGCCTCTGCAATCCTCGACAGTCCTCCACACTATCCACAACACTATCGGCCTTTGTGTCGTCTGCAAACTTGCCAACCCACCCTTCTACCCCCTCATCCAAGTCATTAATAAAAACCCCGAAGAGTAGAGGTCCTAGAACTGATCCTTCTGGGACACTGCTAGTCACAGCCCTCAACTCTGAATGCACTCCCTCCACCACAACCCTCTGATTTCTACATGCAAACCTATTTTAAATCAAAACTGCCAAGTTTCCCTGGATCCCATGCCCTCTGACATTCTGAAGAAGCCTACCATGTGGAACCTTGTCAAATGCCTTACTAAAATCCATGCGCTACCCTCATCAATCTGCCTGGTCAGCTCCTCAAAGAATCCTATCAGGCTTGTGAGACATAATCTTCCCTTCACAAAGTCATGCTGGCTGTCCCTAATCAGACTATGATTCTACAAATGCTCGTCGATCCTATCTGTAAGAATCCTTTCCAACAGCTTTCCCACCGCAGACGTTAAGGCTCACTGGTCTATAATTCCCTGGAAAATCCCTACTACCTTTTTTGAATACGGGGAGAACATTTGCTACCCTCCAATCCTCCGGTACAATGACCGTGGACAAAGAGGACTCAAATCCTAGCCAACAGTTCAGCAATCTCCTCCCTCGCCTCACGGAACAGCCTGGCGAATATTCCGTCAGGCTGCCGAGATTTATCTGTCCTAATATTTTCTAACAGCTCCAACACATCCTCTCTCTTGATATCCAACTTTAACCTTACCAACACTGTTCTCAGCATCATCGAGGGCCCCCTCCTGGGTGAATACTGAAGAAAAGTATTCATTGAGGTTCTCACCCACTTCCACAGCTTCCAGACACATCTTTCCACCTTTGGCTCTAATTGGTCCTACCTTTACTCTCGTCATCTGTCTGCTCTTACCAAAAGTGAAAAAATCTTTGGGATTTTCCTTAACCCTACTGGCCAAGGCCTTTTCATGTCCCCTTCTTGCTCTCCTCAGCCCCTTCTTAAATTCCTTCCTTACTACCCTGTATTCCGCAAGAGCCCTATCTGGTCCTTGCTGCCTACACCTTATGTATGCCGCCTTCTTCCTCCTAACTAGATTTTCCACCTCTCTTGTCACCCATGGTTCCTTCGCCATGCCATTCTTTCTCTGCCTCACCGGGACAAATTTATCCCTAACATCCTGCAAGAGATCCCTGAATAACGACCACATCTCCATAGTACATTTCCCTTCAAAAATGTCGTCCCAATTCACACTCGCAAATTCTAGCCTTATAGTCTCATAATTTGCCTTTTCCCAATTAAATATCTTCCTGTCCTCTTTGCTCCTATCCTTGTCCCTGACAATTCTGAAGGTTAGGGACATTCACGTAGACAGCCTGCAATAAGAATAAGAAGGACCATGCTTCCTCGGGTTTCTTGCAGGGAAGAATTACTTGGAGTGCAATGAAGGACAAGGGGAGCTAACGAAAAAGAAAGAGTGCCTCTATGAAATTCCACAAGATAATAACTTGCGTCTCAGTCAGCACCTTAAAGTGAAGCGGATGAACCCCTTGTGCTGCAATGTGTCACCTCGGTGAAGGAATCGCCCCCTGAAAATAATATGGCACAGACGGAATTTTGTGCTGAAACTCCCAGTGGCTGTCAGGATGTTGTTCCATTTGCAGGCTAAGTGCGTTTGAGGGAAATTGTAAGTAAAATCCGGCAAACACAGATTTGGTAAATATTTACTTTGTCTTCGCACGAGACGATAAAATTCCAAAGATACATTCAAATGTAACATTGCCAACGGGAGAAACTCCTTTAAAACTTAAAAAAATATTTCTCTTTCTGCCTGGTAATCGTTGCCCATAACATTGCACAGAATAAAACGTAGAACAGTATAGCACAACAACAGGCCCTTTTGCCCATCATGTATGCACTGACCATGATGCAATTTATACTAACCACAACTGCTTCCACATGACTCACACCCCTCTGTGCTGGAACGATGTCTTCTGTTCAGTACAACTGCTTGAGCATAATTATGATCCCAATACTAATGAAAACTGTAAAATCTACCGTGACTACACTCCAGAAGTAAAGTTATCCAAACTTCAGTAGTTGAGCAGCAGTATGCAGTTATCAGTTTCATTTGCACATTTGGACTAAAGACCTGAATTTCAAGTGCAGTCAGATTGACTCCCCTTGACATCAACACAGTTTTGACCGTGTGTGCCCAACTGAACCCAATAGCCATCAGAGTGGAAATACTCAAGTGGTCGGAGTCATATCTTACATAAACGGAGATGCAGGTGGTTGCTTGGCCAATCATACTACTGTAGTATATCACTGCTGTATTTTTCAGCGGTCAGTAGATTAGGACCTACTGATACTAGCTGCTTCTTCAGTGACCCACATACTCCTGAAAACCAGTGGCATTCCCATTGCAGAATGGCCAATCATCGTCGGCATATAAAAGTCACCATTGATCAGAAGCTCAACAGAAGAAGCCAAACAAGCAAAACAGCATTGCATGGCTCACAGAGTTCCTTCACTCAGACATGACAATGAAACTGTGAGTCAAGCTAAACCGAATTTTAGATATTGGCTGACATTTGGCCTGGTCCTCCTTAGGTGGAGAGAGTCGGTAGATTCCTGCATTACTGTAACGCTTTTGGCATGTTTAAGAATGTTTCATTAGTTCACCTCACTTTCTTTGATTCTTAACGTCATGAATATCCCCTGATGACGATGGATTTATATCTGACTAATTTCTGATCAAAAGCTGTCACAGAATATGAATTTTCGTTATTAGCGAAGGTAATGATTCATCATAAATCAAGTAGTAATGAAGAAGAGATGTTGTGGAGGAAAGGCTGACATTTTTTTCCCAGGTGGCATTGTTTCTGCCTGTTGGTCTCGACAGTCTGGCCGTGAGTTAACAACCAGGAGGTACGAATTCACGTCTGACCTTAACGAAGGACATATGCGGATTTAATGCACTCAGATATTACACGTTTACAGTCTGATTTACCAATGCCTAATGAGTATTCGGCAGGAGGGAACTGCGGCCTTACGAATGTCATAATGCACTCAATAATACACAAACAGGATTAAGAAAAAAGCCCACAAGTTGCCTGCTTCAGGCAGCTTCAACCACATTGATGAATTCTACTGTTTTCTTAGAATTGCGGAAGTAATTATATACCCGATTGATATGAAATCGAAACAATTGGGAATGAATCACCCACGGACTAATTATTTCTGCTTGTCTTCCGACTACTGTCGTCTGGTCAACCACCTGAGTGCAGTCAATCTGCTGGAAGCTGCTGTTCTGAGCTGGAAGAGACTGTGTACCGACCCTGATGATTTCAGGTCGCCCCAAGACTGGATGGCCTTTGCCTGAATGCATGATTGGTCATCAGTGGCAGCAAACGTTGATCGGTGGCTCACCAGAAAAAGTTATGATGATCATAGAGAAGAGGGGTAATAAATGTTGTCATCATGACAGAAAGTAGCGGATTCGAAGACTATGTACCCACTGCTTCTCCTACCATTGGCACGTCCTTCTCGTCTTTCGAAACGGACTTTGCTGGACTGGCTGGTCAGCATCAAATCTCGCTAACACTGTAATCCAGCGTTACAATAGCACCATTATCAGCTGGTAGAACATAGCTCGTTTTGAATGGGGGAAACCCGAGCTTCCATTGCCATATTAATGTTTTGCGTGGTTCTGTGCTGCGGTGGAAACCGAGACATTGACAACACGCAGTTGTCAGGCAGTGTTAATTTGGGGCAGGTCAGTGCTTCTGCCCTGGAAAACTCGGAGTCCAGACACGTGCAAAACCCTGTGAAAGGATGGAGTGAGAAGCTAAACATTGACAATATACAAAAATGTTTCGGACAGTACTGACACAGCCCCAAACATCCCACTGTGCCTCATCAACTATCTTCACCAAGCATTATAGAGATATGCGCAAGCACAACCAGACTTCAATTCCCTAAAGATATTTTAATGTTCTATCGTTTCATTTGTATTGTTTATCCCCCCTCATATTGCGAAATTGTGCCACTTCAAATTCCTTTGAAATTAATCTACTCCTATGCAATTGCCCTATGAACGTATCACAAAATTAGCACAACACTTTCCCTTTCTCCACTTCTGATACATGCCATCGACCTGAAAGTTTGACTCCCAATGCTGCCTCAACTTGAACGTGTTTCTAGTATTCGCCATTATTATTTGATCCAATGATATAGCCTGCACGCGTTATTTATCGATTTAAAATCGGTTGGCTTAACAGCTGCCATTAATTTCTCCTCTATCCTATTAAATATCTGTGGCCAGCAGACGCAACACAAGTTGCATTTTGTCCATCCCTTGTCAAACTGTCGTTATTTCCACATGAGTCTGGAATGGCAACGGCTGTTTGCAGAACTCCCTATTTCCGGCTTCTTGCTGGTACAATTTTTTGCGTGTCAGTGTTGTTGTGATGTATATCTTGCAGAGTTAACATTTGGCTGAGTGTGTCCCTGAATCTTCAGGTGAAAGCAACCAGCATCTATCTTTTTTGTTGTTTTCCTTTCCATCCGATTTCTGCAATGGGTTTGCTACTTAGCTGTCTTTGCCATCGACTTATACTGTTTTTCAGCACCATCACAAGTTGCACAATGTTAAATTGTGAGAGATGATCCTTGACCATTGGTGAAATTTAATACTTTTTAATTGAATTTCCAAATGAGTTATTGACTGTTTTTACAATATTTTTCATGTATTAACTTTATTCTGAGTCAAGTTAATGTTTCTGTGATTAAGCAATCCATATCGTTCAATGTGCACATGTCTCCCACGATCAGAGAAAGGTCGAGAGAATCGAACTGGGAGCTATAATTTTTTTCCTGTTACGGTAATATTACCTTGTATGTTCCCCAACACTCGCACGTTGCGTTGCACAGACTTCAACAGTGTAAACCAATTTTCCAGCGACACAACAGACGGCCATATTATTTCTCTCCTGATGCTTCCAGACTCTGTAACTTCAGAACAGAGCTTTTTCCCTGATATGGTGATCTTACCGGGGAATGACATTCCAGTGCTTCATTCCTGATGTTTTTGCACGACACAATCACAATGAAGCCTACACGCAATATCATCATGCATTGTTGCAGAACACAGGCACACCTGGCCCGAGAGCCCTCTCCGATGTATGAAAGTATCCCTAGCACATTCTCCAGGGTGGTTCCCTGAATTAGGTTTTGGAGCAGGGTGCTGAACATAGTGGAACAGTGCACTGATTAAGCTATTGAACAAACAATCCCACTTTGACATCTTGTGATTTCAATAATTAGATAAATCTGGATTTTTTTTTACATCAAAGCAGTTGTTTCAATGATGGCATCACTGAAACTGCCGTATTGTTGACAAATTCCCAGATGATAGTTACTTAATTGACAGTCACAACTAATTAATTATATTCAGATGCTAACTGCTGGAGATGAACCTGTCCGGGGTTGGATGTGGCTAGTTCTTCTCCTAGTCAGAGACTTTAGTTTTTCTTCTGCACTCGTTGGTCATCGAAGTAATTTCCGGTGGTCATCTAATGACCCGTTCATGTACATTTAATTGGAAACATTCTATATATTCCTTTGACATAATAACCAAATGATTGACTACAGGTTGACTGCTTTTCTACAGATACAATATGCTTATATGATAATTTGAAATTCCTGGTGGTTTCCATAATTCCATTTGCCACCCGAGTCGCAGTTATCATGTTTAGACTTGTACAATTACCGGACTGTTCCTGGTACAAGGTATCTCAAAATTCTATGTGTTTCTCGATATCAGAGACAATGGGAGGAAATGTTCACAGCCTGGTAAAGCTGTCTCAGGTGGAAATTTACTGCAGCTACGTTTCTACACTGACATTGACAAATTGTCCAAATGTCTGGGTCGCCACTTCGTATCATCCCTTCAGCTTCATGCTGACCAAGTCCATCTTGTTGTTTTCAATTCTTCCACATACATTTTATTTTCTCCTCAACTGTCTGAAGAACACTCCCCCCCCCGCCCCCTCCCACGCCGTGTCCATGATCAGTGTTTTTTATGGATCACCCAAGTCATCAAGGTAAGGAAATCTGAATGCAAATGCTGAGTAATAATTAAAGGAATTCAAGGAATCAGACTTTGTTCAGCTCTCTGCAAAATCTTTTGCAGCTGTTCTAAAGTTCAAGACGCAGAGATACAATGACATTTATGTTCCTGAATAGACCAAATAAGAATTGGCAAAGGCTTCAGTATTTGGTTAATAGTGTATGCTTGTTCTTCAGCAATGTTTCAGCAAAATATTAGAAATTCCCTTTAATAACAAACCAAACAATATTAGGTCAACACATCCCAGTGTTGATGCATCTAGTTGAACTCTGACATTACATTAGCAATTTCATATCGATGCCCAGTACCAGACTCTAGAAACAAACATTTTATTCAGAGATCTGTTAATGGATGTGATTACTAGATAGATGGACGGGATATTAACGTGTAAACAAAGCGTCTTTGAAGAAATACAAAATACCCACTGACTTATAGAGTCCGATGAAGCCCTGGACATTGCCATTCAAATCGTAAAACTCGCTTTGGCTGGTTTTACAAATTTGGAGGCCAAGCATTGGGAACACACAGGCGTCATGCGAAAGCACCAGAAACAGCTACCCTCACAAGCTACCCAACCTCCCGTCCTGTAGTTTAGAACATGAGTTATAGCTAGGTCTTGACTCGGGAGGAGTTGGGAAGATTTATACAACTATAGCAGAATCATTGCTGAATCATAACCAAACTTCACTGTTTCGGACGTTATTAAGGATGGAAGATCATTGATAAAGCATGCAAGTGTTGGTGGACCTAGAATACTGCCTTGAAGTGCATCAGCAATGATATCCTGATCTAGTATGATTGACCAGTGCCAGCCTCAAACGGCTTCCGTTGTGTGGCATATGATAACAGCCTGTCCGTTTATGCCTTGCCGGGATAAATAGTTCCTTAATGCAATGCATTCACACGTATATCACTTGTATAATTCAACATTTTGGTCAATGTATTAATAGGTGATACACTGCCAGCTCATAATCCAGAACTATAGACATCTCTGCCGAGTAGTACGATTATTTTTATTATTCTGGCATCAAATAGACAATGTTGAAATCGCCCAAATATGTCATTTATGCAAAAATTAGAACAGTTATATACTCATTGAACAAAACCGAATCAAGTTACGCATGCGGGAGCATCAACAACGCGATCAAAGGTTCTGTAAAAGTGCTGATATTCAGCATTTAGTCAATAAAAACTGTTCAGTAATGTCCAGCTTGTCTTCTGTCAGGATACATTGACTCCAGAGGTAAATGTTAACTTCGTATGGATAAAGATATGGATTGTAGAATAGAAATCATTGTGCCTGATATATCATAATGCAGTCATCGAATGAAGGGCGCAAACAAAAGCCCCAATTAAACCGAAACTAATGGGTAACAGGGGGACACAACTCCAAAATCTGGACTCATATATTGCATGGTTGTAGCTGTTAGAAATCAACATTCTGAGCTTGGGAATATTAGCAACATGTGCAGAGAAATATTAAATAAAATAATTTAAGACAATGTATTTCACATTCTACATGCTTTTCTCAGCATTGAAAAAAATCTAAAATGCTTCGTGTTTCTTGGCTGAATCAGTATTAAACAACACTTTTTTTTCAAATTAGAGGGCTTAGGTTTGTACATGGCACGCGATTGTTTGTCTTTTCTGAGTATTACATGTCGTAATGAAAGTAACATATTTTCAAGCGTAACCGTCTGCTGGGCGAAGTCTGCGTGTGGAGTAGCACCTGTGGGAGGAAAGGAATTGTCGATGTTTCGGGTCGAACCGCTGCATGCTAACGTCGATCCGAAACGTCAACAATTCCATTTCCTCCACAGATGCTGCTGGACCGGCTGAGTTCCTCCAGCAGATTGGTTGTTGCTCCAGATTCCAGAATCTGTATTCTCCAAATTTTCAACCGTGTTTTCTCTTATCTCCTGTTCTATTAGTTTCCCAGCCAAAGAGAAATATTTCTGCTTGCCATTTTATGTGACAAGTATTGATATGAATTTGGTGAAATCTAATTCAATTGGAGACGAGTCCATTGAATCAAGGAGATTGATGTCTGACAAGTAATGCTAGCATATCGTCTTTCCTGCGCCTGTCTTTGAAGGAAATGTTTTTTTTCTCTGTCTCAGAACTTTTCGTTAGTTCGAGTTTATGCCAACGTGTTAGGGCACTACACAAAGAAGCGGATAGATTTTGAGCTACCTTATTGGGAGTTCAAATGTTGAGAGACAAATGTTCTGACTCGGGTCAAAGCTTTACGTGCTTAGATATTCTACTGAGAACTGATGTACCCCGACTGCAGGGTTTTAGTTTATTTTCGAGTTGCAGACGGATTTGACGTGAGAAGAAGATACAATGAAACAACTGGGAAATGTTAACTAAGCAGGAGGCTGTGGAATGTGATAAAACAGGTAATGTTCAGAAAGAGAAGTACAGATTTGTCGCCCTGTAACTATAGATATAGGGATGACATTATTTTAATTTTAGCAGAAATGGTGTGAATTCGACAAAATATGTGATGTTGGGCCACGTCAGGGCCAGGAAGTTTATAAATTTGGATTTGTTATTTTATGGACCGAGTGCAAGCGGAGAAATCATTTGTCTCACAGAGAAAATTAAAGGAGATATCCATGAGGGTAATAATGCATTGGTTATCACGATCTAACAATTCGGCAGATTATGAAATTGTTTCCGCATACGGAAGGGTGGCGAAATTAATCTCACTGTTAAAAATGTGATGGAAAAGGAAAATAATAATCTGCTGACAACAATAGTGGTGAAAAGTCCAGAGATGTTCTTAAGAGGATAAAACATGAAACTTGGAAAATGTCAATGAGATTAAACTATGGGAAATTCAGGAAGGAAAATTAACTTTGGCAATGCTGCTGGAGATTTTTTTAAGGATGTAAATGCTAGACTAGACATGAAAAACAGTGGATACAGCGTACTTAGACTTTCAGAATACCTTTGATAAAGTCCCACATTAAAGTTTAGGGTGTACAACATTACGTTACTGGTTATTAGAGGTTATATATTTCCTTGGATATTAATTTGTTTGAGAGACGGGAAACAGTGTCAAAAGAGCACTTTTTTCGGGAATATTTTTCGGCATAGCATAATGATTTAGCTATTCACAATATATGTCGACGACTTGGATAAGGGAACAGTACGTGACATATGAAATGCTCATGACAATAAAAGAGGAGGGGGTATGAAATTTGAGAAGTACATGCGAGGCTTCCAGGTGACTTGGGAAAATTGAGTGAGTGAACAAAAACGTAGCAGATTCAGTGCGATGTTGACACGTGAAGTTATCCAGTTCTGAATAAAAAGAACAAGATCGGTTGAGAAATATTCAAAAGGTGCAGAATGGAAAATATTGATTGTAGAAATTGACTTGGGTGCTGTCAATGTGCAATGCCCTCGTAAGACCAAATCTGGAGTTTAATGTTCATTTTTAATATCGTCTTCGAAAGGGTATATCGACGATGCAAAGAGGGGCAGTAAGATTCGGCACATCATTTGCTGATTCCTGGCCTGCCGTATGAGGAGCGAATAGGTATAATCGGCTTGTTTCGACAAGTTTTCAGAAGCATGAGAGGTTAGCTCATTGAAATCTTATAGAATTCTGAGTGATAGACTGGATGCGAGAAGGGTGATTTATATTGCTTGGGAGAGCAGACGAACGAAATCCGTATAAGGGTTTATAGTTTGAGGATACAGTGCATTTAAAAATTACGCAGGTAAATTTCTGGATGTGAAAGGCATCAAACGTTTGGAAAGGTTGTGGGAAATTAGTGTTGATAGCATGACTATATAGAATGACGAGCAGATTGCATATACTGAAGGGTCTTCCCCTGATCATTTTGTATACTTTTATGGACCGCGGTAATACAATCGATGCAACAATAATCTGAAGTAAATTCTGTATACATATTTTCAGTCAAACAGAATTAAACATTTCCATACAATTTACATATGATAATCTAATCCGCTATTTCAGTATAAACGAGCATGGTGAAGGATTAAAAACGATTGGTGCTCATTTCATGACAAAAAGCGCAATCTGTTCGCTCATCCCGTCAGTAATTAAACAAGATCAACCTTCCCTCCTGATGTAACACAAAATATTATATTGATCCTGAATGCATCTCGGCACATGGCCTTCCGGATGTTATATTCGCATTTAGCTGGAAGAAAACAAAATACATTCTTGAAATAAATAAGGAGTATTCATATATCATTTATAATATGCCCTCCCGTGTTTTGTATTGACCTTTGCTCTTGTGCTCACTTTGGAAGTTACGGTAGTTACAGTATGTTAAATTTCCTCAATGACGGAATTGAATTCAGAATCATGGAACATATACTGCAAAAACGACATCTGGCTAACACTTTTCAGTTCATTCAGAAGAAAAAAGCTGCCTGAGCACATTCATTCACCAGATATAGGTCTTTCTGTGCTATTCCTGTACTGTTTAAATGAGTTGATAGTTTCTGCCACTGCAATATTTTACAGCAATGAATTGCAAAGTTTTACCACATAATGCATGAAAACATTCCTGTTCGTTTGAGGTTGGGGGTGGTGGGTGAATATATGTCCTGAACTCCTTGGAAATAATGCCTCTTAAATGCCGTTCTTTGCACAGCAATGTGTTGAATTTTTTATTTAAAGCCCAGTAATGCAAATTCATTTTTATAGTCATAGGGTTTTACAATATGGAAACAGGCCCTTCCTCTCAACTCGCCCATGCCCACCAAGTTGCTACCCGAGCTAATCCCACTTGCCTACGTTTAGCACATATCCTTCTGAAGCTTTCCTAACCATGTACATGCGTAAATATTTTTTAAACTTTGTCAATGGAACCCTGAATATTACTTCTTTTTGCAGCTTGTTTAACATACCCACTACTCGCTTGTGTTTAAACGGTTCCCGTTCAGGTCCTCTTTAAATCATTGCCTTTCACATTTAATTTCTGACGTTTTGATTTGGATTTCCCTACATTCACCTTATCTGTGCCCATCATAATTTTGCATACCTTTGTAAGGTCAGCTCTCAAATCCTTTGCACCAGGGGAAATATTCCAGTTTATTCAGTCTCTCCTTTTAATTTAAGCCCATAATTCCCGGTTAAATATTCGTGTATCTTGCTTGCTCCATTTCTAGTTTAATAAAATATTTCATGCAGATAGGCGACCAGATCTGCACACAATAAATCATCTGAAGTAATATACAGATTGTGTGGATCGGAAAAAAAATCTATGTACAATGTGACGTGTACTCCTTTATACCTTTCTCAAAGGAATATTCACTGTTCCAATCAAGAAACATTAATTCTATTTATTTAATGTGCTGAATCTAATTGATTTGTGATCACAAACGCTAAAAGACACGTATTCCTGTCGACACCTCTTATTGTTGCGTATCTTCATTGACTTAAAATTAAATCCAGCATTGGTCGCTCCTTCGACACACTGGCTGAAACATACAGTATGTACTCTTTACATCGACTGCGTCCCAGACAATATTAGGGTAATATAAACTTCTGCATTACTGCCCTTAATTTCTTTTTGCACTTTGCCGAAGATTTCCAATCAATGTTCTTTTCTACCTGCTTCACCCTGGTGGATTTTTTTGGTGCGATCTCAGCCGCATGAATGTCCCTTTGTTTTCTTTTTCATGATTTCTTCGTTTTCATGATTGGTCTAACACATCATCCCTTCTCAGTATGTATACAAGACAATCCAACACGTTTTTTTTTAAACGCTTTCTCTACATCGGCTCGTAGCCCTGAGCTGGGAAGACTGAGCTCATGTTCCAGCTCACACTTAAACGAAGTTTGATTATTCGCTAAATTATCGTATCCGCATGCGGATGTCCTCAATTCATCGTCAAATCAGTATGATTCCTGCAACTAGTCTTTTTCTAAAGAGCACAGCCAGACATATTTTTATGGTCACATGTCTTAAAAAACGTGTTGCTCCTTCATCTTACGTTAGTTCTTCATTTCATTATCCATTCGAAGCTTTTATTTCAAGTTCTATGGCCCGATTCCCATCCACCTGCCAAGTTAATGTTTACACTCCTTAACACGGGGATGGGGAAATTAAAATGATATTCTGGAATCAACTCTGCATTTGTAGAATGGTCGGTAGACCCCAAAATACAGTGACAAATTTAACCTTTGCTCCGTTGATCTTTTCGATACTTCCACGATGCATTGGTCTTGCGTTTGAATTCAATCCTCATGGAAATCACACCATCATCAGTATGCAGTATTAAATTATAGTGTGTGTGTGTGTGTGTGTGTGTGTGTGTGTGTGTGTTTGTGATAGAGAGAGAATGATAGAGAAAGAGAGAGATAGAGAGATATGTGTCCTTAAATGTTTCTTGTAAAACGAGCCTCATTGTCCCCCACCTGCCCACAGATAGGGGGAGGGGGGTGTCACCTGCCATTGGAGAATTCAGTGTTCATGCTGTCGGGATGTAGACAAGCCAGGCGGAATATGAGGCGGTGTTCCTCTAATTTGCGCCCGGCCTCACCCTGGCAGTAGAGGAGGCCGAAGACAGACACGTCGGTGTGAGAATGGGGAGGCGAGTTAAAATGACCGGCAACCGAGAGTTTTCGCTGCAAAAGAACTCTGATCCTTTTCATCCCTTCCAGATATACCCATCCAAAATAAATCCTCCCTCCACATGGAAAACATCCATCAACGAGTCCCCAACCTTACACAATCACACCCACCGTCATAGATTTTAAGTCGACCTGCGGGGAAATGTAACGTAAGTGCGGGTTAATTCCCACTTGCAGCCGTTAATAGTAAGGAAATAAATGAATCACAGGTGGAAAGTTCCCCGAAATTCTGTGTGCACTGACAAACCACATTTCCGAATTTTCAGCAGGAGAAATATCGAACTCCTGCTGATTCTAACTGATTAAATGTCTACTAGTTCGCCTCAACACATCTGATTACACTGATATACTGCAGGATGGAACGGTCACAAGTGAATGCTGCAAAATAATTATACTCAAATGCAAAGTACCACACACTGAAAAAGGTAAACATTTCCTTCTTATACATAGCTGCCTAAACTTCAATGCTGCACACGTGTCTTACTTGAAATGTTAACACTGAACTTGGTGCCAATTGAATACTTATTTGACTGCAGTCTGTAAACGCATCTTTCCAATTCGTATCAAAGCTTCGCTTAACCCATCTGCCCTTACATCTTTTAATCATCTTTCTAACAACTGCGAAGGGCGAAGAAAAGTACAGGAGGTTATAGTTTAGACAGATGAAAATTGGAAAATACAGGAAGAAGAGTAATGAAATGAAGGTGGCAGTGGAACATACTGCTCTATAATGACAATCTGAGGAACAGCCGGGATGGAAAGAGACATATTTGAAATTCCACAACGGCATATCGAATACATACCAGAAGATAGAAGCCCCGCCCCGCTGCTGTCGTTAGGAAACAACTTTAATGTCAATAAGATACAGCTCCAAATCAGTAACCCGTTTCTAAAACAGTGGACACCATTCACCCATAGAGGGCCTTTGCTCTCTCCGTACTTCGTCGTGTTATATGCATTTTCCGCATAGCCGCAGCCCGGTACTCTGCAGACCAAGTTGACGTCAGGAAGGCCCCAGAAGCTGTCCTGTATTCTGCCCTATGTACAGTTCTGGTATCTCTCCACTGTACCATAACAGCGGCTTCCCCCATTCGTCAATCTCGGAATCAAATTTTCATCTGCCATATTGAGAAGAAAATTTATAATGAAGCATACACATTTCGAAAAGAAAATATTAATTGACATCTGTCTGTATTTAAACAAAAGTAGGACAGTAAAATGTGTCCAGTCAATATTAGATCAGTACGACCAACATCGGTAATGGATAAAACATAGTTCCTACTAAAGGAGAGGCCAGAATAAACTCTCGTTATTGAAAGTAATAATCTAGATGAGTCGCCAGAATGTACTTCAAAATAAATATCCTGCTTGACCGATCTAGGTTGAATGTTAAGTGAGTGAAAAGTAATAGAATCATGGAAACATACAGCACGGAAACAGACCCTTGCGCCCAACTGGTCCATACCGAACAAGATGCCCACCTAAGCTTGTCCCATTTACCCGCGTTGGACGCATTTACTTCGAAAACCTTTCTAAGCTGTACGTGTCCAAGTCTCTTTAAAATGTTGTTAATGTACCTTTCTCAACTTCTTCACCTGGCAGCTCATTCCATAAACAGGCCATCCTCTTGGAGAAACTCTTGCCCCTCAGGTTCCTAATAACCTCTCATATTAAACCTGTGCCTTCTAGTTCTTGATCCCACAACTATCGGGCAAACTCTGTGCATTCAGCCTATCTATGCCGCTCATGATTTTCTTTACACTATAAGATCGGTAGTCAATCCCAGACACTTCAATGTATATAGTGCTGCGCAACCACTCTCGATAACTCAGTCACCCGTGTTCTGGCACCATCGTCGTTTATCTCTTCTGTACTCTTCCCACCTTAATGGCATATTTCCTGTAGCATGGTGAGCAAAACTAAGCACAACATTCCAGATGCAACCTCATCAACGTCTTGTAGAAAAGAACATAAAGTCCCGACTTTTATGTTCAAAACCTTGACTGATAAAGGCCAGCGTGCCTAAAGTCGCATTTACCACTCTGTCTACCTGTGATGTCACTTTAAGGGAACCACGTGCTTTTGGTCCGAGATCCTTCAGTTCTAGAACACTCTCTAGGGATCTATCATTCATTGTCAAAGTCCTACCCAGATTGTCTTCCAAAAATCCAATACCTCGCGCACTTGTCTGAATTAAAATCCATGTGCCATTCCTCAGCCCATTTACTAACTGATCAAGATCCCTCTGCAATTTCTGACAAACGTATTCACTGACTGCAACACCACCTATTTTACAGTCATCCGTAAGCTCATTAACCTTGCCGTGTGCATTCTCATCCAAATCGTTGATGCAGATAGCAAATAGCATTGGTCCCAGAACCGACCTCTGAGACACACCACTGGTAACAGGCCTCCAGTCCTAAAAACAATGTTCCACCGTCACATTCTGCTTTCTACCATCAAGCCAATTGCTTATCCAATTTGGTAGATCTCCCTGGATCCCATGTGGTGTGATGTTCCATAGCAGCCTAACATGCAGAAACATATTAAATGCATTACTGAAATCCATATGGATTATGTCTAACACCCTTTCCTCATTGATCTGCTTCGTTACTTCTTCAAGGAACTCAGCCAAATTTGTGAGGCATGATCTGCCACACACAAAGCCACTTTGCTTTTTCTATTCAAATATTTTTTCCCCCAAATACATGAATATCCTCGGAATCTCCTCCAGTATCTTACCTACCAGAGATGTTAAGCTTACTACTCAATAGTTCCCAGATTTTCTTTTGAAGCTACTCTTAAATAAAGGCACACCCTGCACTACCCTCCACAAGTCCGGTCCTTCACTTGTCGCTAACAGTGATACAAATAACTCAACCAGGGCAACCGCAATTTCTTCTCTAGTTTCCTACAGCGTTCTTGGAAATAGCAGATCAGACCCTGGAGATTTATAGGTTTTGAGATATCCAGCACTTCCTCTGCTGTAATGCGGTCTATCCTGAAGATATTCCTATTAATTATCTCAATTGTTGAAGTTTCCACGTATTTCTGCATGGTTAAAAAAAGTGGAGAAATATTCATTAAGGACGACGGCGAGCTCTGCGCTTCCACACAATTATGTCCACTTTTGTCTTTGAGGGGTCCTATTTATTCTTTTTTTCTTTACTATCCATGAAATCCCGATAGATTCTCCTTAATATTCTCTGCCAGTTACTTCATGTCCCCTTTTGCCCTTCTGATTCCATTCTTAAGTATAGTGAGGCATCTTCTAGACTCCTCCCGGTATTCATTTTATCCAAGCTGCCTGTACGTGACCCATGTCTCCCTCTTTTTTTTTCCTAACCAGAGCCTCACTATCCCTCGTAATCCAGGGTTTCCGACTGATTCCGTCCTTGCGCTTCACTCTAACAAGAAGATGCAAACCTTGAGCTCTTATTTTTTCACTTCTGAAAGCATCCCACTTTTGGGATGTCCGTTTGCCATAAACAACATACTCCAATCAACTTTTGCAAGCTCCTGCCTAATGCCGTCAAAGTTTGCCTCAGCCAATTTAAAACTTTAACTTGTAGACCAGATCTGCCCCTTTTCATAACGAATTTAAACATAACAGAATCATGGTCACTGGTCACAATGTGATCCCCCGCTGACACCTCAGTCACTTGTACGATACTATTTCCGAATAGTTGGTAAATATATGCTCCCACCCTAGTGCATCTTTCTATACATTTTCTGAGGTAACTTCCTTGAATATATTTAACACATTCCACGCCATCTAAGCCCTTAGCACGATGGAAGTCCAAGTCTATATTAGGAAAGTCATAGTCGCCTGCTATGCCAACCCTGTTATTCTTGCAATATTCTGCAGTCGTCCGATAGAAACGTTCCTACAGTTCCTATTGACTGTTGGGAGGTTCTGCGATAGTAACATAGAATATCATCTGCAGTACTCTGTGTAGGTGTTACATTGTTACATACTGTTTTGTTAACCAGTAGTGACGGGAGTAAATGTTCAGGATAGCCTACGGGATGTGAATTAGGTTGTCTGCTTTATCCAAGATGGTGGCGAGCTTTAGCGAGTAGGCAAGCTCCGTTGTAACTTGCAGTATGTAAATGATGGAAAGACTTTCAAGTGTCCGAAGTTGATTTAATTGCTGCAATGTATCGAGCTTCTGTAGGCGCAATGTTTGTGTGGCTGTTTCTGAAGAATTCCTGTACAATAAAATTAATAAGATGATTATGATTGGAGCTCGACGGTGGTGAATGCAGTTAACTGTCAAATGTCATGGCTGGCATCCCCATTGATCCAGATGGCCATCGCCTGGCATTACAATGACGCGAATGCTACCGACCATTTGTTAGCCAATGGCTGAATATTTTCTTGGATTTTATGCATGCAAACATGGATTTGGTAATAGGCTGAGGAGTCGTAAATTGAATGAACAAAGTTCAGTTGTCAGCGACCATCCCCTTTTGAGCTGAGGGTGGAAGGAAGGTCATTGAAAAAGGAACTTATGATGGTTAGGCCTGCAAGATCGACGTGAAGAACATGTGCAGTCATGACCTAAGATGACTACCAACCAACAACCACAATTCTGTTACTGTATGTGACATATGATTCCGAATATGAAAATGTTGCCATTGATGTCAATTGACTTACGTTTTGCTGGATTTCATACTGGCCCGACTGGGCAAATGTTGCCGTGCTGCCAAAGACTGTGGAGAGAATGATTCTTTCTTTTGTGAGAACTTAGAACTTGAGGTCTCCATGTAAGACACGGACCAATTTTTTTTTAATCTCAGTTGATCGTGAATTTTGAAACCATCTTTCTCATCTGTTCGTGCAAGTAGAGTCTCGATATTTTCAGCTCAGGGACAGATTCTTTCTCTACAACGAGGTGAAATACCTCCACAGTTATCCATAACCAGATTAGCCGTGAACATATGAATAGTGAAGCACGCTGGAGGCTTGATGTGTCCATTTAATGGCACCAATTTTTGTGTTAGACACAGAAATTGAAACCAAAGTTGATGGCAATGCGAAACTGCTACACGAGTGTCGTGATGGTGGTTATATTTAGCGTACGTTGTTTGATGAGTTGTTGAGGTGTTGGGTATATTCAGGAAAACAGTCCAGAAAATTGCAGTAAATAAAATCGAAGAATGTGTTCATCTCGCATGAATTTCGAGAGAGATGCAAGCGAGGTTGTAGGTTTTGTTAGAAATTCAGCCTTGGTGGGAAGATGGAGAAAGGGATTTTGAAGTTTACTGACAGACGTCATTGAAAGTTTTGTGATAGCTAGGTCAATGAATCTGCTAAGATTTGTCTCATGAGGACTGCAATTTTCTAGAATTACGGTTGTGATAAACTTCTATCACGCTTTGGCTTGTCCACATTTTGGAAAGCTTATGCAATTCTGGTTATCGAAGGATAAAAAGGCAAAGGAGTTATTTCAGAGAAATTATGCAGATAGGATACCAGGAATGAGACAGTACATATAGCAAGGAAGGATGAAGAGACTGAGATCATTTCTCTTGCATGTTTTGAAAGAACCAACGGAGAAAATAAATATGTATCTATTTTTAGTGAGCAGCTGAATCTGTAACCTGCAATATATATCATCAAAAAGAAAACAAGTCAAGTTATAAACAAAACGTCACTAAATATTAAGTGATAAAGAAGGTAGAAATCATTATCACATGGGGTGTTGAGATGGATATTAGAAAGAGTCATTAGTTAGTGAGAGGAAAAGAGGGACATGATGTTAGAATTAGATGCAGAAAGCCGGCTGGAGACTTAAAGGAAGCTTGAACGTTAGAACGGATGTTTGGGTCAACGGGCCTATTTGTAATTTTTATTGTACCCTGTAGGTAGTACCTCTTCAATTTTGTCTGTTATGAGAGAAATATTTTAGAAATATGTTGTGTGGATTTCAATGGCTAATCTAAAGCCCATATGACAATTAGATATAGGAGCAGAATGAGACCATTTGGCCTATGGAGCTTGCTCTCCCATTCAATTATGGTTGACTTTTTTAAAAACTATTCTCACTCCTGCTCCCTGTAACCCTGAACCCTCTTACCAATCAAGAACCGATCAATCTTTGCCTCAATTGCACCCACTAACGTGGTCTCAACAGCCTCTGAGAATTCCACAGATTTACCATCCACTGACTGAAGAAATTCCTCCTCAGCTCAACTTTAAAAGGAAGTCCCTTTATTCTGAGGCCGTACCCTCGGATTCCAGACTCTCCTACAAATGGAAGCATCCTCTCCACGCCCACTCTATCTGCTCTATTGAGCCTCTCCAGAAATAAAGAAGCAACAAAACAAAATTTGAAATTGACTGCTCACTTCAGCCATTTATTTGATCGAACATAAAACAGTTAGATTAAAATTACTCTTATTTGTTCACATTTCATGAAACCTAACATTGAAGAAAGTTGCATAAAAGTAAAAGGAACGTTGCCTTTGATGGGCTTCAAAGCCACAGACGAAGCTTTTCTCCCTGTCAATCGCTGATCTATGGGTGGCACTTCAGTTTTCGCGGGAGAAGCATGCAAAACTTCAAAGATTTATGAGGTTTATTTTGCAGTTGGGACAGAAGGATTATTGTTATATCTTAAATATGATCTTTCACATGATATTTGCGTTGAAATCCACTTATTTTGCATCGAAGCATGTAAGTTTAGAGAATAGTGCAAGATTAAAATGCCGGTTTGCCAGTATTAATCACATTAAGCTTTCATTCAGCATACATTAGATAGAAAAATTGTTTGTTGTCCCTGTGTTGAATTACTACACTAATCATCCACAAGCACGGTCGAATAATCTATTTAATCAAGTTTAAGTTTCAGCAGGAAAACAGCTGCGGAATTTGCATTCAGTTAATCATTTGGCATTTTGTAAAACAGAAAAAAAAAATGTTGGTATGATGGTTACAAAAGCGCCTGGATTTCGAAAATAACCTTTTGCTTCACTTATGTCTTTCAGAGGAGGAATATTGCCTTTCTCGCCCAGTTTGGTTTGCCGAAAATTTGCATTGAAATCTACCCCATGTGTTTTATACTTAAATGCTTACTGAAGGGGGTTAGAATCCCTTTTTATTGGTCTGTTCAGAGAAAGAATACTTTCACAAACCATCTGACATTGAACTACACAGCGAATGCCGCAAATTAATTCGTAGTCCGGATAAACTCGTTAATTCCTCTTTAAAAATATTAGTGTATAATATCTAAATTTGCAGAGCTCTCCGATCTCAGAGCCAATGAATACGACATAGTTTCTCATTCCCGCACATCTACGCTGGAATGGTGCTGACAAATAAACAGCGACAAGGAGGAAGAGGACGAGAAGACTCCAAATTATTCCCATCTAAAATGGCGATGAATTTCAATATTTTTCTGCAAAGTATTAAGTCTGAGGCATTCATAACAATGGTAAGCTAAACGTCTTAACATAACGTATCTTGGCTTTCCTCCTGCGATCACTAACCGCATCGAATCCAATATTCTGCCGACTTTATTCATTTAATGTGACATCATGAAATGCCCGAGACCACCGGACACAACAAAAGCAAGAAGATATCGCAACTGTAGTCCTGAACTGGTAATGTCTGGAATTCCGCAGATCCAGTGCAGTTGGAACCCTCGCATTTACTCGTCAATGTGCAAAATTGCACAGAGATTTCCTGTTTATTTCAACAATCTTCTCAATGCCGCCAAACAAATCTATTGCAAATCATCAACGCATTCATGAAGAATGCTACCAAGCGGCATCTTCTCACCAGTAACCTGTTCATTAATGACAAATATGACCTGGACACACCGATCCATATTTACAAGTCTTGCTCCAAACATAGGACAGTTTGCTGAATTTTGAATATGATTTGAAAGTGATTGTTCTTGACATAAATACATCATTTGTTCTAATGTGGTTTTGAGGACTCCGAACATAATGTATCAGTTGACAGTCAGTAAAATAAATTCCGATGTTTGGATTCCTACCATGGGCAAAGGAAGATAGTCGTGTTCTTGAAGGCCAGCCATCTCCTTACTACCACAGTAATATCCTGAACCCAGGCATGTTACATTGTTTCATCAAGAACTCCTGGCCGCTGTAATGCAATAATTGACAAATTTGGTACGATGTTCAATTCAATTCAAGTAGTCACAGCAAAGAAATCAGTCTGTGCCTGCATGCGGCAAGGCTAGACAACATTCTGTCATGGTTTGTAAATGGGCAATTAATATTCACACGTCAATATACCAGGTAAAGTTTATCTCCAACAGAACGGAAACTGAATCCATCTGCTTGACATTCAATGGCCATGCCATCGCGGATCACACCATCATCAACATCCTGGGGTGTAACCATTAGAAGGAAATTGCTATAACCATAAATTTCTATCCGACGTAAAGAACAATGTCCAGCGATGGACACGAGATAAGTTAAATATAGTACTAAGTCGAGGGAAAAGAGTCAAGAATATTAGGGAGCTTATTGGAAAGGAAATCGAATGTTGACGTTTTGCGCCGAAATTCTTTGTCCAGGCTGAAAGAATATCTGAGAGATAACCACTATAAAGAGGTGAGGGGAAGGGTCGGGCAATAACTGTCAAGCGATAAATGGAGGAGGTTTCATATGCAGATGGAGTCAGTTGGTCAGCGAAGGGTGCAGATAACGATCAAAGCTGGGAAATGATGTGCAGACAAGAAAAACTTTTATCTTATGGAATCTCGCAAAAACAAAAGAAAGGTGAAGAGTGGAACCTAACAGGGGAGAAATGTGTGCACATGGAACTGTTGTAGAAGGGGATAGTGGCAACGCACAAAATGCTGGTGGAACTCAGCGAGTCAGGCAGCATCTATCGAAGGAAGTGGACAGACAACGTTTTTTGTAGAAACCCTTCCTCAGGACAAGAAAGAAAGAAGGAAGATAGCCAATATATTAAGGTGGGGCGAAGGGGTGGAGAATGATCTGGTTGGTGATAGGTGGATCCAAGTGAGAGGTGAGTGATGGGCTGCTGAGGGAAAGGCAGAGTGGGAATGATCTAAGAAGATGGCCGGTTATAGGTGGAAGTAACAAAGGGCTGAAGCAGATGGAATCTGATAAGAGACGACAGGCGACCATGGAATAAAGTGGAAGAGGACAACCAGAGGGAGGAATGTGTATGTGTGATGAGAAGATTGAGAGGGCCGGGGAAGGTAAAGAGAATTGGCGATGGGGCCGGTGCGATAAGGGGAAATGGGGGGCAGAGGGGATTATGGAAAATCCCTGGACATTTTACACCTGCATTAGGAACAAGAGTGTTGCAAAGGAAAGAGTAGGTCCACTGAAGGACAAAAGTGGTGAAAAGCCAGATAAAGTGGACGAGGGTTTAAAGGAGTATTCGCCTCAGTATTCACCAAGGAGAAGACATGGATGATGGTGACATCAGGAAGGTTATGCTGATATTCTTGGACATCTTGGTATTAAGAAAGAGGAGGGTTTGTGTGACATGGCAATATTAAGGTTGTTACGTCCCCAGAGCCCGATGGGGCCTATTCCCGGATAATAAGAAAGGCAATGGACGAGATTTCTACGCCTTTGACAGAGATATTTGTATCAGTGTCAGTTATGGCGAGGTTCCAGAACACTGTGGAATAGCCAATAATTTTCTTTCGATTCTGAAGTTCAACATGGAAAATTCAGAATATTACCGGCTGCCAAGCCGTACATCAGAAGTAGGGATATTATTGGAGAAGAATCCAGGGACGGGATTCACTCGTATTTAGAATAACATGGAATTATTTGGCTCTATATGGGTGAGTTTCTGTCTCTCAAATTTTACTGAGTTTGTTGAGGAAGTAATGTAGATGATTAATGAAGACAGAACAATGGATATTGTCTCCAAGGACGTCACTACAGCTTTTGACAACGTCCCTCAAGCTAGGATGGTCCAGGAGATTAGTTCACAAAGGATCTACCGTGAGTTGGTGGAGTGGTGTTTTTCTGACTGGATGTTTGTGACCAATGGTGTTCTACAAGGTTCCGTGCTGAGGTCTCTGTTGTTGTAATATACACAAATGATTTGGATGAAAATGTATTTGGTCTAATTAGCAAGTTTGCAGCTGACATGAGAATCAGCGGATTTGTGGATTGCGTGGAAGGCTGTCAAAGGATACATCAGGATAGAGATCGGGTAGACATTCGGGCGGAGAAGTAAAAGATGGAATTTCAGACGGCCCATTGTGGTGTGATGCATCTTGGGAGGTGAAAATCAAGAGTAAATTATAAAGAAATAGGCAGGACTCTGCATTGATGCACAGACGTTCCTTGTCGTGCAAGTGGCAAAACAAGTGGAGAGAGTGGTAAGGAAATCGCGAAGCATGCTTGGCGGGGCGCTCAGTAAAACGTTGGTTAGGTCACATTTTATTTTGAGCAATTCTGGTCGCCCTACCACAGGAAAGATGCAGAGCCTTTGAGAATGTGGAGACGAGATTCACCAAGATGTTACCTGGAGCGTATTAGATAGAAAAAAAAGGTTGAACAGAATTGGATTGTTTCTCTTATTTTATTTATGAAAGACGTGGCTAAGGTAGAAACGTAGAGTATTTTTTTCCAGAACAAAAGAGGGACGACTTCGAGACGGATAAGCTCAAGGTGAGAGGCGGAAAGTTAAAGGAGATGTGCAAGACATGCTTCTTCATACAGAACACCATGGATGAATAGAATGCATTGCCAGAGAAGGTGGTATTAGCAGATACCTCGGCGGCGTTTCAGAGGCATTTAGACAACGATATGAACAGGCTGGAAATCGAGGAAAACGGATCATATGCAGACACAAGGATTTAGTTTAGATTGGCATAATGTTCGGGGCAGACATCGTGAACTGAAGGGCCTCTTCCTGTGCCGTACTGTTCTATATACGAATTTCGATGTCTCTCACTGCCGAGCTTACATCAACTTCTTTTATTTAGTTTATCGGTCTGCTTTAGACAACTCTACTTATATCCCATTATATTTTCCTTTACTGAAGGATGCATATAGGTTTTCGACCAATGTTGCTCAACTTAAAACTGATGTTGAAATACTGCTATTCCCCGTTCATTTTTTTCCCAATGGGTCCTTTATTATGTTATTGTTAATTAAGCCTGCAATAATTAATTATCCACAATATCTGTTCTAAAATAGCCAGCTGCCTTATTCGATTTTCAGCTCATTGTTCTAAGAATATTAACAAAAGCATCTGCACGGCTATCCCGGCTAATTTGATGTGTCCAGCAAACATAATCAGTAAAATCGTCAGGTTATCTCGGAATTTCCTTGCAGACACCTGATACGTTAATAACTTGTGCCACAACATTACGACTGGTAGCAGTATGGGAGGGGGAGGGCGAGGTCCCACATCGCTCCCAGCCGTGGGTTTCCAACCTGACTAACATGTGGTTCCCTCCCAACTGAATTGAAATGTTGATGCTTTGAGAAAATACTTTCCCCATAATTCTGACATTACCACCATTTTTTCATTACCAGACTGCTGAATTATCCAATTGAAAATGCTTGATGTTCAGTTCAGAGTCGGTCTTCTTGAAACCAAATCTTTGCTGTGGTCAACTGATCAAATGCTTTGATTTCTATTTCTATCCATGGCTTCAACTCAACTACTTCTCTGAGTCTCGAGTGAATTCAGATACAGAACCGTTAATTTTATCTCATCACTTCTCTTGATCTGACTAAATTTGCTGGTGCACTTTTGAACTTCCATGTTAAAGCCTTGGATATTCAGAAGCGTAAAAGTCAGTTCTGTATTACAAGTACAGACCACCCAGGGATAGGAATTCCAATGCCTCAACGTCACACAAGGATACACTGTAAACTTTCAACTTCCACCCTTCGTGGAGAACGAACGACTTAAATTCAAAACTACCCTTCTCAAATTGTCCAAACATCCGTTTAGATTACGTGGATACACCGACGCAAAGGGTATTCCTAGTTGCGTTTAGTTTGATAACATTTAATTCATTAAATTTCTCCTGTTGATTTCACAACCTGTGAACGATTACGCGCAGGCATGTGTGCTTGTGTGTGTGAGTGCGTGCGTGTGTGTAAAAGGGAGATTTCAACAGATTCGATAGCTCACTAAGTACCTAAATATTCAAACCGAATTTGTTAGTCTTTTTATACTGCCGATACAAGCTAAAATAGTCGCTGAAAATGAGATTGTGAAGCGCTTCTTGCGCACCCTGTGAGGAAGTGAAGGGTTAAGAATTACAAGCATACCTATAACTGGCAAACTATATATATATATATATATTTCTTTAGCAAGGACTATCAAGCTGCTGACCCACTAGTTAGGTTGGAATGTTAAGTATGTTAACTGCCTTTGTTTCGGGTAACGAATCATTCCGATATGTCAGACGGTGGCGATACTGAGTATAATTAACATCGAGGTGAAGACTTGGTCTGAACTATGAAGGGTGGTACCTGCCTTTGAAAGCCTTGACTATAACTCAATTATACTAAGACAAGGTGTGATATCTGTCTCGGGATCTCTATAGCTAGACCGAAACTCGCGGCGCCGTTTGCATGGTATGTGCGTGACAATTCCTGTATAAATGTCTGTCTGCCGTTTGTTCGGGGAGAACTCGGGAAGCGACTCTTAGCGAGTGCTGAACAGAATTCTCCTAGCGGTGCACTGATAATAAAGGTATTTGTTCGAATCGACCTTGTGGCACTGTGTTATTTACAGCGGACGGAAAGGGAAAATTGATTTCGGGACGACACCTGTACCGCACAGACTCAGGTCATAACTTGGACTGACTCAGACCAACATTGGCAGAATAGATAATTGCAAATCTACACTTGAATGCTAAAGATCTCAGAATTTACACAGCGTCTGATATGACTGATCACATAAATTCTACCGCAGCCATGAATGGATATGAACTGATCTTGCATCACAGCATTGGAAATGGAGGCCTTAGATAGCTACCGAGAAATCCAGAAGGAATTTCCTTTGTATACTCATCACCTAAAAAAATGGAATTGTGGAATTCCTTTCCACGGGGGATATGTGAAGCGAATTGTATAGATGTGTTTAGCAGTATGCTGGGCAACGATGTGAGAAAAAAAAGTCCATCTTGATTAATTTCTTGAGAAAATATGGAGGGAAATTGGAGTGGGGCACACAGGTTCCAACGAGCTGGTTGGATGCATAGTCCATCTTATTATGAAAACTTTTTCTTTTTGTCGTAATAATTTCCTGAAAACTGCAGTGCCACCTATATCCTGACATTTTATGATGTCTCCGTTGGTGGAATGCTGGTCAGGTGTCAAATCACTCATTTAACCTATGGCAAGCTAGTGGAAAGGAAGAGCTTTGACAGCAGAAGTATTCATGAAGTGTTTCCTCCAAGAGTTGCAATCAGTACAAATTTAGGAGAGATTAAACTTTTTAATCATCGGGGATATAAAAATCCTGGACTCGGATACTGATTTCTTGATGAAATACGAATAGGATAACCACACTCATGATAGGGAAGCTAAGAATTGTTTGACTAGTATCCTCGAAAGACCCTAAAACACCACAGTAACAGACAAGGATGAGAATTATTTTTTTTCCCACTTACCTGTCTCCAATCATTTTCCCCAATGGAAAAGTCATCTTCTTCATCAAAGAAAATTGAAATGTGGCTTCACAACGTCCACTCATCTTCCAAAATCAACTCAGACATTGAGGTACAGTGAACAACTATTGCTGCTTGTATTGAATGCTGTATTTTCTGCAGCATTGCCCATTGACTCCACCCTTCCGTATGGTAGGAGGTGTATGGTATCACATACAATGAGCTAATTTGCTTGGACATATGATATGGTTCTTTCTTCACATTATTTGTCGTCTAACAGCGTTGATGATGTACTCTTTCAATGGAGATTGCAGCACTTGAAGATTGAGTTCAGTCATATTCTGAAGATGCCGGAGAATGGACCATAGCGATTGGATTTACTCGCTATCGATCTCTTTAAACGTCGTTTTTCAATCATAGGCAGGATACCGAATTGTTTATTTTAGAAACACATTATAATTGTTTACTATAATAAACACACTGCAGATATCATATAAATCATATGCTTTTTTGTTTTCTGTTTCAGTTCTGCCATTCCGGAATTTAAAGACTGTGACATTGGTATTGGCATTGGTTTATTATTGTCACTTATACCGAGATACAGTGAAAAACTTGTCTTGCATACAGATCGTACAGGTCAATTCAATTACAGTGCAGTTACATTGAGTCAGTACAGAGTGCATTGATGTAGTACAGGTAAAAACAATAAAAGTATAGTGTAACGTGTCACAGCTACAGAGAAAGTGCAGTACAATAAGGTGCAAGATAACAAAAAGGTAGATAATGAGGTCATCGTCCATCTCATTGTACATCGGAACCGTTCTATAGTCTTAGCACAGTGGGGTAAAAACTGTCCTTAAGTCTGGTGGTACGTGCCCTCAGGCTCTTGTATCTTCTACCCGATGCAAGAGGAGAGAAGAGAGAATGTTCCGGGTGGGTGGCGTCTTTGATTATGCTGGCTGCTTCATAAAAACAACGAGATATAAAGATAGACCCAAGGAGGGTAGGCTGGTGTCCGTGATGCGATGGGCTGTGTCCAGAACTCTCTGCAGTTTTTTGCGGTCTTGGGCAGAGCAGTTGCCGTAGCAAGCCGTGATACATCCAGATAGGATGCTTTCTATGGTGCATCGGTAAAAGTTGGTGAGAGTCAAAGGAATCAAACCGAATTTCTTTAGCCTCCTGAGGAAATGGAGGCGCGGGGCAGCTTTCTTGTCCGTGGCATCTACGTGATTTCACCAGGACAGGCTTTTGGTGATTTTCACTCCCATGTACTTGAAACGCTCAACTTTCACATTGACGTGGACAGGTGCATGTACACCGCCCCCTTACCTGAAGGTAGTGACCAGCTCTTTTGTGTTGTTGACATTGAGGGAAAGGCTGTTGTCATGACACCATTCCACTAAACTCTCTTTCTCCTTCCTGTACTCCAACACATCGCTGATTGAGATATGGCCTGCAACGGTGGTATCATCGGCATACTTGTAGATGGAGTTAAAGCAGAATCTGACCACACAGTCATGAGTATATAGGGAGTAGAGGGCCATGGACGCAGCCTTGTGGGGCACCAGTGTTGAGAATAATCGTGCTGGAGGTATTGCAGTCTATCCTCACTGATTGCGGTCTGTTGGTTAGAAAGTCAAGGATCGAGTTACAGAAGGAAGTGTTGAGTTCTAGGTCTCGGAGTTTGGTAACAAGCTTACTTGGGATTATTGTATTGAAGGAAGAGCTGTAGTCAATAATCAATAGTATAACGTAGGTACCTTTACTGTCCAGAAGCTCCAGAACTGAGTGTAAGGCCAAGGAGATGGCATCCGTTGTAGACCTGTTTCAGCGATAGGCAAATTGCAGTGGGTTAAGGTTGTCTGGTAGGCTGGGGTTTATGCGTGCCATGACCAACCTCTCAAAGCACGTCATAATAGTGGATGTCAGAGCCACTGGTCAGTAGTCATTGAGGCATGTTACCTTGATTTTCTACAGTACCGGGATGATCGTGGTCTTCTTAAAACAGGAAGAAACCTGAGATTCAAGCAGGAGAGGTTAAATAGGTCCGCAAATACTTCTGCCAGCTGATAAGCACAACATCTGAGCACACGGCCAGGGACACCATCCGGGCCAGGTGCTTTCCTCGTGTTCAGTCTCCAAAAGACTAACCTTACATCCTCCACTGTGATCACAAGTTCAGTCGCACTGGAGGCTGTCAGGGTGGATGGTGACAATCCACTTCCCTCCGTTCAAAGCACGCATACAATGCGTTAAGTTCAGCAGGAAGGGATGTGCTGTTGTTAACTATGCAGTCCGTCTTTGCCTTGTAGCCTGTTACGGCATGTAAGCCCTGCCATAACTGACGGCTGGTCTGGGACTCTATTCTGAGTTGATATTGCCTCTTGGCATCCCTGATAGCTTTCCAAAGGTCATACCTCGATTTCCTGTACGGATCAGGTTCACCAGATTTGTGTGCACAGTCCTCTCCTTCAGTAGGGAATGGATCTCCCAGTTCATCCATGGTTTCCTGTTTAGGAACACCCGTATTGTCTTCTTTGGTACACAGTCCTCCACACCCTTGCTAATAAAGTCTGTGATGGTGGTGGCATACTCATCAAGGCTGGCAGCTGAGTCTTTGAACATGGACCAGTCCACCGTCTCAGATTAGTAATGTAGGAGCTCATCTGCTTCCTCAGATCAGCACTGCACGACTCTCTGTACTGGATCCTCCCGTTTCAGTTCTGTTTCTATGTACGGAGAAGGAGCACAGCATGGTGGTCTGATTTCCCAAAGTGAGGACCAGTGGTGGCTCGGAAGGCATACTTGATGGTTGTATTGCAGTGGTCAAGGGTGTTGGCGCCCCTGGTGGAGCAGGACATGTGCTGATAGTATTTTGGTAACACATTCTTGAGGTTGCCTGATTGAAGTCACCTGCAATAATGAAGAGGGCCTCAGGGTATCCTGTCTCAAGGTTGTTGACCACAGAGTATAGCTCATTGAATGCAGGCTTCATGTCCGTCTGTGGTGGGATGTAGACGGCCATCAGGATAGCTGAAGTGAACTCCCTTGGCAGAGAGAATGGTCCACTCAACGTTAGATATTCCAGTCTGGGTGAGTAGGATCTCGCCAGGACCGTCACGTCCTACCACCATAAGTTTTTGATTAAGAAGCAGACCCCTCCGCCTTTAACTTTGCCTGACGACGCTGTACGGTCCAGTCTATGAATTGCGAAACCCTCAGGTTGAATAGCACAGTCAGAGGAGGCAGATGTGAGCCACGTTTCAGTGAGACGTAGTACAGAACGGTCCCTCATTTCTCTTTGGTAGGTCAGTCTTGCTCTTAGTTCATCAACTTTGTTCTCAATGAACGGGACGTTAACTAGTAGTATCCTGGGGAGGGGGGTCTTGTATGCACGGTGTTTCAGCCTCGCCTGCAGCACAGCCCTCTTGCCACGTTTCCTAGATGCGCGGTAGCGACTCTTTGGTACTGAAGTGGAGCCAACAGTTATTGTTGAGGGTCAGACCTGTAAGACCTGGAGTGGATTCCCCTGGACTGAATGGTAAGTAACTTCTCCTTGCTATACTTTGAAGACCTGGAGCAGATTCACCTGGACATGGAAGGTTAGTGACTTCAAGTGAACAGACTTGGAAGACCTGGAGTGGATCCATCTGGACTCGGCGGTAAGCTTAGAAGACCTGGAGAGGATTATGCTGTCTTGTGCGGTAAGTTGTGGCTTCCACACAGGTTTAAGTTTCCCGAGGATGAGTGATTTGCCTCAGCAGAAAACTCACTCATGTGATGTACATCGAATTGTAGCCACATTTCTAATTTTTTTGAGCATATTTTTCGTTTATTCAATTTATTCCTCATCTATTTAGTCTTCCTTCTTCGTTCCTTATTCGTTTTCAATTTATGCCCCATCTATTTAGGCTTACTTCTTCGTTCCTGTCATATTGCACATGATGATTGTTCAAATAAATTAAAGTTACGTCTTAGAAACCTGAAATTGCATTGATATGCTTGCCCGTTGTTGACCGTTTGCCTTTCTGGGTTAACATAGCTCCTTCTATGTATCAGCCGGAAACTATAACATTGTCTTCCCATTTTCTCAATTATTTGCAGGAAGGATGAACAAAGTGATCCAGGGACATCTCTTTTCAATAGTGTATTCTCCAACAGTGTGAGGTCCGCAGCAATGCTGACAGTTGAATGACGACAGTGAACGTATACCGGTGTCGGAGCTGCTTGAAAGGATGTGGTCCGAGACCAAATGATGCTTTCATGAGGGGGAACATCAACGTCCTGATGCTGCTCGCATGGTTGGCAGTTTTGTATGTAGGTGTGAGAGAGGTGCTGGTCCCTGCTCCTGCTGACGGGAACATTGACTCTGCGCATCCACAGAACATCACTCTTTGAAAGACTCTCATGAATTATGCGGCGAAACCATCTGCTAAAATGCAATATTTTCTGTACATGAAAAACATCTAACTGTCTGGCTGTATTACTTCTGTGTGCGTGGAGTATTTAAGGAGCGTAGGAATTAGAGTGGGCTGGTGCTGGGGTGAGCAAACTGCATCACCGGCAGCTCAAGTTTTGAACATAATGCCAGACTGCGTGTGTTTACAATCAATGATGGCATGGAGAACACACGCACAGGATATTCTAAAACAAATCATGAGATTAAATTAGCAAGGAAAGGAATTAAGAAGTTAGATCTTTTTTTCCTTAATTAACCGGACCAAAGGTGAACAAGATTGCTTTTTGTTTAAATTGCAGTAAGCAATGCCGTTGTTGAAGGAAGTATTCCTGCCAATAAAAACAAAAATGAGATGCTAAAAATTAATGCATAAATCTTTCCAAATACTTAACTGCAATGGTCAGCTCTGCCGCAGGCGTCCACATGAATCATTTTTTAGTGCGTGTAACACGATTTTGTTTGGAGTTAAACGTCTTTTTACGCTGTAATTTTTCTACGGTCCATAAGGGGGCACTATACCAATTTTTCTTTCTTAAAGGAAAGGTTCCCAATCATTGTAGACACTGACTCAGAGTTGAAGTGTTTTGTTTTTCAAAGATAACCACTCACGTGTTATCCATTAGTGTTCTGGCAGTTAAAAAAATTCTTTCTCAGCAAAATAAAGTAAACTGAATGTTTTAATTACAAGTCATAATCTCTGAGGAATGAAATTAGAAATTTAGTGAAGACGTATGTTTCCTATCTTTTGCAAATTAACTGCATAACTGCGGTTTCTCTGGCTCTAGGAATGCGCCTCCTCACATGAACTAAACTAACCGATCTGACGCCATGACTTTAACTCATTCTGGCATAATTATGAAAAGAAATATACTGAGCAGAAGAAGCAGTATGATCAAAGTCATCCCAGCCCATGAGCCCAGACAAGTTTACCTGAATATAACTCAGCTCTTGGCACTATTTATGGTACACAATATTGTGTTGACGGCTGTTTTTTTAACCATGACCAGTCCATCAGAATATGATGATTTGTCCCATACTTCATCTCTCAGCAGGCAAAGCGTAATTTGTGTGAACAAATCCAATCTTACCACGATCTTCATCAAATAAGTGCATGGAGAGATGTGCTAAAAATCATTCAAACAAGAATATCAGCAATGTTTTGCTATTTCAATTATGCTGATGGATCAAGTTTATACATCTTTCTTTAATCCTCCAGACTTGACTCTTTTATTGGATAAATTGAGAGAAAACAAAGTCCTTATTTCCTGACTCAAGCGGGAGATTCCCGTTTTAAATTGTGACTTCTCCTTCCCGATTTCCTGAAAGACCAAGCGTCCTAATAACCACATTCCTATCAAGGGCATTCAGGATCATATATATCCAATTACGTCATCTCGCACACCTGCAAATACTTGTGAAAGGAAGGCTGGATATACAAAGCGTAATTTGTGCCAGCGGTTTGAAGTAGATTTTCTGCAGAAGTACATTTTATGTTGTCCATTTTTAATTAAACCTTTATGGGTGGTCTTTAACAAATGGCTTGGACGGCTATTTCCGTAGAGAGATAAGAGTCAAAGGCTTTAGTGAGACTTGGGTCATATCTAAGACATACCAAATGAATACATAGATTATCTTCCCTGGCGTGTGTTCGCAGAGGAGATGTTTCCGCGATATCTGCTATAATATATATTTTGGGGACAGAGCATTTAACTGAGCACACTTTAATGAGAAAAATGATTCTGATTATCAGTTAACTCAATTAAAACCCCATATTTGTCGAGATCAAATTTACACCACAACTTTTACTTGTTACCCCACTCCATTAGGTGTTCACTCTGAAAATGCAAAGGCCCCGCACACCCCTCCCGGAAAGCTTGACAACTGTTTTCGGCCAATTTCACCACGTTGAAAATATCGTTTGGAGGAAATAAAAACGAGATCCTTGTGAAGATCCTCCATTTGGTTTCTGTGACTTGCCCGCTGTGAGAAACGAATGTCGACTAGGAAATCAAATCTGATGAAGAGCGGAACATCAACAACGACAATTTTTTTTAAAAAAAAATACATCCATTAACCTATTTCAGCAACCGGTTTCCTTTGGTGCCATTCCATCAAATTCAGAAGAACATGTGTTGAGACGTTTACGAAATGTTTACGAACATCAAGACATTCAATTAAAATGACCGGCCAACATAATGACAGAAATAAAAACAGCATGAAGTTCTGGAAAAAAAAATAACCAGTGGCACAAAATATGTGAAGTGGAGCAACACGCAGAAAATGATAGAGGAACTCAACGGGTCAGGCAGCATCCAGAGAGGTATATGACCAGTCGACATTTCGGGGACAGACCCTTCATCAGGACTGGAAGAAATAGGGCAGAAGCCAGAAGAAAAGGATGGGTGAGGAGGAGAGTATATTAAGTGTTTCATCTCATTATCCCTGTCAACTAGATTCATTTTAATAAAACCTTTACCACAAAATGTATTATATATAGTTTCCGATTTGCATTATAAACCATTTCGTATTAACACTGAAGACACAATAGTTAGCAAATAGTGGAATCTGGTGCTAAATTCAACACACTACTGGAACTTCACACTGAGCTCAGCGCGTCCAGCAATATCTGGAGAGGCAAAGATTTACAACGGTTCCGGTTGGGACTCTGCATTACGGCTGAAGGTGAAGAGAGAAGACATCTGCCATAAAGGCATTACATATGGGGTAGGTTAGACAGGGGCCCCGAAGTTATAGTTGGACACTGGAGGGTACGAAGCTGATGAGCACATGGAATCCGATGAGGAAGGGAGAAGAGGATTTGAGAGACAGGTTAGGGATAGTTGCAACAAAATAAAGGCCGATGAAGCCAGGTGGGAGAGTGGATGTTGAAGGTGGAGAGAGCTGCTGGAGAATGATAATCCTTGACAACAAGGCAACTGTCCGAGAATCTGATAAGCACGGAAGTGATAATGGGAACAATGAAGGGAGACATGAAGACGAATGGAGCCAGATGGGAGAAGAGACCCGGTGGATGAACTGTGTGGTTAGTACGTTGATGGGACCAAAATGGGGAGGGGGACAAAATGGTTTTAGAGGGATGGAAGGGGTATGAGAAAAAAAAGGCAAAATGGAAACCAACACAGATGCAATAGGAGGATTTGTTCTGGTTTGCTTTGGGCTTCACTCTTGAAATGGAGAAGACCAGGGACGGTCAGATCTGCGTGGGAATGGAAATGGGAGTGGAAATGGCCTACACATGGATACAGACTTTACTCCAAACGACTGCATTCGAAATAATTATTCCTATATATATATATATATATATATGTGTGTGTGTGTGTGTGTGTGTGTGTGTGTGTGTGTGTGTGTGTGTGTGTGTGTGTGTGTGTATGTGTGTGTGTGTGTATGTATACATATATATGTGTGTGAGGCTAATTATAACGTGATTATTGTATTAAGCTACAATCAATCAGGCACCCATCGCTCTACGTATCTGGATTATTACATCATGATTAAATCAAAGATTGGTGTTCACATTGCACCTGACTTGCTAACCTATGTATATGGCGAAATTCGTTTATAATCCATGTATTAAGTTTGGGAAAGTGTCCAAATTTTAACATGCTTGTGCAATACGTTTGAGTAACTGCTATGAAGGTCAAATTGGAGAATGGTTCGAATTAACTTCTTGCATTAAACAGCGATGCGTCCAATGTAATCTGAACTAATAGATGCTAAATCTTGGCATTTTTAACCAAATTTACTTTCATTGTATGTTATCTTAGCTGGCAAGGATAACATTTATTTTCCATCCCCAACTAGCCCCCGAATCGGTCGATTTACTAATTATTTCCATTGACAATCTCAACTCTACATAGGCCACATCAAAGCCAGACATGAGATGCATGTCCATGAAAGGCTTCAGGTATCCGGAAGATCTCGACGGATAGTAGCATTTAGTTTCAAAGTTATTTCACAAGTTGCATTTAAGTTGCTCTTCTGGTAAGAATAGATGGCAAGGCTTCTGGAAAGCAACCCGTCAACTGCATCGAAACTAATGCGGTAATTGAGCAAAAAACTAAAATATATTTTTATATTGTGTATTCCACGAAATCATGGAGATTCACTTTGCATTAGTACATTTTATTGTCTTGAAGTAAACCCAGTGCTATGGCCTGGAAATATCTTAACCTATGTAAGGACGCAAATGCAAATATTAAAATCTACAGAATAAGTTTACGTCGACTGGAAGATGTAAATGTTTTTTCTGATTTGATTATAGGATAAATATCAGCTAGCTTATGAAGCATACCTCCTCTTATGCCAAGTAACGTAGTGGTGCATTTCACAATGATGTTTGGGACAGAGGAGAACCTGGTTTAATATTTTATTTGGACAAACACATGCCATTACCTTCATAGCACTTCTCTCCCCCAGCTCTTCAATGCAAAATATTTGGTCTTCAATGTCTGGAATAGGACTTTAACCCACAAAAAGAAATTTAAAAAAGCGCATCTCAAATTTTCCGTTTCATCAGTCAAGAAGATAAACAGATGTAGAGAAAACCGCAATACCAGGTGCTTCCTGTCAATTCAACAGCAAAACAACACACACAGCGACATATTCTGCAGCATTAAACCCTGAAAAAGGCGACTTACACATCTAGTTAATTGAATTCCAAACAGAATATTAAAATATCTCCTTTTTGCAAAGCATTTCGTTTTGATTGAAGGAAATATATCACATATTTATATCCTTGCTGTTGAAAACCTGTTAACTCCACGTAAATCTCAGTGATCCAGCATATTTCCTTAAAAAATGAAAACATTGGCATGTGCCAGAAAAGAAAACGTTGCAAAGACCATTTATGAACTGTTGTGTTGGAGCGTTACTGTGCGACACAGGTCACTCAAATTTAATCACAGTATTTAGAGGAAATGTAGAATTATTACTGTGATAATAGTCAAAACTGATCAGACACGTCACAACATTTTGAGATGAAGTCGCTCATTTGAATTAGGTGTATGCAGCAAAACTTAAGAACACATAATAATGTTCGTGTGCAATGGATAGACATTATCAATGCAGTTACCATCAGAGACAGGGTGGAGCAGTAACAAGAAATACTTACAATAATGTGAATTCTAGTGGGAAATTATCGATATGATATAATGACTGGCCATGAGTCATCCAGTTATAGAAGTACAGAAATAGGCCGTTCAACTGAATATATCCATACCGACTAAGATGTTTATCCAGGCACGGAAGGGTAGCGGTCAGTGTAACGCTTTACAGCGCCATCGACCCGGGTCAATTCCGGCCACTGTCTGTGAGGAGTTTGTATGTTCTCCCCGTGTCTGCGTGGATTTCCTGCGGGTTCTCGGGTCTCCACCCACCTTACAAAGCCGTTCGGATTAGGAAATTGTGGGCATGCTATGTTGGCGCCGGAAGCGTGGCGACACTTGCGGGCTGCCCCAGAACGCTCTACGAAAGAGATGCATCTCACTGCGTGTTTTGATGTGCATGTGACTAATAAAGATATCTTATCTTATTTGCTTGTATTGGTCCATAATCCCTCTTAAGCTTTCCTATTTCTCCACCTGACAAAATATATTTTAAACATTCTAACTGTACCTGCATCTACCACTTCCTCTGGCAACTTCTTCCGAATACCCACCATCTTCTGTATGAATTTTTTCCCACACAGACTCCTTGTGAATCTTTCCCCTCGACCTAAGTTTATTATCTCCAGAAAATGGCTATCTGCCTGATCTATGCCACTCATGATTTTATAAACTTCTATCAGGTCACTTTGAAGTGTCCTTCATTGCAGAGTAAACAGCCTATTCAATGTCTCCTTTTCACCCAACTCTCCAGTCCAGTCAAAATCCTTGTGAAGCTTTGCTGCATATTCCCCAGCTTTATCACATGCTTCCGATAATGTGATTACCAGAATTCCCCACAATACTCCAAGCTCAGTCTAACCACCATTTGTACAATAGTCCCAATTATTGTACCACAGGCGATGAAGGTAAGCGTGCCGTACACCTTCTTCACCACCTTGTCCACACGTGTCGCCACTTCCAGGGAACTGGGCGCTGGTACGCTTTGGTCGCCCTCTTCCATAACAGTCCCTGGAGCCCTCCCATTCGCAGTGTATGTTCTGTCCTGTTCAACATTTTAAAATGCATCACTTGGCACTTGATTGAGTTATGTTCCATCTGTCATGTGAACACCTAGTACTGGTGAATTATCAATGGTTGCAAAAGGAACAATTTAAATATTTACTTCCTGAATTAGTCACAGTCATGGATAGAAGCATTTACTCGTTAGCATTTCTGAATATTCGTGGAACATTAGTGAAATCGGTCCCTTCATTTCTGGGACTTTGAACTTTTTCACATGGTTTGCAGAATTCCACTTATTGTGCCAATGGAGGCTTGCAAAATGCTTTGGATATATATACATGTTTGATATATTCTACATGTTCTACCCCCCTACCAATATCTGGGATTCTCTATGTTTTGCCATCAAATTTGATTATCGGTCTTCTTGAATTTCCTGTTTAACCATGAAGAATTCTTATTATTTGGTTATTTTTGTAGCTTAGAGAAATTGGTCGTCCTCACTAATTTTTCAACAAACATATTTCATCTCATAGATTAAAATGATGAGTTGTAAATGCTATTAATTAATATTACTTAAATTAAATTGATGTATTTTAATTGACAGAAACATACAAAAGACGGTTCACCCTCAAACAAACATTAATGTTTTTCACATGGAACATAAGGGAAGTTGAAGTGCACTTGCGTGGCTCGCTTTGGTGGAAGGATTGTGCATAGATCAGGGTGATGCATGAATGCAGATCATGCTGTGTGGGATGTTAGATTATGCTGTGTGAATATGTGCAGCGCAGATTGCAAATAATAAGCACTGCAATCATGATATGTCGGTGATAAAGGAAATAAGGTGGGTGGAGTGCAATTTGTGTTGAATTTTCTCAGTGTTCACAGAATTGCACTCACTCATAAAATTGGAATTATTCCATCATGTCTTATTTTTTGTTTGTAGATTATGCTTAGGCTCTATGTGCCAGTAGGATAATAATTTGTTACTGTTGTATTTATTTGCACGATCCACTTGCAATTTCTGGTAATGGCCGTTTCCGTGATGTTGATTTTCAGGTATCAATCACTTCATTACCCTTGAGTATCTAGTTCTCCTTTTAGAGATGTTACTCCTTTCATATTTATGGAGTATGAATTACCTATCTTTTAATAATTGCTGAAACTGAAGCAAATATGTGATATATTATACCAGCCCGGCAAATTACTACATTGATATTCTTTGTCACAGAAATACAAATGCGATGCACGGCTGATAACAACAGCTGCATTGCATTCCCTTTTTTACCCAATAATTCTAGGGCTCTTTGATGCCATACTCCATCAAACGTTACGTTAAGTACAGTGATTTCCACCTCAACTCCGAACTGCGAATTATTGATCCATGTCTGAACCAGGTATTGAACATCTATGAGCCAAATTGTGGAGTGTAGTTAGTTTCTGATTAGTTGCATTGCGTTTACTTGACTTCATTATCTGGACCCACTTCAGCGATATTTACACATTGGTGCATATATGCTCCAGAAGCACCATCATCATTAATCTTTCATTTCTTTGCTACCACTGAATTTTATTCAGTGCTCAATATTTACTCCATTTGAACATGATAAGCTGATAGTAAAGTGGCACTGTGCAAGAGCTCTTTTGAAGGTCAAATCTCGTGTCCAAAACAAATACTGAATTAATAAATGAGTTTGCACATGTCATTGATATGATGCATAAATAAGAAATGATGCAAAAACGAGAGATGAAGTGCTTGTTGAGTAACCATATTTACAGTGACATGCAAAAGTTTGGGCACCCCTGCTCAAAAATTCTGTTTCTGTGAATCGTTAAGTGAGTGGAAGATGAACAGACCTCCAAAAGTCAGAAATTTAAAGATGAAATATTCTTTTCAATACTTTAAGCAAGATTAGTGTATTATTTTTGGTTCGTACAATTTTAGAGTGAAAAAAAGAAAGGAGCTCCATGCAAAAGTTTGGTCACCCCCAAGAGATTTGAGCTCTCAGATAACTTTTACCAAGGTCTGAGACCTTCATTAGCTTGTTAGGGCTATGGCTTGTTCACAGTCATCGTTAGGAAAGGCCAGGTGATGCAAACTTTAAAGCATCATAAATACCCTGACTCCTCAAACCTGTTCCCAACAATAAGCATGTATGGGCTCCCCTAAACAGCCGCCTACCACTCTGAAAATTAAAATAAATGATGCCCACAAAGCAGGAGAAGGTTATAAGAAGATAGAAAAGCGTTTTCAGGTAGCCGTTTTCTCAGTTTGTAATGTAATTAAGAAATGGCAGTTAACAGGAACAGTGGAGGTCAAGTTGAGCTCTAGAAGACCAAGAAAACTTTCCGAGAGAACTGTTCATAGGATTGCTAGAAAGGCAAATCAAATCCCCCGTTTGACTGCAAAAGACCTTCAGGAAGATTTAACAGACTCTGGAGTGGTGGTGCACTGTTCTATTATGCAGCGACACCTGCACAAATATGACCTTCATGGAAGATTCATCAGAAGAAAAGCTTTCCTGCGTCCGCACCACAAAATTAAACGTCAGAAGTTTGCAAAGGAACATCTAAACAAGCCTGATGCATTTGGGAAACAAGTCTTGTGGGCTGATGAAGTTAAAATAGAACGTTTTGACCGGAATGAGCAAAGGTATGTTTGGAGAAAAAAGGGTGCAGAATTTTATGAAAAGAACATGTCTCCAACTGTTAAGAACGGGGTGGATCCATCATGCTTTGGACTTGTATTGCAGCCAGTGGCACGGGGAATATTTCACTGGTAGAGGAAAGAATGATTTCAATTAATACCAGCAAATTCTGGAAGCAAACATCAACATCATCCGTAAAAAAGCTGAAGATAAAAAGAGAATGGCTTCTACAACAGGATAACAATCCTAAACACACCTCAATATCCAGAATGGACGACCTCAAGATGCACAAGCTGAATGTTTTCCATGAACCTCACAGTCCCCCGACCGAAACATCATCGAAAATCTGTGGATAGACCTCAAAAGAGCAGTGCATGCAATAATGCCCAAGAATCTCACAGAACTAGAAGCCTTTTGCAAGGAGGAATGGGCGAAATCCCCCAAACTAGAACGGAAAGACTCTTAGCTGGCTACAGAAAGCGTTTACAAGCTGTGTTACTTCTCAAAGGGGGTGTTAATAAGTATTGACCATGCAGGGTGCCCAAACTTTTGCTTCAGGCCCTTTTCCTTTTTTTTGTTATTTTGAAACTGTGAACGATGGAAATAAGAAAGTAATCATGCTTAAAATGTTAAAGACATTTATCATCTTTAACTTTATGGCTTTTAAAAATCAGATCATCTCTTACTCGCTTAGCTATTCACAGTAACAGAAGTTTTAACCAGGGGTGCCAAAACTTTTGCATTCCACTGTACCAATGCTAATAACCTATAACTAATTCGAGGAAGTACATGAAACTGGTCATTCACCTTCATGATCTAGATAATAAGGTATAAATATTAATCCAGTATGTTCTCCGAAACCAGATTCGGATACTGAAATAGTATTCAAAATGTATGTCATTTCTATTCCAATTTAGCAAATACCCCCGATATAGTGCTTTCTATCTCCGGTATTCCAGTCATATCGCTTCAATGTCTCTATGGAACATAAAATTTGCCATGCCTCTTTGTAAATTTCATTAAGGAAGGAACTGATTTTAGATTATAGAGGAACAATAGAAACAAACTCACACATCAAAATCGGTTTCTGAAATCCGCTTTGGCCAAATATTGGTCTGCGTCCTTCTGAATCAGGTTCTCCGCATTTTGGAAAAAAAATGAATGAGTCCTCAGATATTTCCAGTCATCTTCAAACAGGATACTGTCTGTATGTCTGAATGTTGCAGATCGGATTTTTCTTGTACCTGTAACGGACCGATAAATATCCATCATTAAGGATAATTATCATTGGGGACATGACGTCTTCTGGGTACTACCATCAGCGAGGAGATACAGGACCTGAAGATGAAACCTCAGTGATACAGGGAAAGCTTCGTCCCCTCCACTATCAGATTTCTGAACAATCCATCAATCCATGTACTGTACCTCATTAGTCACTTTAGATGATTTATTTCGCATTGTAATTTAGAGATTGTTATGTGTTTGCTCTGTACTGCTGCCATCAAGCAACACGTTTCACGTCATATGTCAGTGATAATAAATATGATTCTAATTCTGATTCAGTTGCCTGTCATTTACCGGGATCCAGTTGCACCCACCCGGTATTCTTTATTTTGGTATTAATTTCAATTGTAGATGAGTTCTCGGCGAAGGCCAATTCTCCAAAATGGAGAATACTTACTCATCCACTACAGACTTGCAGAATTTCATTCCTCAACCACGGCGGGAAATGCTACATCAGTAAATACGTATATGATAAACATATAGCTTAATTCAGCGAAATTCTGTGTGTGTGTGTGTGTGTGTGTGTGTGTGTGTGTGTGTGTGTGTGTGTGTGTCTGTCTGTCTGTCTGTCTGTCTGTCTGTATGTCTGTCTGTGTATGTCTGTGTGTGTTTGTGAGTTAGAGAATGATCAGCAACACTATACGTAAATAAATTTGAATACGAACAGTATCAACACGTCTGGGCGGCGGAGCAGCACAATGACAAGAGCCAACTTACACCACAAATGCATGTGAAGTTTTCACTTTCTCACTGTGACGGCGTGGGGTTCCTGTGACTGGTCCACTTTCCTCCCACATTCTGAAGAAGTGCGGGCTAATAGATTAATTGACCACAGTAAATTAATCCTATTTTAGAGGTGAGCAGCAGAAACTAGACGGATTTTATGGGAATCTGTGGAGAAGAACAATGAGATTAATGTAGGATTAGTGCAAATGGGTGGTTGATATTCGGGCGGAGCTGGTGAGTTCAAAGGCCTGTTTCTGGGCTCTACGAAGTTATGATAATACTTTATGGATGTTATCATTATTTTTACATGAAAATTATCACTAATACTGAAGTCTACACTGCCTTTCCGGAGGGCTGAAGAGTTAAATTTAAGTAAGTTTCAGTTGTCAGAACATTTGTCATTATTTTGTCCCTTGGTGTTATTTTATTGGAACAGCAGGTAACAAAAGTAACATCGACAATGCGTTTAAGAGTCCTTTAGACAGACACATAAATATGCAGAGAATGGAGGGGTAAGTATCATATGCAAGCAGTAGATATTTAATTTAATTTAGCTTCATGTTCGGCGCGGACATGGTGGGATGAAGACCCTGTTCTTGTACTGTCTTGTTAAATGCTCTACATTCTATCTGGAAATACAAATGAACAAACCTGAAACAACAGGATAAATTTTATGTTCTCTGGAGGTTGCCATAAGCGTGTCCCAACAAAAGGAAACAAATCCTTTATCAAAATGGAAGTTCTTGTTTTAATGGGACGTTGTCGGGGTGCGTGATTTATGCGATGGTATTTTGCGAAAAGTCAAAATATTGACTGGATTCTAACAACAAATGAAATAATGCACTTTAATCTTCACTTTCCGGAGATAATGGAAAAGGTGCTCATATGCACAGCTTGATCCCTTCATTTCTCGCTGATAATTCCGCTAATGTTGACTAAACCTTCCGGTGAAGTTCTTACATCATATTTCATTTCATATTATAGAGGTTGGCAACATGGACTGTGTTGCCATATGAGCGTTCTCATCACGTCATTAAAACTTAAGTAAACAATATTTATTCCCTATGCATCACCATTGTTCAGAATCAGTGCGGTAATAACCAGAAATCACACATTTATATCATGTTGGAAAATATGTTAATCATAGTGGTGGGCCGGTGGGCAGAGCAGAAGTGTATTGGAACATACTGCATGCAACGGACTGAATTACATCATTCAGCGCTGTAAGATTCCATAATTGTCCACCTGTTTGATCCGGAAAGCAGATCAGCGACACTCATTTTCGGAATCCCCAGTTTGCGTCTTGTTATCAGGCGGAGGCTGCGGTGAGAGAATGAGTCTGAGTATCCATTAATGGGCAGGTTATTTCTCATTGGTGCTTTTAGCAGACTGCAATTCATGCTTCACCTCTGTCAAAATCTATTGGTTGTTTGGAAGGAAAAGGTAATTTCAGTGGGGACAAGGCATACTGAACGAAGAAGCTTTCAGATAAGTCAGAGTTGGTGAACCTTTGGAGCGATAGCGTGATAATTGTGAAGACTGTTCAGGTCCTATTGCAATATCCTGCTGCCGGAATATGACGTGGTCCTTCCTGATATTCAGTCTGTTACAGCTTTGGAACTGTGAGTTATTGATCGTTCAAAGTTTTCAGTTAGAGTGATACTCTGATAGATATTGAAGCAGACATTTGATCTTTCAAAGCACGTTACTGAACAATTAAGTGGCATGAAATGTAACTTTTATCTTTTTTGTGGTCTAAAATAATGATATGTAGAGGCAATGAACGTTATTCTTCACATGTGAATTTGAAGCAGAACAAGGAAAATTAAAAAAAATAATTAGAAATATTAATCCTCTCTTTAAGAAGTTTAACACGTAATGTCCGGTGAAGCAAGACACGGCTTTACGCGATTCATGTTTTCATTTGCTTGGTAGTACCAGAAAAAGTAAGTATTCGGGTTTTTGTTTCCTGATATGTTAGATCGAGTAAACAGAATCTTGGGTATGTTTTTATTTCCTTCAACATCCCAAACAAATTGGATTCTGAATTTCTGCAGTGGGGTGCAGAGAAACTGTTGAGAATAGCTTGGACCTCGTGAACACGTTTACGTTCCCCGTTGTCAATTCTACCAAATAGTTTGGAATTGAATTTGCGCCTTAACAACAACAGTGCTGTACATCATTTCATGTCTCTCACCATACCCTGTTCTTCTGAGTTAACGTTCCCTTGGTGGTATTGTTCTGACCCCATGAGCAGAAGAGCGCAGTCGTTATTGGAATAGGCACCATTGGGGCCTGGAGTATCTGAACTACCAGCGTGTATTACAGTTACGCTGCTGTCAACTGAACCAGTACTTTAGTTTGTTGTCGTTATAAGTATTCGCAAGAACCTAATCCGCCTGGACAGTCATTAACTGAATTAAACAAGTTAAAAAGCTTGTGAGTGCTAAAATTTTAGAAAGTAAATGTTGAAGACTTCCCAAGTAAAATACTTCTGCAATTATTAGTAAGTTCAACTTTGAAATAAAATGACACGAACGTATCTTCCAATATGGGGAACGGGCATGAGATTGCCTTGGTAGCAATTACATTCATATTATTTTTGGAACAATATATTTTATCTTCAAATTTTTGTGTGCAGCGATGTCCGTTTTTTGTCAGAATGCTTTTACGTTTGTACATCCGTTCGTGCGGCATTACAAATCGGAATGAAACATTTGAACAAGTTTTTAATATTTTTTTCTCATCACAAGCTGCACACCATTTTATACAGTCAGCGCAGGATTTGGAGACAAATGGACATTCTATTCCTAATGTATTTAAAAAAAAATAAACGTTTTCTCCAAATTGGCCTTTCATATTTATTTTCACCTCCATCCGCTCTTTGGCGTGGCTTTCAGTGCAAAGTCAAGCTAATTTCTGAAAGCTAGAAGTCCTTTTGTCAGTTGTCATCGATGTCAATGGCACGTTCCATGGCAGAGAAGACGTTGGACAATAGTTAAAATTTACTGTGTGTATGATTCACTGTTCAGAACTTTTATTTTTTTTTCAGAATAAATTCTGTTTCAAGGAAATGTGAAGATCCTTTGTCTAAATTTATTTTGTTAACCGAATGTCTTCAAAACTGTAATCTGTTTCACACGTTTCCTGTTCTGTCGTGTATAAGTCCTTTAATATATTTGAACATGTTTTCTTGACCTTTTGAGCAATGTTAAACATCGATAGAGACAAAGAGAGTTGACTTACGATGCATTCTCCTGCTCGAGGCATCAGGACATTTACGCTCATGGCTATCTTCAATAACAGTGCGGGTCTTTCCATGTTTATATAGGTCAATAAACAATGTTAGTTTCCCATTGGGAAAAGAGCCCAGTATTTTCTTCAAATATTTTATGCACTTCACAAGATAAGTTAATGTGAATACATTTTATTCATACACTATAAAGGGCTTGATATTGCAAAAAAGTTCTATGGACGACTTAGCACAAAATTGTAGTACTGTAGAACTGATAAAGAAACATGCGGCATGAACCCTTCAATCAATTCCAGAAATTACATGCGAATCAATATCAGGTTACAGCAGTCTATTCTGAAATAAGAGTGCACGATTGACTTGTTGAATGTTGACCTGGTTTGTAAGAATACGATAATATAATGAACAGCGCAATAACGCAATTTGGCACCTCATGCCTACCTGTTCCTCCATCCCATTGGGATGTTTAACTTGGAACACTTTTTCCTGCATGGATCTGAATCTATTGGTAGCCTTAATTTCTAACAGCTGATTCATACTTAATGCCGAACAATGTGACTCAGGATCCACATCTTACAGTACAGAATCCTCATGCTAACTGTCCACTGGGTGGAAAATATCTGATGCTTTCAGTCCTGAAAAACCAAATTCTTCCGATGATTTTGTGTTCTTGATAGTTTCCTGACAGGGAAACAACAATTCCGCAACCAGACTATTATAAGGAATTTACTATGCTTCAATGAAATCACCTTCACTTCTTTAAAAAAAAAATTCGCTGGCATGGGTGCAGTCTGCTTCATGCAATGAAAAAAAATCAATCAAGTGAATCTTTGCTATCCTTCCTCTGTATCAATATCTCCGTGCAATTTTCAAGATATGACATTATCAGACATCTAAATAAATGGAGCAAATGTTCACAACTCACCTTGAAAGAAAGACTAATATACCGCTTGTCCTTCTCAAATACTTTTTGGATCTGCAGGTTAACTCCCACCGATTCAACGCCACTGTCTTTGAAACTCTCATCATTAAATATAAATCACATTTTCATTCATCTTACAATTTAGTTATTATTTAACCATTTTTCCGTGACCCTTCCCAATAATTTTGTTCTGAATATCCAACTGATTGGAAGTTATTCTTGCTGATTAAACTCAGAGTAGTCTCTGAGTTTAAACAGGATGAAAGAACAGTGAAAATAAATTACCTTAGGTCATTAAACCTGGATGCAGATAATTAGATTAGGCAAAATGCCATAAAAGACGGAGATAAATAATATTAGATACACAGAAAAGTACCTGTTACAACAGAATCATTACTAATGATGTATCAGCCTAGAGTTAACTGTAATTGGTATCATTGACTGAAGCATATCTTCAGTCTTAGAAAGAAATAAATATGATCTGTTAGTGATGATTCTCTTTCTTACTAATTCTAAATAGTAGACTAGGTACTCGCGGTCCAAAAATTCTTATCGATTATTCCCTTCATTTTTCACATCGTCACACAATTTTCATAAATTTTCGTTGTTTTACGCGACATTTTCAGCTGTGCAGCATTTTTACTGTTTATTTTGACAAATGGAAGTGTTCAATTTCTCATTCCTTCCATTACCTGTTCAATTATATGTGTCAGTCTTGAGCCAGAAGGAATCCGGGTTTGTTTAAGATATAAGGTCAAGCAGCTATTTCCGTGTCCTGGTGAAATTTGTTGTCGGAATTTATTACATGTTTATGGCACTGAAGCTCAACAAGGTGATTTGCTTTCAGTGTAATCGTGATGTGTTTCTCATATACATTTCATTTTATGTCACACATCTTGCAATGGCTTATATCGAATTGTTACTCAACGCACGACGGGGAAATGGTTGCACAAGACTGGGAGTGTTTTGTTTGCTTCAACAGGTTCACTGGAATTTCTGTCGCGTGCCCCAAATTATTTTCCAAATATTGGACAGTAACAGCACAAATAAATGTATCTTTTTACTTTTAAGGTGTGATGCCCACTCCGTGATTTCACCCACCGTGGCGTAATCATGCAAATCTTTGATGTCTGCAATTGCTTGGTTGAAAATACAATTCCACGAAGTTTGGCTAATGCTGTGAGCACTGCCTTGGGTGTTTCAAATGTAATTTAGCAGGAGTATATTTTGAAATATTGTTGCTTTGAAAATCATTTGAAAACATAAACTGCAAAACATTTCCAAATATATCTGAAAATAACTTAACATACAAACTTTTATATATTTTGACGAATATGATCACTGTCTTGAGATAAATTTGCACTCCGTATTCGCTAGATTTTCTGATTCCGTTGTTAAATCTGAAAATCTGTTGTACTGTATCATGTTCAACTGCGTTTCATAAATCACTGACTCAGAATATATAGTTTTCTCTGAGTTCGTATTTCCATCAACTTTGTTTATGTATCTTAACAGAACAGGCTAAAGGACATCTGATGTTGTAATTCAAAGGCAGTAGGACACCCGAGGCCAAGTGAAAGGCAGTTGAGATTTTAACCAGTGGGATCCGTATGCAGTTCAGGATGAGTGAAACAATTTGAAATGTGTGAGCGGGAGTGCATGGAAAGGATGTCAACAGCACAGTTTACAATCAATTCGGTTTCAACAGGAGCTCGGTTACAGAACCCCTTTACTAGTTAACTTTCTCTTCACTTATTTATCGGTCGTCTGGAACCAGCACAGTCCTTGCGCAACACACTATTTCAATGCCCAGTGGTAAGTGTGGGGAAGGGTTTGGGAAAAGCTGCACGAATCAGCAGAATAGGATAAGTTGGTATTAATATAAAATGTACAGATAAAAAAATAATCAGAACTAATAAAGATCCAAAATATTATTCATGAAGCAACGATTATTGTCGTGTCTTCGACAAATGCTCTTCGCCGGACCAGCAAAATAACTTCCCGATGGTCTAAATCTAGAGTTTGCTTTAATATTTCAATTTTGTTGGGAGAATGGACAGACAATTCGGCATATAGTCTCCTGAAGTAAATGGGATCCGTAAGTAGCTTCCACAAGGTGAGATTTGTCAAGTTATTACATTGTGCAAAAAATTTTTACACTGAAGACACGCCGTAATTATTGCTGCCTCGACAGTACTTGTGGTTCCATCAAAAAAAACATATTCGAAATTCAAAACACCAGTATCACTCCACTACAGTAGATTTAGTGTTTATTTTCTCTCAGTTTGCTGTAATTGTGTAATTTCCATTCGATAGTCTCATTCATTTAACAAACCCTCCTTCTCACTATCACAGTACGGCAACTTCCCCTGCCCGAAGAGAATTCTAATTCTTGCTTTCTCATTTCAGGCCGACGGAGCGAATGTCAAATAAGCCCAGAAGGTAATGTGGCGTTGTTTTCACTGTAACTAGTTCTAAGGAGCTGTCGCTGAATGTTTCTTAAAGTCTTTGTTGCAGACCGAAGGTCACCTGCTGCATCCAAGCAGAGCGAAGGTCACTATGATCACTAAGGGCAGACAGGGGAGGCCCTATTCCTTGACACTGCTCTTTGGATACAGAGAAGTCTCACTCTTCATCTCATCACTTACTGCTGAGACTTATATCGCATGACGAGCCAGTCCGGCCCTTTTTCCACTGATTCGACGGCGCAGAATGCGGTCATCGCCGTTCAGAAGCTTTTCACTAACGATGCAACTGACTATTCAGTGAGCAACTGAATCTTCGTGCTCCATCTGTCACCCGCTGACTGCAGAACAGAAATGTCAGAGTCCTCTAGCCACCATTGTAGAAGCCGACGTGGTGTAAGTAGCCTCCTGGGGACTCACAGCCAGATGGACATATGCACAAATTGTCACACATAATTGTTGAATTTAATGTTTCATTGAACGTATTCTGATTCACTGATTGCTCCATTGCTCGTTGAGTTAATGGCACAGGTAATGCAAACGGCTATGATTCAATCAACGTCAACGAGAATGCAACTTCCGAGTGCCTCGAATCGGGATCAAGACATTACTCACGGATAGCCGATAAAGAACAGGAAGCAATTCTTCATAGAGAAGACCAGATTAGTGACGAGAAATTATCTCTTCAAAACAGGCTGTTGATTTCAGGAGGAGATTTCTCAGAATGTGGGTAGTCTAATTGGTACTGAACGGAGAAGAAAACTCTTCACTCACGTCATTGTGAATCTTAAGGATTGGGAATCGTATCCCGAGGATGCTAGTGGAGGGTCCGTTACTGTGTTAATTCAAACTGGACGTAGAAATATTTCTGAATATTAAACGAAATAAAGGATTTGGGAATAGAGCTGGAAAAGTGAGCTAAGGACGAACCACAGTCATGGTATTGGTGTGTATACACAGTCTGAAAGTGTCAGCTAATTTAATCCTACCCTAAGCTTTATATTAGTTGTGTTTTTGAAAACATATGCTCTCTCTTGACTTTGGAATGAAGGACGCCATTGCCTTCACCTGTAGCTGGCTTCAAGGATTGCAACTTTTTGACATATATTCTGCTGTGATTCTACTAAAACCGTGCAGTTGAGGTTGGCAGAGGGCAGCAGTTTGTGTGCCAGGAGAGTGGAGATTCTCTGCAAAGGAAACTGGGGACCATCCAGCATGATCAGTAGTTACTGATGGATGCCGCTGTTGTGTGATGAGAACTGAGGTGCGCGGCCGTTTTGGAAGCACCAGGCAAACCTCGCCTTTGGGAAGGGTCAGGACCCATTGTCACGTTCGATGTTTAATGCCGCGGTAGCCAGGCTGCTCAGTGGCACAACGAATCACACACATGGGGACTGTATTCCAGGACACACTCTGATGATGCCGGTGTGACCTGTGCAGGTAAATCTTAGATTTTCCTCTCATCTCTCACTGCAGTCAGAAGGAAATTCTTTGGAATTTGACCCAAAACCTCAGTAAGTAGTCTGAGCAGCAGGATATGACATAAACACAATCCAGCTTTTCGCATGCACCGCGGCAGCGTCTTTCCTAAGTGCATATGGAACTCGTCAGAGGGTACGTGTTGGTTATTTGTGAGTTCACGGATTTGTCCACTCTCAGAGAAAATTGCAGTTTATAACCTGGTCATCATCAAACACGAGATTAATAAAATATCCCGAACATGTATTTTAATAAATGCACATGGTGATTCAGCATCAATTGCCCATCAACAATTCCCTTTCAGAAGTCTGTTAACCACATTCTTTGAACAGCTGCGCTTCTTCAAAGATTTCCGTTCTTTTCACTCGGCATTCCCCGCAATTCAACGTGTACTTTATTTGACTGAAAATAGACCGACTGCAGGCAGATAAGCGCTTGCAGAAACGTATCTCTCAGAACCAGAATACGAGGTAGTCCGTTGAGGTCTGAAATATGGAGAAATACTTTCATTCACAGCATTCTGAATCTTCTGAATTAGGAATCGTCTCCCGAGGAGGGCAGTGGAGCAGTTACAGTGTTCATTCAAACTGGAAGTCAATAGTTTTTGGATTTTAAACGAGTCAAATGAATTGGAGACAGAGTTGCATAGCAGATCTGAGGTCGAACAACAGTCATCATCCAGATGTGCAGGAACAGGCTGGAGGTGTCATCAAAGTTACTCATATACTTACCCTTACATAGTTTGTGTTTAACGCAACGTATGTTTTTTTCTTGACTTCGAAATGAATTCCGTCTTTGCGTTCATCTATAGCCTGCCTAATGCATGGCAGTATTTTGACATATATTCTTCTATTGTTTGTTAGGTTTCGTTCTGCTGAGACTTGCAGATGGCCATATTTTCTGTGCCGGGAGAGTGGAGATTTTCTACAAAGGAAAGTGGGGGACCATTCAGCATGATGAGTGGGACATGGCAGACGCCACTGTAGCATGTCGGGAGCTTGGCTGCGGGGCAGCATTGGCAGCACCAAGAAAAGCTTACTTTGGGGAAGGGTCGGGATCCATTGTCACATTCGATGTCCAATGCCACGGTAGTGAGGCGGCTTTGAGGGACTGTAAATCACAGCCATGGGGACTCTATTCCGGGACACACTCCGATGATGCCAGCGTGATTTGTGCCGGTGAGTGTCAGCCTTTCGGCTTGTTCATCATCCTGGTCTGTTGGCAGGAATTAAAATAATCCGGACAGCCCGCTGTGAAGGTATTTGGGAAATAATTGCATTCTGTACGGATGTTATGACTGCTATATGTGTTTCAAAATTTGTGTTAACGTACTTTCGCCCTTATAGTTATTCAATTCGGCATTTCGTGCAAGAAGTGATTTATGCTTGGCACATTTACACGGAACACATTGGACAACATCAGTGGGGATGTATTCAGTGTTAACACTTCAGATCGGTAACCTTTCATCGTCACTGATAATGACGTACTGATAAAATAATGTCATTGATGTGAACCAAGATGGCCGTTAAGTGCTTCCAGTGATGCAGTCCGATCTGCTGATTACTTCCAGTGTTTTCTGTTTTACTACCATAATTCCAGCGACTGCAGCAGTTTCCCTTTGGATACACTGGTGATGGAAATAACTAAATTGGAATTTGACCCAGGGCCCAGAAAGTGTGCTAAACAGCAGGAAAAATCATAAACACAATCCAACTTTCCGTACGCAGCACGGCAGCGTTTATCCTATGTACAGCTTGAACTCATCAAAGACACGGGTTGGTCACTTGTGAGTTCGTGGACTGATCCACTGTCAGACAGAATTGCAATTTGTAACTTAATTATCATGAAAAATCAGATTTCTCGAGAATGCCATATACCGAACGTATAATTTATTACACCCCCCCCCATGAAGATTTAAAATCAATTGTCCATCCATAGTTGTCCCTCATAACGTACGTTAACCAAAATCTTTGAGCAGTTTTAATGTGCGCTCCTACGTTCTTAAAGTAAAAACCGAGTTGAAGGGAATTTGAGGATTTACTTCCAGCAACCATAAAGAAATGTTGAGGTATTTCTGAACATGAAAGTTCTCCCCGAGGAACAGTGAGCGCGAATTAGAATGATGGTTCCCACAACATGGTACAATATAATCGCAACGAATGCTGCTTTGCCAGAGTCAATGTTTCGGAAGGAAGACAATATCGTTGCGTCAACCAGCCATATTTCGGGGATTTCATGAGCAACTAAAAGCTATGGTTTTTCAATGGCTTTGCACTGCTGAATCACCCCTCTCGTCTTTCACTAGATCACGGTTGTCGAATTCAGATACATTATACATCAGATTGGGGATTATAGGCCTCTGGATTTTGAAAATTTGCGATAATCTTTGAATAATTTGTTTTAATATATTTCAGTGACTTTAATGATGGGGAGATCTTTTAAAGATATTTTAAAACTCCTCATTTTTCCGAAAAAAAAATTCTCCCTCTATATTTTTCTCGTGTCAAAGTGTTCAAAGGGTGTGGTCGCAAAATTGCATTGCCCGAGGTTTGCTGGCCGCTGATGATTTGCTCTTTGAATCCCCGTCGCAGAATCTTCAATATTGCCCTTCCGTGTCTGTCACAGATTAGTGCGGGATTGTGAGGAATGTGCAAGGCTAATCCAGACAATAATCTGGTCCCAGAATTGCCCTTATATTAAGAGAGGGACATTATGTAAAACAAAATAATTTTTAAAAATGAGCTGCCGGAGGAACACAACGGTTCAAGTTGTATCTGCGGGGGACAGTGGACATTTGATACTTCGGTTCGAGGCCCTTCATTGGGACTGAAAGAGTTGAGGCGCGTTAGACGGTATAAAGAATTGAAGGGGAATATTGAAGGACGGAGGATTGATATAGCAAGAGAGACTGAACGTGAGCGGTGGAGTCAAAAGGGTCTGCATATCCTGGAATAAGATAAGAGAGGAAGGTGTAAAGGAACTAAATTAAGGCGGTATTGCAGGTAGATGGTGTAGGGACCCATAGGGACGTTTATGTGCATGATAAACAGATGGAGTTGGTGGATGAGAAGTAAGAAACTGGATGATTGGGAGCTTAAGGTGGAAAGGAGTCTGTGTTTAGGAATAGCTGTGTGAACTAGAAGAAGAAAGAGGGAGAGGCATATGGGAATATGTTACCTGAAATTTGAGATTTATTGCTCATGACGTTGCGTTGTAGACTCCATGGCGGAACATGAGGGGTGGTTCTTCTATGGCTTCCCTTGACATGCTGACCAGTCATTTCCCCGGATGCAACGTGTACCTCTTTGACTCAAAATAAACTGAGTAGTGAGAACATTTTCCAGTTTTAACAACTCTCAATGTATGTTAAAGTAAGACATTTTCATGAACAGCATTGCAACACACTGATTGTTTTGTGTAATTTACAGGAACTGTAAAACCTAGACTAGTGAACGGTAATAGTCGCTGTGAGGGGAGGCTGGAGATCTCCGGATTTGGAAATTGGTGGACAGTTTGTGGTGATGAATCCTGGACTTTAACGTTGGCCGACGCTGTCTGCAAGGAACTGCGTTGTGGCTCTGCACTATCAGGATCGTTTGAAGCTCACTTTGGGAAAGGTTCAGGGCCAGTTGTTGGCCCGAAGCAGTGTGGACACCATAAGGACATTGAAGTTATCTGTTCAGGTACGTTATCGGAGCATTGTAGTAACAAATGGCGTATCAACGAAATATATGCAACCCCAGCGGCCTCAACCCTGTGCAAACGCTCGAAGTTGAAGGGTTGTTCAGGAGAAGCAATACTGTTCATCTGTAGAGATACCGTGGTGTACATAGACTTTAGTCAGGCGTTTGATTGGGATTCATCGTGGTCGGCTCATTCAGAAAATAAGCAGACATGGGATCCAAGGAAACTTGTTTGTGTGGATTCAGAATTGGCTTGCCTAGAGACGACAGACTTTGATTACAGATGGAGCGTATTCTGCCTCGAGGTCTGTGACCAGTGGTGTACTTCAGCGATCTGTTCTGCGACCCCTGTTCTTTGTGAATTTTGTAAATGAATTGGATGAGGATGTCGAAGGGTGGGTGAGTAAGTTTGCTAATGACAGGAAGGTTGGTAGTGTTATGGATAGTGTTATGGATAGCGTTAAAATAGGACATTCATTGGATGCAGTGCTGGGATGAGAAGTGGCAAATGGAATTCAACCTGTAAAAGTGTGAGGTGATACATTCAAAACGAATTTGAAGGCAGAATAAAAGGTTAACGACAGGACCCTTAGCAGTGTGCAGGAACAGAAGGACCTTAGGGTTCACGTCTATAGATCCCTCAAAGTTCTCGCGCCGGTTGATCGGGTTGTTAACACGGCGCATGGTGTGCTGGCCATCATTAGTCGGGGTACTAAATTCAAGAGCTGCCAGGTAATCTTGCAGCTCCATAAAACTCTGGTTAGACCACACTTGGAGTATTATGCTCAGCCCCAGTACAGGAAGGATGTGGAAGCTTGAGAGAGGGTGCAGATGAGATTAAACACGATGCTGCATTGATTGGAAAGCATGTCTGTTGCGGATAGGTTGAGCGAGATGGGGCTATTCGCTTTGTAGCGAACAAGAAGTAGAAGTGAATTGATAGAGGTGTACAAGATGATAAGAGGCATAGGTCGAGTCGATAGTCAGAGACTTTTTCCCAGGGTAAAAATGGCTTACATGAGGGGGCATAATTTTAAGGTGCAGGGGGGATGTTAGTGGTAATTTTGTTCCACAGAGAGTGGTGGATGCGTGGAACGCACTGCCGGAAGAGGTGGTGAAGGCAGAAACATTGGGGACATTTAAAAGTCTATTAGATAGGCAGATGAATGATAGAAAAATGGAAGGCTACGTGGGACAGAATGGTTAGATAGATCTCAGAACATAGAATATAGAACATTACAGCACATTCCAGGCCCTTTGGCTATGATGTTGTGCCAAGATCTCCTCTAAAGTCTATCTAAACCTCCACCCCCACATATCACTCCATTTCTCTATCATTCATGTGGCTCTCTAAGTGAGTTTATCCTTACAGAGTCGGGAGCAGGAGCGAGATTGGAGCGGGACCTTTGAAAAGAGGTGAGTCACTGTGCGTGTGCTTGTGAGTTTCACCTTCCAAGAGTCTAAACGAGGCACTTTGCAAATTGTTACCAGTTGATTGGCTTAGTAACAGCAGCAAATAAAGGGAAGGAAGGTATAAGCAGAGCGACAATTTTGGGAGTGGACCAGTGTTAGAGTGGGGTATTGAAGATTTGGAGAGAAACGGCAAAAGTACGTCTCTGGTAAGTTCCTCTCTTTCTTGCGTTAGTGTTTACTCCAGTGCCAGGCCAGTGTAATGTGAATGGCCCCTGGGCCAGTGGTGTGTTCAGCTTGTGATATGTTGGAGTTCCAGGAGACATCCAGTCTCCCTGTTAACTACATCTGCACGAGGTGCATCCAGTTGCCTCTCCTTACAGACCATGTTCGGGAACTGGAGCTGCAGCTGGATTACCATCGGCTCCTGAAGGATACTGAGGAGTACATAGATAAGAGCTACAGGGAGGCAGTCATTCTGAAGCTGCAGGAGGCATGTAGCTGGGTAACTATCAGGAGAGGGACTGAAAATAGGCAGGTATGCAAAGTACCCATGTGGCTGTTCCCCTCAATAACAGGTATACCACGTTGGATACTGCTGAGGGGAGGGTGACGGATTACCAGAAGAAAGCCCCAGTGACCAGGTCTTTGACACTGATCCTGGTCGTGTGGTGAAGAAAGGAAAGGGGTAGAAGAGGAGGGCGGTAGTGACAGGGGATTCCATAGTAAGTGGGCAGGCAGGAGATTCTGTGGGCGTGTAAGAGGCTGTCGAATAGGACGTTTCCTCCTGGGTGCCGGAGTCAGGGACGTCACTGAGCGGGTCCACAGCATTCTGAAGTGGGAAGCTGAATAGTCAGAGGTCGTGGTACGTATCAGTACCAATGACATAGGTTGGAAAAGAGATGAGATGGGGAGTGACTTTACTGATCAGGGATAGTGTCACAGCTGCAGAAAGGGGGGATGACCTGGACGGATCGTCCACAGAGTCAGTGTGGGTGGAAGTCATAAACAGGAATGGAGCGACCACTCTATTGCAAGTTTTCCGCAGAACCTCCCCCCCCCCCACCACCCCCCAATAGCAGTAGATACACTGAGGAGTGGATCGGGAGGCAGATTTTGGAGAGGTGCAAAAATAACAGGATTGTTTTCATGGGTGATTTCAACTTCCCTAATATTGATTGGCACCTCGTTAGTGTAAAGGGGATAGATGGGGCGGAGTTTGTTCGGTCTGTCCAGGAAGGATTCCTGACGCAGTATGTGGATAGGCCGACTAGGGAGAGGCCATTCTGGACCTGGTACGAGGCAATGAGCGCGATCAGCTTTTAGAACTGTCAGTGGGAGAGCATTTTGGAGTTAGTGACCAAAACTCCTTGACTTTTACCATAGCCTTGGAAAGGGATAGGGGCAGACGATATGGGAAAGTATTCCTGGAGGAGGAGGAATTTTGATGCGATTGGGTAGGAACTTGTGAGCGTAAATTGGGAAGAGGTGTTCTTGGGAAGTGCACAACGGAAATGAGGTGGTTGTGTAGTGAATACTTTCAGGGGGATAAGTATGTCCCACTGAGGCAGGGGAATCATGGTAGAGTGAAGGAACCTTGGCTGACAGGAGACGTGGAATATCTTATCAAGAGGAAGAACGATGCCTTCCCGGGGTTTATAAAGCATGAATCCGACAGGGCTCTGGAGAATTACAATGTAGATACTCGGGAGCTTAAGAATGCACTTAGAAGAACTAGAAGGGGGCATGAGAAGTCCTTGGCGAGTGGGATCAAGGAAAACCCCAAAGCATTCAACACGTATCCTGCTCTAAGGCATTCTAAGAGCAGGATAAAATGTCCAGTGAACATTGTGGGCCGAAGGACCTCACTGTACTGTAATATCCTATGTTCTGTACTGATTGAAGATGGCATGTCGGTTTTAAAAAGAGCTTGAGGTACCGTACATCGAATTCTTTTCCTTCCAAATAGTGTGTTCTCTAGACAGATAAAACATATGTTAATGCGCTCTGAACGATTCTGAACAGCAGCAGTCGGAGAAGAACGACCTTGAACCAGCCAACAAGAGATTGTTTTCCAAAATATTACCAGGCACACCCAATGATTTTTAGAAAATATGTCCTAAGTTAGAATTATTCTACTTGGAACATGACATGTTACTCTGTGATGTGATAATTTCTTACAGGATTTTCAGCTACTCTGTGAGAGCAGACGACAAAAGTTATTTCCTTGCAAGCTGGAAAACAACCAAAGATTATGCACAGAAGGATGACCAGTCAATGGAGAAGAAAGATGTTCTTTTTTAATACGTTTCACACCGTTTTTTTCCCGCCTGAAATCTGACACTTTCTTCCGGAAATGATAGTGGAGGTTCATTTTACAGCGAAAGTGGGCAAAATATAAAAGTTGAGAATCCAATATAAAGTGATAGTTGCTGATGTAGGATGACGCTCATTTTAACCTGTCAATGCAAACATGAAATGAAAATTGACCAGCACTTTTTGAGTGTTCGAGATGGAATATCGCACCTTATTCAATGTTATTTGTGTAGGAAAACAGCTTATTCAAAAGTGTAATTACTGCTCCTTCACTGAAAGAAATTTCATTGTGATGAACTGGTTACCTGTACTTTGCAGATTGCAAAAGTTTCTTTAAGACAAGTGAACAGCAAGAGAGAGGCAATAGTGGACATTGGACTGCTGGAAAATGACACCGGAGAAGTAGCAATGGGGAACAAAGTCATGGCGGAGGAAATAAATAGGTACTTTGAGTCAGTCTTCACAATGGAAGACATCAGCAAATGTAACAAATTAAAGAGAGTCAGCGGGCAGAGATGAGTGTAGTGGCCATTATTGAAGAGAAGGTACTGGGGAAGCTGAAAGGTCGGAAGGTGGATGGATCAGCTGTAACAGAAGGACTACACTCAAAAGTTCTGAAATACGTAGCTGAAGAGATTGTGGAGGCATTAGCAGTAATCTTTCAAGAATCACTGAAGTCAGGAAGGGTAACAGGGGACTGGAAAATCGCAAATATAACAACCTTGTTAGCGAAGTGAGGTAGGCAAAAGACAGAAACGTGTAAGCCTGACCTCAGTGGTTGGTAAGAGTTTAGAGTTCATTATTAAGGATGAAATTTCGGAGTATTTGGAAGTATACGATCAATTCAATAAAATAGGTCAAAGTCAGCACGGTTTTATTAGCGGGAGAATTTGCCTGATAAATTTGTTAGAATTCTTTGTGGAGAGAACAAGCAGAGAAGACGAAGTAGAGTCACTGGACATCATTAACTTGGTTTGTCAGAAGGTCAGTAACAAGGTGCTGCATACGGGGCTGCTAAGCAAGATAAGAGCTTATGGTGTGAGAGTCAAGGTACTAGAATGGATATAAGATTGGCTGACTGGCAGGAGGCAGGGTGTGGAAATAAAGGGGTCCTTTTTCAGGATAGCTGCTGGTCACTAAAAGAGTACTGCAGGAGTAAGCTTTCGGACCACAACTTTTCACTTTACACGTTAATGACCTGCATGAATGAACTGATGGCATGGTGTACAAGTTTGCAGACGATGCCAAGACAGCTGGATGGACAGGGAGTCCTGTGGATGCAGGGAGTCCGGAGAAAACCTTGTACAGTGTATGACAGTCAGCAAAGAAGTGGCAGATGGAATAGAGCGTCCGGATCTGTGGGGGATTGCACTTTGGTGGGAAAAGTAAGGGTGTAGAATAATGATAGCTCCTTGATTTGTGAAGAGGTTATGGGTTACAGGAAAAAGGCGTGAGAAAGTGGTTTAAAAACATAATGAGCCTTGATTGAATAGCAGAGCAGACTCAATAGGCCGAATTGCCTAATTCTGCTTCTAAATGCTTTGGTATTATGGGTTCCTATCAAACGTTTTTTCTGCACAAATACTTGTGCAAAATTAGAAGAAATACAAATAGGACAAAAAGTATGGTAAAATTAGAGATAAGTGAGGTCGAAGTCGGTTTTAAACTAAACACAATAAACACAATGTAGGACCTTCCTTATTCCAAACTGATATAATATACAAAACGTACGTATAATAACAGCCAACAATGATTTGAGCTGCAAAATCCATATGAAGTAATCGCAGACTGGAGTGAAAAGACAGCGATATGAACGAAAATGAACCCACGACAATGGGGGTTGGGAGGGCGTAGGGGGAAACTATAAAATATCCTTAAGTTCCGAGTGCAAACAAAACCAGAGTCTATATCGTGAAATAAAAGAAAACGCTGAAATAAGCAATTTCAAATATCTCAGTAAATATAGATAAATGAAAATAAGTTTGATTTTTTTCGGAACGTAAGCGCATTTATATTCTCTTCTTTGTACATTTGAATACTCATTTCAAGTGCCTTTGACCTGAAACGTTAAGTCCGTATCTCTTCCCACAGATGATGCCCGACGTGCCCAGGGTTTGTGCATTTTCTGTTTCTTTTTATTTTAGATTTAGAGCATCTGAATTTTTGTTAATGATTTTCATTGATTATCGCTGTTGCTTTTTGGATCACCCGCATGCCTTTGAAAGTAAAAAAGCAGAAGTTAATAAGTAGCCAGTTGAGCTTGCGTACAATTAAGGAATAATATTTGTGGGTAAGAAGATATTGATACAAATCATCCGATAGATATACTGAATGGAAATATTGCGAACAGATTGAAGTATGTTTGTAATCTGTGTAATAACAGCAGGTTAAGTAAATAATCTACACTTTTCTTTCATAGAATCGGCAAAACAATTGCGCCTGGTTGGAGGTGACAGTAATTGCTCAGGAACGGTGGAAGTTTTGCTGCGTAACAGCTGGGGCACAGTTTGTGATGATTCATGGGATTTGGCCGATGCTCACGTTGTTTGCAGGCAGTTGGGTTGCGGCTCCGCTTTACTGATCGCTGGAGGGTCTGGCATCGTTCATGATGGCAAGAAAATTTGGCTGGATGAGTTGAAATGCACGGGAAGTGAATCTTTTCTTTCCGACTGCTATTCTTTACCGTTAGGTCGACATGACTGTAATCACAAGGAAGATGCCAGTGTGATTTGCTCTGGTAAGTTTCTTGGAAATCCCTTGATTCGGGTTACTTAGAAAATATTTTCAGTTTTAGTTCAGAATTTATGCACATTTACAGAATATTTGTCAAGTGACTTCCATGATACAAGATGTGCCTCCTGTTATCTATCGCATTTCATGTATTGTTGAGTGTATATATAGTTATTATTGGTTCTGACTTTAAGAGCACTGTTCTTATCTGGACATTTCTAACGATAGAATGAAGAAATTAGAACATTCAGAGCATTCTGCGCTGTTATTTCAAATCATTCGGTTCTTAATTCCGGTCTCTGATTACACCTAAATTCTCTGTTTCTCTCCGCTTCAACTAATTTGGCTTGAACTTATGAGGTCCGATCTATGGTTATATCGAAATTAACCCACCCTCTGCATTTCATCAAACACAGAAATACGCACGGCCTATTTAATTGAAACAGGGTTAAAATAATGCCACATTCAAACGAGATATCAGTTATTGGGGAATATTGACCATAATATTGTCCCCTCGAAATGGTGCGCACCATATTAGTTAATTCATTTCAAAACTTTATCTTTCAAAGCTGTTTCTATCTTAAATCGTTCTATAACTTTGTTGTAAAGGACAGGACGAATACGCCTTCTCAATCTCTGCTGCTGTTGCTGCTTGTATTGTACTGGGATTCCTTTTGGTGCTTGAGCTGGTCGCATTGCTGGTGGTAGCGAGGATCCAGTCAAGAAGAGGTAAGATTCCACTCATGCGATTGTATTAATGGCTCTCAAAAATCGATTAATTTAACTTTGTACTTCTCAATAGAGTGCTGAAGTATTGAATTAAATATCATTTTTGGCGATTTCTGGCATTAACTGTCCTGGCGTATGGATTATATTATTCAAAGGCGAGGATATTAATAATTGCCACTTATTCTATCAGCAAGTACAAAAAATAGTTCCAAATGTTATCATAAATGTATTGGGACGTGCAATAAAGGCAATGGAAAAGCTGGTAAATGATAGGATATGAAAATGGTATATACTGTTTACAGTTTGATTCACAATACTGCAGGGACGATATAATAGGACCAGAGATGGTTGAGCAGAGATTATAGAGGACGTCCGTTCCGACTGACAGCTATACAGAAGTGATGACTAAGTTAGCCTTATCAACTTTGGAATTTTAGACATATTTAACTGATATCCAAAAAGAGAATTCTGAATTCTGGCAAGGAGGAATACTAATTCAAACGAATCACAGATTTAATTAATGGATTAGAAGAAGAACAAAAATATTTTCATCACGTTAGTAGTGGGTGTATGCAGTTTACTTTCTGAATTGTACTGGAGACAGAAAGCATGAGTATTGTATATCAAATCAACATTTGAACTGCTTTAACCGAGATGATTGTGGAACAGTAACCAAGGAAAAGGAGTAACCGATTTTTCTCAATTTTTTGTCCAGCGTAAACTTAATTGGTGGTTGTTAATTTAGTTTCTTGTCATGTCAGGAGGTCCTGCGTTTTCAGTATTATTCTCAATCACAACGGATTGATTTCAGTCTTTACTTAGCCTGAAAAATAACAGAACAAACAAAAAAAATCACACTGCTTGTGCATGACGCAGACTTCCTCTGGAACTGAGCTGATGTATCGGCACACTTCATTTACTGTCAGACAACAACTCTGCAGTGAAATTATTCAAATTTCTTTGTAAACAAGCACTAGTCAGCATTCAGTTTACTGTTTAGATTTATTTCGAATTTGTATAACATTTGGAAACGCAAACATGCACGCATACCCTAAAACTTCACTGTGTTCATTCTAACTAAATAAACATTTGAATTTCACGCTTGAGTAATTTAAATTGATTCGGTCAAGAATGCTTCGCGTTATTCATCATTTTCGTCACTGTGCCTTCTCTTCAGCAGACATTGTGACTCGCGGCCAAGGCTCCCATCCGAGTTTCCGCTTGGGAGTTTACGAAGAGTTTGACAATATTTCACGCGGCGAGTACTCTGATCAGCCACGAGCTCCAGGTATGTTTACCATTTGATACCGGGCAGTTTCAGAGACAATTGAACAGAAGCGTGGTTTTTACTTTTCGGTTGACAGCAATAAGGAAATGACTTCTGCTATTGCGTTACCTCATTTTTCTCATGTGGCCGCTTCAATAATAGCCAGGTTAATTTAGATGCTATTATGACCTGTGGACTCCTCACCAGATCAAGTTGATAATCCCTTTTACAGTTTTCGTTAATTAAGTCTTTGGACGAGCGATCTTCCACACTCTTTAATGATTGTTCTCCTCAATATTGTAGCAACTCTGAAAACAACGATGACGTATTTTATCTGTTCCATCACACGAATAGACCATCCCATCCGTCATCGCTTGTGTCATCTATTAATAATTTCCGGTTTTACTGAGCCCACCAATCAAAATTAACATTAGAACTGTTATTGTTAGTTTGACGTTAATCTTGAATTAGTAAATGGGAAAGGAGGGTTCAAGTGTCTGTTGTAGACAGATTTCTACAATACTCCCTCTGCTCTGGAAAGAAATATTGATCCTTATTAAACAGATCATAGTGCAGTAGAATAACACTATTATTGGATAATACTTTCCATTGACTGAGGCCCTATCCGATTCTTCGATTTCAATCAATGATATCTTCAAGTCATACAGAATGCGGTACATTCTCCCAAGTTATAAATGCCCTAAATGTAAAAAAAAGTTGCAGTTAAATGAAAGGGATTGTGGAATGTGCAAATGAAAAGGGAACTCTGCTTCAGCAGATGATTGCCATATTCTCGCTAAATTATCCCGCATTGTCAATTTAGCAAAAATCGCCGGGGTAGATTAAGCAAAAAATAATGTCATTCGTGTCTTTCATGATAGTCTTGTTCCATTGAAAATTATTTACTCCCATGCCTGGTTTTCGATCACAAGGACAATGCCGACAGCAGAGCAGTTGTCATTCATCGTGCCTATTTATTGCTCGGTGAAGCCCTAATGATAGTATCCTGCTTGTTCATCTCAGTGTAGAGCTCAATGATCGACTGATCTTTGTTTTCATTTTATTTTGACCACGGATAAACAGAAATAATGCATTCAAAGAGATAAATTACGAATATAATAAACTGAAACAGAAATTCACAGGCACCCTTCGAAAGTGCTGAGACGTTGTCAAAAAATGCAGTTGTTAATTTTCTTCAGTAGCGTTTGTTGTCAATCCTGAATTAAATTCATTTATTTAATATCCAGAAATCTACCGAAATCAGTTTTGAAATCAAACAATGATGGGCGTGCACAATCTTCTGTGGCAACAAAAACGTGCTAGTTTATGAGCAGCGGTAACGTATCGGGCCCTGATAGCCAGATGGGCAAGAGATCGACACCGCCGTGGATTTTCTACCTCAGTGCCACTTCGCGGTACCGTTCCCTCATCTCCTACTTTCAAGAAATAAGTCGACCTATGTTTTAAACGAACTCAACCGTTGACAGTCCACAACCTTCTCGAGTATAGTCTTCCAAGAACTGTCTCCTTATCTCAGTTCTAAAAGTCTACACTTTATTCTTATCGTTGGCACCTATCTCTATTCTCCTCTGTCAGGGAAACCTACTCCCCTACTTTCTGAAACATGATTCCCAAGGCCTTTGAGATGCATTTAATTAGTTTCAGTGAGGTATTTTCAGTGAGGAAGTTTCAGTGAGGTCTAAATTCTATTAAATGCAGGCCCAGTTGACCAAAATCTCCACATGCGACATCCACCCATTAATGGCACCAATCCAATGACATTTCACTGCATTTTCTCTCCGGAAAGTTTACCTTTCTCAGAAACAAAGACCAAAACAGTGCACTTACTGGCAGTGCTGGATATCTGATACCACCTACAATTGCAATAATACTTCCTTGCCTAATTATTTAAATACTCTGACAATAAAGGCTAGCGCAACAATTTTCTATTTAACCTGCGCGGTACATTAGTGACACGTGTGAAGCTGCTTCTAAGTTTCGGTCGAATATCAACTTTACACAATCTCTCAATGCTGTAGGAAAAGCTTGTTTCTCATTTTTTTGTGCCCTGACGTGAATAAGCTCACACTTTTCTACATTATTTTCAACTTGCCATGTTCGACCACACACTCAGCTGTATACTGTTGGAACCTTATTACGTTCTCCTCCATTCACATATTCCCATCCATTTTGTCTCATCAGCAAACCTTATTTTGTTTCATGGACCAAACATTAGATATTGAACCTCACAAATAGACTGTCCTGTTCCAACCACATAGACGCCACGGCCAAGAAAGCTGGCTCGCGCCTGTACTTCCTCAGGAGGCTAAGAAAGTTAGCATGTCCCCTTTGAAACTCACCAACATATGAACCAAAGAATGCATCATGTCTGGATGCACCATGGCTTGGCATGGCAACTGCTTTGTACCGGACCGCAACAAACTGCAGAGAGTTGTGGACACAGCTCAGCACAACATGGAAACCAGCCTCCCATTCATGGAGTCCATACTTCTCGCTTCCTGGGTAAAGCAACCAGTAAAATCAAAGACCGCACCCACCCTAGACATTCTCTTTTCTCTGCCATGGGGCAGAAGATACACAATCCCGGAAACACGTACCACCAGGCTCAAGGACAGCCTCCACCACGCTGTTTTAAGACTATTGAACAGTTCCCTAGTTCGATAAGATGTAGTCTTGAACTCACAGTCTATCTCGTATACCTTGCACATTAGTGTTTACCTGCACTGCATTTTCTATGAAGCTGTGACTCTATACTCTGCATTATGTATTGTTTTACCTTTTACTATCTCAATGCACTGCATAATGAATTGATCTGAATGAAGAGTATGCAAGACAAGTTTTTCATTGTACCACGGTACAAGTGACAAAAATAAACCAATTCCAATATAGACTCTAAAGAGCTGGGTTCAATCAGTGGTCATTGTGGTACCACACACCTGCTGTCCCTAAAAACTGAAAATCTAGATTTGGTACATGCTTTTCTTTCTGCCTGATAAACAACTCACAAATCATAATAACATATGTTTCCTGCAATTGCACGTGTTTGAACCTTGTTGACTAAATCCTTGTAAGGAAACTTTTTGACTGTTCCCTAATAATCGAAATGCATCATTTGAACAATTTGCCTTTTCTGGTTTACTTGTTATGTTCTCAGACAAATCCAGCAGATTAATCAAACACGTTTTCCCCGTCATTAATCAAAGATGAATCTATAATCTCTTGGTATTCCCAAGTGTACAGATTATTAGCTATTTGTGAGAGATTCCGGCGTTCTTTGTTACTGTCATTTGGCAAACAATCGGATACTCCTCGTTTACTCTCTCCATCCTGCTTAACTAACAATAAAAAGGTTTGTTTTGCTCGCCAACTATTCACTGCAACTATTGCAGATATTTGGAAAGGTTGGAAGATGTTAAGAATAGAATCCACTTACTCTGCAACCATCTCGTTCTCTGTAATGTACATAATCATGCCCAGGCGACTTAACAATACTCAAGCTCACCAATTTCCTGAAATACAGGTTTTACTGATATGTATTTCATTCCATTTTTAAGTTTTTCACCAGTAATTCTCACCATGTATTCTTTCTTCACAAAGGAATTTGCATGTGATATTTTTGGTCCCCGCAGACAACGAGTTGATATGTCGTAAATGCTTTTGGGACCGAACACTCATCCCTGTGGTACCTATTAGTTACAGACTCCCAACCCGAGGAAACCAATTCATTCCTGCACGTTATTTCCATTTTTTGAACAACTTTCAACCGATGTTCATGTATTGGTCCTGGATATATGTGCTCTAACGCAAGCTACTGTATGGGGCTTCTGCAAACCCATCCAAAGATAGAAATGCAAAGCATTTCCTGTTTATCCAATATTTATCTATGAGATAAAAACTCCGGTAGTTTATTCAAACGCAAATAAAATTAAAACCCACATGTATATAATCATGTATCCGTGGTGTCACAACGTCGTCATCAGTCAATTGATCTCTCAACGTTCACTCAATCGTGTGTCGGTCTCATGATTAACCCATCATCCATCACTCTGCAGTACAGAATCCTCGGACCTCCATCGATCCTGATGTTTCTTTTCCCTTCGTTCCTCGTGACAATGATGATGTTCCGCTTAGCATGCCCACAATCGCAGATAATCTGCCGGCGAATGTCATTGATTTTCATGATGAAAATATCACATTATCTTTATGAAGCAGGTAAGGGGAATATTTGCTTTTCAGTTCTAATATTTGTGCCACAGTGATGGAGAATGTGGATTCCCTCAAAGGTACTTAAAGTTAATAATGAAGTTTTGAACGACGGTCGATACTGAAGTATGACCGTGAAGGGGATTTATAGACCATTGAATTAAACAGATCGAACCTTGCAAACTTAGTAATTAAGGAACCGAATGAAAAAAAGAGAGCAGCAAGGTATAGTATTTCATAACGGTGAATGCAGATCTGTTCCATGCAGCGACTCAGCGTTACATCCTCTCTGTCCTGGGGAAATGCTGATGCAACAATGGTCTGCAGCTGAAGAGCTGAGTTCCGGACTTGGGAGATTGAGCAGTAAGTAAATCACAATCTATTGGTAAAGTGGAAGGCTTCATAATGGTAACGACAGGAAGCGGTCACCTCTCAGTTTAAGAAACTACAGAAAAACAGGAATGACTAACAGTTTAACTGCCAAGTAAAGAATCGACCCATGTTTCGGGGTGAGATTTAGTGCCTCTGCCATTCAACACGTACTGTGTTGGTCGGAAAATTCCAATCTCAAAACATCAAAAGGCAATGGGAGGAACAAAATACTCGGTGGATTGTGGGGGCGGGGGGTTGGGTGGAAATAGACATCTTCATAGGACTAGAATACTGTTTCAATTATTACCTCTGAACTCACTTCTTTGCTTTTTTTGGAGTATGCTTTAATGTTTTCGAGTAAACTGCAGGGGTTGGTATATGCAGATGATTAAAAAAAATGATTCGCCTATTTGATAGCGAGGAGTGTTCCTTCAGCATGCCAAACGATACTGCAGCCAAACAACTGTGAGGTGTTACATGAGGGGAGCTGCTACAAAGTAAAGTGAATGCAGAATAAATGGGAGGTCGTCGAAGGGCACGCACGAACATAGCAATGGAGTGCTTCTCCACATATAATTGGAGGTAGCAAGGCGCGTTGATAAGCAAATTAAGAAACAAGAATGCATTCCTTACTGAGTCAAGACATGGAAATTAAGAACAATCATAGTATTACAGAGTTGCGCACATTAATAATAATAAGGCTATATAGTGAACACTACTTGCTGTTCTTGACATCATCTTACGAAAATACGCCACGGCGTTTCGAAGAACGTAAGTGAGATTTTAAAGGATGTTGGAAAGCCTTGAACATTTTAGATCATGGGAAAGTTGGAGTCGTTTTGTTTTTCCATTGAGCATAGGAGGCAGGAAAGACTTTAGGATCAGAGACACGATGTTGCAGTTATTTAAGTCGTTTGTAAAGCCGCACTTACGTATTGTGTATAGTTTTGGTCGCCCTGTGATAGGGAAGATATTTCCAAGCTGGAGAGAACGCTTTATGAGGAAGGTACCTGAACAAGACGCCCTTAGTTATAGATCCATGCTGGGTCTGTATTCCTTGGATCAAAGGAGAATGAGGGGTGACCTCATAGAAGTTTATAGAATCATAATGTGTATGGATAAGGTGGACGGTTGAAGTATTTTCTCCAGGATTGACGAGTCCAAAACTGGAAGGCACAGATGGAAGAAAGAGGGGAGAGATGTAAAAGGAACATGAGAGGTAATTTCTTTACACAGAGGGTACTGAGTTCCTGGAATAAGCTGCAATAGGAAGTGGTCGAAGCGGGGGCAATTGCAACAATTAAGAGGAATCTAGGCAGGTAGAGGCGGCGGAGGAACATGGAGAGTTATAGGCCAAACTGCGGCAACTGGGACTAGCATGGAGGATGTCGTGTACGGCATGGCCCGGTTGGGCCGAAGGGCATGTTTCCGTGATGCATTACTCTGACTCTTTGACTTTTAAAGTATTGAGGGGTGTAGCGCGGTTAGATTCATAGACAGTGTTATTAGGAGCGAAATAATTTCCTTAGCAGAGTGGCCTAGAGAGCTTGTGTGTGTGTGTGTGTGTGTGTGTGTGTGTGTGTGTGTGTGTGTGTGTACGTGCGCGCGCGCGGGGTCGATTCTTAGATTTCAAGTAGTTTGTGCAGTGATAGGACGGGATATAAACAGATCTATTCCACCCAAAATCGGGCAGGCGAACGGAAATCGCTTATTGAAGAGCTAATTGATACAGATGTAGTGCTTACATTTGAACACTTGCATGCCCATCCACTTGCAGAGCCTGAACTTGTGAGTAATACGCCGGGGACAGAGTGAACCTGATGGGCCGAATGGTATCCGTCTATATTTGAAATGTTTTATGAATCTATGCACTTCATTCTATTCGGTGATTGTTTGTGGTAAATTTATTGCAGCGACCTAAGCTGTCAGAGTGACAGGCTGCGACGCCATGCATTTAAATTTGGAAGGGAGATGTCAGAGGATTAAGACTACATGTTAGCATTTGGTATGTATCTTAAACATTCCTAAATGTGTTTTCTTATTTCTTCCAGGTAATTGTGAACATACTATCCAGGCTGTGATATTCCGAGCAGAATGAGCGATTAGCGTGAATAGTTTGTATCACAGTTGGAGATTTGGGTCATTGGAAGAACCTATTCAAACTTTGTGTTGTTTTGCAAGTTGGCTGAGTAATCTGCTTGTGTATTTCCTCACGAAATATACTCAGCACACTTTCAAAAAATAGATATGATTATTGACGCTGATTTTTTTTTCGATACTCGACAAATTGTACATTTCCCCTTCTGCTGATGTCGCACATTTAAAATGAAGCTTTCTTCAGAACAATGTTACGCCTATTTTATTACGTAAGATACTTCTCAGCATATAGGAAGAGGCCATGAAGTGGAACTTAATGCCCGTAATTATCGATGTTAGAAATACAGGACCTTCATTGCATTGTCGCTTCATTTTAATATACCTATTTTTGAGTGTAATAGTTAGTGGGGATAGGGAGTACGGTGCGGTCGCAGATGAATTCTCCATCTTTTATTCCCAGTTTGTTGTCTAAACCCTCCAGAAATAATTACTTTTGTGTCTATCTGCTGCTTCTTTTGCATGATGTAAAATGCCAAGGCAGTTAAAATAAACATTTATTGAACACGGAATTAAATTCCTTCCCCTGTGGTTGTTAGTTCGCAAATACTTCAGCGAATATAATTGCAGATATGCCAGACTTCTGTTTTATAATGGAAACACAAGAGAATGCAGATGCTGGAATCTGAAGCAGCAAACAATTTGCTGAAATATCAGAACTGGTCAAGCAGCATCTGTGGGAGGAAAGGTATTGCCGGTGCTGCGGATCGAAAGAAAACGTCGACAATTCCTTTCTTCCTACAGATGCTTCTCGATCTGCTGAACTGTTCTACCAAATTGTTTGTTGTTATTGCTTTATATTGCTTCATCGATGTGTACGTATTGCAGAATATGACTGCACATCCGTTAGAGAGATCATTGAGATTATTTGTTTCTGTCTAAAACTGTCATACAAACTCCTGAATATTCCCGAGTTTAGTTCAAAGAGGAAAGCATCAAGTGTTGTACGTGTTTTATCAACGACTAAATCACGAAATTTATTCTTTATCAATCACTCTAACAGCAGAAAGGCAAAACAAACATATAATGCCATCGACGCAAAGTCCGACAGCGGAGACACTGGTTCATCAGGACGGCACAGAAAAAAATAGGCCATCAACCACCCATTCACGCTAATCGTAGACTAATCCAATGTCATTATCCCCAGATTAGCATCAACACTGCTCTTCCACCTTGATTCCATCACTCACATACACACTGAGAGAAATTCACGGCGGCCAATTAAACGAGCAACCTGCAAGATTCACAAAGCCAATCGTTTTATTTTTTTACAAAGGCAAATACTCATAACTTCATTCAGGTCGAAATCTGTAGGAAGAGTGATTGTGTTAAAGTTTTGTACCGACTGCATTCCTTCAGAAAAGTAAAACGTTGGCTGTCAATATTTCCACCAAATACAGTGCTGGGGAAAAAGTTAGGTCCTACCATAGTATCATTAATCGGACCAATACGGCAGTGGAGTTAATGGTTATTTGGAGACGTCTCAGCCTAAATGCGAACACTGTTATCGACTTCCACCTGCCACCGGATATGACAGTAGAAATGCTGGTAACATTTAGCAGATCAGGCAACAGCCGTGGAAATGGAAGCAGATTTAAAGTTTCAGGATGAATTTGCAGAAAATGTTCAGGGAGATGAGGAATGGGTGGGTTGGACAAAGGGAATAAGTCTAATAGGTTGAAGCCTGGGTTGACCATAGTCTTAGAGCACGCTGGATGGCTGTTTGCGCAGTTCTACGCTCCAATTGTAGATTTAGAGAGATCAGGAGAACTCTACTGTCGTGGAGGACTACACCTGTGGGTGGTGTGTCCAGCTGCAGCAGCTGCAGACCGTATGAAAGAGCTGGAGTTGGAACTGAACGGGCTTAGTATATTCAAAGATGCTGAAAACATCATAGTTACAACGTTTAGCGAGGTGGCCACACCTAAGGTACAGGCATAAAGCAGCAGGGTGACCACAAGGCAAGGGAGCAGGAAATGTGTTCAGGAAACCCCTACAGTTATTCACTTCGAAAACAAGTATCTGGTTTGGATCCTGTTAGGGGATAAACACTCCGGAGAAAGCAGCAATAGCCAGGTTTATGACACGACGAGTGGCTCTGGAGCACAGCGAAAAAGGTGAAGGCAGACAGGACTTCAGTGAAAGGGGACTCTTTTGTAGGGGACAGAGAGAAGATTCTCGGGCCGTAAACGGGATTTTGGGAGGGTTTGTTGCCTTCCTGGCGCCAGAGTCGTGGAAGACTTTGAGAGACAATACAATATTGCAAAGAGGATGGTGAGCAGCCAGAAGTCATTGTGCGGGTTGAGAAAACTGATATTGGAAGAACAAAGGATGAGGTTCTGCGGACTGAATATCGGGAGCTTGGAAGAAGGTAAAAAGCAGGACCGCGAGGATAGAAGTCTCTCGATTAACTCCAGTGCCACGTGCTAGTAAAGATCAGAATAGGTGGACATGACAAATTATGCATGGTTGAAAACATTTTTCAGGGGGCAGGAATTAAGATCGTTAGTCCTTTTGGATCTCTTCTGGAAAAAGAAGTGACCTTTAAAAGGGAGATAGGTTACACCTGAATTGCTGGATGACAGATATCCTGGCGGGTAGATTTGCGATTATGAGGGAGGGTTTAACCAAGATTGGCAGAGTGTGTAGTCCTCAGCAGAAGGGAGGCAAAAGAGAGGCTGGAAAGAGATAGAAAAGTTAGTGACAACAAGTTGAACAGGCAAGACAGGCAGGAGTATGGGAGAGAGCGAGGAAAGTCTATTGGGTTAAATTGCATTTATTTCAATGCAAGAGGTCTGACAGGTAATCTGGAAGAAATCAGGGAAGGTATAGCTGCGTGGGACAGGAATATTATAGCCCTTACAGAAACATAGCTAACATGGGAACAGGAGTGGCAGCTAAATGTACTGGTACATAGCTAATTCAGGTGGGATAAAACTAGAGGAAAAAGAGGACGAGAGTTGTATTTTTGATGAAGTGTAAAACCACGGCAGCAGTCAGAGATTAAATTACTGAAGTGTCATCAAGTGAGGCTTTATGGATGGAGCTGAGAAATAAGACGGTGGTGACCACCGTATAGGGTTGTGTTATATGCGCCGAATTAGTCAACGGAAATTAGTGGGACGCATATGCAGGGAGATTTTGGAGAGCTGGAAAAATAATATGGTTGTAGCAGTAGGGGATTTTACTTTTCCTAACATAGAATGGGACTACCATGGTGTTTATGGCTTAGATTGTATGGAATTCTTTCAGCGTATTCAGGAAACTTCCCTCAAATAAAATATTGAAGACCCTTCTAGAGAGATGGCAAAGTTCGACTTGAGGAAGAAGGCAGGTGAAAGAGACCAAATGACAGTGGGACGGTCAAAAGACCCAAGTGGATTATTACGTATGAAGCCGTAGGGTATGTGCAAGAATCTCAATGAATGTTTCTCCTGTATTTTTTATTGCGGGTAAAGACGTGAAGAGTTTGGAACAAGGGAAATTTAATGGGGTGAAACGGGGATAGTCTGCATTACAGTTCTAACTGGTGCAGAATATCTTAAAATGTATGAAGGCGACGTATACCCAAGAACACTGATAGAAAGAGAGAGAGAGAGAGAGAGAGAGAGAGTGTCTGTGTGTCTGTGTGTGTGAGAGAGTGAGAAATCATGTAAACATGCAGCACGGGTACTGACCCTTGCGCCCAACTGGTCCATACCGAACAGGATGCCCACCAAAGCTCGTACCATTTACCTGCGTTGGACGCATACACCTCGAAAACATTTCTACGCTGCACGTGTCCAAGTCTCTTTTAAATGTTGTTAACGTACCTTTCTCAACTGATTCATCTGGCATCTCATTCCATCCTCTTGGAGAAACTCTTGCCCCTCAGGTTCCTAATAAATCTCTCCCCCCCCCCCCCACATTAAACCTGTGCCTTTTAGTTCTTGATCCCACAATTATTTGGGAAAAAAAGTGTGCATTCAGCCTATCTCTGCTGTTCATGATTTTCTATACACTATAAGATCGCCACTTATTCCGAAATACTTCAATGAATAAAGTGCTGCTTAAGCACTCTCGATAACTCAGTCCCTCGACTTGTGGCACCATCGTCGTATATCTCTTCCGTACTCTTTCCACCTTAATGGCATCTTTCTTGTAGCAGGCTGAGTAAAACTAAGCACAACATTCCAAATGCAACCGCATCAACGTCTTGTGCAAAAGTAACATAATATCCCGACTTTTATATTCAAAACCTTGACAGATAAAAGCTAGCGTGCCAAAAGTCACATTCGCCACTCTTCCTGCCTGTGATGTCACTTTAAGGGAACCACGTACTTTTAGTCCTAGATCCTTCTGTTCTACAAGAATCCCTAGGGATCTATCATTCATTGTCAAAGTCCTGCCCAGATTGTCTTCCAAAAATCCAATACCTCGCACTTGTCTGAATTAAAATCCATGTGCCATTCCTCAGTCCACTTACTAATTTATCAAGATCCCTCTGCAATTTCTGAAAAAAAAACATCTTCACTAACTGCAGTGCCATCTATTTTACAGTTATCCGAAAACTAATTAAACATGCCGTGTGCATTCTCATCCAAATCGTTGATGCAGATAGCAAATTACAATGGGCCCAGCACAGACCTTTGAGGTACAATACTAGTAACAGGCCTCCAGTCCTAAAAAACAATGTTCCACTGTCACATTCTGCTTCCTACCATCAAGCCAATTCCGTATCCAATTTGGTGCATCTCCCTGGATCCCATGTGTTCTAATGTTCTATAGCAGCCTAACATGCAGAAACTCATCAAAGGACTTACTGAAATCCATACGGACTATGTCTCCCACCCTGCCCTCATTGATCTGCTTCGTTACGTCTTCAAGAAACCCAGCCAGAATTATGAGACGTGATCTGCCACGCACTAAGCTACACTGTTTTTTTTCTAATCAAATCTTTTTTTCCCCAAATGTATGAATATCCTCGGAATCACCTTCAGTATCTTACCTGCCAGAGGTGTTAAGCTTACTACACAAAAGGTCCCAGATTTTCCTTTTCAGATACTCTTAAATAAAGGCAGACCCTTCGCCACCCTCCAAACATCCGGCAATTCACTTGTCGCTAACAATAATACAAATATCTCAACCAGGGCAACGGCAGTTTCTTCTCTAGCTTCCTACAGCGTTTTTGGAAATAACAAATCATACCCTGGAGATTTGTAGGTTTTCAGATATCCATCACTTCCTCTGCTGTAATACAGTCTATCCTGAAGATATCCCCATTAATTTTCTCAATTTTTGAAGTTTCCACGTATTTCTGCATGGTTAAAAACTAGAGAAATACTCATTGAGGACGCCCGCGAGCTCTGCGCTTCCACACATATATGTCCACTTTGGTCTTTGAGGCGTCCTTATTATTCGTTTTTTTCCATGAAATCCTGATGTATTCTCATTAATCTTCTCTGACATAGTTACCTTATATCCCTTTTTGCCCTTCTGATTCCATTCTTAATTATACTGTTGCATCGTCTAGACTCCTCCCGGTATACATTTGATCCAAGCTGTCTGTACGTGACCCATGCCTCCCTCTTTTTTCCTGACCAGAGCCTCAATATCCCTCGTAATCCAGGGCTCCAGACTCCTGCCATGCTTGCGCTTCATTCTAACAAGAATATGCAAACCTTGAATTCTTACTTTTTCACTTCTGAAAGCCTCTCACCTTCCGGATGACCGTTTGCCCGTAAACAACATACTCCAATCAACCTTTGCAAGCTCCTGCCTAATACCGTCAAAGTTTGCCTTAGCCAATTTAAAAATCTAACTTGCATACCAGATCTTCCCCTTTTCATAACGAATTTAAACCTAACAGAACCATGGTTACTGGTCACAAAGTGATCCCCCACTGACACCTCAGTCACTTGTCCGACACTATTTCCGAAGAGCAGGTCAATATGTGCTCTCACCCTAGTGCACCTTTCTATACATTGCCTGGGGAAACCTTCGTGAACACATTTAACACATTACACACCATCCAAACACTTAGTACGATGGAAGTCAAAGTCTATATTAGGGAAGTTACAGTCCCCTGCTCTGACAACACGATTATTCTTGCATCATTCTGCAGTCGACTGATGGTTCGGTTCCTCTAGTTCCCATTGAGTGTTGGGGGGGGGGGGGTTCTGCTAGAGTAACATAGAAGATTAACTGCAGTACAATGTTAGATGTTACATTGTTACATACTGTTCTGTTAACCAGTGGTGATAGGAGTGAATCATCAGGGTAGTGTAAGGGATGTGAATTAGGTTGTCTGCGTTATCCATGATTGTGGCGAGCTTTAACGAGTGGGTAATCACCGTTGTAACTTGCAGTATGTAAATTATGGAAAGGCTTACAAGTGTACGAAGTTGATTTAATTGCTGCAACGTATCGAGCTTCTGTAGACGCAATGTTTGTGTGGCTGTTTCAGCAGAGTTCCTGCATAATAAAATTACCAAGATGGTGATGATTGGAGCTGGACGGCGGTTGATGCAGTTAACTGTCAAATGTCGTGGCTGGCATCTCCCTTGATCCAAATGGTCTTCGCCTGGCATTATAATGACGCGAATGCTACTGACCACTTTTTGGCCTATGGCTGAACATTTTCAAGCATTTTCTGCATGTGAACATGGATTTGTTAATAGGCCGAGAAGTCGTAAATCTAATGAACAAAGTTCAGTTGTCAGCGACCATCCCCTTTTGAGCTGACGGTGGAAGTAAAGTCATTGATAAAGCAAATTATGATGGTTAGGCCTGCGAGATCGTCGGACGTGAAGAACACTGCAGTCGTGATCTAAGATGACTACCCTCCAACAAACACAATTGTGTTACTACATGTGACATACGATTCCGAATACTAAAATTTTGCAATTGATGCCAATTGACTTCCGTTTTGCTGGATTTCATACTGGCCCCATCGGTCAAATTTTGCCCTTTTGCCAAAGACTGTGGAGAGAATGATTATTTTTTCTTGTGAGAAATTAGAACTTGAGATCACCATGTAAGACACGGACCAATAGTTTTTTTTTGTAATCTCGGTTGATAGTGAATTTTGAAATCATCTTTCTCATCTTTTCGTGCAATCAAAGTCTTGATATTTTCATCTCAGGGACCGATTATTTATCTGAAATGTGATGAAATGCCTCCACGGTTATCCATAATCAAATTAGCCTTGTACATTTGAATAGCGAAACACGCTTGAGTCGTTATATATCCATTTAATGTCACCAATTCTTGTGTTAGACGCAGAAATTGAAAACACAGTTTTGGTAGTGCGAAACTGCTTCACGAGTATCGTGATGGTGGTTGTATTTTGCATCCGTTGTTTCGTGAGTTGTTGAGGTATTGGGTATATTCATGAAAACAATCCAGAAAATTGCAGTTCAATAAAATCGAGGAATGTGTTCATCTCACATGAATTTCAAGAGAGACACAAGCGAGGTTGTAGGTTTTGTTAGAAATTCAGCTTTGGTGGGAAGATGAAGAAAGTGATTTTGGGATTTACTCACAGACGTCATTGAAAGTTTTGTGATATCTCGGTCATTGAATCTGCTAAGATTTGTTTCATGAGGACTGCGATTTTACAGTACTACTGTTGTGGTAAACTTTTATCACGCTTTGGCTTGTCCACATTTAGGGTAACGTATGCAATTCTGGTTATCGAAGGATAAGAAGGTAAAGGAGACACTTCAGAGAAATCATGCAGATAGGATACCAGGAATGAGACAGTACATATAACAAGGAAGGATGAATAGGCTGTGATCATTTCTCTTGCATGTTTTGAAAGAATCAACTGAGAAAATAATTATGTTTCTACTTGTAGGAGCAGCTGAATCAGCAATATAATATTATCAAAATTAAACCAGTCAAGTTATAAACAAAACGTAATTAAATAATAAGCGATAAAGAAAGGAGAAACCATTATCGCATGGGGCGATTGAGGTGGATATTGGAAAGGGACATTAGTTAGTGAGAGGAAAAGAGAGACACGATGTTAGATTTAGATGCAGAAAGCCGGATGGGGACTCAAAAAAAGCATGAATGTTAGAAAGGACGTTTGGGCCAAAGGGACTGTTTGTAATTTTTCTTGTACCCTGTAGGTAGAACCTCTTCAATATTGTGTGTTCTGCGAGAAATATTTTAGAGATATGTTCTGTGGATTCAATGGCTAATATAAAGACCATATAACAATTAGATATAGGAGCAGAATCAAGGCATTTGGCCTATGGAGTCTGCTCCCCCATTCAATTATGTATGATTTTTTAAAACCTATTCTCAGGCCTGCTCCTTGTAACTCTCAACTCTCTTACCAATCAAGAACCGATCAATCTCTGCCTTAACTGCACCCAATAACGTCGTCTCAACAGCCCTCTGTGACAACGAATTCCACAGATTTACCATTCACTGGCTGAAGAAATTTCTCCTCATTTCAATTTTAAAAGGAAGTCCCTTTATCCCGAGGACGTATTCTCGGATTCTAGACTCCCTTACGAATGGAAGTATCCCCTTCACGTCCACTCTATCTGCTCTATTCAGCCTTTCCAGGCGTAGAGAAGCAATAAAGCAAAATTTGAAATTGACTGCTCACCTCAGATATTGATTTGATAGCAAATAAATCAGGTAGATTAAAAGTACTCTCAGTTATTCACATTTCATGACAGCTAACATGGAAGAAACTTGCATAAAGGTAAAAGGAAGTTACATTTTATGGGCTTCAAAGCCACAGAAATATCATTTCTCCCTACCACTGGCTGATTTATGGGTGGCAATTCAGTTTTCGCCGGAGAAGCATGCAAAACTTCAAAGACTTATGAGCTTGATTTTCCGGTTGGGACAGAAGGATTATTGTTATATCGGAAGTATTATCTTTCACATGATATTTGATTTGAAATCCACTTACTTTGCATCGAAGAATGTAATGTTCGACAATAGTGCAAGGTTTAAATGCCAGTTCGCCAGTATTAATCAGATTAAGCTTTCATTCAGCATACGTTAGCAATAGCAAATTTGTTTGTTGTCCCTGTGTTCAATTACCACACTAATCATCCACAAGCACGGACGAATAATCTGTTTAACCGAATTTAAGCATCAGCAGGAAAACAGCTGCAGAATTTATATTCAGTTAGTAATTTGTCGTTTTGTAAAACGGAAACAATTGTTCCGTTTTACAAATGATGGTCACAAAAGCGCCTGTATTTCGAAAATAACATTTTGCTTCACTTATGTCTTTCAGAGGAGGAAGTCTGGCTTTCTCGCCCAGTTTGGTTTGCCGAAAATTTGCATTCAAATCCACCCCATGTGGTTTATACTTAGATGCTTACTGAAAAGGGTTAGAACCCATTTTTATCGCTCTGTTCGGAGAAAGGATACTTTCACGAACCATCTGACACTGAACTACACAACGAATGCCGCAAATTAATTCGCAGTCCGGATAACCTCATGAATTCTGCTTTAAAAATATTAGTGTATAATATCTAAATAAGGACAGCTGTTCGATCTCATAGCCAATGAATACGATATAGTTTCCCATTCCCGCACATATAAGTGGGAATGGTGCTGACAAATAAACTGACAAAGAGGAAAAGGTCGAGAAGACTCCGAATTATTCCCATCTAAAATGGCGATGCATTTCAATATATAACTGCAAAGTACTAAAACTGAAGCATTCATAACAATGGTAAGCTAAAAGTCTTAACATAACGTGTCTTGGCTTTCCTCCTGCCATCACTACCCACATTGAATCCAATATTCTGCCAACTTTATTAATTTTATGTGACATTAGGTAATGTCTGAGACCGCTGGATACAACAAAAGCAAGAAGATATCGCAGCTGCAGTACTGAAGTAGTAATGCCTGGAATTACGCAGTTCCATTGCAGTTGGAACCCTCGCATTTGCTCGTCAATGTGCAAAGTTGCGCAGATTTCCTGTTTATTTTAACAATCTTCTCAATGCCGACCAACGAATCCATTGCAAATTATCAACGCTTTCATGAAGAATGCTACCAAACGGCATCCGCTCACCAATAGTTCTCATTAATGCTAAATACGACCTGGACTCTCCGATCCAGATTTACAAGTCTTTGTCCAAACCTAGGATATTTTGCCGAATTCTGAATACGATTTGGGAGAGATTGTTCTTGAAATAAATACATCATTTGGTTGAATGTGGTTTTGAGGACCCCGAACAACATGTTTCAGTTGACAGTCAGTAAAATAAATTCCGATGGTTGGACACCTAACTTTGGCAAAGAAAGATGGTCATATTCTTGAAGGCCAGCCATCTCATTAATATCGCATTAATATCCTGAACCCAGGCATGTTATATTGTTTCATCATGAACTCCCGGCCGTTCTAATGCAATAATTGACAAATTTGGAACAATGTTCAAGCAATTCAAATCCTCCCAGCAAAGAAAACAGTCTGTGCCTGCATGCGACAAGGCTACACAACATTCTATCATGGTTTGTAAATAGGCATGTAATATTCACAACTCAATATATCAGGCAATGTTTATCTCCAACAGAACGGAAACTCAATCCATATGCTTGACATTCAATGGCCATACCACCGCGCATCACACCATCATCACCATCCTGGAGTGTAAACATTCACCGGAAATTGCTATGAACATAAATTTCTATCCGACATAAAGAACAATGTCCAGCCATGGATATGAGATAAGTTAAATGTGGTACTAAGTCGAGGAAGAAGTGTCAAGGTTATCAGCGAGATTATTTGAAAGGAACGCGAAAGTCGACGATTTGCGCCGAAATTGTTCGTCCAGGCTGAAAGAATATGTGGGAGATAAGAACGATAGAGAGGTGAGGAGAAGGGTCGGACAATCATTGGTAAGCGATAAATGGAGGGGGATTAATATTCAGATAGAGTCAGTCGGGTAGGGGAGCTTGCAGATGACAATCAAGGCTGGGAAGTGATTTGCAGACAAGAAAATTCTATAGCTTATGGAATCTGATAAAGAAAGGAAATGTGATGAGTGGAACAAAACAGGGGAGGGATGTGTGCAGATGGAAACTGGTAGAAGGGGATAGGGGCAGAACATAAAATGTTGGTGGAACTAAGCTGGTCAGACAGCATCTATGGAAGGAAGTGGACAGACCATGTTTTTTTTTGTCGAAATCCTTCCTCAGGACTAGAAACAAAGAGGGAAGATAGCCAGTATATTGAGAAGGGGCGAATGGGTAGAGCAGGAGCTGGGAGGTGATAGGTCGATCCAAGTGAGAGCGGCGTGATGGGCAGGCGAAGGAGAGGCAGAGTGGGAATGATGTAAGAAGATGGTCTGTGATAGGTGGAATTAACAAAGGACTGAAGAAGATGGAATCTGATCGCTGAGGACAGGTGACCATGGTATAAAGGGGAGGAGTAGAACCGGAGGGAGAAATGTGTATGTGTGATGAGCAGATTGAGAGGGCTGGGGAAAGAAAGAAAATGGGCGATAGGACCGGTGGGATAAGGGGAAATGGGGGACAGAGAGGATTATGGAAAATCCCTGGACATTTCGCACGTGCATTAGGAACAAGAGTGTTGCAAGGGGAAGAGTAAGTCCACGGAAGGACAAAACAGGTGTAGAGCCAAAGAAAGTGGACGAGGTTGTAAACGAGAATTCCCCTCAGTATTCACCAAGGAGAAGTCATGGATGATGGTGACATCAGGATGGTTATGCTGATATTATTGGACATCTTGATATTAAGAAAGATGAGGGGGTTGTGTGGCCTGGAAAATATTAAGTGGGTTATGTCTCCAGAGCCCGATTGTGCCCATTTCAGGATAATAAGAAAGGCAAGGGACGAGATTTCTACGCCCTTGTAGAGATCTTTGTATTATTTTCAGCTATGGCGAGGTTCCAGAACACTGTGGATTAGCCAATGTTTTTCCTCAGTTTATGAAGTTCAACAAGGATAATTCTGGAAATTACCGGCTGCCAGGCCTTACCTCAGCGGTAGGGAAATTACTGGGGAAGATTCCAAGGACGGGATTCACTCATATTTAGAATAACATGGGATTATTTGGCTTTACATGGGTGAGTTCCTGTCTCTCAAATTTTACTGAGTTTGTTAAGGAAGTAATGAAGATGATTAATGAGGACAGAACAACGGATATTTTCTGCATGTTCGTTAGTACAGCTTTTGACAACGTCCCTCAAGGCAAGATGGTCCAGGAGATTAATTCAGAAAGGATCAACAGTGACTTGGTGGAGTGGTGTTTTTCTGATTGGAAGTTTGTGACCAGTAGTATTCTGCAAACTTCTGTGCTGAAGTCTCTGCTGTTGTATTAGCCATAAATGGTTTGGATGAAGATGGATTTGGTCTAGTAAGCAAGTTTGCAGATGACATGAGAATCAGCGGATTTGTGGATTGTGTGGAAGGCTGTCAAAGGTTACATCAGGATATAGATCGGGTGAAAATTTGGGCGGAGAAGTAAAAGATGGAATTTCAGACAGCCCATTGTAATGTGATGCATTTTGGGAGGTGAATGGTAAGAGTAAATTATAAAGAAAATGGCAGGAACCTGCATTGATGTACAGACTTTCCTTGTCATACAAGTGCCAATACAAGTGGATGGAGTGGTAAGGAAAGCGTGAAGCATGCTTGGCTTTATCAGCCGGGGTGCTCAGTAAAAATTTGGTAAGGTCACATTTTATTTTGTATAATTCTGGTCGCCCTACCACAGTAAGGATGCAGAGCCTTTGTGAGTATGGAAACGAGATTCGCCAAGATGTTACCTGGAGTGAATTAGATAGAGAAAAAAAACAACGTTGAACAGAATTGGATTGTTTCTCTTCTGTGTTTAAATCTGAGAAAATTCTGAAAATCAGGGCTAAGGTCGAAATGTAGAGTGTTTTTCCCAGGATAAAAGAGGGCCGACTTCGATACGGATAAGTTTAAGGTGAGAGGCGGAAAGTTTAAAGGAGAAGTGCAGGGCATGCTTCTTCACACAGAACATGATGAGTGAATAGAATGCATTTCCAGAGGAGGTGGTATTAGCAGATACCTCAGCGTCGTTTCAGAGGCATTTAGACAAGCAGACGAACAGGCAGGGAATCGAGGAATACGGATCATGTGCAGACACATGGATTTAGTTTAAATTGGCATACTGGTCGGCGCAGACATCGTGAACCGAAGGGCCTCCTCCTGTGCCGTACTTTTCTATGTTCCATTTCTATATTTGTCACTGCCGAGCTTATATCGACTTCTTTTATTTAGTGTCTCAGTCTGCTTTAGATAACTCTACTTACATCCCATTGTAGTTTCTTTAGTGAAGGATACATACAGGTTTTCGACCTATGTTGCTCACGTAAAAACTGATGTTGAATTCCTGCTATTCCCCGTTCATTTTTTTCCAATGAGTCCTTTATTATGCTATTATCAATTAAGCCAACAATAATTAATTATCCACAGTTTCTGTTCCAAAATAGCCGGTTGCCTTTTTCGATTTGTAGCACATTGCTCGAAGAATATTAACAAAAGCATCTGCAAGGCTATCCCGGCCAATTTGATATGTCCAGCAAACATATCATTGAAATCGTCAGATTGTCTCGGAATTTCCTTGAAGACACTTGATACCCTAATACCTGTGCCACAACATTGCTACTGGTAGCGGTATGGGAGGGGGAGGGCGAGGTCCCACATCAATCTGAGGGGTGGGATTCCAACCTGACTAATATGTGTTTCAGTCCAAACTGAATTGAAATGTTGATCCTTTGAGAGAATACTATCCCCATATTTCCGTCAACCCCACCATTTTTTTTCATAACCAGCCTACTAAATTATCAAATTGAAAATCCTTGATATTCACTTCAGAATCGGTCATCTTGAAACCAAACCTTTGTTATGGCAAACTGATCATAGCTTTGATTTTTATTTGTGATTTCAACTCGGCTACGTTTCTGAGTCTTGATTGGACAAAAAGTTTGATTTTTGTCAAGCTTGATTGACAAGTACAGACCACCCAGGGATAGGAATTCCAATCCTTCAACATCACACAAGGATACACTGTAAACTTCCAACTTCCACCCTTCGTGGAGAAAGAACGACTTAAATTCAAAACTACGCTTCTCAAATTGTGTAACCATCCGTTTAGATTACGTGCATACACCGTCACAAGGGGTATTCCTAGCTGCGTTTAGTTTAATAACATTTATTTCACTAAGTTTCTCCTGTTCATTTCACTACCTGTGAACGATTGCGTGCACGCGCAAGTGCGTGTGTGTGTGAATGGGTATGCGTGTGTGTATATGAGAGATTTCAACAGATTCAATAGCTCACGAAATACTTAAATATTTAAACCGAGTCTGTAACTCTTTTTAAACTGCCCAGACAAGCTAAAACAGTCGTTCAAAATGAAATTGTGAAGCAGTTCCTGCGCACCCTGTGCCTCACAGATTTAGGTCATAACCTGGACTGACTGAAACCAACATTGGCAGAAGAGATAATTGCAAATCTACACTTGAATGCTAAATATCTCAGAATTTACACAGTGTCTGATCTGACTGATCACATGAATTCTACCGCAGCTATGAATGGATTTAAACTGATGTTGCATCACAGAATTGAAAATGGAAGCCTTAGGTAGCCACCTGGAAATCCAGAAAGTATTTCTTTCGTAATTCATCTCCTAAAAAAAAGTGTTGGAAATGTGGAATTCCCTCTCACGTGGAATATGTGAAGCGAATTGTTTGGATATGTTTAGCAGGATGCTGGGCAACGATGTGAGAAAAAAAACGTTCACTTTGATTAATATACTTGAGAAAATATGGAGGGAAATTCGAGTGGATCACACATGCTCCAACGAGCTGGTTGGATAGAACGTACAATTTATTGTCAAAACCTTTTTTTCCGCAATAATTTCCTGCAAACTGCAGTGCCACCTATATCCTGACATTCTATGATGCCTCGATTGGTGCTATGCTGCTCAGGTGTCAAATCACTCATTTAACCTATGGCAAGCGAGTGAAAAGGAAGACCCTTTTAACCAAGGCAGTATTCATGAAGTGGATCCTACAAGCGTTGCAATCAGTACAACCTGGGAGAGATTAAACTTTTTAATAATCGAGGATTTAAAAATCCTCGACTCTGAAACTGGTTTCTTGATGAAATACGAATAGGATAACCACACTCATGATACAGAAGTTAAGAATTCTTTGAATAGTATCCTACAAAGACCCTAAAACACCGCAGTAACAGGTAAGGATAAGAGTTATTTTTTTCACATACCTGTCTCCAATCATTTTCCCCAGAGGAAAAGTAGTCCTCCTCATCAAAGACAATTGAAATGTGGGTTCACAACGTCCACCTATCTTCGAAGATAAACCTCAAGCCTTCAGGAACAGTGAACAACTATTGCTGTTTGTATTGTATTCTGTATTTTCTGCAGCAATGCCCATTGACACCGCCCTTCCGAATGGTAGGAGGTGTATGATATCACATACCATGAGCTAATGTGGCTTGGACATATGATATGGTTCTTTCTTCACATTATTTGTCGTCGAACGGCCTTGATGACGCACTCTTTAAATGGATATTGCAGCACTTGAAGACTGAGTTCAGTCGCTATATTCTAAAGAGCCTCAAAGAATGGGCCATAGCGATTGGATTTGCTCGCTATCGATCTCTTTAAACGTCGTTTTTGATTCATCGGCAGTATACCGAGTCGTTTATTCCAGAAGGGCGTTATAATTGAGTTTATTATAATAAGCACACTACAGATATAATATAAATCAAATACTTGATTGTTTTTTTTTACGTTCTGCAATTGCGGCATTTAAAGAAAGTGAAATCGAATTGCAGCCACATTTCTAAATTCTTGGAGCATATTATTCGTTTATTTAATGTATGCCTCATCTATTTAGGCTTCCTTATTCTTTCCTATCAAATTGCACATGAGAATTGTTCACATAAATTAAAATTACGTATTTAAATCCTGAAATTGCATTGGCACGCTTTCCCGTTGTTGACCGTTTGCCTTTCTGGGTTAACAATAGCTCCTTCTATGTATCATCCGGAAACTATAAAATTAGCTTCCCAGTTTCTCAATTATGTATAGGAAGGATGAACAAAGTTGTCCAGGGACATCTTCTTACAATGGTGTATTCGCAACCAGTGTGAGGTCCGCAGCAATGCTGACAGCTGAATGACGGCAGTGAACGAATCCGGGTGTCGGAGCTGCTTGAGAGGATGTGGTGTTAGACCAACTGATGCTTTCATGAGCAGGAACATCAATGCCCTGTTGCTGCTCGCACGGTTGGAAGTTATGTATGTAGGTTAGAGCGAGGCGCTGGTCTCTGTTCCTGCTGAAGAGAACATTGACCCTGTGCATCCACAGAACATCACTCTGTGAAAGACTCTCATCTATTATGCGGAGAAACCACCCACTAAAATGCAATATTTGTTGTACATGGAGAGAATCTACCTGTCCACCTGTATCACTTCAGTGTTGCGTGGAGTATTTAAGGAGTGTCGGAATGAGAGTGGGCTGATGCTGGGATGAGCAATCCGCATCACCGGCCGCTCAGGTTTTGAACCTAATTCCAGGCTGCATGTGTTTACAAACATGATGGAATGGAGAACTCATGCACAGGATAATCTTGAACAAATCGTTGGATTAGATTAGCAAGGAAAGGAGTTAAGAAATTAGATTTTTTCCCCTCAGTTAATTGGACCAAAGGTGAACGAGATTACTATTTTTGTTTAAATTGCAGTAAGCACTGCCGTTATTGAAGGACGTATTCCTGCCGATAAAAACAAAAAAAATGAGAAGCTAAAAATTATTGCATAAATATTTCCAAATATTTAACTGTAATGGTCAACTCTGCTGCAGACGTCCACATTAATCCTTTTTAGTGCGTGTAACACGATTAAACGTCGTTTAACGCTATGATTTTTCTAAGGTCCATAAGGGGGCACTATATCAGTTCTTCTTTCTAAAAGGATTAGTTGCCAATCATTGTGCACACCGACTCAGAGTAGACGTGCTTTGATTTTCAAATATAACCGCTCACGTGTTATCTATCACTGTTCTGACAGTAAAAAAAAACTTCTCAGCAAAATAAAGTGACCCAAATGTTTTAATTACAAGTCATAATCTCCAAGGAATGAAATTGTAAATTTAGTAAAGACATGTGTTTCCTATCTTGTGCAAATTAACTACGTAACTGCGGTTTCTCTGGCTCTAGGAATGCGCCTCCTCACGTGAACTAAACTATCCGACGTGACGCTATGACTTTAACTCATTCTGGCATAACTATGAGAAGAAATATACTGAGCAGAAGGTGCAGCATGATCAAAATCATCCCAACCCACGCGCCCAAGGAAGTTTACCTGAATATGACTCAGCTCTTGGCACTATTTACGGTACACATTATTGTGTTAATGGCTGGTTTTTTTACCCATGATCAGTCCATCAGAATATTTTGATTTGTCCCTTACTTCATTTCTCAGCAGGAAAATCGTAATTTGTATGAACAAATCCAACCTTACCACGATCTTCATCAAATACGTGTATGGAGAGATGTGTTACAAATCATTTAATCAAGAAGATGAACATTGTGCCGCTGCTATTTCACTTATGCTTCTGGATCACGTTTATACATCTTTCTTTAAACCATTTCCAGCCTTGACTCTTTTATTGATAGGTTTTCTTCTGTTCAATGTGCCACATTTGGATTAGTAAATAAAGAACTTTTTCAGGCTACACTTTTGTGAGCTCTCCGTGTGCAATGCTGTGAAACATATAAATTAGAAGTAACTACACATATTCGTGATTCATCAATAATTTCGGCAACTTTGGATGACAAGAAATGTCATAAATTTCGTCAAGAAGCAAAGGAAAGCAGATGCGCGGTTTAGAAAATGAAATAAAATAGAGGCCTTAAAGACGACAAAGAAATCAGAAAAGAAGTCAAACATGGGTATCAGGATGGCAAAAAGGGGACATGAGATGTCCTTCGCGAGTACAGTTAGAGAAAATCCCTGTACATTTTATCATACGTTACAACCCAGAATGTAATAGGGACACGTGTCGGGATACTCAAGTACAAAGCAACGAATTTAGGCCTCGACCCAGAGGAACTTTACGAGGTAATACATGAGTATTTTGCATCGGTAATCATCAAGGAGAAGGACATGGAGTATACTGAGATCAATGTGAGGGACGGTAATTTTCGAGGGCATAATGGAATCAAGAAGGAGGTGGTGCCAAGATTCTTGAAAAGCTCGAAGGTGAATAATACCAAATGGCCTAAGGTGATCTATGACAGGTTAATAAGAGATGTATGAAGAGATTGCTGAGTTGCCGACATGGATTTTTGATTCCTCTCTTGCCACGTGCAAAGTTGCAGAGATCTGGAGACTAGCCAAAGTTGTCGCTTTGTTTATGAAGGCTAACGACGATAATACAGCACATTAAAGTGTAGTGAGCCTTACATCAGTGTTACTGAAGCCGTTGGAGAGGATTTTACTAATGGGATTAACTTGTATTGGAAAAGCATGTCCTGATTAGAGATAGTCAGTCTTACTTTGTTTGGGCGACGATCATACATTACAACACGGTTTGAGGGTTTGTGGAGCTGACTGAGATGATTGAAGAGGATGTTGTCTACATGGACATTAATAAGGCATTTGAAACGTCCCTCCTGGTAGGCTGATCCAGAAGATTAAGGTATACGGGATCCTCTGTGACATGGTGGACTGACATCAAAATTGGGCTGTCTGTGGAGGACAGAGGGTAATGGTGGAGCGATATTCCTTGGACTGGAGATCTTGGGATAGTGATGTTCCACAGGAATCAGTGCTGCGACGTTTGTGGATGCAAATGTAGATGAGTGGATTTGTAAATTTTCAGAATGCACAATATTGATGGAATTTTGAAAAATAAAGATAATTGTAAAATAATCGATCAGCTGGAGTTGTTGGCGAAGAAGTGGAAATTGGAGTTTATCTGAAGTGCGTGGTGTTGCAGTTTGAGAGGTCAACTGTAAGGGGAAAATATACCGTAAATGTCAGGGCCATTTGGAGCACGGAAATACAGAGAGACCTTGGGGTTCAAGGCTAAACTACCTGAAAATGGCAACACAGATAGATACGGTGGTAAAGAAGGCATATGGAACGCTTGCCTTCATTGAACATGGAACATAGGACAGTACAGAACAGGAGCATACCTTTCGGCCCATGATGTTATGCCGAGCTAATTAAGCTAACTATGTCTAATGGCACTAATCCCTCCTGCCTGCACCTCGTCCATTCCCCTCCATTCTCCGCATTTTCGTGTGTCCAAGAGCCTCTTAAATGCTTCTATCTTATATGCCTCCACCACCAATCCTGGCAGGGCATTCCAGGCACCCATCAATCTCAGTGTTACAAAACTTGCCCCGTCCAAGTCCTTTGAATTTTCCCCCTCTCACCTTAAAAGCATGAACTCTGGTATTAGACATGTCGACCCTGGGGAAATATACCAGCTGTCTGCACTATCAATGCCTCGCATAAATTTATAAACTTTCATCAGGGCTCCCCTCAGCCTCCGTCATTCCACAGTAAACAACCCTGGATTGTCCAAACTCTATTTATAGCACATGACCTCTCATCCAGGCAGCAAACTGGTAAACCTCTTCTGAACCCTGTCCATATCCTCCACATCCTTCCTATAATAGGGCGAGCAGATTTGAATGCAATACTCCAGGTGTGGCCCAACAAGAGTTTTATAAAACTGCAACATCACTTCCTGACTCTTAAGTTCTATGCCTCTTCAGACAAAGGCAAGAACGCCACACACCTTATTAAACATCATATCAACTTATTTGTGTAGCGGCTTTCAGGGACCTATGGCTTTGGACGCCAAGATGCTTCTGTATATCAACGCTGTCCTGTCATGTACTGTGCACTTTCACTTCACATTTGATCTCCCAAATTACTACACCTTACACTTCCCTGGTGTAAACTCCATCTGAAATTCCTCCGCCCATATCTGCAACTGATCTACATCCCGCTGTATCATTTGATAATTTACTACACTATCCACAACGCCACCAATCTTCGTGTCATTTGCAAACATAACAACCCAACCTTCTACGTATTCATCCAAGTCTGTTATATCACAAACATAAAGTGTCCCAGTACGGATCCCTGCGGAAACTCCCTATAGTTAAGATCAATCGACCACTATACGCTGTGGGTTTTTTTTCCGGGCAAGCCAATTCTGAACCCAAACGGCCGAGTTACCGTGGATCCCATGCATATTCACTTTCCCTCCTGGTAGGCCTCCCAGGAGGGATCTTGTCGACTGCCTTACTAAAATGCATGTAGACAACATCCATTACTCTACCTTGATGATCAACTTCACGATCTCCTCGAAAACCTCAATGAAATTACCACAACTTGACCTGTCCCGCAGAAATCCATACCGACTCTCCCTAATTATGCCATTCTTTTCCAAATGCTCATACATTCTATCCTTAAGAATGCTCTCCAATAGCTCCCCACCACTGACATGAGACTTGCTGGTCGATAATTACCAGGATTATGCCATGTCCTTTCTTGAACAAAATAACAACATTAGCTACTCACCAGTCTGGGCTATGACTGAAGAGGGCACAAAGATTTTGTCAAGCCACCGCAATCTTATATCGCCCGTCTCTCAATAGACCCGTGGTATATCCCACCAGTCCCTTGGAGAATGCCCTCCATAATAGACTGCAAGAGACCACACACAATCTCTTTCATTTTCTCAAGATGCTCCAGCTATTAGAATACTCCACACTGATCCTACCATCTTGCAAATCCTACTACTTGATGAATACTGATGCAAAATACTCGTTTATTCCCTCACACGTTTCGTCTGGGTCGAGGCATATATTCCTTCTTTTATTGTTGAGTGGTCTATCCTCTCCTTAGTTATCCTTTTACTCTTGATGTACGCAGAGAGGGCCTTGGGATTCTTTTTAATCCAAATTGCCAAGGACATTTCACGGTCCCGTCGTGGATCTCTTAATACCCTTCTTGAGTTCTATTCTGACTTCTGTTTATTCCTCAAGTGCCCTTTTCGATTTTAGCTTCCAAACGTTACGAATGTTCCCTTTTCCTTCTTGACTAAATTCACAACTTCTCTCTTCATACCAGGGTCCCTGACATTGTGATAATTTCCTTCCGTCTTACTGGAGCATATCAGTCCTGCACACTATCAAGTTGGTTTTTGAATAACCTGCACATGTTAAACATGGACTTGGCTAAAACAGTTGTTTCCAATTAGCTCTCCCTAGCTACTGCCTAATAATCTCATAATTTTCCCTCACTCAATTTAATACTTTCCCGAAAGGTCCATTCTGATCCATATTCATAGCTACCTTAAACTTAGAGAGCTGTGTTAATTGTTTCCTAAATATACCCCCACTGAAATGTCAAGCACCCATCAGGCACAGTTCCAAATACAATGTCCAGTATGGCCCTTCCTCGAGTTGGGCTATCCACAGAATGTTTCAAGAAACTCTCTTGGATGCACCTAACATACTCTATTCTGCTTAACCGGCTTGCAATAAGGACGTATCAGTCTACATTGTGAAAGTTGAAGTTAAGTACGACGACAATCCTGTTATTTTTACACTTTTCCTTAATCGGTTTTCTTATCTTTGCTTTTATATTCTGGTGGGTATTTGGGGTTCTGCAGTTTAATTACATCAGGGTGATTGCACCTTTCTGATTGTTGAGGTCTACCCATGCGAACTCAGTGGATAAGCCCTCAATTATTTCTCTTCTGAGTGCAGCTGTTATATTTCCCTGATTAGCAGTACCATTCCTCCCCCCTTGATGTCCACCTCGATCTCCTCTTAAATATTAAAAGACTGAAACTTCAAGCAGCTAGTGCTGTCTCCCTCTCAACCAAGCCTCCGCATTTGCCACAACATCACAGTTCGATGTATCAATCAATGCTCTAAATTCATCTCACTTAATCTTAATACTGATTGCTTTAAAAAAAAACACACTTCAACCCATCTGTCCTATCGGATACATTACTGTGCCACCGCATGTCCTACCTTACAGGATTACTTGTCATAATATCTATCTTCCCCTCAAGGCCCCAATTTTCTGAATCGGTGTTCTGATTCCCATGCAATTCTGGACCAACATCCCGTGTCCTACTTACCTCACTGGGGCTTTGGATCCCATACCCTGCCGATATCGTTTTATCCCTCCCTCCTGACACTAGCAAACCTGATCGCCAAGATTCTGGTCGCTCTTCTGTTCAAGTGTAACTCATTCCTCTTGTCTAGGTCTGCTCTGCACAGGTGATATCCCACTGGTCCAAAAATTCTAAATAACTGACCCCTGCAACAACTTTTCAGTTATGCATTCATCTGCCATCTACTTCTATTCTTACCCTTATTATCACGTGGAACTGCGAGGAATCCAGAGAGAGTAACCTCCAGATACTGCTTTTTCACTTCTTACCCGACTACCTACATTCACTTCATTGGACCTCATCCCTCTTTCTACCGTGTCATTTGTGCCAATGCGAAGAATGACTTCCAGCTGCTCATGCTCCCCCTTGATAATATTCTTCAGCAGCGTTTGCTGAGAGAATTAGTAGGAGAATTGAGCACAAAATTCAAAGTTTTGTTGCAGCTGGATAGAATTCTGGTTCGGCCGCATGTGGAGTATTATGTACAGTTCAGGTCATCGCAATGCACAAAGGATGTGGAAACTATGAGGCGGGCGCAGAAGAGGTCCATAAGGATGTGGCGATTAGTAAATACAAAGAGAGGTTGGACGAACTTGATTGTGTTCTCTAGAGTGTCAGAGGCTGAGGGACAACCTGATTTGGGTATATAAAATTGGGAAATGTGAGATAGAATAATGCCTATATCCTTTTTTAACATGTGGAAATATTCAGTCCGATTACGTATAGTTTTAAGCCGAGAGAGAAAGGTTTAAAGACATAAACGAGGCACTTCCGTTTCACGCAGAGACAGTTATGTGCCGAGAACGCTCTGACGTGGGGTGGGAGGTGCGTGTAGTGGACACATATACTCTCGTGACCTTTAAGAGGCACTGAGACAAGCACAGAAACATACACGGAATGGAGGTATGTCGATCATGTGCAGGGAGACAGAGTATGAAATATCTATCCACGTCTGTCTTAAAATACCCAAGGACCCTTTTTCCACCATCCTGTGAGGAAGACTTCAGATACTTTGGATAAATTGAGATAAAACAATGTCCTTATTTGTTGACTTAAGTGGGAGATTCACGTTTTAAATTGTGACCTCTGCTTCCTGATTTCCCGAAAGACCAAGCGTCTATATAACCCAATTCCTATCGAGGGCATTCAGCATTATATATGATTCAACTACGTCATCTCGCACACCTGCAAATACTTGTGAATGGAAGGCTGGATAAACAACGTTCCTGCCAGTGGTTTGGAGTAGAGTTTCTTCAAAAGTACATCTTAGATTTAAAGTGTAAGTTTTCGTATATGGTTAAATAATTAATTAAATAGACCTATCAGTTCGGTATACACGACATTATAATTAAGGAGTTTTTTCTTCGCTCCTGCCAATTTCAAGCGTTTTCACCCATCACTCTTTTCATTTTTTTTCTCTGGTCCCCTTCGCGTGCAAGCGTTACTACCCTTTGTTCAATTCAAGGAAGTAGTTGTCTCTGTCAAAGCCGGCTTACATTGTCGATCTTTAATTAAACTTTTATAGGTCGTCGTCAACCGCTACTGCAACTTCACAATTGGCTTGGAGCGCTATTTCAGTAGAGAGATAAGAGTCAAAGACTTTCGTGACACTTGGATCATATCTCAGCCATACCAAGTAAATACATAGATTTTCTTCCCTGGCGTGTGTTCGCAATGGTGATGTTCCCGCGATAGCTGTTAGAATATATATTTTGAGGACAGAATATTTATCTGAGCACACTTTAATAAGACAACAAATTCTGGTTATCAGTTAACTCAATTAAAACGCCATATTTGTCGCGATCAAATTTACACCGAACCTTGACTTGTTTCCCGACTCCATTGGGTGTTCACTCTGAAAATGTAAAGGCCCCCCGACCCCTCTCCCGGAAAGCTCGACAAAATTTTTTTCAGCCCAATTTCACCAAGTTGAAAATATAATTTGGAGGAAGTAAACACAAAATCGTTGTGAGGATCCTCCAGTCGGTTTCTGTCACTTGCACCCTGTGCGAAACGAATGTCGACAATGAAATCAAACCTGATGAAAAGCCGAAAATCAACAATGACAAATATTTAAAAAAAAGTTCATTAACCTATTTTAGCAACCTGTTTCCTTTGGTCCCATACTATCAAATTCAGAAGAAAATGTGGTAAGACGTTTACAAAATGTTTACGAGCATCAAGGCATTGAATTAAAATGCCGGTAACATAATGACAGAAAAAAACTCTTACGTTCTGGAAAAACTTAACCAGTGGCGCAACATATGCGAAGGGGATCAACACACAGAAAATTCTGGAAGAACTTAATGGGACAGGCAGCATCCACGGAGCTATATGACAGTCGACATTTCGGGGAGAGACCCTTTATCAGGACTGGGAAGAAAGAGGGCAGAAGCCATAAAAAAAAAGGATGCAGTGGGGAAGAGGGGATATTGAGTGCTTCGTCTCATTATCTCTGTCAACTAGATTCATATTAATAAAACCTTTACCTCAAAATTTATTATATATATTTTCCGATTTGCATTATATACCATTTCCTATTCATACCGAAGATACAATAGTCAGCAAATAGTGGAAAATGGAGCAAAAATCAAGAAACTGTTGGAATTACACACTGAGCTCAGCGAGTCGAGCAACATCTGTAGAGGCAAAGATTTACAACGTTTCAGGTTGGGACTCTGTATTCCAGCAGAAGGTGGAGAGAGAAGACAGCTAGTATAAAGGCATAACATGGGGGTAGTGAGACAGGGGCCACGAAGTGACAGATTGGCACAAGAGGATCGGAAGCTGATGAGCTCATGGGATCAGATGAGGAAGGGGAGACGAGGATTTGGGAGACAGGTTGGGGAGAGTTTCAGACAAGAAAAAAAAGCAGATGACGCCGGGTGGCAGAGTGGATGTTGAAGGTGGAGAGAGCTGCTGGAGAATGATAAGCCGTGACAACAAGGCAACTGTGCGAGAATCTGATAAGGACAGAAGTGATCATGGGAACAATGAAGGCAGTCATGAAGGCGAATGGAGCCAGATGAGAGATGAGACCCGGTGGTTGAACTATGTGATTAGTAAGTTGATGAGACCAAAATGGAGAGGGGGACAAAGCAGTTGTAGAGGGATGGAAAGGGTATGAGAAAAAAAGGCAAAATAGGAGCCAACACAGGTGCAATATGACGACTTGTTCTGGTTTGCTTATGTATTCACCCTTGAAGTGGAGAACACCACGGACGTACAGATCTGTGTGGGAATGGGCGTGGAATTGGCCTGCAGAAGTTAGCTCGGGATGGCTAATGCAGACAGACATTCACATTGATACAGATTTTATTCCAAATGACTGCATTAGAAATAATTATCCCCTCAAATATATATGTCGCGATCATCGCCACTGATTGTGTGAGGTTATTTACAATGTGAATGTTGCATTAAGCTACAATCAATCAGGCACCCATCGGTCAACGTATTTGGATTATTACATCATGTTTAAATTAAAGTGTTATTGATGTTCACATTGCACTTGACTTGCTAACTTATGTACTGTATATGGCGAAATTTGTTTATAATCCTTGTATTAAATTTGGGAAAGTGTCCATATTTTAACATAATTTTGCAGTATGTTTCAGTAACTGCGGTGAAGGGCAAATTGCAAAATGTTTCGAATTAACTTATTGCATTAAACAGCGATGCATCCAATGTAATCTGAACTGGGAGATGCTAAATCTTGGCATTTTTAACCAAATTCACTTCTGTTGGATGTTGTAGTATGAAAGGCCAGGGGTCAAATGACAGTGGCTACATTAGCTAACCCCCATGGTCGGATGATAGCATTGCCTATCGAGTCGGAAGCTACACCACTGTCAATCTAGGGTCCGACTCTGCCCCACCCATTAAGAGCACACCTAAGAATTGACTTGTAACCCACCTTTGTTCTTGACCCTGAATCATTGGCTTGTTTGAATTACCTGAACGGGCTCCACCCAGCTACACCCCTATAAAAGACGGTACAAGTGGGCATCTCTCTCTCTTTTCCGATTGCGGCTGGGGTCGAGACCACAGGTGAGAGGGTGCACTCCCACAGGGGTCTAGGAGCGTCCTAAGTAGATTCCCAGTAGCGTGGAGCCGTTGTTTGTCCAGATTCAGAGAGTTCAGACAACGCATTTGTTCGTGCCCTGTTCATGTGTACTAGTTCGTTGTGTGTGTGTGTGTGTGTGTGTGTGTGTGTGTGTGTGTGTGAGTGAGAGAGAGAGAGAGAGAGAGAGCGAGAGCGACAGCGTGAGCGTGTGTGCGCTTCACCCCTGTTGCGACTCCCCCCACGTTTCAGGATCACTCGAGTGCGAGTGTGCGAGTGTGCATTTGTTCCTTCTCTTTCTGTTCCCCCGTCTGTCTTTGTAAATAAAGTTCTCTTTTTTAAGGTACAAGGACTGTGTGTCCAGCTATCTCTGTCTTTAAGATCCAAAAGAACCTACCTCATAACAGATGTCAACTTCGCTGGCAAGGATAACATGCATTTCCCTTCCCCAACTGGCCCCCGTATCTGTCGATTTCCGAGTTATTTCCATTGACAAACTGAGCTCTACATAGGCCACACCAAAGCCAGATGTGAGGTGTATGTCCATGAAAGACTTCGGGAATCCGGGGATCGCGGTGGATAGTCGCATTTAGTTTCAAAGTTGTTTCACAAGTTGCATATAAGTTGCTCGTCTGGTAAGAGTAAAAGGCAAGACTTCTGGAAACCAACCCAACAACTGCATTGAAACCAATGAGTTAACTCAGCAAAGAGCTGAATATATATTTTTATATTGTATATTCCACGAAATCATGAACATTCGTTTTGCATCAAGTACATTTTATTCCCTTGAACTAAAAATTGAAGTAAAAAATGAAGTGTTCTGACCTGGAAAAATCTTAACCGATATAAGGACGCAAATGCAAATATTAAATTCTACAGAATACGCTTACGTCGATAGGAAGGTGAAAATGACATTCTTTTTTTCAGATTTGATTAAAGGACAAATATTAGCTAGCTTATGAAGCATACCTCCTCCTGCCAAGTAACGTAGTGGTGCATTTTACAATAATGGTTGGGACAGACGAGAACCTGGTTTAATGTTTTATTTGGACAAGCATATGCCACTGCCTTCACAGCACTTCTCCCCTCCCCACCCCTTCTCAGCTCTTCAATGGGAAACATATGGTCTTCAACGTTTGTATAGAACTTTAACCCACAAAAAGAAACTTAAAAAAATAAGCATCTCAAATGTTCCGTTTCATCAGTCAAGAAAATAAACTGATGTAGAGAAAACCGCAATGCCAGGTGCTTCCTGTCAATTCAACAAGAAAACAACACACGCGGCGACATATGCTGCAGCATGATGCCCTGCAAACTGTGACTTACACATCTAGTTAATTGAATTCCATACAGAATGTTAAAATATCTCCTTTTTGCATAACATTTCTATTTGATTGAAGGAAACGTATCACGTATTTATTTCCTTGCTGTTGAAAACCTGTTAACTCCACTTCAATCTCAGTGATCAAGCATATTTCCTTAAAAAAATGAAAGCATTGGCATGCCAGAAAAGAAAACCTTGCAAAGACCACTTATGAACTGTTGTGTTCAAGCATTTCTGTGCGACACCGGTCACTCAAATTTACTCGCTGTATTTAAAACAAATGTAGAAATACTACCGTGATAATAGTCAACACTGATTAGAAACATCAGAACATTTTGAGATGAAGTAGCTCATTCACATTGCGTATATGTAGCTAAACTGCAGAACACATAATAATGTTCCCGTGCAATGGATAGACATTATGAATGTAGTTAACATCAGAGGCAGGGTGAAGTGGTAACAAGAAAGACATAAAATAATGTGAATTCTGGTGGGAAATTATCGAGATAATACAACGACTGGCCATGAGTCATCCAGTAATAATAGTAAAGAAATAGGCCGTTCAACTGAACAAATCCAAACCGACCAAGATGTCTATCCCAGCACAGTAGTGTAGCTGTTAGCGTAACGCTTAACAGCACCTGCGACCCGCGTTCAATTCTGGCCACTGTCTGTTTGGAGTTTCTACGTTCTCCCGTGTCTGCGTGGGTTTCCTCCGGGTACTGTGGTTTCCAGCCACATTCCAAAGACGTACGGGTTAGGAAGTTATGGGCATGTTATGTTGGCGCCGGAAGCATGGTGACCTTGAGGGCTGCCCCAGAACCCTTTACAAAAGATGCATCACACTGTGTATTTCGATATACATGTGACGAATAAAGATATCTCATTTGCTTGCTTTTGGCATGCATCAGTATCAACCTTTCCTATATGTACACCTGACGAAATATATTTTAAAGATTGTAATTGAACCTCCCTCTACCACTTCCTCTGGCAGCGTCTTCTTTATACCCACTATCTTCCATGTGAAATATTTACTTCACAGATTCCCTGTAAACATTTCCCCTCAACCTATGTCTATTACCTCCAGAAAATTGCCATCTACCCGGTCTATGCCCCTCATGATTTTGTAAACTTCTATCAGGTCACTTTGAAGTTTTCTTCTTTCGAGACTAAACAGCCTATTCAATCTCTCCTTTTCACCCAAGCTCTCGAGTTCAGTCAAAATCCTTGCGAATCTTTCCTGCATTTTCTCCAGCTTAATCACATGCTTCCAATAAGGTGGTTACCAGGATTCCACACAATACTCCAAGCTCAGTCTCACCACCATATTTACAAGAGTCCCGATTATTGTACTATATGCGATGAAGGCAAGCGTGCCATACACCTTCTTCACCACCCTGTCTACACGTGTCGTCATTTCCAGGGAACTTGGCGCTGGTACGCCTTGGTCTCCCTTTTCCCGAACACGCCCTGGAGTCCTCCTATTCGCAGGGTATGTTCTGCCCTATTTAACATTTTGAAATGCATCACTTGGCACTTGAATGAGTTATGTTTCATCTGTCATGTGAACGACTAGCACTGTTGAATTATCAATGGTACAAGAGGAACAATTGAAAGATTTGCTTCCTGAATTGGTCACATTCATAGATAGAAGCATTTACTCGTCAGAATTTCTGAATATTCGAGGAACTGGTCCCTTCATTACTGGGACTTTGAGCTTTTCCACGTGGTTTGCAGAATTCCACATATTGTACCAATGGAGGCTTGCACACTACTTTGGATATATAAAATTTCTTCCACATATTTTGCTGGCTTACCAATGTCTGGGATTCTGTCTATTTTGCCTTATCAAATTTGAATATATGTCTTCTTGAATTTCGTGTTTAACCATGAAGAATTCACATCATTTAGTGATTTTAGCAGCTCAGAGAAATTGGTTGAACTCACTAATCGTTCAACAAATATATTTCATCTCATACATTAACCCGCTGAGCTGTAAATGCTTTTCTTTAATATTATCGATATTAAATTGATGTATTTGAATTGATAAAAACATAGAAAACATGGTTCACCCTCGAACACACATTGATTTTTTTTTACATGGAGCAGAAGGGAAGTTGAATATATATAGTATTGATTTGCACGATCGACTTGAATTTTCCTGGTAATGGCGACTTCGGTGCTGTTAATTTTCGGGTATACACTTCATTACCCTAGATATTTAGTTCTCCTTTTCGAGATGTTAAACCTCTCATATTTATGGAGGACAAATTACCTATCTTTTAATAATTACTGAAACTGAAGAAAATACGCGATATTTAATACCAGCCAGGCAAATTACTACATTGACATTCTTTTCACAGAAATACAAATATGATGCTCGGTTGATAAAAAGAAACACTGGATTTCATTCTCATTTTTACTCAATGATTCTAGAGCTCTTTGATGCCGTGCTCCATCAAATGCTACGTTAAGTACAGTGATTTCCAACTCAACACCGAACTGCGAATTATTGATCCATGTTTGAACTAGGCATTGAATATCTATGAGCCAGATTGTGGAGAGTTGTCGGTTTCTGCTTAGCTGCATTGCGTTTGCTTGACTTCATTGTCTGGACTCACTTCAGCAATATTTACACATTGAGGCATATTTCCTCCACAAACACCTTCATCATTAAGCGTTCATTTATTTGCTACTACTGAATTTTATTCAGTTCTCAATATTTACTCCATGTGAACATGATCATATAAGCTGATAGAAAAGTGGCACTGTGCAAGAACTGTTGAAATTGGAGCTGTTGAAGGCAAATCTCAATTAATATTAAGTGTCCAAATGAAATATTGATTTAATAAATGAGTTTGCACATGTCATTGATATAATGCACATATAAGAAATAATGCAAAAACAGAGACGTAAGTGCTTGTTGAATCAACATATTTACCAATGCTAATAACCTATCACTAATTCAAGGAGAGTCCATGAATCGGGTCGTTCACCTTCATGATCTGAACAATAAGGTATAAATATTAATCGAGTATGTTCTCCGAAACCAGAGTCAGGTACTGAAGCTGTATTAAGAATGAATGTCACTTCTATTCCAATTTTGTGAATACCCCCGAAAGTGCTGTCTCTCTCCGGATTTCCAGTCATATCGCTTCACTGCCTCTGTGGAACAATATTGTAAAATTTGCCATGTCTCTTCGTAAATTGCACCAAAGAAATAACTGATTTTAGATTATAGAGGAGCAATAAAAACAAACTTACACATTAAGATCGGTTGGTGAAATCCACTTTGACCAAATATTGGGCTGCTGCCTTATATATCAGGTTCTCCGCATTTTGGAAAAAAAACGAATGTTTTCTCAGACATTGCCAGTCATCTTCAAACACGATACTATTTGCATTGTTTCATATCGGATTTTGCTTGTACCTGTAACAGGCCGATAAATATCCACCATTAAGGATAATCATCATTGTGGACATGACCTCTTCTCGGTACTCCCATCAAGGAGGAGATACAGGACATGAAGACCAAATCTTAGTGATACAGGGACAGCTTTCTCTGCTCCGCCATCAGATTTCTGAACAATCCATCAACCCATGGACACTACTCACTATTCATTTTAGATTATTTATTTATCATTGTTATATAGAGATTTTTATGTGTTTGCTCTGTACTGCTGCCGCCAAACAACATGTTTCACGCCATATGTCAGTGATAATAAACATGATTCTAATTCTGAATCAGTTGCCTGTCATTTGCCAGGATCCAGATGCAATGACCAGGCCTTCTTCATGTTGGTATTAATTTAATTGTCGATGAGTTCTTGGCGAAGCTGAATTCTCCAAAATGAAGAATATGGACAATACTTACACATCCACTGCAGACTTGTAGAATTTAATTCTTCAACCACAGAGGGAATGCTACAACAGTAAACAAGTATATGATAAATGTATAGCTTAATTCAGCGGAAGTTTGCATGTGTGTGTGTGTGTGTATATATATATATATATATGTGTGTGTGTGTGTGTGTGTGTGTGTGTGTGTGTGTGTGTGTGTGTGTTTGTGTGTGTGTGTTTGTGTGTGTGCGTGTGTTTGTGAGAGAAAGCTCAGCAACACAATACATAAATTTGAATACGCACAGTGTCAGCAAGTCTGTACGACGGAGTAGCGCGACGACAGGGGAAAACTAACAGCACTAATGCATGTGAAGTTTTCATATTCTCCCTGTAACGGCGTGGGGTTACAGTGACTGGACCACTTTCCCCCAACATTTTGATGAAGTGCGGGCTGATATTATAATTGACCACAGTAAATTGATCCTAGTTTAGAGGTGAGCAGTAGAAACGAGACGGAATTTATGGGAATCTGGCGAGAATAACAATGAGATTAATGCAAGATTAGTGCAAATAGGTGGTTGATATTCGGCGAAGGTGGTGAGTTCAAAGACCTGTTTCTGGGATGTATGAAGTTACGATATACTTCATGGATGTTATCATTATTTTACATGAAAATGATTAGTAATACTGAAGTCTCTACTGCCATTCCGGAGGCAGAATAGTTAAATTTAAGTAAGTTTCAGTATTCAGAACATTTGTCATTATCTTGTCCCTTGGCACGTTTTTATTGGTACAGCAGAAGTCATCAAAAGTAACATTGACAGTGTCGTTTAAGAGTCCTTAATACAGACGGTAATGTTCGTACACCATATTTCATTTCATATTAAAGAGGTTGGCAACATCGACTGTGTTGCCATATGAACGTTTTCATCGCGTCATTAAAACTCAAAGAAACAATATTTATTTCCCATGTATTACCATTCTTCAAAAGCAGTGTGGTAATAACCAGAAATCACAAATTTATATCACGTTGGAAAATATTTTAAACGTAATGATGGGCCGGTGGGCAGGGCAGAAGTGTACTGGAACAAACTGCATACAACGGACTGAATAACATAATTCAGCGCTGTAAGATTCTATAATTGCCTACCTGTTTGATCCGGACAGCAGATCAGAGACACTAATTTCCCGGATCCCCAGTTTATGTCTTTTTTTTCAGGAGGATGGCGCGGTGAGAGAATGAGTCTGAATAGCCATTAATGGGCAGGTTCTTCCCCATTGGTGCTTTTAGCAGACTGCAATCTATGCTTCACCTCTGTCAAAATCTATTGGTTGTTTGGAAGGAAGAGTTAATTTCAGTGGGGACAAGCCATACTGAACGAATAAGCTCCCAGATCAGTCAGAGTTGGTGAACCTTTGGAGCGATAGTGTGATAATTGTGAAGACGGTTCAGGTCCTATTGCAATATCCGGCTGCCGGAATATGATGTGGTCCTTCCTGACACTGAGTCTATTACAACTTTGGAACTGTGAGTTATTGTTCGTTCAAAGTTTTCAGTTAGATTGATACTCTGATAGATATTAAAGAATACATTTGATCTTTCAGAACTATTTCAGTGAAGAATTATGTGGCATGAATTGTCATTTTTATCTTTTATGTGGTATAAAATAATGATATGTAGAGGGAATGAGCATTATCCTTCACATGTAAACTTTAAACAGAACAAGGAACATTAAAAAATGGAATAATTAGACATGTTGATCTGCCGTTTCAGAAGTCTAACACATAATGTCAGGCGAATCAAGACATGTTTTTACATGATTCATATTTTCATTTTCTTGGTAGTACCAGAAAATGTAAGTATTCGGGATTTGTTTCCTGATATGTTAGATCGAGTAAGCAGAATCTTAGGCATTTTTTTTATTTCCTTCAACATCCCAAACAGATTGGATTCTGCATTTCTACAGTATGGTGCAGAGAAACTGTTGAAAATAGCTTGGACCTCATGAACATGTTTACGTTCCCAGTTGCCAATTCTACCAAACAGTTTGGAATTGAATATGTGCCTAAACAACAACAGTGCTGTATATCATTCCATTTCTCTCACCATATCTTGTCTTTCTGAGTTAACGTTCCCTTGATGCTGTTAGACTGAGCCCATGAGCAGAATGGCGCAGTCGTTATTGGAATAGGTATCACTGGGGCCTGGAGTATCGGAACTACTAGCGTGGATCACAGTTAGGCTGCTGTCAGCTGAACCGGTACTTTACATTGTTGTCAGTTATAAGTATTCGCAAGAGCTTAATCCGCCTGGAATGTCATAAACAGAATTAAACCAGTTAAAAAGCCTGTGAGTTATCAAATTTTGGAAAGTTAATGTTGCGGAATTTTCAAGTAAACATTTCGGCAATTATTATTAATAACGACTTTGAAATAAAATGACACTGAGATATTTCCCAATATGGGGAAGGGCATGAGATTGCGCTGGTAGCAATGACATTCGCATTAATTTTTGCAACAAAATATTTAACTCCCATTTTTTGTGTGTGAGAATATGCTTTTCGGGTGTACATCCGTTCATGCAGCATTACCGATCCGAATGAAACATTTGAACAAGTTTTTTTATGCTTCTCATCGCAAGCTGCACACCATTTTATACAGTCAGCACAGGATTTAGAGACAAATGGACATTCTATTACTAATGTATTTTCAAAAAAAATGAACGTTTTTTCTAGAGTGGCCTTTCATATTTATTATCATCTCCATCCGCACTTTGGCGTGGATTTCAGTTTAAAGTCTGGCTAATTTATGAATGTCAATCGTCTTTTTGTTAGTTTTCACCGATGCCAACGGAACGTTTCCTGGATTCGAAGCCGTTGGAAAAGAGTTAAACTTTACTGTGTGTATGAATCACGGTTCAGAACTTCTGTTTTTTTTCAGAATAATTTCTGTTTCAAGGAAAATGTGAAGCTTCTTTGTCTAAATTTATTTTGTTCACCGATTGTCTTCAAAATTGTAACATGTTTTACACATTTCTTTTTGTCTCGTGTATAAGTCGTTTAATATATTTGAACATATTTTCTTTACCTTGTGAACAATGTTAAACTTCGTCAAAGACACCGAAAGATGACTTACGATGCATTCTCCTACTCGAGGCATCAGGACATTTTCGCTAATGGCTATCTTCACAACGGTGCGGAATGTTCCGTATTTATATAGGTCAATAAACAACGCAAGTTTTCAATTGGGAAAAGAGTCCAATGTTTTCTTCAAATATTTTATGCACTTTACAAGTTAAGTTAATGTGAATCCATTTTATTCAGACTCTGTAAAAGACTTGATATTGCAAAAATGCTCTGTGGACACCTTAGCACAAAATTGTAGAAATGTAGAACAGATAAAGAAGCATGCGACATTAATATTTCAATCAATGCCAGAAATTACATGCGAATCAATATCAGGTTACAGCCGACTATTTTGAAATCAGATTGCACGATTGCCTTGTTGAATATTAACCTGTTTTTTTCTGAATAAAATACTACAATAAATAGCGCGAAAACGAAATTTGGCACCTCGTGTCTACCTGTTCCTCCATCCCATTAAGATGTTTAACGTGGAACATTTTTCCTGGATGGATCTGAATTTATTGGTAGCCTTAATTTCTAACAGTTAACCCATATTTAATGCCGAACAATGTGACTCAGTGCCCCCATCTTTCAGTACAGAATCCTAATACTCACTGCCCACTGGGTGGAAAATGTTTGATTCTTTCAGTCCTGAAAAGCCAAATTCTTCCGATGATTTTGTGTTCCTGGTATATTCCTGTCAGGGGAAACACCAATTCCACAACCAGACTATCATAAGGACTTTCGTATGCTTCAATGAAATCACCTTCAATTAAAAAAGAATCGCGGGCATGGGTGCAGTCTGCTTCATGCAATGCAATAAATCAATCTGGTGAATCTTTGCTATTCTTCCTCTTTATCTTATATCTGTGCAATTTTCCAGACATGACATTATCAGGCCTCTAAATAAGTGTAACAAATGTTCACACTTCACGTTGAAAGAAGACTAATGTACCGCTTGTCCTTCCAAAATACTTTTTGGATCTGCAGGTTAACTTCCAGCGATTCAACGCCAATGTCTTTTTAACTCTTATCATTAAATACAATTCACATTTCCATTTCTCTTACAATTTAGCTATTATTTAAACCTTTTTTTCCCGTGACCATTCCCAATAATTTCGTTCTGAATATCCAACATATTGGAAGTTATTCTTGCTTCTCAAGAAGTCTCCGAGTTTAATCAGGATGAGAGAACAGTGCAGATAAATTACCTTAACTCATTAAACCTGGATGCAGATAATTAGTTTAGGCAAAAGATCATAAATTACGGAGATAAGTATTATTAGATACACAGAAAGGTACCTGTTGCAACAGAAGCATTACTAATGATGAATCAGCCTAGAGTTAACTGTAAATGGTATCATTGACTGAAGCATATCTTCAGTCTTAAAAAGAAATAAATATGATTTGTAAGTGATGAATCTCTTTCTTACAAATTTTAAGTAGTAAACTACGTACTAGCCGTCCAAAAATCTTTATCAATTGTTCCCTTTCTTTTTCACAGCCTCACAGAGTTTCCATAAATGTTCAGTATTTTACGCGATATTTTCAGCTGCACAGCATTCTTCCAGTTTATTTTGACAAATTGCAGTGTTCAATTTCTCATTCCTTCCATTCCCTGTTCAATTATATGTGTCAGTCTTGAGCCAGAAGAAATCCGGGTTTGTTGAAGGTATGAGGTCTAACAGATATTCTCCGTGTCCTTGAAAAATTTGTTGTCGGAATTAACTACATGTTTATGGCACTGAAGCTCCGCAAGATGATTTGTTTTCAGTGTAATCGTGATGTGTTTCTCGTGTACATTTCATTTAATGTCACACATCTTGCAATGACCTATCTCGAATTGTTACTCAACGCACAAAGGAGAAATGGTTGTACAAGACTGGGAGTGTTGTATTTGCTTCATCAGATTCTCTGGTGTTTCTGTAACATGCCCAAAATTATCTTCCAAATATTGGACAGTAACAGCACAAATTAATATATCCTTGTACTTCAAAGGTTTGAGGACTACTCCGTGATTTCACCCACCCTGGCGTAATCAGGCAAAACTCTGTTGTCTACAATTGCTTAGTTGAAAATACAAGTCCAAAAAGTTTGGCTAATGCTGAAAGAACTGTCTTGGGTGGTCCAAATGTAATTTAGCAAGAATATATTTTAAAATATGAAATTGCTTTAAAATCCATTGAAACATGAATTGCAAAAGATTTCCAAATATCTCAGAAAATAACAACATACAAACTTTTATATATTTTTGAAGAATATGACAACTGTCCTGAGACAAAATCGCACTCCGTATTCGCTCACTTTTATGATTCCGTTGGTTAATCTAAAAATCTGTCGTACTGTATCCTGTTCAAATGCGTTTCATCAATCAGTGGCTCAGAATATATAGTTTTTTTCTGAGTTAGTATTTCGATCAACTTTGTTCAGGTGTGTTAACAGAACAGACTAAAGGACATCTGATGTTACAAATAAACAGCAGTACAACACCCGAGGCCAAGTGCATGGCACTTGATATTTTAGCCAGTGGGAATTGTACGTAGTTCAGGATCAGTGAATCATTTCAAATATGTGAGGGGGATTGCATGGAAGGAATATCAACAGCACAGATTAGAATCAATTCGATTTCAACAGGAGTTCGGTTGCAGAACCCCTTGACCAGCTGATCTCCTCTCCACTTATCTATCGTTCTTCTGGAACCAGCACAGTCCTTGTGCACATGCACTATTTCATTGCATAGTGCTAAGTGTGGGGAAGGGTTTGGGGAAAGATGCAAAATAGGATAAGTTGGTATTAATATAAAGTGTACAGATAAATAAAAAGTAATAATCAGAATTAATAAAGATGCAAAATATTCTTGATGAAGCAACGATGATTGTCGTCCCTTCGAGAAATGCTATTCACCAAACCGGCAAGATACTTTCTAGAAAGTCTAATCTAAAGTCTGCTTTAATATTTCACTTTTGATGGGAGACTGGACAGGTAATTCAGCATACATTCTCCTGAAATAAATGGGATCCGGAAGTAGTTTCCACAAGGTGAAATTTGTCCAGTTATTACATTCTGCAAAAAATCGTCTCACTGAAGACACGCTGTAAATATTGCTGCCGAGAAAGTACTTGTGGTTCCATAAAATAACACACATGCTAACTTCGAAACACCGTTATCACTCCTCTACACAGAGTCGGGGTGATTTTTTTCTCATAGTTTACGGGGTAATTGTGAAATTTCGATTAGACAGTCTCATTCATCTTAAAAAACCCTCCACCCCACCACCATAGTAAGACTATCCCCCACACCCACCCTCCGCCCGAAGAGAATTCTAATTCTTGCTTTCTCATTTCAGACCGACGGAGCGAATGTCAGGCAAGCCCAGAAGGTAATGTGGCGTTGGTTTCAATATAGGCGTTCTGAGGAGCTGTCGCTGAATGTTTCTTAAAGTCTTTGTTTCAGACTGAAGGTCACCTGCTGCATCCAAGCAGAGCGACGATCACTGTGATCACTAAGGGCAGACAGGGAAGACCCGATTACTTGACACTGCTCTTTGGATACAGAGAACTCCCACTCTTCATCTCATCACTTACTGCTGAGATGTATATCGCGTGACGACGGAGCCCAGTCCTTTCTCCATTGATTCGACGGCAGTGAATGCGGTCATTGCCGTTCAGAGGTTTTCACACACGATGCAACTGACTATTCAGTGGGCAACTGAATCCTCCTTTTGTATCTGTCACCCGCTGACTACAGAACAGAAATGTTCGAGTCCTCCAGCCATCATTGTAGAAGCCGATGTAGTGCAAGGAGTCTCCTGGGGACTCACAGCCAGACGGATATATTGCACAAATTATCACACATAATTGTTGAATTTAACATTTCATTTGACATTTGCTGATTCACTGATTGAACCATTGGTCGTTGAGTTAATTACACAGGTAATGCAAACGGGTATGATTTAATTGACGTCAAGAAGAATTAAAACTCAGAGTGCCTGGAATCGGGATCTAGGCATTATTCACGCATAGCCGATAAAGAACAGGAGGCAATTCGTCACGGAGAAGACCAGATAGTGATGAGAAATTATTTCCTCAAATTAGGCTGTTGATTTCTGAAGCAGATTTCTCAGGATGTGGGTAGTTTGGTTGGTACTGAATGGAGAAGAAAGCTCTTCACTTACGTCATGGTGAATCTTACGAATTGGGAATCGTATCCTGAGGATGGTAGTGGAGGGTCCATTACTGTGTTAATTCAAACTGGAAGTCGATAGATTTCTGAATGTTAAACAAATCAAATGATTTGGGAATAGGGCTGGAAAAGGGAACTAATGACGAACCACAATCATGGTCTTGATGTGTATAAACAGTCTGAAAGGGTCAGCTAAATTAATCCCATCCTCAGCGTTATATTATTTCGTATTTTTAAAAAACACATGCTCTCTCTTGACTTTTGAATGAAGCACGCCATTGCCTTTGGATTGCATTGCATTGCAACATTTTGACATATCTTCATTTGTTATTCTGCAGAAACCGTGCAGTTGAGATTGGCAAATGGGATCAGTTTGTGTGCCGGAAGAGTAGAGATTCTTTATAAAGGAATGTGGGGCACCATCCAGCATGATGAGTGGGACCTGGTGGACGCCGCTGTAGTGTGTCGAGAACTGAGGTGCGGGGCCGCTTTGGAAGCACCGGGCAAAGCACACTTTGGGGAAGGGTCGGGACCCATTGTCACGTTCGATGTTCAATGCCGCGGCAGCGAGGCTGCTCTGCGGAACTGCAAATCACATTCGTGGGGACTGTATTCCGGGACACACTCCGAAGATGCCGGCGTGATCTGTGCAGGTAAATCTCAGATTTTCGTTTTATCCCAAAAACCAGATTTGTTGGCATCTGGAAAAGGCTGGATCTAAAATAATACGGCCAGCATCTCGTGAAAATATGTAGGAAATGTTGAGCTGTGTAAGGGTGTTACAAGTGTTATATGTGTGATCAGGATTTGTGCTGGTGTCCCATCACATTTGCAGCTGTCAACTTCGTCATAAAATGCAGGAAATTATGATGTCTGAACACTCACAGTATGCAGGTTTGGCAGCATCTATGGAGTGAGTTGCAAAGTTATAGTTTAGGACTTGATTGGGGTAGTCATAACAGCTTTGTTAGGGGGAAAGCTTGCCTTAGGAACTTGATTGATTTTTTTTAATGCACACGAAGGTCGACGAGGTCATGACAGTCGAAATTGTCTGTATAGACTTCAGTAAAACCTTCAATAAGCTTCCACATGGCAATCTGCTCTGGAGTTAGATCGTATGAAATCCAGAGAGAACTGGTGAATTAGATGCACCATTGGCTTGACAGTAGGAAGCAGAAGATGACGGTGGTAGGTTGTTTTCTGGACTGCAGGGCCCTGACTAGTGGCATGCCTCAGGAGCCGGTGTCGGCCCCATTGTACTTTGTCATCTGTGTCAATAGCACGGCTGAGTCTTTACACGGCACAAGGCATAGTTACTAAGTTTGCAGATGACACTACAATAGGTGGTATCATTGGCAGTGAAAAAGGTTATTCGAAACTACATGGGGATCTTGATCAGCTGAGGAGGTGGGCCAAGGAATGGCAAATGGAGTTTAATTCAGATCAGTGCAAGGTGTTGCATTTTGAAAGTCAAATCAAGGTTGAATGTTCACAGTAAATGGTAGGGCCCTGCGGATTGTTGTAGAGGAAAGAGATCTTGGAGTTGAAATGCATGGTTCCCTGAAATTGGAGTTGCAAGTACACAGGGTGGTGAAATTGGCTTCTCAGACAATGGTCTTCATCCATCAGGCCATTGAGTATAGACATTGAGAGATTACACAACCGTGGTATAAGATGCTTGGACGATTGTGTTCAGTTCGTTCACTCTGCTGAAGAGCACATGTTATGGACCTGAAACACGTCTTCTGCGATTTACAAGGATGTTGCTATGACCAGAGAGGTGAGTTACCGGGAGAGGTTGGACAGGCTAGAACATTCTCCCTTGAAGCTTAGGAGACTGAGAGGTTTTCTAATGCAGGTGTATAAAATTATCAGGGCAGAGACAGAGTGACTGCTTTAATTTTGTTGCCACGTTTGGGGAGTCAAGAATAGAGGGCATTGGATTACGGTCAGTGGGAAAAGACTGAATATGAAGTTGAGGGGCCACCATTTACAGGGATCTTGTTAAATATATGGATCAATCCTGGCAGAGGATATTGTACAGACAGGTGCAATTATAAAAGACAGTTGGACAGTTGCACGGATAGGTACGGTTTTGAAGGATATTGACGAAACACGGACAAATTGGAGAAACTTCAATGGATATCTTGGTCGTCATGAACCTGTTGGGCCGAAAAGGCATTTTTCTGTGCTGTATGACTCTATCCTACGTACACATTGGATAGTAAGTGGGAATGGGATGGACACTTATGAGTTCATACATTCGTCATTCTCATAGAGATTTGCCGTTCATAACTTTCAAATCTCATTGGAAATTTTCTGGCTCTGGATTTTGAATATCTGCGATTATCTTCGATTAATTTGTTTCAATGCATTTCAGAAACGTTAAACATCTAGGAGATATAAAGGTATTTTAAAACTCCCGATTGTTCCTAAAGGAGGAAAAAATCTACCTCTGTATTTGTCTTCTGCTCAGGCTTGCCAGGAGTGTGGTCACAGAATTGCATTGACTGATAGTCATTCGCAGCTGATGATTTTCTCTCCGATTTCCCATCGTGGAGAGCTTCAAGGTTATCCTTCCTTGATTCTGAAAGATTATTTCCGGCATGATATGAGCATGAAAGGCGATTCCAGACCATGACCTCGTAGAGGAATTTTCCTTTGATTATTAAAGGGGTGTTATAAAAACCAAAAAAAAACAACGGGGAAATTCAGAGGTTTTAACAATGTCTGTGCAGGGGTCTGCCGAAATTTCGTCAAATCCTTCATCTAGATTACCTGAGCAATGCCGAAGTAGCCACTATAAAGAGTTTTGGCGGAGAGGGAAGGCGACAACTGGCAAGCTGTGGGTTGGTCCACTGAGGAGTGGTTCATTGGCAGTTATTCAGTTCGGGAAGTGGAGAATGAAGAGAGTATGTCAGGGAGGTGAGAGGTGGAGGCGACTAAGGCTTCAGAGTGTGGAATATGATAAGAAATGAAGGTGAAGAGGAACCAAATAAGGTGGGTGTGGTGAGCACATGGAAACAGGAGACACACTGGCAGGGGTGTGTTTATGATCAGCACACGGAGTAGGTGGGTGAGGGGAAAGAATTTGGGTGACAGAGGCCAGTATGTGAAAGGAAGGCGTTGTGGGATGACCTAGGCTTTGACAAGGAGAGAGATTGGGACATGAGCTGGAGGGGTGTGCAGGTGTTGTGGGGGTTTCTGGTACCTGAATCTGGAGAATTGAATGTTTATACCTTTATTTTGTTGTCTATCCATACGGATCATGAGCTGCAGTATTTAGAAGACTTGTTCACCTTCTTTAACCCGGGATGCAACGTGCAAATCGTTTGACTGAAAATAAATTGACTGTGAACAGTCTGTGGATTAAAGAAACAGATCTCTCAGACTCAGAATATAGGGTAGTACTTTTAGGACTGGAATGAAGAAAAATCTCTTCACTCAGAGCATGGTTAATCTTATGAAACAGGAATCATCTCGCGAGAGAGCAGGGGCAATGGAGACACACTTATTCTGTTCACCAATGGAAGTCGATAACTTTCATGATATTAAACGAATCAACGGATTTTGGAACAGGGCTGGAAAAGGAAGCTAAGGACGAATCGTAATCATGGTCTTGATGTGTAGAAACAGTATTAAAGGTTCAGCTAAATGAATCCTATCTTACGCTTTACATAATTTTGTGTTTTTTTTTAAACACTGTTGTCTCTTGACTTTGGAATGAAGGACGACATTGCCTTCATCTGCAGCTGTCTTCAAGCCTTGCAACATTTTGACATACCTGTATATTTAGCTGTTATTCTGCAGAAACCGTGCAGTTGAGGTTGGAAGATGGGTGCCGTGTGTGCGCGTGGAGAGTAGAGATTCTCTTTAAAGAAAATGGGGGACTATATAGTGTCATGATTAGGACCTGGTGGACGCCGTTGTAGCACGTCGAGAACTGAGGTGAGGGGCCGCTTTGGAAGCAGCGTGCAAAACTTCACTTTAGGGAAGGGTCTGGACCCATTTTCACGTTCGATGTTAAATGCCGCGGTGGCGAGCCCGTTCTGGGGGACTGTTAATCAGGTAAGTGGGGGCTGTATTCCGTGATACACTCCGATGATGCCCGCGTGATCTGTACAGGCAAATCTCAAATTTTCGTCTCATCCGTCTCTCCAGATTTGTTGGCTTCTGGGAAACGCTGGAATTAAAATAATGCGGACAGCCGGCCGTGAAAAAAAATGTGGAAAATAATTGCATTGTGTAAGAGTGTGATTATTGTTACATGTGTGATCAGAACATATGTTGATGTCTTTCATGCTTATAGCTCTTAACTTCGACATCAAGTGTAGGAAATGACTGAAGTTCCGCACACTTTCACAGAACAAGTTTGGCATGATATCTGGGGAGAGTTGCAAAGTTAGTGTTTAGGTTGATAACCTTTCATCTTCATTTGGTAGTAATGTATTGATAAAAGGTTATAGATTTGTACCGGGAAGGCTTTTTCTGCCTCTGCAGGTGCAGTCCGAACTGTTGATTGTTTTCGGTATTTTCTATTTTCGTACCATATTTCCATCGTCAAAATCACTTTGTTTTTCCATGCACTGCAGAGGGAAGTAATTTAATTGAAATTTGATCCTGGTCCACAACAAGTATATTGAACAGCAGGTATTAACATAATCACAATCCAGTTTTCCGTATGCAACGCGGCACCGTCTTCGGAGCTGGGAAAATGTAATGGGGATATCTTGGGAATAGTCCGCATTGCAGTAGAGGAGGTGCAGGACATCTTAAGATGTATGAATACCGACAATACAGGCCTCCGGATCATAATTAGCTGCATATAAGAAAATGTGGGATGCTACAGATGAACTTACTGGAGCCCTGGTTGAGATATTTGCATCATCGTTAGCCGCGGGTGAGATGCCGGAAGATTGGAGTCTGGCGAATCGTGTGCCTTTATTTAAGAATTGCTGCAAATAAAAACTTGCGAAGTGTGGATCAGTAAAGCTATCGCCTATGGCATGTAATTTACTGGGGTGAATTCTGAGGGTTAATATAAGCATTCATCCGGCAAAGAAGGGATGATTGGGGATAGTCAGAACAGCTTTGTGTGTGGGAGAACATGTCCCACGAACTTAACTGAATCTGTGGATGAAGCAACCAAGAAGATCGAACAGAGCAGGGCAGTAGTCATTGTCTTTATTAACTTCAGATTGGTGTGGGCAGGTAAAGACCGTGAAAGGGGGTTTCAGCCTATCGTCTTTCGAGGAGGGCAGTGGAGACTCAGTTACCACTGTGTTCATTTCTACTGGAAGTTCATAGCTTTTTTGGTATTAAGCGAATCAAATTATTTAGGAACAAATCTGGAAAAAAGGAGTTGAGGTCGAACAAATGACATGGTTTTCATGTGTAAGAACAGTCTGAAAGGGTCAGCTAAATTAGTGCTACCCTCATCCTTGCATTACTTTGTATTTTTGCACAACAGTTGCTCTTTCATAACTTCTCAATGAAGGACAGATTGGGTTTATTGACAACCGGCTTCCAGCTTTAGAACATATAATTATAAGTGTGAAAGTACGTTAACACAAATTCTGATCACACATATAACACTAAGTACGCCCTTACACAATGCAATCATTTTCCAAACAGCTGCACGTCGGGTGTCAGTATAACTTCCCTGAAGGGATGGAAGAAACGAAATTATGACACCCACCTGCACAGATCATATGTCTAATATTTTATGTTACTTATTTTACAGAAGTCGGGCAGTTAAGGCTTGCAGATGGCGATAGTTTGTGTACCGGGAGAGTGGAGATTCGCCACAAAGGAAAGTGGGGGACCATCCAGCATGATCAGTGGGACCTGACGGATGCTGCTGTAGTTTGTCGGGAGCTCAGCTGCCCGCCCGCATTGGCAGCACCAGGCAAATCTCACTTTGGGGAAGGGTCTGGACCCATTATCACCTTCAATGTTCAGTGCCGCGGGAGCGAGGCTGCTCTGCGGGACTGTGATTCACAAACATGGGGACACTATTCCAGGACACACTCCGAGGATGCCAGCGTGATCTGTGCAGGTAGGTCTCAGACTTTCGTCTTCTCCATCCCTCCAGCTTTGTTGGCCACTTGGAAGTTATCCGGAAGCCCGCTGTGAAACTATTTGCAAAAGTATTACATTGACTAAAGGCGTTATTACTGTTTTATGTGTGATCAGAATTTGTGTTAACGTACTTACGCACTTACAGTTATTAACGTCAATATCAAGTTCAGAAAATCATTGATTCTCGGCACACGTTCACAGGGAAAGTTCCGCTGAAACTGAGAAGGATACAAAGGTAGCGTGTCCGGTCGATAACCTTTCATCGTCGCATGATATCAATGTACGAAATAAAGGTTATCGATCTGAGTCTGTTTCCGCCTCCGCAGATGCAGTTTGAACTGTTGATTCCTTCCACTGTTCTACTTCTGTTAGCATATTACTAGCGTCTATAGCATTTTGTCTTTGGATAAACTGCAGTGAGAAAGAAATTAATTTTAATCTGACCCAGGACGCCAGCAAGTGCTCCCAACAGCAGGAAATAGCGTAAACAATCCAACTTTCCGTATGCACCGCGGCAGCGTCTTTGCTAAATGCAGCTTGAACTCGTCATAGGGTACGGGTTGGACATTTGTGAGTTCATGGATTGGTCCACTCGGAACAAATTGCAGTTCATAAACTAATTATCATTAAACACCAGATTAATAAAATATCCCGTACATATATTTCAAAAATGCTAATGGAGATTCAGCATCAATCGCCCATCAACAATTTCCTTTCAGAACTTTTGTTGACCACATTCTTTGAATAGCTGCGCTTCTTCAAAGACTTCCGTTCATATGTTCACTCGGCATTCCCCCTGAATTCAACGTGTGCCTCATTTGACTGAAAATAAACGGACTGTAGGTAGACAAGTACTTGCAAAAAAAAGAATTCCTTTCACTGACAGCATATTGAATCTTCCGAATTAGGAATCTTCTCCCGAGGAGGGCAGTTGAGCAGTTTGAGTTTTCATTCAAACTAGAAGTCAATAGATTTCTGGATATTCAATGAATCAAATGAATTGGGGACAGAGCTGGACAGCGGAGCTGAGGTCGAACAACAATCATCGTCCAGATGTGTAGGAACAGGCTGGAAGTGTCACTTAAATTTCTTGTATACTACTCCTAATGTTGTTTTGTATTATTCACGAAATGTACTCGTTCTTGACTTCTAAACTAATGATGTTTTTGTGTTCAATCGCACCCTGCCAAAAACATTGCAGTATTTTGACATATATTATTCTGTTATTTGGTAGATTTCGTTCAGTTGAGGCTTGCAGATGGCTACAGTCTCTGTGCCGGGAGAGTGGAGATTTTCCACAAAGGAAATTGGGGGACCATCCAACATGATGACTGGGACCTGGCGGAGGCTTCTGTAGCATGTCGGGAGCTTAGCTGCGGGGCAGCATTGGCAGCACCAGGAAAAGCTTACTTTGGCAAAGGGTCGGGATCCATTGTCACGTTCGATGTTCAATGTCACGGTCGTGAGGCCGTTCTGAGGGACTGCAAATCACATCCATGGGGACTCTATTCCGGGACACACTCCGATGATGCCAGCGTGATTTGTGCCGGTGAGTGTCAGCCTTTTGGCTCAATGATCCATCGTGATCTGTTGACTTCAAGGAAGAGCAGGAATTAAAATAATCCGGACAGCCCGCTGTGACAGAATTTGGAAAATAATTGCATTCTGTACGGATGTTATTACAGTTATATGTGTGGTCAGAATATACGTTAACGTACTTTCACCCTTATAGTTATTCACTTTGGCATCCAGAGCAGGAAATGATTGATGCTTGGCTCATTTACTCGGAGCATATTGAACAGCATCTGTGGAGATGGATTCAATGTTAGCGTTTCAGATCGTTAACCTTCCATCCTCTCCTAATAACGATGTACTGATAAAAAAATGTCCTGTATCTGAACTGAGAAGGCTATTAGATGTTTCCAGAGATGCAGTCCGAAGTGCTTTTTACTTTCAGTGCTTTCTGTTGTAGTGCCACAATTCCAGCGCTAACAGCCGTTTCCCTTCAGATACACTGCAGCAGAAAGAATTTATTTGGACCCAGTAAGTGCGCTTAACAATAGGAAATGTTCAAAGCACAATCTAAATCTCCGTCCGGAACACGGCAGCGTTTTTCCTATGTGCAGCTTGAAATCCTCAAAAACATGGGTTAATCACTTGTGAGCTCATTCACTGATCCGCTGTCAGAGAGAATTGCAGTATCTAACCTAATTGTCATAGAAAATACAAGATATCACTGGAAAGCCAAGTATTGTATGTATAATTTAATATGTCCCCCCATGGAGATTTTGCATCAATTTTCCATCCACAGTTGTCTCTCAGAACTTATGTTGACCAAATTCTTTCTTGAAAGAAAACCCGTGTTGAAGGGAATTTGAGAATTTACCTCCAGCAGCCATAAAGGAACGTTGGGATGTTTCTGAACATGAAAGTTCTCTGCGAGGAACAGTGTGCGCAAATTTGAATGTCGGTGCCCAGAAAATGGTAAAATATAATCGCACAGAAGGTTGCTTAGCCGGAGTCAATGTTTCGAAAGGAAGACAATATCGTTGCGTCGACCAGTCATGTGTCAGGGATTGCATGACCTTCTAAAAAATACGGGTTTTCTTTGGTTTTGCACTGAGGAATTATCCCCCTAGTCTTTCGTCAGATCACAGTTGTCGAATTCACATACATTATACATCTGATTGGGGAATTTAGGCCTCTGGAATTTTGAAAATGTGCGATATTCTTCGATTAATTTGATTTAATATATTTCAGTGAATTTAATGCTAGGGAATTATTTTAAACAAATTTTGAATCTCCTCATTCTTCCGAAAGGAGACAAAGTTCTCCCTCCTTATTTTTCTTGTGTTAACGTGTGCAAAGGGCGGGGTCGCAAAATTGCATTGCCCAAGGGTTATTGGCCGCTGATGATATACTCTTTGATCTCCGTCGCAGAAGACTTAAGAATGGCATTTCGTGCATGCCACAGGTCAGTACCAGCATATGAGGAGCATGCAAGGCAAATCCAGACAATAACCAGGTCCCGGAATTCTCCATCCATTAAAACAGGGACATTATGAAAAACAAAATGAATTTTAAAAATGAGCTGCTGGAGGAACTCAACAGTTCAAGTGGTATCTGTGGAGTGAAGTGGACAGTCGATAGTTTGGGTCGAGGCCCTTCATTTAGACCGAAATAGTAGAGGCGCTATAGCCAGTATAAAGAATTGAAGGGGAATGTTCAGGGAGGGAAGGATTGTGAGATCGAGATAGGCTAGTTATGAGCGATGGAGGCAACAAAGGGCTGCATTTTCTGGAATATGATAAGACAGGAAGGATAAATGGACTTAAATTAGGGAGGTATTGTAAGCAGATGGGGTAGGGACCCATTGGGAGGTGTGTGTGTCTAATAAGCAGATGGACCAGGTGGGTGAGAGGAAAGAAACTGGGAGGTCGGGAGCTGTGGGTAGAAAGGAGTCTGTGATTGGGAATACCTGTGTGAACTAGAAGAGAACGGAAAGGACATATGTGGAATACGTTCCCGAAATTAGAGATTTAATATTCGTGACGTTTTGTAGACTCCATGGACGGAACATGAGATGTGGTTGTTCTATGACGGCCGTTCACATGCTGACCGTCATTTCCCCTGGATGTAATCTGTACCTTGTTTACTGAAAATAAACTGATTATTCAGATTTTTACGAGTTTTAACAATACTCAATATATGTTAAAGTAAGATATTTTCATGGACGGCATTGCAACACGCACTGACTAATTGTTTTGTGTAATTTACAGGAACTGTAAAACCTAGACTAGTGAACGGGAGTAGTCGCTGTGAGGGGAGGCTGGAGATATACGGATCGGGAACTTGGTGGACAGTTTGTGGTGATGAATACTGGACCTTAACGTTGGCCGACTCTGTCTGTAAGGAACTGAGTTGTGGCTCTGCAATATCAGGATCGTTTGAAGGTCACTTTGCGAAAGGTTCAGGGCCAGTTGTTGGCCCGAAGCAGTGTGGACACGAGAAGGACGTTGAAGTTATCTGTTCAGGTATGTTAATCGAGAATTGTAATAACAAATGGTGTATTAACGGAATCTGAAGCTAGCGGCCTCAACTGTTTGGAATCACCCGAAATTGACGGGTTGTTCAGGGGAAGAAATGCTGCTCATCTGTAAAGATACCGTGGTGTACGTGGATTTTAGTCGGGCGTTTGATAAGGATTCATCATGGTCGGCTCATTCAGAAAGTAAGAAGGCATGGGATCCAGGGAAACCTGGCTGTGTGGATTCAGAATTGGCTTGCCCTTAGAAGACAGAGGGTGGTTACAGATGTAGCGTATATTGCCTCGAGGTCAGTGGTGTTCAGCAAGGACTGTTTTGGGACCCCTGCTCTTTGTGATTTTTATAAATGACTTGGATGAGGATGTCGAAGGGTGGGTCGATAAGTTTGCAGATGACACGAAGGATGGTGGCGTTGTGGATAGTGTATGGTGGAGTTGTGGATAGTGTATTTGTTGGTGCCAGTTAAAATAGGACATTTATAGGATGCAGTGCTGTGCTGAGAAGTGGCAGATGGAGTTCAACCCGGAATCGTGTGATGTGATACACTTTGCAATATCGAATTTGAAGGCAAAATACAAGGTTAGTGGTCGAATCATTTGCATTGTGCAGGAACAGAGGGATCTTGAGGTCCACGGCCATAGATCTCTCAAGGTTTCCGTGCAGGATGATAGGATTGTTAAAAAGGCATATGGTGTGTTGGCCTTCATTAGTCGGATTACTGAGTTGAAGATTTGCCAGGGAATGTTGCATTTCTCTAAAACTCTGGTTAGACCACACTTGGAGTATTGTGTACAGTTCTCGTCGCCTCATCATAGCAAGAATGTGGAAGGTTAAGAGGGCGTGCAGACGACATTAACCAGGATGCTGCTTGGATTGGAGAGCATGTATGATAAGGATAGGTTGAGAGAGCTAAGGTTTTCTCTTTGGAGCGAAGGAGGAAGAGGAGTACTTGACAGAGGTGTGCGACATAACAAGCGGCATCAGTCGAGTGGACAGTCAGGGACTTTTTTCCCAGAGTGTAAGTGGCTAACACGAGGGGGCATAATATTAAGCTGATTGGAGGAAGATACAGGGGGAATATCAGTGGTAAGTTTTTTTACACAGACAGTGGTGCGTGCGGGGTATGCACTGCATGCATTACTGATGGAGCAAGATGGATTAGGGACATTAGGAGACTGTTATATATCCACATGACTGACAGAAAAATGGAGGGCTTTGTGGGAGGGAAGGGTTAGATAGATCCAAGGGCAGGATTCAATGTCGGTACAACATCGTAGACCAAAGAGCCTGTTCTCTGCTATAATATCCTATATTCTCTGTTCTTTACGTGCTTGAAGGTAGTATGTCAGGTTTACGATGAGCTTAAGATACATTTAATTCGTTCTTTTCCAAAAAGTGTGCTATTTTGACAGATAAAACACATGATGATGCACTATGAACCATTCTGACGGCCGCAGTCGGAGAGTAAACAACTTGAACCTGCCAACAAGGGATTGTTTTCCAAAACAATTCCAGGCACATGGATTAGTTTTGTGAAAATGTGTCCCAGGTTAGAACTATTCTACTTGGAACATGAAATTTTATCTTATGATGTGATAAATGTTTCCAAGATCTTGAGGTACTTTGTGAGAGTAGATGACAAAAGTTATTTCCTTGCAAGTTGGAATAAAACCACGGTAAGTCATAGAAGGATTACCAGTGATTGGAGAAGAAAGAATGAAATAAACGCCTTTTTTCCTGGAATATGAAATGATCTTCTCCTGAAATGACACTAGAGATTTATTTTACAGTGAAAGTGGGCAAGATATAAAGGTTGAGAATCCAATATAAAGTGGGAATTGCTGATGTAGAATTGTGCCCAATTTAAGCTGTCGATGTAAATATCAAGTGAAAGTTGACCAGTAATATTTGTGTGTTCGAGAACGAATATTTCACCTTATTCAATCTTACATGTGTAGGAGAACAGTTTATTCAAAAGAGTAATTACTGCTCCTTCATTGAGAGAAATTTGCAATCTGTGCTTCACAGATTGCAAAAGAATGTTTGTGGATACAGTGAGGGTAACAAAGAGGTAATAGTGGACAGTGGAAAATGACGCTGGAGAAGTAGCAACGGGCAACAAAGAAATAGTGGAGGAAATGAGTTGGTACTTTGTATCATTCTTCACAATGGAAGACACTAGTAAATGCTCCAGATTAAAGAGAGTCAGGGTACACAGCTGAGTGTGGTGACAGTTGTTACAGAGAAGGTACTGGGGAAGCTGGAAGGTCGGAAGGTGGATAAGTCAGCATTACCAGATGGACTACACTCAAGAATTCTGAAATATGTATCCAAAGAGATTGTGGAGGCATCAGCTGTAATCTCTCAAGAATCACTGAAGTCAGGAAGGGTACAGAGGATTGGAAAATCGCAAATATAACACCGTTGTTAATGAAAGAAGTAGGCAAAAGACAGAAAATTATAAGCCAGGGCAGCCTGATCTCAGCGGTTGGTAAGATTTCAGAATCCATTATTAAGGATGAAATTTCAGCATACTTCGAAGTATGTGACAAAATCGATAAAATAGGGCAAAGTCAGCACGGTTTCATTAACGGGAGATTTTGCCTGATAAATCTGATAGAATTGTTTGTGGGGAGAACAAGCGGATTAGAGAAGTAGAGTCACTGTACATCATTAACTTGGATTTTCAGAAGATCTTTAACAAAGTCATCCATAAGGGGCTGCTAAGCAAGATAAGAGCCCATGGTGTGAGAGGCAAGGCACCAAAATAGATAGAATATTGGCTGACTGACAGAAGCCAGGATGTGGGTATAAAGGGGTCCTTTTTTAGGATGGCTGTTGGTGACTAGTGGAGTACTGCAAGTTCAGTGTTTGGACCACAACTTTTCACTTTATACTTTAATGATCTGCATGAAGAAACTGATGGCATTCCGGCCAAGTTTGCAGAAGATGCCAAGACAGCTGGATGTATAGTTAGTTTTGTGGAGCCAGAGAATCTGGAGAAAGGCTTGTGCAGGGTAGGACAGTCGGCAAATCATTGGCAGATTGAATAGATCGTTGGGAACGGTGGGGGCTTGTACCTTGGTAGGAAAAGTAAAGGTGGAGACTATTTTCTAAACGCGGAGAAAATTCAGAAATAAGAGGAGCAATATGAATTCGGAGTCTTAGTTCAGGATTCCTTTATGGTTAACTTGCAGTTGTAGTTATCAGAAGGAAGGCAGATGAAATGATATCATTCATTTTGAGAGGACAAGAATAGGCCTTATAAGGTGTTGGCCAGACTGCATTTGGAATATTGTGGGCAAATATGAGGAATGTTTTCAGCCAGAGAGTAGGGAATCTGTGGAATTCCTTGCAATGGAGGGCTGCGGAGGCCAAATCATTGGTTCTGTTTGAGGCAGAGAATGATAGTTCCTTGATTTGTAAGGAGGTTAAGGATTATAAGGAGAAGGCGGGAGAATGGGGTTGAGAAAATAAAATCAGCCATGATTGAACAGCAGTGCAGACTCAATGGGCCGAATGGCCTAATTCTGCTTCAACATGTTATGGCCTTTTGGGTTCATATCAATCGCTTTTCTGCACAATAACCATGCAAAATTATATGAAAAACAAATAAGATGAAAACCATGGTAGCACAGAGATAAATGAGTTCGAAGTCGGTTTTGCGCTAAACAAAATAAACACCATGTGGGATTTTTCGTATTATGAAGTAATAAAATCCACGGAATATACGCAAAATAACAGCCGACGATGACTTAAGCTGTAAAATCCATATGAAGTATTTGCAGATTGGAGTGAAAAGACAGATAAATGAGCCAAAAATTAAACTAAGCTATAGGGGGCGTGAGGGCGGGGTTGGGGAGGGGGGATATAACACACTCTTAAGTTACGAAAACAAACAAAACCACAGTTTATGTCTTTAAATAATAGAAAACGCTGAATTAAGCAATTTCAAACACCTCAGAAAATATAGATAAATGAAAATAAGTTTGATTTTTTCCAAAAGTAAGCACATTTTGATTTTCTTTATTTCATTTGAAGACTCATTTCAAGAGCATTTTTCCTGAAACTTTAAGTCTCTTTTCTCTTCCCAGAGATGCGGTCCGAGGTGTTGAGGGGATTTTGCATTTTCTGTTTAGTTTTAATTTATATTTAGAGCATCTGAATTTTTGTAAATTATTTTTATTCATTGTCGTTGTTGCGTTTTGGATCATCTGAATGCCTTTGAAAACAAAAAAAAAAGAAAAGCAGCACTTAATTCAATATTTTGCTTGTGCATGTTTAAGGAATAATATTTGTGGGTAAGAAGATATTGAGACAAATCATCTGACTGTTAGACTGAATGGAACTATTGCGAACAGAGAGAAGTATGTTTGTAACCTGTGTAATAACCGTCAGTTAAACAAATACTCTATATTTCTCTTTGATAGAATCGGCGAAACAGTTGCGCCTGGTTGGAGGTGACAACAATTGCTCAGGAAGGGTGGAAGTATTGCTGTTTAACAGCTGGGGCACAGTCTGTGATGATTCGTGGGATATGGCCGATGCTCACGTTGTTTGTAGACAACTGGGTTGTGGCTCTGCTCTACTGGTCACTGGAGGGGCTGGCAATCTCCACGATAGCAAGAAAATCTGGCTGGATGAGTTGAAATGCACCGGAAGTGAATCCTTTCTTTCCGACTGCTATTCTTTACCGTTAGCTCGGCATGATTGTGATCACAAGGAAGCTGCCAGTGTGATTTGCTCTGGTAAGTTTCTTGAAAATCTCTTGAGTCGGGTTATTTGGGAAATAGTTTTAGTTTTCGTTTAGAATTTATGCCCATTTACAGAATGTTTGTCAAATGACTTCCATGACACTAGATATGCCTCCGATGGGCTATATCACTTCCAGTATGGTTGAGTGCAAAGATGACATATATGTATTATTGTTGATATTATTGTTTCTGACTTTAATAGCACCGTTTTTATTTGGAAATTTCTAACGATAGCATGAAATAATTCGAACATTCAGGGCATTCTGCGCTGTTATTTGAAATCGTTCTTATTAATTCGGTTTCTGACTACTCCCAGATTCTCCGTTATTCTCCACTTCAACTAATTTGGCTGTAACTCATGAGGTCCGATCTGTGGTTCTATAGAAATTAACCCGCCCTCTGCATTTCATCAAACACAGAAATACCGCACGGCCTATTTAACTGAAACCGGGTTATAATAATGCCACATGCAAACAACATATCAGATACTGGGGAATATTCACCATTACATCGTACCCAAGAAACGGTGCGAACCATATCAGTTAATTCTTTTCGAAACTTGATTTTTCACGCTGTTTCTCTCTTAAATGGTTCTATAACTTTGTTGTAAAGGAGAAGACGAATACTCTTCCTCAATCTCTGCTGCTGTTGCTGCTTGTATTCTACTCGGATTCCTTTTCATGCTTGAGCTAGTCGCGTTGCTGGCGGTAGCGTGGAACCAGTCAAGAAGAGGTGAGATTCCACTCATGCGATTGTATTAATGCCTCTCAAAAGCCGACTCATTTAACTTTGGATTTCTCAGCAAAATGCAGAAGTATAGAATTAAACATCGCTTTCTGGCTATTTGTGCCATTCAATTAATGTCTTGGCATATGAATTATATTATTCAAAGGCGACGATATTAATATTTGCCACTTAATCTTCCAATGTGTCAGCAACTGCAAAATAATTCAAAGTGTTATCTTAAATGTATTGGGGAGTGCACTCAAGGCAACTGAAAAGCTGGTAAATAATAGGACACGAAAATAATGTATACCTTTTACAGTTTCATTCAAAATACTGCTGGGATAGTCTAATGGTAGAAGAGACGGTTGACCAGAGATTATAGAGGACGTCCGTTTCGATTGACAGCCTTAAAGAACTGATGACTAAATTGGTCTTACTAACTTTGGAATTGTGGAGATATTTCACTGATATCCAAACAAAAAAGAAGCCAGGCAAGCAGGAAGGCTAATTAATATGAATCACAGATTTAATGAAAGGATTGGAAGAAGAGCAAAAACATTTGCACCACGTTAGTAGTGGGAATCTGTAGCTGACTTCCTGAATTGTACTGGAGACATAAATCCTGAGTATTGTATATACAATGAGCATTTGAACTGCTTAACGGAGATTATTCTGGAACAGTAACCAAGAGACAGGGATAACCGATTTTTCTCAATTTTTTGGTCAGCGTGAACTTAATTAATGGCTGTTCGTTTGATTTCTTGTCGCGTCAGGAGGTCCTGTATTTTCTGTATTATTCTCAATTTCCGTGGACTTGTTTCAGTCTTCATTTATCCTGAAAAAAAACAAGCAAAGAAATCACACTGCTTTGCGCATAACGCAAATCTCTCCCGAACTGAGCTGATGCACTGAAACACAATGATCTCTGCACTTTTCATGTAATGCCAAACAATAAATCTAGAAGGGAAATCATTCCAGTTTCTTTGTAAACAAGCACTAGTCGGCATTTAGTTTACTGATCAGCTTTATTTCGTATTCATATGACATTTGGAAGCGCAAACACACATGCATACCGTAAAACGTCTCCGTATTCACTCTAACTAAATCAGCATTTGCATTTCACCGCTTGAGTAATTTCAATTTATTTCCTCAAGTATGCTTCGCGTTATTCATTATTTTAGTCACTGTGCCCCCTCTTCAGTAGGCATTGTGACTCGCGACCAGCGCTCCCGCGTGAGGTTTCGCTTGGGAGTTTCTGAAGAGACTGACGATATTTCACGCAGCGTGTGCCCTGATCAGCCACGAGCTCCAAGTATGTTTACCTTTTGATCCAGCACAGTTATGACACAATTGGACAGAAACGTCATATTTAGTTTTCGGTTGAAAGTAGTAAGGAAATACCTTTTTTCCTATTACGCTATCTCATGTATTTCATGTGGCCGCTTCAATAATAGCCAGGTTAACTTAGATGATATTGTTACCTGTAAACTCCTCAGCCAATCAAGTTGATGTTCAGTTTGATCCATTTTCGGTAATTAAGTCTTTGGACGGGTGAACTTCCACACTTAAGTCTTTGGACGGGTGAACTTCCACACTGGTGTTAATGATTGTTTTCAGATTTGCTGCGATATTGAGGAGAACATTGTTGACTTGTGTGATTTTTTCCATCACACGAATACACCTTCTCATCAATCATCGATGTTGTCCATTGACAATTTCGGTTCCACTCAGCCCATCAATCAGACTGAACATTAGAACTCTTATGGTTTTTGTGATGTTAATCTTAAATTAGTAAATGGGACAGTAGGCTTCCAGGGTCCATTACATACAGATTTCTAAAACATTACCTCTACTGCGAAAAATAAATCGTTTCGATCCTATCATAACAGACCATTATGAAGCAAAATATTGGACAATTCTTTTCACTGACTGAAACCCTGAACGATTCCTTCGATGTCAATCAATGATTGCTTCAAGTAATATAGATGGCAATACATTCTCCAAAGTTATAAATGCTCTTAACGTAAAAGAAAAATGAACTTAAATGAATGGGAGAAGGAAATGCGCGAATGTAAAGGAAACTGCGCTTCAGTATATGTTTGCCATATTCTCGGTGTTCCATTTTTAAGTTTCTCCTCAGTAATTCTCACCACTTATTATATGTCCACCAAGGAACTTACATGTGTTATTTTTGGTCCCCACATACAAAAAGTTCATATGTTGTAAATGTTTTTGGGTAAAATAAACAACCCCCGTGGTACCCATTAGTTACAGCCTTTTTTATCCGAGAAAACCAATTGATTCCTACACATTATTTCCAATTGTTGAACTGCTTTCAACCGATGTTAATGTATTGGTCCCAGATACATGTTGTCTAACGTTTGTAGCAAGCTGCTGGTATGGGACTTCTGGAAACGCATCCACAGATCGAAATGCAAATCATTGCCTGCTTATTAAATATGTATTCCATTGGATAAATCTTCACAAAACTTTATTAGTTTTTTTTTCAATCAGGATTATTACATGTATTATACAGTACGTATAAACATATACCGCCGGTGCTGCAACGTCGTCATCAGTCAATTGATCTGTCAAAGTTCACTCATTCCTTGGTCAGTCTCATTATTAACCGATCCTCTGAATCTCTACAGTATGCAATCCGCGGACCTGCGTCGATCCTGATGTTTCTTTTCGCTTCATTCTTCGTGACACTGATGACGTTCCGCTTAATATGCCCACAAACTCAGATATTCTGCCTGCGATTGGCATTGATGTTCAAGATGAAAATGTCACATTATCTTCTACAAGCCGGTAAGGGGAAGTTTTGAAATTCAGTTCGAACATTTCTCCCATGGTGATGGGCAATGTGGATCTCCTCAAAAGTACCAAAGGTTATTCACAAAGTATTGAACAGCTGGCAATACTGAAGCATGACGGTGAAGGGGATTTATTTACCACTGAAATAAACAGATCAAACCTTGCAAAGTTGTAACTAAGTACAAGAATCTAAAAAAAAGAGAGCAGCAAGGTATAGTATTTCATAACGGTGAAATACAGATCTGCTCCATGGAGAAACTAAGCGTCCTGTCCTGAGGAAATACTGATGCAAGAATGGTCTTCAGCTGAAGAGCTGATTTGCGGATTTTGGAGACTGAACAGAAAGTAATTAAATTAAAATCTATTGGTAAGGTGGAAGGCTTCATAATGGTACACTACAGGAAGTGATCACCTCTCAGTTTAAGAGACTACAGACAGATAGGAATGACTGACAGTTTAACTGGAAAGTGAAGAATCGACCCGTGTTTCAGGAGGAGATTTAGTACCTCTGCACTTCAACACGCACTGGGCTGGTCGGAAAATTAAAATCTCAAATCATCAAACGGGAACGGGAGGAACCAACTACTCTGGGGGGGGGGGGTGTGCGGGTGGGGGTGCTGAAATAGATAATTTTATACGATTTGAGTGTTATTTCAATTGATACCTCTGTACTCGATCCTTGTTTTTTTTTGGAGTATGCTTTCATGTTTTTGAGTTAAATGTAGGGGTTGGGATATGGAGATGATTCAAAAGAAGATTCATTTATTTCACAGCGAGGAGGAAGCTTCAGCATGCCAAAGGATGCTGCAGCCACATAACACTGAGATGTTTCATGAGAAGAGGTGTGACAAGTAAAGTTAATGCCGAACACGGCATCCTCTATGTTAGTCCCAGTTACCGGCGTTTGGTCAAGAACCCTCCATACTCCTCCGCTCCCTCCATCCATTTATTGCAGAGCTGTAAACCGTCAGAGTGAACAGGCTCCGATGCTATGTATTTAAATGTTGAGATGATTATGACCACATGTTTGCATTTGTTATGCCTCTTAACCATTCCTAAATGTGTTATATTTTGTTTTCTTCCAGGTAATTGTGAACATACCATCCAGACTGTGATCTTCCGAGCAGAATCAGCAACGACCGTGAATATTTTATGTTACAGTTGGAGAGTTGGCTCATTGGAAGAATATATTCAATTTGTGTTATTTTGCAAGTTAGCTGAGCGATCTGTTTCTGTGTTTCCTCACGAAATGCACTCATCACACTTTCAACAAATAGATATGATTATTTATGTTGATATTTCTGTTTGGATACTTGAGAAATTATACATTTCCCCTTATGCTGAATTCACACATTTAAAATGAAGCTTACATCAGAAAATTCTTACGTCCATTTTGTTTCCAAAAATACCTCTCATCGTAAAAGAAGAGGCCACGAAGAAGTAATTAGCGTCCGCAATTATAATGTTAGAACTACAGGAGCTTAATTGCATGGTCACTTCATTTTAATATACCTATTTCTGAGTGTAATCGTTAGTGGGGACACGGAGTTCAGTGCGGTCGAGAATGAATTCTCCATCTTTTATTCCCAATTTCCTGCCTAAAACCGCCAGAAATACTTACTTTTATGTTTATCTGCTGCTTGTTTTGCATGATATCAAATGCCAAAACAGTTAAAATAAACATTTATTGGACACGGACTTAAGTTCTTTCCATTGTGGATGTTAGATGGTTAATACTTCAGCGAATAAAATTGCAGATATTCCAGACTATTGTTTTACAGTGGAAGCACAAAAGAATTTAGATGTTGGAATCTGGAATAACAAAATATCTGCTGGAAAAATACAGCTGTCAAGCAGCATCTGTGGGAGGATAGGTATTGTCGGCATTGCAGGTAGAAAGGAATAGTCGACCCGAAACTTCGAGCATTCCTTTCCTCCTACAGATGCTGCTCGATCCGCTGAGTTCTTCCACCAAATTGTATTTTGCTATTGTTTTATATTGCTTCATCGATCTCTGCGTATTGCAGAGTTTGACAACACATTTGTTAGTGCAAATTGAGATTCTTTGTTTTTGTCCAAAAATGTCATACAAAATCCTGAATATTCCAGTGTTTTGTTCAAAGAGGAAAACAACAAGTACTGTACCTGTTGTATCCTCGAACAAATCGCGATTTATTTTCTTTATCAATAACTCTAACAGCAGAAAGGGAAAACAGAGGCAGAGTCCGAGTTTGAAGACAGACGTTCATCTGGTCGGCATAGACAAATGGGCCATCAATCACCGATTCACGCTAATCGTACACTTATACATGTCATTATTCCCAGATTAGCATCAAACTCCTCTCCCCCTGTATTCTATCACTCACCAAAACACTGACGGAAATTCACGGCGGCCAATTGAACTAGCAACCTGCAAGATTCACAAAGCAAATTGTGTTTCTTTTTAAGGCAAGACTCAACTTCATTCTGGTCGGAATCTGCAGCAAGAGTGATTGAGTTAAAGTTTCGTACCGATTGCATTCATTCAGAAAAGTAAAATGTTGGATGTCAATAAATTTCACCAAATACAGTGCTGGGGAAAAAGTTAGGTCCTGACATGTTATCATTAATCCGGCCAATACGGCAGAGGAGTTAATGGTTATTGGAGACGTCTCAGCCTATATGCCAACACTGTTATCGACTTCTACCTGCCAGCGGATATGACAATGGAAATGCTGGTAACATTTAACAGATCAGGCAACATATCCGTGGAAATGGAAGCAGATTTCACGTTTCAGGATGAAGTTGCAGAAATGTTCAGGGAGGTGGGGAATGGGTGGGTAGGACAAAGGAAATGTGTCTGATAGTTTTAAGTCCGGGTTGCAATGATGAGAATGAATTCTGAAGTGAACCTTGACCTCAACCTATTAGAGGTATTTTCTTTGTCCTATTTATCCTCTCTACACTTCCTCTGTGTATTAAAGATAATTTATTTTTCTATCTCCCTATTCTGACAACGGGTTAACGACCCGAAATATTAATTCTGCTGTGCTCTCAACAGATGTGGTCTTAATTATTGAGTGTTGCAGTCTTGTTCTGTGTTTGATATACAAACAAAATATTATCCTGTTCATTTTTCATACATGTCATCTGAATATTTCTTTCGCCCTTTGCTGAATGACTTCCAACGTCATCGCCACTGTGCATAATGATTGGCTTTGACTTCTTTAGTCTTAGAGCACTCTGCATCGTTGTTAGCGCAGTTCTACGGTCCAGTTGCAGATTTGGAGAAATCAGGGAGAATTCCAGTATCAATGACGATACCTGTGGGAAGTGTGTATAGCTGCAGCAGCTGAAGTACAGTATGAAAGTGTTGCAGTTGGAGCTGAATGAACATAGCATATTCAAAGATGCAGAAAACATCATAGATACGAGTTTGAGCGAGGTGGCCACAGCTGAGGTACAGGCAGAAAGTAGCAGGGTGAACACCAGGACAGGGAAAGGGGGTTGGAAACGTGTGCAGGAACACTCCCCCCGCCCCCCGCCCCCCACCCAGTTATTCAATCGAAACATGTAATCTTGTTTAGATCCTGTTGGGGGATAATCGCTCAGGAGAAGGCAGCAATAGCCAGGTTTATGACACCACGAGTGGCTCTGGAGCACAGGGGAAAGGGTGAAGGCAGACAGGACTTCAGTGAAGGGGCTATCGATTGTGGGGACAGACAGGATATTCTCTGGTCGTAAACGGGACTCCAGGATGATGTGCTGCCTTCCTGGTGCCAGGGCCGTGGATGAAGAGAAATGCCTCAGAACATTCCAAGGAGGATGGTGAGCACCGGATGTAATTGTGCATATTGAGAAAAAGACATTGGTAGAAAAAGAGATGAAGTTCTGTCTAGAAAATATAGGGAGCTATGAAAGAAGGTTAAAAGCAGGACCTCGAGGATAGAAGTCTCTGGATTAGTTCAAGTGCCACGTGCTAGTGAAGGTCAGAATAGGTGGACATGACAAATGGATTCATGTTTGAAAATTTCGTTCATGGGGCAGGAATTAAGATTATTGGACCATGTAGATATCTTCTGGGACAGAACTGATCTTTAATGGGGAGATAAGTTGCACCTGAACTGCAAGATGACTAATATCCTGGCCGGTATATTTGCGAGTGGTATGAGGGAGGTTTTAAACATGATTGACAGGACGTCTAATCCTCAGCAGAAGGGAGGCACAAGAGAGGCTGGAAAGCGGTACGGACGTTAGTAACAGCAAGCTGAATAGAGAAGACAAGTAGGAGCATGTCAGAGAGCGAGGAAAGTCTACTGGGTTACATTGCATTTAATCCAATGCAAAAGCTCTGACAGGTGATCTGGATGAAATCAAGGCAGGGATAGCTACGTGGGACAGGGCTATTATCGCCCTTACAGAAACATAGCTAAGATAGGAACAGGAGTGGCGGCTAAATGTACTGGTGCATAGCTATTTCAGGTAGGATAAAGTTAGAGGAAAGAAAGGAGAGGAGTTGCATTTTTGATAAAGTATAAAAACACGACTGTGGTCAGAGATTAAATTACTGAAGTATCATCTAGTGAGGCTTTACGGATGAAGCTGAGAAATGTGATGGTGGTGATCTAGTAAGTTTCTAGATAACACTGCACTAGGTGGTCTCATTGACAGTGAAGATGTTTATCAGTGTCTACAGGTGGATCTTGATCAGATGAAGAGATGGGCCAAAGAATGGCAAGTGGAGTTTAATTCAGACCACTGCAAGATGTTTCATTTAGAAAGTCAAATCAAGGAGTAATTTCCACAGCAAATGGTAGGGCCCTGAGGATCGTTGAAGAAGTGAGGGATCTTGGAGTTAAAAAGCATGGTTTTCTTAAATTGGAGTTGCAGGTACACAGGGTGGTGAAATCGGCTTCACACACATTGGTCTTTATCCATTAGACCATTGAGTATAGAAGTTCAGAGATTATATAGCACTGGTATGTGATGTTTGGACGATTATATCCTATTTTATTTACTCTGCTACATAACATATGTTATTGATCTGAAAGATCATTAGCTGCGGTTCGTCTAAGATTTGTTAATCGTCCTCCCCCCTGGATGCAACGTGCAAATCGTTTGACTGAACATAAATTGACTGTGAACAGTCTGTGGATTGAAGAAACGGAACGCTCAGACCCAAAATGTCAAGTAGTGCTTTCGGAATGAAATGAGGGAAAATCTCTTCACTCACAGCATGATTAATCTGATGAAACAAGAATCGTCTCGCGAGAAAGCAAGGACAATGGATTCACATTTACTATGTTCATTTCATTTGTACGTATATCCCTTACGGTATATTAAACGAATCAATGGATTAGGGAGCAGGGCTGAGAAAGGGAGCACAGGACGAACCACAATCATAATCTTGATGTGTAAATACAGAATGAGGGTGCCAGCTAAATTACTCCTATCCTACGCCTAATATTATTTATGTTTTTTTTAAATACATGCTCTATCTTGACTTTTGAATGAAGGTCGCCGTTGCCTTCATCTCCAGTTGGTTTCAAGCATTGCAACACTTTTACTTATATTCAGCTGTTATTCCAATTAAATCCGGTAGTTGAGGTTGGCAGATGGCGTCAGTTTGTGTGCTGGGAGAGTGGAGATTCTCCACAAAGGAAAGTGTGGGACCATCCATCATGATCACTGGGACTTGGCGGACGCTGGTGCAGTGCGTCGGAAGCTTCGCTGTACCACCGTATTGGCAGTACTTTACAAAGCTCAATTTGGGGAAGGATATGGACCCATTGTCACCTTTCGTGTTCAGTGCCGCGGGAGCGAGGCTGCTCTGCGGGACTGTAAATCACAAATATTGTAAAACTATTCCAAGACGCAGTCCCATGATGCCAGCGTAATCTGTGCAGGTTGGTCTCAGACTTTGGTCTTGTCTTTCCTTTCTGGTTTGTTGACCTCTGCGAATTTATCCGGACAGCCTGGCGCAAAACTATTTGGAAAATGATTGCATTGTATAAGGGCATCATTAGTGTTATATGTGTGATCATAATTTGTGTTAACGTACTTTAACACTTTTAGTTATCAAGGTCGTTGTCAAGTTCAGGAAATGATTAATGCTCTGAACACTTACGTAGAAGAAATTCGGCGGAAACTATGGAGAGAGATAGAAAGTTAGCGTGTCCGGTCGATATGCTTTCAGCATCATAGCATGATGATGATGTACCAATATAAGATTATCAATCTGAGCATGAAGCTTGTTTCTAACTCTGCAGATACAGTTTGAACAGTTGATTACTTCCAGAGTTTAATTCTTCTTCCAGTATTACTTGCGTCTATAGCACTTTGTCTTTGGATACATGCAGAAAGAAATTAATTGGAATTTGAACCAGGACCCGAACAAGTGCTCTCAACAGCAGGAAATGGCACAAACACAATCCAACTTTCCGTACGCAGCCCAGCAGCGTCTTTTCTAAGTGCAGCTTGAACCCGTCAGATTGTATGCGTTGATCATTTGTCCGTTCATGGATTTGTCCACTCTCGGTGAGAACTGCAGTTCATAAACTAATTATCATCAAACACAAGATTAACAAAATATCACGAACAGGTATTTGAATAAATCCCCATGGAGGGTCAGCATCGATTGCCTATCAATAATTGCCTTTCAGAAATTCTGTTCGCCATAGTCTTTGAATAGCTCCGCCTAAGTAAAGATTTCCATTCATAGATTCACTCGGTATTCCCCGCAATTAAATGTGTACCTCATTTGACTGAAAATAAACGGACTGCAGTCAGACAAGTACTTGCAGAAACATATCTCTCAGAACCAGAATCCAGGGTAGTCCCTTCAGGACTGAAGTGAGAAAAAATGATTTCACTCACGGCATGTTGAATGTTCTGAATTAGGAATCGTCTCCCGAGGATGACAGTGAAGCAGTTACATTGTTCATTCAAACTGTAAATCAATAGATTTCTGGATATTAAACGAATCTGATGAGTTGGGGACAGGGCTGGATAGCGGACCTTAGTTCAAACAACAATCATTGTCTAGATGTGTAGAAACAGACTGGAAGTGTCGTGTAAGTTACTCATATCCTCATCTTTATACTGGTTTGTGTTAATCGCAATTTATGCTCTTTCTTGACTTGCAAACGAATGGTGTCTTTGCGATCATATACAGCCTGTCGAAAGCATTGCAGTATTTTGACATATATCTTCTGTTATTTGTTAGATTTCGTTCAGCTGAGGCTTGAAGATGGCTACAGTTTCTGTGCCGGGAGAGTGGAGATTATCTACAAATGAAACTGAGGGACCATCCAGCATGATGAATGGGAACTGGCGGACGCTGCCGTAGTGTGTCGGGCGATTAGCTGCGGGACAGTATTGGCAGCACCTGTCAATGATCGTTTTGGGTAAGGGTCTGGACTCATTGTCACCCGTGATGTTCAATGCCGCGGGAGGGAGGCTGCTCTGCGGGACTGTGAATCACAAACATGAGAACACTTTCTGGGACACACTCCGATAATGCCAGCGTAATCTGTGCAAGTGAGTATTATACTTTTGTAACGTCCATCCTTCCAGGTTTGTTGACTTCTGGGAAGTTATGTGGACAGCACGGCATGAATGTAAATACATTATCAGCGTTATACTGTATGTGTGCACAGAATTTGTGTTAATCTACTTTCACACTTAAATTTATTAAGGTTGTTGTCAAGTTCAGGAAATGTTTGATGCTTGGCAATCTTACACAGAATAAGTTCCGCAGAAACTATGGAGGTGGCTACAAAATTAGCGTGTCAGGTCGATAACCCTTGAACTTCGCATCGTAATAATGTACGAATAAAGATTATCGATCTGAGCATGAAGCCTAGTTCTGCCTCCGCAGATGCAGTTTGAACTGCTGATTCCTTCCAGTGCTTTTTTTTCTTACCGTATTACTAGCGTCTCTCGCACTTTGCTTTTGGATACACTGCAGTAAGAAAGAAAATAATTGGAATTTGACCCTGGACGCCAGCAAGTGCTCCGAACAGTAGGGAATGACCGAAACACAATTATATTTTCCATACGTACCGCGGCAGCGTCTTTCCTTAGTGCAGCTTGGACTCGTCGGAGGGTACGGGTTGGTCATTTGTGAGTTCAGGAATTGGTCCACTCTCAGAGAGAATTGCAGTTCATAACTTAATTATCATCAAACACGAGACTAATAAAATATCCCGAACGTATAATTTAATAAATGCACATGTAGATTCAGCATCAATCGCTCATCAACAATTGCCCTTCAGAACTTCTCTTAAACACATTCTTTCAAAACCTGCGCTTCTTCAAAGTTTTCCATTCATATGTTCATTCGGCATTCCATGCAATTCAACGTGTACCTCATTTGACTGAAAATAAATGGATTGCAGGCAGACGAGTACTCGCAGAAACATATCTCTCGGAACCAGAATACGGGGTAGTCCCTTCAGGGCTTAAGTAAGGTATAATCCTTTCACACAGCATGCTGGATCTTCTGAATTAGGAATAGTCTTCCGATGAGGGCAGTGGAGTAGTTAGAGTGTTCATTTAAACTGGAAGTCAATAGATTTCAGGAAATTAAAGGAATCAAATGAAATGGGGACAGGACTGGACAGCGGAGGTGAGGTCAAAGAACAATCATCGTCCAGATGTGTAGGAACAGTCTGGAAGTGTCATATAAGTTACTCATATTCTTATCCCTAAATTGTTTGTGTTTATCGTGCAATAAGCTCTTTCATGACTTCTGACCGAATGAAGTATTTGCTACATCTGCACCCTGCCTAAAGCATTGCAGTATTTTGACATATTATCTTCTGTTGTTTTGTAGATTTCCTTCAGTTGAGGCTTGCAGATGGCTAAAGTCTCTGTGCCGTGAGAGTGGAGATTTTCTACAAGGGAAAGATGGGGACCATCCGGCATGATGAGTGGGACCTGGCGGAGGCCGCTGTAGCATGTCGGGAGCTCAGCTGCGGAGCAGCATTGGCAGCACCACGAAAGGCTTACTTTGGGGAAGGGTCGGAATCCATTGTCACGTTCGATGTCCAGTGCCACGGTAGTGAGCCAGTTCTGCGGGTATGTAAATCACATCCATGGGGACTCTATTCGGGACACACTCCGATGATGGCAGCGTGATTTGTGCCGGTGAGTGTCAGCCTTTCGGCTCTTTCATCTCTCTTGGTCTGGTGGCTTTAAGGAAGGGCAGGAATTAATCTAATTCGGACAGCCTGCTGTGTAAGTATTTGGAGAATAAGAGCATTCTGTATGCATGTTATTACTGCTATATGTGAGATCCGAATTTGCGTTAACGTACTTTTGCCCTTATAGTTATTCACTTCGACATCGAGTGCAAGAAGTGATTGATACTTGGCACATTTACAAGGGGTACATTAGACAGCATCTGTGGGGATGAATTCAATGTTAGTGTTTCGGATCGGTAATCTTTCATCGTCACCTGATAATGATATACTGATAAAAAAAAATCCTGGCTCTGAACCGAGAAGGTCGTTAAATGCTTCCAGAGATGCAGCCCGAACTGGTTATTTCTTTCAGTGTTTTCTGTTTTAGTACCATAATTCCAGCGACTGCAGCAGTTTCCCTGTGGATACACTGCATATGGAAGTAATTTAATTGGAATTTGACTCGTGTTCCAGCAACTGTACTGAACAGCAGGAAAAATTCAAAAACACAATCCAACTCTCCATACGCAACACGGCAGCGTTTACCTATGTGCAACTTGAACTCGACAAAGGCACGGGCTGGTCACCTGTGAGTTAATTGACTGATCTACTGTCAGAGAGAATTGCAAGTTGTAACCTAATTATCATGAAAAAGCACGAAATGTCTTGAGATTTTGAACGTATAATTTAATAACTCCCCATTGATATTTAACATCAATTGTCTGTCCACAATTGCCCCACCATTATGTTGACGAAATTTTTCGAGCAATATCAATATGCGCTCCGACGTTCTTGAAAAAAAGTGTTGAAGGGAATTTGAGGATTTACCTCTAGCAAAACCATAAAGGGGCTTTGGGGTATTTCTAAACATACAAAGTTCTCTTCGAGGAACAGTGAGTGCGATTTAGAATTATGTTGCCCAGAAAATGGTACAATATAATCGCACGGAATGGTCTTTAGCCAGAGTCAATATTTCGGAAGGAAGATAATATCGTTGCACCGACAAGCCATTTGTCGGGGATTTCATGAGCTACTAAAAACTGTGTGTTTTTCTCTGGCTTTGCACTGAGCAATCATCCCTCTTGCCTTTCGTCAGTTCACAGTTTTCGAATTCAGATACATTATACATCTGTTTGGGGATTTTCGTCCTCTGGAATTTTGAAAATTTGGCATATTATTTGATTGATTTGTTTTACGACATCTCAGTGACTTAATGTTGGGGAGATACTTTAAGATCTTTTAAAACTCTCATTCATCCGATAGGAGACGACATTCTCCCTCTATATTTTCCTTGTGTTAAAGTGTACCAAGGGTGTCGTCGGAAATGGCACTGTCTGCTGATGATTTCCTCTTCGAATCCCTGTCGCAGAAGCCTCAAGAGTGGCCTTCCGTGCCTGTCACAGATTACTGCGGGCATGTGAGGAGTATGCAAGGCGAATCCAGACAATATCCTGTCCCAGCATTTCACATTGATTAAAACACGGACGTCATGAAAAATAAAATAATTTTTAAAGAAATGAGCTGCTGGAGGAAGTCAGCCGTGCAAGTTGTATTTAGAGAGGGAAGTGGACATACAGAACTTCTGTTCGAGGCCCTTCCTTTAGTATGAAAGAATAGAATGGCGGAAGTGAGTATAAAGAATTGAAGGGGACTGTTGAGGGAGGGAAGTATTGACATTGTGAGAGAGGCTGGATGTGAGCATTGAAGGCAACAGGGCTGCATAGTATGGAATCTGATAAGACAGGAAGGTGAAAAGGAACTAAATTAAGGAGGTATTGTGGGCAGATGGGGAAGCGACCCTTTGGGATGTGCATGTGTATAATAAGCAGATGGAGTTGGTGGATGAGAGATAGGAAACTGGATTGCTGTGAACTGTGGGTGGAAAGGAATCTGTGTTTGGGAATACCTGCGTGAACTAGAAGAGAGACGGAGAGGCATATGGAAATATGTTACCTGAAATCGGAGATTTAATGTTCGTGACGTTGCGTTGTAGACTCCATGAATACAACATAAGGTGTGGTTCTTCTATGACTTCGGTTCACATGCTGACCCGTACTTTCCCCGGGATGCAACGTGTACCTCGTTGACTGAAAATAAACTGACTAGTCAGAGCATTTGCGAGTTTTAAAAATTCTCAATATATGTTAAAATAAGACATTTTCACGAACAGCATTGCACCGCACTGACTAATTGTTTTGTGTAATTTACAGGAACCGTAAAACCGACTCGAGTGAAGAGTAATAGTCGCTGTGAGGGGAGGCTGGAGATCTACGTATCGGGAAGTTGGTGGACAGTCTGTGATGATGAATCCTGGACCTTAACATTGGCCGACTCTGTCTTCAAGGAACTGAGTTGTGGCTCTGTAATATCAGGATCATTAGAAGCTCACTTTGGCAAAGGTTCAGGACCTGTTGCTGGCCCAAAGCAGTGTGAGCACCAGAAGGACGTTGAAGTTCTCTGTTCAGGTACATTGTTCGAGCGTTGTTGTAACAAATAGCATATCAACGAAATATATGCAACTCTAGCGGCCTTAACTATGTGGAATCGCTCGAAATAGAAGGGTTGTTCAGTAGAAGTAATGCTGTTCATCTGTAGTGATACTGTGGTGTACATGGATTTAAGTCGTGCGTTTGATAAGAATTCATCATAGTCGGCTCATTCAGAAAATAGGCAGGCATGGGATGCACGGAAACTTGGCTGTGTGGATTCAGAATTGGCTTGCCTTAGAAGACAGAGGGTGGTTACAGATGGAGCGTAGTTTGCCTCGAGGTCGGTGATCAATGGTGTTCTGCAGGGATCTGTTTTGGGACCCCTGCTCTTTGCGAATTTCATAAATGACTTGGATGATGATATCGAATGGTGGGTGCGTAAGTATGTTGATGACAAGAAGGTTGGTGGTGTTGTGGATAGTGTAGAGGTTTCAGTATGTTAAAATAGGATATTGATAGTATGCAGGGCTGGGCTGACATCCGTTCACCTCTTTGTCATATAAATGAGAAATAAGCATTAGTCTTGGATGCGGTTCTGTTGGTCTAGTACAGAGAACCAGTTCTGGCCCCAGTTATGTTCACTGGTTCTGAGTAATAACTTCAGGAGATTAGACATCCAAAATCCAAACGTACTCAAATACATCGATTCTTAAGAGCTAAATATCCGGCAGATTGAATAACTTTGAGAAATTGCAAAAATAGCAAAGGCGGTAGTTGTTCAATTTACCTGATTGGTTGGGGACACGGAACAGCATTTTCGTCAAAACCACCGAATGATGACCAAGATCGGAGAAGGGAAATGCAGAGAACACGCAGCAGAATGTAAAATAAGCTAACTTCAAAAACTTCGAAAAAACTGCACAAAAGCAATATACTGTTACAGTTTGCTTGGAAGTAGTGGTTACCTGGCTTCAAAGAAGAAATCATGACTGTTCCCAATGATGCATTTGTGGAGAGAATCATGTGGATAGTTTAGAGATTCATATCGTTTATGTTTCTTTTTTTGTGTGCATGTGTGCATGAACGTGGACAAAGGCAAGTGTTGATTACATGGAACAACATAAAATTCAAAACAAAAAGAGAATGTCATTGTAAAATTCCAGACTACGGCGTTGAGCTCGATTAAAAAAAAAACTCGGAACACACATTGAGCCAAACAGGATACTTTCTCAACCACGGAGTATCTTCAAAGCATACACAAAGACAACATGTGTGGACGCTGCTGATTGGTACAGTTCTAAGGCGTGGTTTCGTGGTAAGGCAGGTTTATATTTAAAAAAATAGGCTCTAACTTTTGTTTGATGTTGACCATGTTTATGTTCAATATATTGATTATATAGAACCTTTCACAGTTGGAAATTAAGCAGAGTATTCCTCAGGTGGAGGAAGGGAAAACTGGTAACAGGGGCCTGGGGACTGGATATAAGGGGAGTTGCTTGGATCAAGAGAGAGAGAAAGGATCACGGGTAGGGCGTGTGGTTTACCTGATTTTGGAAATTTCCGTGTTCATGCTGTTGTTATGTAGACGACCCAGGCATAATATGAGGTATCGCTCCTCTAGTTTACACCCGCCTCACCCTGGAAGTACTGGAATCCGAAGACAGACAGGTCGGTGGGAGAACGGGGAGGGGACTTAAAATGGTTGGCAACCGAGAATGTTCACTGTACAAGTTATCTGATCCCTTTTTATCTCTTCCAGATATACCCACGCACAATAAATCCGCCTTCTTCATGGAAAACCTCCATCGGCGAGTTCCCAACCTCACCCAACCACACCAACCCTCACAGGTTTTAAGTCGAACTGCGGGTAATTATATCCTAAGTGCGGGTGAATTCGCACTGCAGACGTTAATACTAAAAAAAACAATGAATCACAGTAGGAAAATTCCCCAAAATTCTGTCTGCACGGTCAGACTGCCTTTCCAAATTTTCAGTAGGAGACATATCGAACTCCTGCTGATTCTGATTGATTATGCAATGTAATGTTCGCCTCAGAATATTTGATTACATAGATGTACTGCAGAACTGAACGGTCACAAGTGAATGATACAAAATAGTTATACTCAGATGCACAGTACTGCGCACGAAAAAACGTATGTATTTCCTTCTTATACACAGCTGCCCAAACTTCAATGTTGCACATGTGTCTTACTTGAAGTGTTGACACTGAACTTGATGCCAATCTAACATGTATTTAGCCGTAATCCGCAAATGGATCGTTCCATTTTGTAACAAAGTTTCGCCTAACCCACCTGTCCTTATATCTTATAATCATCTTTTTTTAACAACTGTGAAGAGCGAAGAAAAATGTTGACTTTTATTGTTCAGACAGATGAAAGGTGGAAACTACAGGAAGAGGAGGAAAGAAATGAAAGTGGAACATACTCCTGTGTAATGACTATCAGAGGCACTACCGGGATGGAAATAGATTTTTTTGTAATTCCACTGAGTATTCCACAACAGTAAATCGAATACACAACGGAACATAGGACACCCACCCCGCTTCTGTCGTTGGAAAACAAATTTAACGTCAATAAGCTACTGCTCCAAATCAGTAACTCGTTTCCAAAACAGTGGGCACCTTTCACCCACAGAGGACCTTTGCTCTCTCCGTACTTTGTCGAGTTATATGCAGATATCGCACAGCCGTAGCCCAGTACTCTGCAGACAAAGTTGGCGTCAGGAAGATCCGAGAAGCTGTCTTGCATTCTGCCCCAGCTACGGCTCAGTTACCTCCACACTACACCATCAGATCGGCTTTCCCCATTCGTCAATTTCTGAATCCAATTTTCATCTGCCGTATGGAGAAGCAAATTTATAATGAAGCATACGCATTTTGAAAAGAAAATGTTAATTGAAACCTGCCTTTATTCAAAACGTAGGACAGTAAAATGTGTACGGTGACTATTAGATCAGTACGACCGACATTGGTATAAAATATCGTCCCTACCAAAGTAGAGGCTAGAATAGACTCCCGTTATTGAAAGTAACGAAATTGATAAGTCGCCAGAATGTATTTCAACATAAATACCTTGCTTTACCGATCTATGTTGAACTTTAAGTGGGCGAATATTCATAGTATCATGAAAACAGATCATTGAGCCCAACTGGTCCATGCTGAACAAGATTTCCACCTAAGTTCGGCCCATTTACGCGCGTTTGAGCATATCCCTCGAAAACCTTTCAACTCTGTACGTGTCCAAGTCTCTTCTAACTGTTGTTACTGTACCTTTCTCAACTACTTCATCTGGCAGCTCATTCCATAAACGGACCACCCTCTTGTTGAAAATGTTGCCCGTTAGGTTCCAAATAAATCTCTCACATTGAAACTATACCTTCAAGTTATTGATTACACAACGCTCTGGGGAGAAAAATACTGTGTGAATTCAGCCTATCTATGCAGCTCATGATTTCATACACACTATAAGCTCACATCTCATTTCCAGACACCACAGTGAATAAAGCGCTGCTTAACTACTCTCGATAACTTAGTACCGCGAGTTCTAGCAACCTCGTCGTATATATCTTCTATACACTCTCCAGATTAATGGCACCTTTCCCGCAGCAAGGTGAGCAAAACTAAATACAACATTCCAAATGCAACTGCATTAACGTCTTGTTCAAAAGCAACATAACATCCCGACTCTTATATTCAATGCCTTGACTTATAAAGGCCAGCGTGCCAAAAGTCGCATTCACCAACCTGTCTCGCGGTGATATCACTTTAAGGGAGCCACGTACTTTTCGTCCTAGATCATTCCGTTCAACAACACTCCCCAGGGATCTGTCGTTCATTGTCAAAGTCCTACCTTGATTGACTTCCAAAAATCCAATACGTCGCCCTTACCTAAAATGAAATCTATATGCCATTCTGTTTCAGCAGATTCCCTGTAAAATAAAATTACTAGGATGGTGATGATTGAAGCTCGACGGTAGTTAATGCAGTTAACCATCAAATGTCATGGCTAGCATCTCCCTAGATCCAGATCGCCATCGCGTGGCATTTCAATTACGCGGATGTGACCCACCACTTGTTAGCTCATGCTTGAATATATTCCAGGATTTTCTGCATGTTAACGTGGATTTGTTAATAGGCTAAGAAGTCTTAAATTGAATTAAGAAATTGCATTTCTTAATTCAATTCAATTTCAGTTGAATTGACAAAGTTCACTTGCTGCCTTGAACAAAGGAAAATGCTCGTGTTTCTTGAAGGCCAGCCATCTCATTATTACTGCAGTTAAACCCTAAACCGAGGTATTTTATATTGTTTTATCATGAACTCCCGGCCGTTGCAATGCAATAATTGACAAATTCGCACAATGTTCCATTCAATTCATATAGTCCCAGTCCTTGCCTGCATGCAGTAATGCTAGACAACATTCTGTCATGGTTTGTAAATTGTAAGGTAATATTCATAACTCAATATATCAGGCAATGTCTATTTCCAACAGAACAGAAACTGAATCCACATGTTTGACATTCAATGGCCATACACTCCCAGATCATACCACCATCACCATCCTGGGGTGCAATCATTGACTGGAAATTGGTATGAACATACATTTTTACCCGGAAAAAAATAACAATGTCCAGCCATGGATACAAGAGCAGTTAAATGTAGTACTATGACCAGGGAAAGGGATAAAGAATATCAAGAAGCATATTTGGAGGGAAATCGAAAATCGACGTTTTGGGCCGAAATTCTTCGTCCAGACTGAAAGAATATAGGCGAGATAGCCCCTTTCAAGAGGAGATGGGAAGGATCGGGAAAGAACTGTTAAGGAATAGATGGGAGGAGGACTCATAGACAGATGGAGTCAGTTGGGGAGGGAAGGGTGCAGATAGCGACCAAGGCTGGGAAGTGACGTGCAGACCAAAACAAAATCTATAGCTTATGGAATCTGGTAAAACAGGGAAAGGTGAAGAGTGGAACCAACAGAGCAGGGATGGGAGCAGAATTGAACTGTGATAGAAGGGGATAGTGGCAACACAGAAAATGCTGGTGGAACTCAGTGGGTCAGGCAGCATCTATGGAGGGAATTTTTTTTTGTCGAAACCCTTCCTCAGGACTAGAAATAAATAGGGAAAATAGCTGGTATATTAAGGTGGGGCGAAAGCGTGGAGCTCGAGATGGTGGGTGATGGGTGGATCTAAGTGAGGGGGCAAGATAGGCAGGTGAAGTAGAGGCAGAGTGGGAATGATGTAAGAAGCTGCACGGTGACCGGTGGAAGTAACAAATGGAATCTGATAGGAGAGGACGGGCGACCATGGAATAAAGGGAAGGAGATGAAGAGGAGAACGGGAGGGAGGATTGTGTATGAGTGATGAGCAGATTGAGAGTGCGGAGGAAGGTAAAGATAATGGGCGATAGGGTTTGTGGGATAAGCGAAAAGGGAGACAGAGATGATTGGTTAACAGAAGTTAGGGAAATCGATGTTCGTGCCGTCAGATTGTAGACTGCCAAGGCGGAATATGAGAACAATCCTTCTCGTCTTCCTCCCGGGGATACGGGACCCAGTGAGAGGACGGTTTGAGTGAAGAGGAGGTCGAGAAGGTGGAGGAGGGGAACGAAACTGGATGACCTGGTACGGGGTGGATTTGGAAACAAGGTGGGACTGATAATGCTAAAATGTTAGGAAGCGAATAGGTCAAGTTGTGTCAGTGAGCAACAGTAAGGAAGATCTCTCACAAAAGGTTGGATTGAATAAGTTTACATGCATATTCTACAATTTATTGTGAACAAAGTGACAGGAAACCTCATTGAAACATGGGTTTTGGAGGGTGAGAGGATAGGGGAGTAGTATATTTCTGCTGATTAAACAGTCTAGGACTGAGGAAGCAGTCAATTGTTTGGATTGAAATTACAACTTACTTCATTCTTAGGGTCGTATATCTTCAGAATTCTCTATACGATACGAGTATAAAGTCTCAGTTATCCTTTGAATTCAATGTCCATATCAATAGATTTCACACTGTTAGAGTAATTAAAGAAAAGTGGATATTGGTGAGCAATTCTTTGCGGTTTAAGATCAGCCCTGACCGTATTCAAATGAGAGTGATGGTGGATTGCCGAAATCCCTGCTCCGGCTCTTATGTCGTATGTTATGTTCTGCGCTGTATCACAACTTTTCGCATTCTGGGGAGAACCTCATTGTTGTCACACTCTATTAAATTTACTCATGCATTCTTCCCTGATTTTACAATGAACAGTCTTATACCCAGAGGTCCTATTACATAATTTACAAACAAATCGAAATGCATTTCTTCCTGAGACTCCAGAAAATCATTTTTAACAGCAAATATTTCGTGGAGTTTTCAACTGGTTGCATATACAGTTGTTACAATATGTGTGCAATATTTCTACCATTTATCAGCAGTCTCAAATCTATGCTTGGACATTTTGCCAAAGTCGGTTCAAAGCGAATCACAGGATGTTTGCAGCAGGAAGTGTTGTGAATAGTGTGGGGGGCTGTCAGAGGTTACAGCGGGACTTAGATAGTGTGCACAAACTGGGCTGAGAAGTGGCAGATGGAGTTCAAACCAGATAAGTGTGAAGTGGTTCAATTTGGTAGGTCAAATTTGATGGCAGAATATAGTATTAATGGTAAGACTCTTGACAGTGTGGAGGATCAGAAGGATCTTGGCGTCCAAATACAGAGGACGCTCAAAGCAGCTGCACAGGTTTACTCTGTCGCTAAGAACACATACGGTGCATTGTCCTTCAACAATCGTGGAATTGAGTCTAGAGCCGAGAGGTAATGTTGCAGCTATATAGGACCCTGGTCATACCGCACTTGGCCTACTGTTCTCAGTTCTGGTCGCCTCACTACAGAAAAGATGTGGAATCCATAGAAAGGGTGCAGGTGAGACTTACAAGGATGTTGCCTGTATTTAGGAGCATGCCTTATGAAAACAGGTTGAGTGAATTAGGCCGATTCTCCTTAGAGCGTCGGAGGATGAGGGGCGACCTGATAGAGAAGTACAAGATGACAAGAGGCATTGATCATATGGATAGTCGGAGGCTTTTTCCTAAGGGTGAAATGATTGCCACAAGAGGACACAGGTTTAAGGTGCTGGGGAGTAGGTATAGAGGAGATGTCAGAGTAAGTTTTTTACTCAGAGAATGGTGAGTGCGTGGAATGGGCTGCCGGCAATGGTGCTGGAGGCCGATATGATAGTGCCTTTTAAGAGACTTTTGAATAGGTACATAGAGCGTAGAAATATAGAGGGTTATGGGTAAGCCTAGTAATTTCTAAGGTAGGGACATGTTCGGCACATCTTTTTGGGCCGAAGTGGTCTGTATTGTGTAGTAGGTTTTCTATGTTTCGACTAGTCCCGTGACAGCTTCATTTATAAAACATCTGGATTGGCAGTACTCGCTGGCCTTATTATTGAAGAGAGATTTAGAAATTATCATGACCAGGCATTGATGAGAACTTTTCTACTGAGAGGAATCAGTGCATCAGTTTTTTTACAACCATCTGCAGTGTTGGTGAGCATTATCAAAAATACCAATCACTGCATTTTTATTCTAAATTATGAAATTAGATTGAATTTCACAGCCTCCATTGTCAAATGACTGTCAGGTACCTTAACACTTGCATTACCACCATAATTGAATAGATTTCTTGAAGAAGAAACTTTATCAACCTGCCGCGCCGCGCCTTGCCGTGTTCTGTTATCTGTGTAGATATATACCCAGATATATCTGATTTGAAGCTGTTTTGAATATTTTCAGTTTATGTTGTCTAATTTCGTTTTTCACCACAGGAAATCTCCAACAATTTGCATTTCTCAGCATTAAGTTTCATCTGACATCGAACTGCCCATTCCATCTCTTTTTATATTTTACATCTGAGCTTGAAGGTCATTAATGTAGTGTTAACAGCTTTCCGTTCGTCGAAAATATGTGTCCTCTGAAGATTTGTATAGTATCCTCCTTTCCACTAGTGTCCTTTTGTGAGAAATATTAGTCTCCTTATTTAAAGCGAAAAAAGCTCAGATAAGGTTCACTGGAATGATAAAAGTGATGAAGGTGTGTCTTATGTGGAAAGGCTGCACCTGCTTTATTTTTAATCAGGTAGAGCTTTAGCAGTGGGATATAACATAATTAATGCACATACGATTTCAAGTAGTCTTGGTTAAATGGATATTGGGAAGATGTTACATTTCGTGGCAACATCTAAAAATGGGGTCACTGATTTAAAGTAAGGGTCGCCTGTCAAGGCAGAGATTACTGTTTTTTTTTCTCTAAAGGAGACGAGAGATTTTGAAATTATATTCCTCAAAGGAACGTTGGAGCAGTTTTTTTGAGTTGTTTTAGGTGGTGGTTAGATGGATACTTGAGAATCAAGTGGATGTAAAATTGCTGCAGATAGGAGGGAATTGACAGATGAGGAGAAAGTCGATCAGTCATAACTTTATTAAGGAGCGGAACAGGATTGGAGGTCCTAACAACCAACATTTATTCAGAATTTGCATTTCTGCATATATGTTCTTACACCCAAGTCCACTTAATTAATAACATATTTTAAGAAAAATGGCGATCATTCTAAAATGTCCCGATGTGCTGCACTTTACAACTATTTTTAATCCTTGACATAAACTACCTATAGCACACTATTTTAAAAATATTTTGACAGGTTCTCTACACACAGTTACATGCCCCAATATTTCATGTGCTGTAATCAAGAAAACGCACTTTTTTTGCTCCGTGGGAAGCCCACATATTGGAACAAAATTGTTTTCTCTCAAAACTTACTTATCACTGATTTGTTTTTTTGGAACAAAATTGTTTTCTCTCAAAACTTACTTATCACTGATTTGTTTTTTTGTCTCTCCTCTGATGATCCTGCTTGAAAACTTGTTCTTACTCTGAATAACTGTTAGTAATTTGACATCAGACAGAATTCGTTTTATTTTGTTCCATTTCATGTAACTCATTGGTCAGATAGCGAATTCTGGTGTTATTTAGCCTACCTTCTGGCCAGAAGCGTGCTGATCAAGAATATTTTCATGGACACACCTGATAAGTGATTTTTATTTGTGGGGCTGACGTTTTACACTCATATGGGCACAGTCAATACTGCAACACAAGTATAAGCTTACCATATTAATGCTGCCTCGAAACAGTTTCATTCAGGAGGAATTTGTGGATACATTCGGTGTTCAATTAAATATTAACAATGTATTTCAGTGAACAGACATGTAGCTCTCACCCGAGCATATAACACCAAAATCATTTTCTTGTGAGCAGCTGAACTGATTCCAGGATGGAACTGGACAATCTCATAATCGGGACTCCTTTCCTTCACACATGTATTTCTACTTCCAAATTAGACCGGTTCCGCTTCCAAAGTGAGCTCCTCTGGAGATTCCGATTTCTCCCCCGCACCCCAGTTGCTAACAAACTGCAGCGGCATCTTGTAAATTGAAGTAAACATTGCAAACCGCACCCCCTCACAGTTTTCCACGTTGGATTTCGACTTGTCTGGAGCATCGGGTCTTCCCAGATGCGAATCTGACCTCCTTGTAATCTATTTTGTAGAAGTACATGTAATAAATAAGAGTATGTTTTGGGTAAAATTTAACTTTATAACAGAAATATGAATCCAGAATCATGCAATCGTGGAATAATATGATGAATACAGCAGAGAAAACCTATAAGGCTCATCAAATCTGCACCATATATCTGCATTATCGACATATGCTTTATCTATTAATTGATCAGGAATTCTATTCAATTGGACAAATACGATATTGCATTAACAATCTAGTTGGCTTTAAATATTACCCCAGTTTCCTCCAGTGACTATTAATGTTATTCTTGATCGATATGTCTAAAAGCTTTCTCACATCTCTTTCTACCTTATGTGAACAAAGAAGTATCATTTGCCACTCTCCAGCCCTGTGACAGCTTTCCCTATTTAAAGAGCACTGGAAGATTACAGTCAGTAGCCCTGCGATTTTCTCTTGCATTTGCCTTAGAAATGTCCTGGTGACAACAATATTTAATTCAGTCTGCATTTCTAATAACTTATTTGTATCAACTGTTGACATGATTCTGAACTTCACCTCTTCCGCTATTATTTTAGAACTTCAATGATCTCTGACAAAGAACAAATGTAAAGCTCTAATTTCGTCCCTTAACTCTACCATCCGCATTCATGTGCAATTTTCAGATTTCTCCTTAACAGACCGATTCATCCAAGCAGTACCATCTCATTATATGTATGCCGATTCCTTAACTGGGTGGGGGATACTGATGGCAGTCTGACAGTGAGCAAACTAGGTAATGGCCTTCGGAATTGTGAAGCTCATTTTGATACCTAATCAATTTGCATCCAATTCGCTGCAGGGTGCATAATGTAACTGATTTCTTTCTATTTGGCCAGCCACTCATTTTCATTTTTTATGGCCTCTAAAATAGACAAAACCGTCTGCCCCAGGCATCACAGTGAACAATATATTCCCTAAACGGCAACTAGACTTCAGGGGATGTAACGTCATGCCCGTCCCCAGACTCTGTTGCCCTGTAAAAACCTTGCTCTGTGAAAGTATTTTTTCTACCGTCTCTAAATATTTTGATATTCAGAGACGGTAACGGCTAGAATATATTGAAATGATTATGAAAATATTATTCGTAAAATTTATTTTTAAATAAAACGCGAATAGAAAATTTCATTATCCTTGAAAACTTGAAGAGATTACGAAAGGAAAGATATGTTCCATAGACGGAATCATGCAGCATGAGGTGATAGTTGAAATATAGAAGCAAAATTGTGCGAATTCCCGTGATAAGTGCGTCAGCGTAGTGCTAAATCAATATTCAAATGCAAGTGACAATTTTACATGTTAGTATCGACAAAGACAAAACAATATGGAAATTAATGGTGGAATAGACAAAAAAAATCAGATCTGATGGACTATATTCAGGCTTCTTAAGGAGTAGATGACTGTCTATTTCCTTCTGTATTGGGATGTTACAAAATAACCGATACTTTGTTAATAACAAGAAATTTTATCTGATAGCAAACGCAAAGATTACTTCGAAAAGGGACTGAAGATGACTTCAGAGAATCAATGACTAGTTTAGTCTCACGATATTTTCCGGTAAGCTGTTGGAATCCATTTAATAGTTTGGCTTAGGTATTGTATGCATTTAAAGCAAATGAAAGTCATGCGTTACTACCTTGGTAATATTTCTCAGGAGGTAACTGGCAGAGAACAGAAGAACATAACAGCACAAAGAATAGAAGGAAAATTACCTTTTCAGTGTGTTTGAACTGTTTTGACATTCAATTAAGTCATTGCCCGTCAACGACCAAAAAAAATTGCACCAATTGATTCCATTAATATCCAAAAATGTGCCGATAAATATCCAGAATTTTCTGAGTGACTGAACCGTCAAATACACAATTGTTCAACAATCTCACGTATTTGCTGATCTTCAAATGAAGACATTTGTTTTCACCTCGGACCTTAAAACGACGACCACTGGTCGTAGAGAACAAGCTTGATGCAATATTATCCTTTTATCGACCATGTCACGTTCTAGGCATTTATGCGATCACCTCCGATGTCGGTGATTATCCGCAGTCTGTGACAATGCTTAACCTAAAGGTATGCCTGCATGAAATCGCATTGCTGTTGACGGGGAGTATCCTGACCGAGAAGTTCATCTCGAAGAAAGAGTAAACGTTCACAGAAGGATCTTAAAGATGAACGGAGTGTGAACGCAACTGACACTAAATATTCTGTCACAAATGAGGATTTCCATTGATATTGAATTTAAAAAAAATGAATAATCTTAGACAACTCGAGATAAGGAACGGTAGCATAGCGGTTAGCGTATGCTATTACAGTGCCAGCGACCTAGGTTCTATTGCCGCTGCTGCCTTTAAGGAGTTGGTACGTTCTCCCCATGCCTGCGTGGGTTTTCTCCGGTTGCTTCGGTTTCCTCCCACATTTCCAAAGACGTACAGGGTAGGAGCTGAGGGCATGCTATATTGGCGCCGGAAGAGTGCAGCTTCCCCATCGCATTGTTAGCAACACAAAAAGACGTTGTCACTGTGTGTTTCGATGTACATGTGACAAATAAGTAAATATCTTAATATCTTGATGAATACATAGTTCTAATTGTGCTAGCACGGAAACATATATCGTTAACATAGACATACAGCAATCGTTTTGTTGAAATTACACGGAAGATTGATGAAACAACATCCGAAGCATTCTGTGTAGATCTGATGTTCATATGAAATGAAGATCACATGTACCTCAAAAGCGGTAATGCGAATTCACTTGACATATTTCTGGATGGAACCTTTTCTCACCTAAAACTTGCTTTATTCAGGTGATCTTATGAAATCTGTGTCCTAAAATAATTAACGATGATTTTACTGAAATGTATGCGTTTGTCAATTATTTTTAGGTTAGAGGTTAAGAACCTTTTTTCCCCCTACAAACAATATATAGAGTGAAATGCGTGGATTATTTTCAAAGGTATGCAAATATAATTGAAATGAGGAATATTTTATTCACACTTCATTTTAGTTGCTAACTGAAGCCGGAGTCTTGACTGATTGGAAGGCTATTCAGCACTACTTCATGTCACATGATAAATGTTTGCTCAAATCTATTACGATGCATTGGAGTGAGTTACAGGTAATCGTAAAGGAGATTCTGTGGCAAATCATGCAGAAAATTAGCTGGAAATCGAGATCTGACTGTAGATTTTAAAAATGCTGCTGAGACTTTTGCTGCAGTTTCTGCGCGATATTCTGCCCGATTATTGTTATCTTCTGATCGAGCCTGCTCTCGCAGTCAATTGGTCATAGATCTGTCAATTTTCGAAGAGACGGCGAACTCTAGGCTGATAGATTTTACTTTTGCTGCCTCGTGTGCACAAGCTGAGGTACTTTGTTAAATAAGGCATTGTGGCGATCCACCTTCAAGACAAGCGAACCGGCTCTGAAATTGGAGCGTACGTCGGCAGGAAGGCCGGCTGCAAAATGGCGTCGGTCCTTTGTCTCCAACAGCGAGGGGAGAAAGTCTGCACACGGGAAGAGTTCTGTGACGCATGGCGGGCGTCACTTCCGCCCGGAGACGGCGGGACGTTAAGGGGTTTACCCTCCAACTGTGTGATTTTGTTTTTCACTCAGTGTGCAGCACTTCGCTTCATTGGTGACCCCGATGGTCCAAAGGGGATTTGGACTGAAGATGATCGACCCTTCAGCTGTTCACGCAGTTTCACTTAACTGCCAACTTTCTGGACACTGCGACCATGACTGTGGTTTGGCCAAACAAAGGCCCAGTTCCAGATCGACAGATATCTTCCGACTCCACACGCTGCTATTACGTGGTGAGCTCCCTCAGTCAGGAGACAGCAGCCCAGGTCGAGAACGTCTTTCAATCGCCCCCAAAGGAGGGCAAATATACAGCATTCAAAATGCTGCTTATAAGGTCCTTTGGCCTCTCACGGTGGGTGTGGGTTGTCCGCCTACTGCACCTGGACAGTTTGGGATACAGGCCACCATCAGCTCTAATGAACAAAATGCTGGCCCTAGCTGACGGACACAAGCCCTGCCTTATGTTCAAGCAGGGATTCCTAGAGCAACTACGTGAAGACACACACCTGCTACTCTCCGATGCAGACTTCAGTGACCCCCCCCCCCCACCCCCCCCGGCAGGTGGCGTCCTGGGAAGATGTGTTGTGGAAGGCCAAGAAGGAAAGCGAGGTGTCCGTCACACAGATCACCAAGCCAAGGCCCCAACAGCAGGCCAGACCAGGCTCAACAATGGAGCGTGCACAACCTAGAGGCAGGAGTGAAGGGGCCGACAGGCAGTGTTGTTTCTACCACCAATGGTGGGGCACGGAAGCCCGACGATGTCGCCCGCCCTGTGAGTTTTTGGGGAACGCCGAGGCCTGCCACCGCTGATGGCTATGGCAGCTGGCCACCAAGACAGCCTCTTGTTCTCCTGGGACAAGCAATAGGGATGCCATTTTTTGGTTGATACCAGAGCGGAGATTAGCATCTTACCGCCGACAAGGCATGACACCCACAACAGGGAGCCAGGTCCCACCCTCAGGGCTGCAAACAGCAGCACGATCCAGACCTACGGCACCCGTACAGTGCAGCTGTAGTTCTGTACAAGCTGCTTCACCTGGGACTTCACACTGGTGGCCGCGGCCCAGTCATTGCTAGGGGCGGACTTCTTGCGGGCCCATAGCCTACTGGTTGACTTACACGGGAAAAGACTGGTGCATGCCAAGACGTTCCAGACATTCTCTTTGGGCGAAGCCAAGTTGCCGGCCCCATACCTAGACTCCATCATGTTATCGGACAACAAAATCACCAGAATCCTGGCGGACTTCCTATCGGTTCTGGCACTGCAGTTCATGGCAGCCATACACAGACATGGGGTACAGCACCACATCCTGACCAAAGGAACACCCCTGCACACCCGCATTCGACAGCTTCCCCCAGAGCAGCTCACCTGGCAAAGGATGAGTTCAAGCAGATGGAGGAATTGGGGATCATACGGTGGTCTAACAGCCCATGGACTTACCCCCTTCACATGGTGCCCAAAGCAGCCGGGGGCTGGAGACCGTGTGGAAACAACCGTAGGCTGAACGAGTCTACTATCCCAGACCACTACCCCGTGCCGCACACACAGTACTTTGCAGCAAACCTGCATGGGGCAAGCATCTTTTCCAAGGTGGACATCATCCGGGGATACCATCAAATCATGGTACCCCCCAAAAAAATCCCCATGACAGCGCTCATCACCCCATTCGGCCTGTTCGAGATCCTGCAAATGCCGTTCGGCCTGAAGAATGCCGCACAGACGTTCCAGCGGCTGATGGATGTGGTGCGATGTAACCAGGACTTCGCATTCATCTATTTGGATGACATACTCATAACCAGCCGTGATCGTCAGGAGCACCTGTTCCACCTACGCCAGCTCTAATCCCAGCTGAGTTATTTTGGCCTCACCATCAACCCGCCAAATGCCAGTTCGGACTCGATGCCATTGACTTCCTGGGCCACAGGATTACCAAAGATGGAGCAACACCACTGCCCACCAATGTAGACGCAATCCGACACTTCGCCCGGCCCAACACCGTCAAAGGCTTGCAGGAGTTTGATGAGATGGTCAATTTCTATCGTTGTTTCCTCCCCTCAGCAGCCAGAGTCATGCACCTTTTGTTCACCCTGATGTCGAGTAAAGGCAAGGACATTACCTGGGACGAAGAGGCTGTGGCCGCTTTTGTTAAGGCCAAGGAAGCCTTGGCAGACTCCGCCATGCTGGTGCACCCCAGAACGGACATTCCAACCACCCTCACAGTGGATGAGTCCAACACAGCAGGCAGTGGGGTGCTGGACCAACTCATTGGAGGGCGCTGGCAACCCCTGGCTTTCTTCAGCAACACCTGAATCAGCCTGAACTCAAGTACAGTGTTTTCAACCGGGAGCTGTTGGCACTATACCTGGCAATCCTGCATTTCATGTACTTTTTTGAGGGCAGGCCATTCACTGCATTTACCGACCACAAACCATTGACCTTCGCATTCACAAAGGTGTTCGATCCCTGGTCGGCCCATCAGCAGCGATATCTGTCCTATATCTCTGAGTATACGATGAACATCCAGCATGTCTCGGGGAAGGACAATGTCATAGCTGATTCACTGTCCAGACCAGCTACCCAGGCCCTGTCCCAAGGTGTGGACTACACAGCTTTAGCGGAGGTGCAGCAGGTGGATGACGAGTTGCCCAGCTACAGGACCACAGTCTCGGTCTTGCAGCTGCAAGACTTCCTGGTAGGCCCAGGTGGGAGGACCCTCCTATGCAAAATACCTACAGACCAACCTCGCCCCATCGTCCCGGCAGCCTGGCGGCGGCGAGTTTTCAACTCCATCCACGGTTTGTCTCACCCATCCATTAGGACAACAGTCTGGATGATCTCCAGCAGGTTCATGTGGCATGGACTTCGCAAATAGGTCAGCGAGTGGGCCAGAACATGCGTGCAACACCAAACAGCCAAGGTGCAGTGGTACACCAAGGCCCTGCAGCTGCGGTTTGAACCCACCCACCAGAGGTTTAAACACATTCATGTGGATATTGTGGGGCCCCTGCCTGTGTCAAGAGGAGCACAGTACCTCCTCACTATGGTGGACTGGTTCACAAGATGGCCAGAGGCGGCCATGCTCACTTTCACCACCGCTGATTCATGTGCCCGAGTGCTGATTGCGACCTGGGTAGCAAGTTTCATGGCACCAGCTCACATTACCTACGACAGAGACACCCAGTTCCCCTCCAGCCTGTGGTCGACAGTTCTAGGGGGCTAGAGGAAGAACCAGTGGCAGTCCTAGACAGATTACGTGAAAGGCTCTGCAACCTGGCCCATGTTCTGACTTCATGACACGGACAGACCCCGACCTGCGTACCCAAACCTGCGGGAATGTAAGTTTGTCTTTGTTCGAAGGGATGCACACCAGACATTGCTACAGCCTCTGTATGAGGGGCCGTACAAAGTGCTGAGGAACAACAGGTCCACTTCTGGACATTGGGGGGAAAGAGGAAATTTTCATGTTGGACTAGCTCAAACCGGCCCACGTGGACTTGTCGCAGAGTGTCGAAGCTCAGGCTCCACGGCGCACGGGCAGACCAGCCAAACAGCAACTGCTCCAGACTGTAGACTTTGGGGGGGGGGGGGTATCGCTGGTTCTGGTTGGGGTTATGTGGCGACCCACCTTCAAGACAAGCGAACTGGCTCCAAAATCGGAGCGCGAGTCGGCAGGCAGACCCGCCGCAAAATGGCGCCGGGCCCTCTTCTCCAACAGCAGGGGGAGAAAGCCCGCGTGCGGGAAGAGTTCGGTGACACACTGCGGACGTCACTTCCGTTCAGAGAGGGCGGGACGTTAACGAGTTTAAAAAAGCTAGCGAGGGAAGTTGAAATAAGTCAGTTTCCAGTTTACCCTCCGACTGTGTGCTTCTATTCTTCGCTCAGTGTGTAGCACTTCGCTTCAGCATTACATTTAGCGAGGTTTGCTGCCTCCGTTGAACAAAATCAAGTTTCAAGGAGCAGCAGAGCTTAACAATAAATCTCACTGAAATTTGACTGCGAGTGTGATTGCGTGCCTGCGCAGGCGCGCGCGCGCATGTGTGTGTGTGTGTGTGTGTGTGTGTGTGTGTGTTGTGTATATATATGGTTGTTTCACAATAGTCTCCTACTTGTCAAATGTATCAATGTTTCATTAGTATTTGGGATTGAAGGAAACGCTCCCTAAAGATCAAAGCGAGATCTTGTTTCTCAATTTAAAACAAAATCTTGAAGTTGCGGTAATCGGGTCTGCGTATTTCGCTACTGCTCCTGTCTGAATTTCTGATTGTTTTCAGAAACGTTTACATGCCAATGTCTTTGCTACCAGCTATTCCAGAAAGATTGATTCATAAAATGAATAAAAATATTAAGAGAAAATCTGAATGTTTGCAAGTGTAAATTAAAACATGATAATCCTTATAAAAACATGAACATGTGTTGATAAAACTTGGTAATTAAAATATTACGCTCTATTCTCTCTGACCTAATTGGTAATCTGGCGGACCATCTACCTGTTTGACTGCGGAATCTCTTGGTAACTCACGCCGAGTGTTCGCTTTACCATTCGTTGCACAAGCTGCAAATGTCAACCTCTTACCAATTCCAAGAAAATTCCCCATTCGTTTCACTGAGAGCCACCTTTGCACATGGAATTTAGACAAATGACCTGCTTGATTGTCCAGTTTCCTTCATCTGCACTTGATCCTTTAAAAAATGGAATCTAGAAAGTGCAAACTTCTGGCCAAATGAGAACTCAGTCCACAAAAGAGAGGATTTCAAATGAGGGCTTAATTTTAAATGTTGACAGTTTTTCAGTAGGTGTCAAAATTGAAAGCCAATTTAATAGCATTAGCGTTTTGTGGACGTGAATGTTTCCAATCAGTTTCTATTCGCGTGAAGGGGGCCGCAATATTATTTTTAGTTTGTTATTTATTTGTGTCTGTAATTCTCAGTTTTCGTACCTGAACAGATGACTTCGACATCCAACCTGCGTGTGCAGTCAGGCGGACCAATAACTGGTCCACAACCTTTTCCGAAGTGAGCTGAAAGTGACGTACTTTCAGTCACTTTCACAAGCCAGTTCACAACCCAGAATCACAACTCAGTTCCTTACAAACAGCATCAGCAATTGCAGCAAGCTGTTCTCCATGTTCCCTTCCTCCCACCTTACAATCTCCCTGCACAGAGACTGCTTCCATTCACGAGCCTAGGTGTAATGAGTTCTGTGAAATAGATTGAGGCAATCACATTTTTCAAAATACCTTATAGCGATTTAAAACAAAAATAACTTACAAGCAAAATTCGCTGTGAGTTTCTCTAACGTTATCAATTATCAATTGTCTGCCAATTAGGCAGCGTTTCATGTAGAGATACGTCTTAAGTAGTCAGGTAGTTAGGCGGAATATCAATGGAACTTGTGAAAGCAATGCAAATGTTATCAATGTCTATCTGACAGACATGTAATTAATAAAGTATCTTAGTTCGAGCTAATGTTTCAATTTTCTATGTGAACTTGAACAAATAATTCAAATATCTCTTCAATCCTCGGGACGGTGGTCGAATATCAGCGAACCTAGAATAAAAATGTCTGCATATTAAGCAATAATCATACGGTATGAATCAGTGTTCGTTAGAACATTCCAGTGTAGAATGCACCTGGGGAAATTTGGTTGGAGGGATTCTGCATATTCTGAAGTTGAAGATGCCCAAGGTGTCTTGTATATCTGCACATTTCCACGTATGTATCCATATCCAGGAAAATAAATCTAAAATGATGAACTTGAACTTTCTCCAAAGGAATATGTTGGACTTCTGCGGACAACAGTTGCTGCACGAAAGCAATAAACAAGAAAAAAATCCATGTCAGTAACCCGGAGAAACATTGCTTTATGAGCTATGTTGTTGGAATCAGATTCCGATTCGGATTCGTTTATTGCCATGTCCAACAGGATGAAATGAAATTCTTGCTTGCGTGAAGCTCGGAGAGTAAACCGTATGATTGGTACTAAAAAAATACAAAAATAAATGCACTGACAATGGCTGGTATATTTGTGGAAACTGACGCAGTGCAAAAATGCTGAAATGGTAATAATGGAAGATGTAGAATTAATTGTTCGAGAACATGGCAGCGCCACTGGAAAGGGGAGTTGAAATTGTTTCAGAAGTCTGGTGCCAGTGGGAAAGAAGCTGTTATTGAGTCCGGTCGCCCGCGAGTTCAAGACTGTGTATGTAGAACAGAGGAAAGGAAATGACCAGGGCGGCATGCATCGTTGATGATAATGTTAGTCTTGCTCTTGCAACGCACCGTGATGATGGACTGGATGGAAAGATGTGATGAGTTTATGAAGGACTAGGCACGGTTTACCACTGCCGGCAGATTGTGATGGTCCAGAGCAGAGCAGAGCAGAGCAGAGCAGAACATTTGCTATAAGAAGCTTAAATGCAACCCATCAGTTTATACGTAGAATTCCGAGAGAATCCTCATGGGAAAGCTAAATATTCTCAGTCGCCTAAGAAAGTCCATACACTTTCTGATACACATCAATATCGAGGGACCAGAAGAAGACTGCGAGGCCAATAGAGTAAATGATATAAAGATAAGTTTAAAACCCTGTTTAAGCGCATTCCAATCAGCTCTTGGCAAACTCTAAACTGTTACCGATCAGTGTAAACGCAGCATTTGGAATGATATGAAAAACTTTGTGACAAGACGTCGGAATCACTCATAAACTCTGTGTAATCGGTGGAGGGTGTAAACTATATCACTAAATATCCTCATTAGCCAGCAGCTGTCATCTCTGCGAATGAACCAGTGGTTCCCATCTTTGCATCATCAGCTTCCCCAGAACACATTAAAAAATCGGTGTAGAGTGGGAAAGCAGGTGTTCCTTTTTTTCTGATGCCCAGAGCCGGGAGAATTTCGTTTGTCAACCGAAACAGAGGACATCCTCGTACATCTTTTATTTGCGGCGAACATAAAAAATCTTATACAAATGATAATTCTGAATACTCCTTTTTGTCTTCTTTACGTTGAAAATCAACGACATGGAGGGTTCCTTCAATAGCTATCAAAAGGTCGTATATTGTCTCCGATTTCCAACAGATTTTCACATGGTCCTTAGGCCAACAAATTCAATTGTAGATTTTATTTCGTCCCATGGGGAAAATATGGAAAAAATGATACAAATAAGTGCAATCCAGACCCCCACCGTCCACAACAGGACGCGTGGAGTATCATAGATATAAATGGTGACAATTGATGTGAACAATCGCATCAAATGCAGAGGTCTATGGACTATAACTGCTCATTATTTATACAAGTGATTTTGGTTCAGAAACGGGACATGAATTTTACCAATCAATGAATCTTACTTGGAGTAATGATCGTTGAAGAAACAGAAATATCCATGTCGAAAGACGCAGTCAGCAAGGTCAGAAATTAACAAAATATAACTGCTTTCAAATTCCCGAAGAACAAAACTGAAAAACATACAGAGCCGACGTTAGTTTGCTCTTTTGTAATGAACACAAATCTTATAAAAATTATGTCAAGCCATACCGCAAAAAAAGGTTAATGTGACACCAGAATTGAGACCCTGCACCTTCAAAACGGCAGACCATGTTCCTGTGGAAAATTGTTGAATTCTTAGTGACTTAATAAATTTGGACATGCTCAGGCGTGGAAGAGATGCTTCTGTTTTTAACGTGAGCTAGATGTGTAAGCATGCAACTTAAAAGGTCTTTATCTTCGCTCTGAATGTTACGGGAGGAAAGTGATGCTTTGACACTGGACTTCGCAACCAAAGAAAATTATTGATGCTGACGAAACCATTAATGTATCAACTGTTTACAGGATGGAGCTAACAATCCCTTTAGTCTTTCCTCTTACGAATTTTGGGCAACAACTAAATTATGTGCCAACATTTTTTCGTGCAATTTGAAGTTCAAATCTACTTGACAGACGTCATTTATAATCAGTAACAATATAATTTCACGCTTTTAGACATATGAAACATCGGTGAAAAAGTCAAAAAGTACCAAAATATATTCATATTTAGATAGGCAACTGTGTTTTATTTAAAAATAATTTCAGTGCCCAGCTTTTCCCAATTCGAAATGAGGACAACTTTGAGGTACATACTTCCATATTGTGATTATCCCGTTCAGTTATATTATGCTCCAGCTCTAAAATAGCAGTGTAAATCTGCCTATTTAATTTTACATTTTATTCTGTTCTTTTCTTGGTAGATTCTCATGTGTAAGACGAATGTTCATTGTTTATTATTTTACAATACCGCATTAAAATTGAAGGATGGAACATTACATACCACGTCAGCTCTATGCAACATATAATGGTATATTACAATGGTAACAATCAAAATACCAATTAATATAGAAAATAAATTCCCATAATTCACAGTTCCAGAAGTGTAAAAAATCTGTGTCAGGACGCCCCGCAGTATTTCTATTTTAGTTGGTTTCTGCAATGGACCAGACAATGGCCGGAGAAGTTTTGCATTTATTGAGTGATTACTCAAAACATTCTGACACTCCGACTAATCTGGCAGTTATAGTTTGACAAAACGTTTTCACAACAGCTTCCTCTACTCTTTAAACACCCAATCGACTGTGACAGAGGTGAGGAGTGAATTGCTCTATGTTTGACAGACCAATGAGAAAGAACTTGCCCATGAATGGATATTAAGACAAATATTTTTTTCCACTGAGGACTCCTGAGATACCCATGATCCAAATAAGCCTGTAAAAGAAATACGTCACGGACCTGGGATCTCAACTGAAGAAGTGGACAGTCGTATCATCCACCATCAGAAATTAGGTTCATTTGGTCCGTTTCAGGCAGTGTGTTTCCAGTGCTGTGCAGTTTGTGTGTCAATGCATTGATCCTTATTTCCTAAAATGCCAACATGTATTCACTTCCTCCATTTCTCCAATTAATCTGTGACCTCTGGTCTCTTCATAAATGCTACTGTCTTCAATTTTTTTGTGCATAATGATTTGATATTGAAGTTCTGTGGTACATAAATAGTGTTTTCTCGAATTTCAAAATTTTAATGAAAATTATGTTGCCGTATAGGAACAGCGCAAATTGAATCCTAACTGCAGATTTCACCGGAGCAGAAATTAATTTTAACCCCTGACCTGAAGATTTAAAAGGCCCTTTTTAGAATTGATCTCATGACTGAAGTAATCAGAAAAAATGAAGTTCTTTTTATTCAAAATTGTTTGGAACATTATTAAATAAAATTTGTATTTCCTTTAATTTTTGGCATTTAAAATATATTTTAATTTGCTGGAAAGTAATAACTCTCTGCAGTTCACAAGCTCACAATAGACCAATCACTCGTTTGAGCTCCACTTTAAATTCTGTTAACTGGCGACTTGTGTGGCAGGTTCCAGGAAGCCAAAGAAAGAAATGGTTGAAACGGCTCCTCAGTATCGTGAATTTAATTGTTTTTTCTCCTGTCTTGAAACTGGCACTTTAAACTATAATCTCAATAATATTTAAAAAAGAAGAGAACTGCTTAAAACCCGTTAATGTGTGAAGAATACTTTGATACAATTGCTCTATTTCCTACAATGACTATATTTCTCAGCTTCTTCATCAATGATATTTTTATCTTTCTTTATAATATCAGAAGTGCGAAGGTTCGGAAATTATGCAACAATATTCAATTCTGATGCCACGTGGTCATGACTAGATAACAACCAGTGCCTATTTGCAACAAGGCCAAATCAGTATTCAAGCATCAGTTGATCAGTGGCATGGCATTGACAGAACTGAATCAACAGGAATGGTTATACCCAAAAACGAAATCTTGGCAACCTGATGTCGACATTCAATGGCAAAACAGTTGCCGATGCCTCACTGTCAATATACTGTGAGTCACCACTGACCCAAATTGAACTGAGTCTCCAACGTAAGTACTGCGTCTACAAGAGGAGTTCAGCATCTGGACAATCCGTGCTGCGTGACACACCTCTTTGCATACAATTTTTTTAAAGCATCTATAGACAAGATGTGGAGATTACTAGAACATTTTCAATGTCCTGGATGACAGTACTTCACACAGCATATTGGATATTTTTCCACAATCAGACAGCCCGTATGATGGCAAACCATCCACATTAAACATTCGTCTCTTGACAGATAAATATGGGCTACTGTTTCACAATTTCCAACTGTCCTACAACTAATAAAACGGGAAAATATGCTGGCACATCGCTCTATCCTCGAAAACATCACTACTCACGACTTGGAACTCTGAATAAACATCCCACTGTACCTCACCATGCAAACATCGAATATAGAAAACCTAGTCTTTCTCATCCTTTTTTTCCATAACACACAGTTCTTCAATATTGATTGCACACATCTTCGATTTGCATTGCTCATAATCATTTGAGTGGCGAACTTTCAAATTACCGAGGCAAACTGCAAGGTTACATTTATCCGTTGGGCAACTGGGAAAGGCAGAAAACAGCAAGATACCAAATAAGGAACCAATTGGATCTCGGAATTTTCATACTAAATGAACCCATGATTGGAATTTGGGGTGACTTCAAATTGCAATCCATGGACTCAGATTAAATAAGAAAGTAATACAAATTTATCAAGGTTATTGTCTGCTTCTGACAGCTGTTTGAGTGCAGTTCAGCGCTGATGGTTTTACACATTTAGGAAGAACTTTACTTTTTCTTGTGTTCTATCCTGGATGCGACTTCCTTCCCCGGTAGAGCCAGTTGAGAGAATCTTTGCTGGACAAAAACGTCGGAAGTGTAGATTGTCTCCGAGGAAGGGCGGGATAGGCTTTGGTTTATCTGCTGTAGTCAGAAGTGTGAAAGCAATTAAATTGAAACAAAATAAAAGATCCTGAAAGTGTGTGACAAGACAGACGTAGAGGCATTGTTTCCTTCTGCGGTAACGTCCAGGAATTGGTGTCCCTGCTTTGTAACTGTCCATGAATAAAATGTGAGGAAGTCATGATACTTCATAATTGTGCATGAATGTTCGACTAAAACAAGGAATGGGTGAAAGGCTGTCGCAGTTAGAACGGAATGTGGAGGTGACGTTCCCGTAGGATTAGCTATAACCTTATGTAATAGCTGAGCAGCATCGAGAGACGGATTGGTTTACTCCAGTTTGGAATTAATGCGTTTATTTAGTTATCTGTCTGCGGACAGGAACCTTGTTTTCTATTGCCCAATTAGCTGCGATTACACACTTAGAATGAGTTAGCTTTCGAGTTGCTTATTGTGCCTGACATTTCTCTGATTATCATTAATAATTAAAGCAGGAGAAGGCGTATGAAGCTGGAGATCGTGCAGAGAAGTTTCACGAGGCTGTTTCCAGGACTGGAGTACCATACATATGGTGGATGGTCGCAGACCTTTTACCAGGGTAGTGTAGTTTAAAACTAGAGTATATTAGTTGAAGGTGAAAGGGGAAGGATTTGGCGCGGAACTTCTTCTTCACATCTTTTTCACACAGTGGATGATAGAGATATGCAACGAGCTGCCAGAGGGGGTGGTGAGGTGGATACAATTACAATGTCTAAAAGCCTATTTGGTTAGTGGTTGGATCGGAAAGGGCAAAGTGAAATGGGACAAATTCAATCAAATGAAGGAGCTCAGTGGGGCAACTTGGTCGGCAGGGACTTAGACGTAAAGGCCTGTTTCAGTGCTGTATAACTCTCATTCCTTTTGAATACTTGCTCACTTGACAGCATCGTATGTTGTTTTAAAGAAGCTGCCATAAATGTTCTAAAACATTCACGACGTGACTTTGCAACTATTCTTCTGGCAAATTGCCAAAAAAAATGGAGCGTTTTGCGATCATTCAGTTCTTGAAAAGACGGTGGGTTTTCATTGTCAGTGATCGTACCGGTGAAAGACGTGACGTCCTCCGTGCGCACAACCGAGGAACTCTTTTACAAAAATATACTCAGTTCACTTCGTGGACGATATTCCATAACTTGAATGTTTCAGCTGCTAGCCACAGACGTCAATGGCACTTTAATTTTGCGGCCAATTGTATTTGTTTGTTTTGTTTTCCTGAGAGGAAGCATCTGGATTCGGGTTATTTAGTTTGGTTGCCTGATCCGCCCAAAATAGAGATGTTGAGTGAAGTTGAAACCTGTTTCAGTGTAACCTTTGCTGATACGAATTTATCTGAATATGCCTTGTAATACGTTTGCAAAATTTCTCAAAAATTATTTTTAAAAATACTGGCATATCAAGTTATTATGCCAGGAAATTAAAGCACAATTTTGAAAACGAATCAATATCCATGCTCTCTTTATTGGTAACGTGATATGTAATCTGTAAGGAATTTTAAGATTCATTTTTAAACGATCATGGAATATTCACTGAATAAATGATCTAATATATTTCACGACAGTATTCCTGTTTCAAATTAAACGGCTCCCTAATTGTGAGTCAATCACTCAAAGACCAGGCCATATCAACTCAATGCAGAGAATAGGTTTCTGGAGACTGTGCAATCCTGAAATAATATTCGCGGTTTCGTTGTAACAGGTGTCTGGCATTTGGAAACGCAACAGATATCATGTTTATTGATCTTTTTTTTTCATTTCTGCTAAAGAGTCGGATTATTTTCTGAGTCATAAAATATTCCTAATCCTTTGAACTACATTTCATTTTGGCAATCTTATTTCCGTCCTCTTCAGACCCAACAGTATCTATGAATTCCCTTCGTATTCAAAATTGTGCCATTATTTTTATCTTTGTGCCGGAAGATAATTAATAATTACGTGTTTCTTGTATTTTTTTTAAAACTAGCATACGTCCTTTATCCTTTTTGAACACATTTAATAATGTTCCACAATATATAATTGCCTTTGGCAATATACATATTTACAGTTTAATTTGTTGAAGACGAAGATCGTAGCTACTTAGTCTACAACTTCATTCTCCATTTAAATGAAGAATTCTACCATGGCATGTTCCCTCACCCCCAAGATACTAGGTATATTCGGGTTGTTAATTACTCTTTTCTTATTATCCGATACGCAGTCTTACCTACATTATTTATCCATCAGTTGCTCAAGGCATTGAACTGATATCATCGTGTATACACTCCAAAATTCCTTCTTCCCATTCTAATTCCTAATTAGTTCGATCAACCAAAATGTAGATTTAAGTCACCTAGAATTTGAGAGGTACTCATTTTACACGTTCCTGTTTAAGTCCATCTCCTACATCATAAGCACTGCATGTTGGCCTATGGAAAATATCCAGGAACATGTGCCGTCTCTTGGTTCTCCTTAGCTCCACCCATACAGATTCTTCACACAGATTTTATTCCCTTGGAGCCAATGCCCTAACTCATAATTCGATAGATTTGCATCTTTAATCACATCACCATCCAATCGTCTTTGACCTTTTGTTCGCCCTTCACAATGATTGATTGTGTTGTACGTTCAGTTAGCACCATCGTTCTCCCTGTATCCATATCGTAGTTATAGCAAAAATATCACAACAGTTGATACTAATTTGCGTTTCTAATTCATTCTCTTTATTGAGAGTGCTCAGCACAATAATATACAGTTCCTTTAGAATTGCGGTTTTAAAATAATTAAACCTCAGCTGTTTGGTGGGTACTGTGCCCTTATTTGCCACACGCTCTTGCTTCCATATTTTCTTGTACATTTATATATTTCTTTGTTTTCTCACAATTTTATTACTTCATCATCCCGACATTCAGACTTAACACTTAATCCTTTTCAAGGAAAGTGGTTGATCCTAATAAGTAATCGTTCTTTCTTCCCCTCGAGGATATTCTACAACTGCTCTTAGATATCTTCAGCCCCCGAAACAAAGAGGCAACATGCCATCTTAGCGTCTATTTGAGGTTGCACAAGCATCTTCCTGATCCAATTACTATTGAATCTCTCATCAATTTAGAGACCCCCCTCTTACCCCTTCCCTCGTGAGTAGCGGAGGTACCAGTATTTCTATTGATATTGCTGTTGCTGTCTTCTGATGAGAAACCATCTCCCATTTTGGTACCAAGAGAACAATTATTTGGTTCAGAGACAGAGAAGGGCGGGGTGATTATTACTTGCCTGCGTTGATTCTGCTTGGTGGCATCACTCCGTTCCTGCAGTGTGGCCATCTAAACGTATTTTATGTACACATTCTCGCATTCTGTACACATCCTCGTGGGCGATCCAGCGTAAATCTCATCTCAGTTCCAGGTCTATAAAATGGTTAACGTGTATCTGCAGCTCGGTATTCTGCCTGCATGTAATCGGAAGAGACACCGCAATTTTTTCCCTATTTTTGCGCATATCGCACGTGAAGCATTCCGCGGAGCTGAACTCTCCCGAGAAGAATTAACCTTACATTACAGGAAATTAATCTAAACGCCTCTTAATGTAACAAGGCCTAATTTCGCTCTCAACAGTCCTCCCGGCGTCGCTGTCTGGGAATATGGAGAGTTGACGAGAATGTTGGGAGAATAATTTAAATGGGAAAAATATGGTGGAGGTGTTCACATAACCCACATACTAATATTTTCCATAAGAAAGTGAGTAGTTGCAGGGGAAGCAGCTGATTGATCAGTTGCAAGAAATGTGTATTGCCACTACTGTTACAGGTTGATAAATTAAAATAAATAAAACGTCCTGCGACTGCGGGTGTACTTTTTGTGAGGCAGGTAGACTCAAAGTACATGCCGGTTGCTTTCTCTTCCGCTGTCACATGATGGCATTCCGCTACCTCTGCTGTTGCAATGTGTAGGCCCGATTGAAGCATTCAAGTCTATATTCGCATTGCACTCTGTCTCCCATTTTCATTTCACCATAAACTACGCGCTAGCTTTATGAATTCTTCACTCGCCCAGAGGATAATATGAGCGCCGCTTGCAACAACTCTATTTGTTGTCGATATTGAATTGTCTGAAAGAATGGGCTAGTTACCCACTGCAGTAACAACATTGCAGAAAATTTGTTATGGCATTTCAGAAAGAATGCAGTTAAGAGTTAAAGTGAATCGTGGATTTCGAGTGCCATCTCAGGAGATATGTTAAAATCGCCGATGCCTTCGCTAACGAATGTGGAAGAAATAAAGGTCTTCCTTATGATCATTCGGTAACTTCCTTGGCAGCGCTAAAAGGGCATCATTTAAAATGTTATCCTGATGGTACAGTTAAAACCACAACTATCCTCGTGGAATTTAAACTTCACTCTTGAATGTCGGCCCATAGCAATTTAAACCACGTGAAAATTACCTCAGTGTTGGACACAACACATGATAGCCTTACAGACTTAACGTTTATTCCACTATAGAATATATACTTTAATTACAGCCATGAAACCCTGAACAATCACCAATCAGCGTTTTCCATATTTCCCTCTATTTCAGGTATTTTTCATCTGGGGAAGATCGTGGGACATTTGACGTCAGCAGAACCACTGACTTAAATGTTAGTGTATCGAGTCTCTTTTTGTAGATTGCGATTGTCTGGTAATGCCCTGTTATGAATACAATTGACAATATTCGAGCTTCATTTAATATCACATCCGTCTTGGGCAAGACATGATTCCAAATAACGGACAGCTGTTTTCCGCTTGACACCAACTGGCTACAGATTTCCAATTAAGCAACAGCCAGTCAAATGCTGTCTTCCTCTGAAGCGCAGTCTCCCTTAATCAATTTTTAATATGTTTTCTCTTGTCCATGCTTGCAACAAAACTGAAGAATACGACATCTGATTTGTACCGGTGAAACAAGCAGTAGTTCAACGTACCACTACCTTTAACACTCAATGGGGGAATTACCATGATAATTTCTTCCAGGAGAGGCCACGACTCTTGGATAAACATTCAACAAATGACACGTGCTCTGGAATAGGCGGTTAGGTCTGAGAATGAGGCATTTATTGGAGAATTCGAAGATATTTCTGAGGAAGCCTGTATTTGATCAATAGATATTAAGTTCGTTCAACCCTTGTGGACAAAATGGCAATGCACAGATGACGAGAAAACAAACACTGGGACTGGATAGTGGTCAATTTGGGAGTGAAAGCGAGCGAAAATGTAAAAAGTGACAGATCAGTTAGGGAGGTAGATGTAATTCACACTGAAAGGAAGGACAGGAGCTTAAGAGTGAATTCCCTGCTAAGCCCAGGAGAAGGGACAGCATAAGGGAGAGGACAGTAGCACAACTCATAGAACTGCTGCTGGCTAATTCTACGCGTTTCGGGACGCTCTATGAGTAGAGTTTGCACGTTTCCGGTGATCGCGTAGGTTTCTGTGGGTGCTTCAGTTTGCTGCCATGTCCCTGTTTGGTAGCTAAAAGGGCCAGTGTAAATTGCAACTAGTATGCATGGGTGTGGTAGAATCATGTGGACAGTTAATGAGAATGCTGTTCCAGCAGATTTTGCGCAATGGCTGTTTGACGAACTGCCTGGACCCAATACACAGAGCGACGTTTCTCGCGCCATGTTATTTTATGATTTTCACGTGATGGCAGACAAACCTGAACTAAAGAAGAGGGGGAGGACAACCCATTGCCTTTGTCCACGGAGACAACGAAGTCATGCGGCGCCTTGAACTAGAAATGTCACCAAATATAATGGAGAAAGAAGAGACTGCAGAAGCTGGAATCTGCAGCAAAGAAGCAAACAACTGAGAGAACTTGGCGGGTCAGGCAGAATTTGTGGAAGGATGTGGACAGTCGAAATTTCGAGTCATGACCTTTCACCTGGACCGAGGATGTCAGGTAAATATACGCCAGAGAAGCTAACAGCAGTGGTAGGGCATTTGTGCGAGTTAATTCTGAAGGACGTAATCAATCCCAACTTTTGTGAAGCAGAAATTGCTTAACAATAGTGAGCATGGTCCAGTTACCGACGAACCTCTCTGAACAGAAATGTTGAATTTGTGGAGGACATAAAAACTGGGATTGATGAGGGCAATAGGATGAAGTTAATCTTCATGGACACTTCGTAATTCTCGATATATGACAGTGTTTACCAGTTTCAGGAAAACACTTACTTTCTCCGGAAATGTATTTCTGCATTTCTTTTGCATATCATTATTTTCTTCTTCATGTTTCTATTTTTTGTTTTTTTCCCTATTTAAAGTAATCCTTGCCCTGCTAAATCAGTAATGCGCCCCATCAAAGTCGTTTCCTTTGTTTTCTCCATTCCTTCGGCCCTTTGAAAACTGCAACATATGCGTTTCTTAAGTTCTCATTTCTGATGACGTGTTCTTGACCCTGTACTCGGCTCCTCTTTCTTTCCTACGATGATGCTTGACGTGCTAACGGCTTCCAGAATATCCTGTTTTTTTTTTGTTGGGGATATCAAGAATCTGCTTTTTTTTGCTCAAATTGCAAATCAGTGCACTGCCACTTCTCCTCTCAGACTATCAACCGTGAGAATGTAATGCTTCTCACAGTCTCTGATAACATTCACAAAATCAAACAATATGCTGCAAAACTCGGCAGGTGAGACAGCACCTGTGGAAAGATAAACAGACAACGTTTCGCGTCTTCAGCATTTGGAAAGTGGAAATACAAGTTGGTTTTCCGTAAGAGAAAAAGTGGAATGGGAATGTGCAAAAGGAATATTTGTGATGGAACGAGTCGGCCTGGCATAATGACGGCAGTGACCAGCACATTATGCTTCTTGGTCTGTGTAATAACTTGTTAATGTTCGCGTTATGTGAATTTCGCAGCAAGCCAGATATGGACGAAAAATTAAGTGAACATGATAAAATAATAGAGAACATGTAAAATGCAGGAAATAAATCTGAGCATATCAGGCAGCATCTGTGAAAAGAATAACAGTGATATTTTCAAATTAGGTATTCCTCAGCAAACCTGAGAATGAGAGAACAAATCTGTCAATGGCAGCAACAAATCTGCTTGTCCTCCAGTCATAATAATAGCCTTCTACTCTAAAGGGCACGCCAATTCCAAATCCAGACTTGCAATATACCCTGGATCCCGTGCATCTTTACCTTCTGAATCAACCTGTCATGAGGGAACTTATCAAAACTTCACAAAAGTCCATGTCGTTAACGTCCACTGTCTGACCTTCATCAAGCAACTTGGTCACCTCCTCAGAAAATTCAACGAATTTCGTAAGGCAAAACGTTTTCTGCACAAAGCCATGCCGACAGTCGCTAAACAGGCCATATTTTTCCAAATGCGCATAAATCCTATCCCTGAGGATCCTCTCCAATAGCTTCCCTACCTCTGACATGAGGCTAACCTGCCTATAATTACCTGGATTATCCCTATTTCGCTTATTGAACAAAGGCACAACCTGTGCTACTCTCCAGTTCTCAAGAACCTCGCTTGTTGCTGCTGCAGACAAAAAGATCTTTGTCAAAGCCCCAGAAATCTTCATACTTGTTTCTTTCAATACTCTGGGATTTTTACCATCGGGTCTCGGGGACTTATCCACCTTAATATTTTTCAGAAGGCTCGGCACTATGTACTCCTTAATCTCACAAATTCCGAGCAGATTAGTATACCCACTCGGTTTTAAAAATCTTCCAAATGCTTGTCCTTGGTACATATAGACAGAAAGTACTCATTTAGTACCTCAGCCGTGTGCCCATCCTCCAAACACAAATTCCGTCCTTTATCCTTGAGTGGAATTAAGAGAAACATATTGCATTTGCACCTTATTCTTTTATGTACAGAAGTACATTCTTGGTGAACGAACTAAAATAAGGGAAGTATTAGATGCAAACATCAGCCATACTCCATTTCCAGACTATTTTTTTAAAAGCTCTCGATGACGAGGAGCAAAACAAATAAAACAACACACAAGGAAAGGAGAAAATAAATTAATAGAACGTAACAAATAACCTGGGCTGTGAATAAAAGTGGACTATTAAATATTCCACAATAGTTAAAAGGAAACGAATCGTGGTTAGCGCGCCGAAATAGTAAAAATTGAAATGAGGAAAAGGAAAGCTACATAATATTGAACTAAATACCTTGATTCTGTCTTCAAAATCGATCCTTTAAAAATAGATGGAAGAAAATATACAGAAATATTTCGGGAACCATAAATATAATGAAGGTGATGAAATCAAGGAAATCACTGAAGCCAAACCTCGATATAATGCAGAAGACGTGAAATAACGTTAACACTCATTTTACAAGTTCACAAGATCACAAGACAAATGAGCAGAAGTAGGCCATTTGGCCCATCGATTCTGCTCCATGAGCTAAACTAATACTATTCCTATCTATCCCCAATTTTCGGCCTTATCCCCATTTCCCTTGATACCTTGACAAATTAGATACCTATCAATCTCCTCCTTAAACGCCCCCAATGATTGGGCCTCCACAGCTATATATGGCAAAGAATTCCATAATTTCACTACCCTCTGGCTAAAGAAATTTCTCTTCATTTCTGTTTTAAACCGGTACCCTCTAATTTTAAGATTGTGCCCTCTAGTCCTGAAATCACCCACCGGGGAAACAGCTTAACCACACCTACTCTGTTCAGTCCTTTCAACATTAGAAATGTTTTTATAAGGTCCCCTCTCATTCTTCTGTACTCCAATGAATACAGTCCAAGAACCGACAAACGCTCATCATAAGTAAGCCCTTTCATTCCAGGAATCATCCTCCTAAATCTTTTTTGAACCCTCTCCAACATCAGTACATCCTTCCTAAGATGTGGGGCCCAAAACTGCGCACAGTACTCCAAATGAGGCCTCACGAGTGCCCCATAGAGCCTCATCAACACTTACTTACTTTTACACTTTATACGTCTCGAGATGAATGCTAACATAGCATTCTCTTTCTTGACCGCCGATCCAACCTGGTGGTTAACATTCAGGGTTTCCTGCACCAGTACCCCCAAGTCCCTTTGTCCTTCTGTACTTTGAATTTTCTCCCCATATAGATATTAATCTGCCCGTTTATTTCTTTTTCCAAAGTGTATAACTGCACATTTCTCAACATTGAATCTCATCTGCCATTTCTTTGCCCATTCTCCTAAACTAAGTCTCTCTGCAACCTTCCTATTTCTTCAATACTCCCGACTCCTCCACCCATCTTGGTGTCGTCTGCAATCTTAGCCACAAAACTACTTACTCTATCATCCAAATCATTAATGTACGAAGTAAAAAGAAGAGGCGCCAACACCAACCCCTGCGGAGCACCACTAGTAACCGGTAGCCAACCAGAACAGGATCCCTTTCTTCCCACCCTTTGCTTTCTGCCGACCAGCCAATGCTCCACTCATTCCAATATCCTACCAGAAATCCAATGAGCTCTCATTTTATTAATCAGCCTTTTGTGTGGCACCTTGTCGAAGGCCTTTGGAAAGACTAAATATACTACATCCACAACATCCCCCTTATCCACCATACCTGAGATTTATTCAAAACACTCCAATAGGTTGGTCAGGCAGGATCTGCCCTTCACGAAACCATGCTGGCTTGGGCCTATCTTGCCTTGTACTCTAGGTATTCCATAAACCCATCCTTGAGGATCGATTCCACCACCGATGTCAGACTAATAGGTCTGTAATTTCCTTTATGCTGCCTCCCACCCTTCCTATACAGCGGAACTACATTTGCGACCGTCCAGTCCTCTGGAGCCATGCCAGAGTTTATCGATTCCTGGAAAATTATCACCAATGCCTCCGCAATCTCTGAAACCACCTCCTTCAGAATCCAGGGGTGCACCTCATCCGGTCTGGGAGATTTATCTACCTTTAGTCCATTTATCTGCCTGAGCACCTTCTCTCTATTAATCATAACTGAATTCAGTTCTATCCCCTGAGACCCCTGACTATCCGGTATATAGCTGATGTCCTCAACAGCTGAAACCAATGCAAAATACTCATTTAGTTCCTCTGCTATCTCTTTGTTATCCATTATAATCTCTCCCGCACCATTTTCAATTGGTCCTATATCAACCCGTGTCTCTCTTTGAAAAAAAACCCTTGTTATATTTTTGAATGTTATCTGCCAACTTCCTTTCATAATTCATCTTTTCATTCCTAATGGCCTTCTTAGTTTCATCCTTTAAGTTTTAAAAAATTCCTAGTATTCTGTTTTCCCACTAATTTTTGCCTCCTTGTATGTCATCACTTTTGCTTTTATTTTCGCCTTCACCACTCTCGTTATCCACATTTGTGCCATTTTCCATTCATAACTTTCTTCCTTTCTTGAAATATAGCTATCCTGTATTTTCCTTATTTCTCGTAGAAATTCCATCCATTTCTGCTCTGCCATCCCACCAACTAGCTTACCTTTCCAATCAATTTGCTCCAGTTCCTCTCTCATGCCACTGTAATCTCCTTCGTTCCACTGAAATATTGACACATCTGACATCAGCTTCTCCTTTTCAAATTTGAAACTGAACTCAATCATATTGTGATCGCTAGTTCCTAATGGTTCCTTTACCTTTAGTTCCCTGATCACCTCGGGTTCGTTACACAGCATCCAATCCAAAACAGCCGATTTCCTGGTGGGCTCATCAACAAGTTGCTCCAAAAAGTCATCCCGTCGACCTTCCATAGACTCGCTTTCCTGAGATCCACTGCCTTCCTGACTTTACCAATCCACCTTCATGTTATAATCCCCCATAATTCATTTGACGTTGTCTCTCTGACACCCTTTTTCTATTTCTAGCTGCAATCGAAAGTCCACGTCCTGGCTGCTGTTAGAGGGTCCATATATCACTGCTATTATTGTCCTTTCACTCTTGTCATTTCTTAGCTCCACCCATAATGATTCCACTTCTTCTTACCCTATGTCCTTCTCTCTATTGACTTTATATCATTTCCAACAATCAGGGCCACACTATCCCCTATGTCGACCTGCCTCTCTTTCCTATACACTGTGTACCGCTGAATATTTCATTCCACTCACAGCCTTACTTCAGCCATGACTCAGTCATTTCCACAAAGTCATATTTTTAAATCTGTAGCTGTGCAACTAGGTCATCCACCTTATTTCTAATGCTACGTGCGGTTAAATATAGTACCTTTAGACCAGTATCTGTTGCCGATTTTGCTGTACTTCTATTGTTCAGCAAATTATCCCGTCTTTTCACCAGCCTGTCTTCTTTCCATCTTCACTGCACATTGTCTTGGACTTGCTCCTATAGACCTCTTCCTCTATCCTAACATCCTGGTTTCCTTCCCCCCTGCCAAATTAGATTACAACCTCCCAAACAGCTATATTAAACATTTCCGCCAGGATATTGGACGCCTTGAAGTTCAGGTTTAACCCATCCTTTGTGAATAGGTCATACTTCTCCCAAAAAAAGGTCCTAATAATCCAAGAATTTGAAGCCCTGCCCCCTGCACCAGTCACTCAGCCACGCATTCATCTGCCAGATCTTTTTATTCTTACTGTCAATAGCAAGTGGCACAGGTAGTAATCCTGAGATTACTACCATGGAGGTCCTGCTTCTCCACATTCTTCCTAGTTCCTTGTAATCTTCCTTCAGGACCTTCTATCTCTTTTCTACCTATGTCATTGGTACCTACATGTACCAAGACTTCTGGCTGATCATCCTCTCCCCTCAGAATATTCTGGACCTGGTCCGAGACATCCCGTACCCTGGCACCAGGGAGGCAACACACCAGTCGGATATTGTTGTCAGGTTCGCAGAATTTCTTATCTGTTCCCCTCACTACGGAATCCCAAGTGACCACTACATTTGTCCTTTCCCGCTGGACCACGGCACCAGGTACGGAGGCAAACTCCTGTTTGTCATGGTCTTCTGTCAGGTCATCCTGTCCAGCAGAATCTAAAATGAGAAACTGATCTTTAAGGGGTCCGCCACAGAGGTACTCTCTACATATTCGTTATATCTCCTGTCTATCCCCTCCTCACTCTCCTTAATCAGCCGAAGGTCATCGAACTGCTGCTCCAGAATTTCAACACGTTCCTTGAGGAGTCGCATCTCAATGCACTTTGCGCAGATGTAGTCTTCGAAGAGGCTGGTGGACTCCCAGGGTCCCCACATCGGGCACTCCAAACACAATACTAATCCCAAATGCATACTTCTATGGCACGGTCTAATGCAACTTCAATAAATAGATTCATAACCTACCCCCAGCTCTATAAATCTCTCCTCGCTACCGAGTTTCCTGTATTATTGTTAAATCGAGTAAATATGTCATACCCATCACAGGGACGTACCGTCAGTGTAACCAATACCGGGACAGAATGAGAAGTATTGTGCAAACGTTGCACTTTCTTATGAAAAAAGAAGGGCTGCATTAATTAATAACATGCAAGTCTAATTAATCCCGGCATCAGTTAATTCAAAGTACTAAAAGAAAAGGAATTCAGCAAATAGCGTCTGAGTTGGTTATTGTTATCGTAATCCTGCGGATTATGGATAACAGCAACCAGATCAAAGGATAGTAGTTGCTGAATCCCAGGAAAGAGAGATTAGTGGGAAATCTCTGGGTTCAACGTCAGGGCCTCAGCTATATTCCAAAGTTTACCAACAGCATTCAGCTGGGCGGGGATAAGACTGAATGAACTGGCAAATAACTTGACGGACATTGCATATCGTGGATAAATGTGCAATTAGCTCCTTTTCTCGGAGAAAAAGGTTGAAGTATTATTTAAATGTTGTTCATTGGGGAAGTTTTGATGAGCAATGATACTTGATCTCCTTGTATAGTAGTCATTTGAAGGAAACGTGCAGCTGAAACGGGTAGTAAAGACGGCAAATTACATACTAGCCTTTAGGAAAACCGGACCTGTGCGGAGTAGTAAAGACCCATTGTCACAATTGTTGCCGTTCTAACTCCCCTATGGCTTGGAGTGTTGCGCCGGCAACACTATGTGCGCTTTCATTCATCCTACTTCAGAGTATGTATTTTCAAAGGAGAGATTGTAACAGGAGTTCTCTAGGCTGATTGTTCGGATAGTGGGACAGTTTTACGAGTAGTTAATAGGTCAATGTAGTTTGTACAAGAATAGAAGAGGATGATTTTGAAACTTACAATATTCTCAAAGAACTTAATTTCTAGATGCAAGCATGCTACTCCTAATTGTTGTTGTAGTTGTTGTTGTTGTTGTTTTGTGTGTGTGTGTGTGTGTGTGTGTGTGTGTGTGTGTGTGTGTGTGTGTGTGGTGTAACAGATTCTAGGGTCTAGAGGGACAAGGACTCCGGAAACAGACTTTGGAGTTAAAATGATTTATTTACAAACATAAACGCGGGAAAAGATAACTGGGGCAATACACACACACACACACACACACACACACACACACACGCGGTGCGCACCGCTAATAGCGTGCGTGGGGGAATCGCAGCAATGGTAAGATACACACACGCATAACGAACTGGGTACATACAATCAAGGAACAGTCAACACAATACCTGCCACCCCTCGATTCAGTGCAGGCCCGGCTCTATGCTACAGGGATATTTTAACTAATTTCTCTTAAGCAGTGCACGGCTTACCTCAACTTCCCTCGGAGACAAGAGAGGCAGAACCAAGTATAAGACAGTAGTTATACTGCTAGAGGGCTGGGTGGTCAAGCCCAGGTACTTCATACAGGCCAATCACCGGAGTGTGCCAGGTACAAAGGTGCGTTAAGGGAAAAATGGTCAAGTGTGGCCGTATGGGTGGGGGTGAAGCCAGCCCTTCATTGACAGTGGTGTGTCTTCCGACCAAATGGGACAGTACTGTCCTCCGACCAGATGTGGTCAGTGATGTCACATGACATTCACGACGCTCCACAATACTGTGTGTGTGTGTGTGTGTGTGTGTGTGTGTGTGTGTGTGTGTGTGTCTGTGTCTGTGTCTGTGTCTGTGTCTGTGTCTGTGTGTGTGTGTTACTGTGTGTGTGTGTCTGTGGAAGGGTATGTTCACGGACACAATGCAAGGTAAGAAATTTTGGACGAATGTAAAGACAGATTTCTTCAAGTAAATGGCAGTGATTCTGAGGATTTCGAAACAACAAATGGTGGTGGACTTCAAGTTTCATATTATATATAAATAGAAAACATATAAGCAGAGATACATGTCTAGATGCAACCGAAGTGATACGGTTTGGGGAGAGACTAAGAATATGATAGGAGATAGTTGATTTAAAATGATTACATTCAATAATGATAAATATCCGAGGGCAGGATGATGCATCTGTGCAGCTATTACCCTGATTTCTTATCGTTTCAGGAATAAAAGGGGTATGGAATATTCTGAAATAAACGATGTTTCATTTTTATTGAATGAGCACAAGAAATACATGTTACATTTTGTATAATTTGTAGATAAAATTCAAGCAGTGATTTGAGCATATGCGAATCCAAGGAGTGTTTGAATCAATGGATGTTTATTTAGAGAAGAAAGGGACAATCAAGTTGCTGACGATGTTAGTAAATTAACAAAATGAATAATTGATTCTGATGTAATATAAAATATTTACGCTGATTGCTGGCGAGTCGTGGGAGATTTATTCTGGATTGCATGTTCACGTTTCCCTGGAGGGACAAAAATGATCCATTTGAGACATATTTTAAAGACAGGACAGATGAAAATAAATGGTCTTCATCCGGAGCTCATTGTATTCTCTCCTACAGTTTCCATCAATATTTATATTCATGGAGAATAGTTCACTCTTTAATTGATTGGAGCTACAGAAAACGCAAAATACATAATCATAAAAGAATCATAAACCGATATACAAGAAGATAATTTGGCCCTTCGTGTCCAGCCTTTTTTGAAGCCAGCAACCGGTCCATATTCTTGCACGGTAGTGAACATTCACACATTTGTTTAATGATTAGCGATGATACCTCAATACAATTTTATTTACGATTAGTTAGTGAATGCAGAACATAGAATATGGAATAGTCCAGAATAAATATGGGCCTTTCTGTGTCTCTACGCACCACTATACCAAACTAAATCCATTTTCAGGCACATCCTCTCTACGTACAAAGTTCCCGGCCTGCCCGTGGATCTATCTACATGCCTCCTAAACTTTGTTATGATATCCATTTCCACCAAACCCGCAGGCAACGTGTTCCAGGTCCATACCATTCTCTTTGCTAAATATACATGCCTCGTAACTATCCTTTAAACTCCCCTCTCACCTTAAACCAATCACATCTAGTATATGGCATTCTTACTCTGCATACACATTCTGAATCTCTATCCAGTATATGCCCATCAGAATTCTATATATGTTTATAAGGTCACTTGCCAGTCTCCGGTGCTCCAGAGAAAACAACTCATTTTGGCGGTCCTTTACTTATGGCTCACACACTCTACTCCAAACAATATCCTAGTGAACGAATTATGCACTCTCTTCAAAGTCGTCATATCCTTCCTGTAATGTAGCGACAAGTACTGCACACAATACTCCAAATGCGGCCCAACCAAACTTTCATACAGCTGTAGCATATACATTGACCTGAACGATGAAGTCTCGTTTGCCACATGTCTTCTTTATCAATCTCTATGCTTATGTTGCCTCTTTCAGGAAGCTATAGACGTGGAAATCAATGCTGCTAATGGTCTGACAATTTACTCTAATCTTTCCTCTTGCATTTGACGGTCCAACATGCACCACATCACACTTGTCTGGATTAAGTTCATGTGGCATTTCTCTGTCAATATTTTCTACTGATTTACATCCCGCGGTATCCTTGGATCACCTTACTCACTACCAACAACTCCTACAATTTGTGTTTCGTCTGCAAACACAATAAAGAGCACACCCACATTTTCGTCCCACTTATTTAAACAACAGAGGTCCCAGCATTGCTTCTCACTGAACGTTTTCACGTCTCATTTTGCTTTGTTATATTCCCACATGTACCTCGCTTAACTGTTTTCAGACGATAGAGTTCCCTACCTGGCAAACATCGCCCTTCCTCTATCCGAAAAAAAACCTCAAATTATAGTTGTCCTTTTCTGTGCTAAGTTTAATAGTATTGATGACGACGTCCAAGAGTGCTCTCTCGTTTGCCCTCCCTCCTGCCGCACAGCTTCATTCATTAAAATCAAATCAAACATTGGACACTCCTTCCTTATTTATACCCGATATCTAACTATGACTGCTGATTGGAATTTAGAAATTATGTTCTCTTTCAATCTGGTACATTAAGTGTATCCAAGTCAATATGCTAATCTCCATTCCTGCTGCTATTGCATTACATTTCTTTTGCACTTTTGACAAATTGGTCTGAAGTTTTCTTGACAATATCGTTCAGAAAGCTTCGTGTTTCTGCAAACTCTATAGGGACATTGACCTTACTTTATTCTTCAGTTCAGACTAAAACACGCCCTTTGATGATTTTACTTGAACATATTAGTTATCGTCATCATACTTAAAAAAAAACTGCTGATAAATTCACTGCGATTAATTCAGCCCCGTCCACGCCTGGAAGCCAGATTGCTAAAGTTACGTAACGGGCAGATTTTTGTTCGTACTCTGACAATTTGCTACATATTCTCAGCTCATCTGCAAGTTGCTGTAATCCTTGAAGTTACGTATTAACCATTGAGCACAGCTGACTTTTTTTGTAAAATTTTATTTGCATTTTTATTCCAATCTTTATATCCCAGGTTCGTAATTCGGTTGGTGATTTTCTATTTCAGTTTTAAACTTTCCTTTTCTGTTCATATTCTATGTTCAGATTGCACTCAAAATGACAGGCTGTTTTTGTAAACAATCTCGATTGCAGCAGATGGATGGAAAGTACTCCCGGGATAACACCTTCAATTACAGAAATGACTTTCTGATCCCCACAAATGTAGTATCGCCTATGACGTATGCTCCCTTGACCGTTCCCACCTCCCAAAATGCAGAGCTGCGCCACGATGCTTTGGTCTGAGCTCCCTCTGCAAACTCGATTGAACTTGCAGCACTACCCTACTTCAGTGCCGGCATCGGCTGAGAGAGCGAGATGCTCTCAAATTCCCTCTGAAATGACCCCTTGGTCGTTTTTTTAAAAAAACATTCTGTCTGATAGTCGCCTGTTTATGTTTGATTCCACTCACTTAACCTTCAGGATGAACCTTAGGAAGTGTAACGAACAGCTCGATTTATTGTGACGTCAGACTTTCTCAAGCTCCAAAACCTGGAGCACGAGCTCCTCCAGCTGAATGGTCCTGGTATTGCTTCTTTGCGCAAGATGTAAATTCGACAAATATTTACTGGATTAGCTAATATAATCATAATCATCATAAAGATGTTTCAATTCCATTCGTAAATTGTTTGCCTTGGGACTCATACGTCAGGAAGACGAACTGTTCAGCAACCTATTATTACCAAGAGAAACATTAAGGACTTGTGCACTTCTCCACCACTTGGGTATAAGCAATCAAAAAAATCACGAAAAAGTACATCTGAGTGAAATGATAGAGGTAAGGTAATATCCTCATTTGGCTTTTCTATGCTTATTTTTGCAAATCAGTGGACAAATAATATTAAAAGTAGCCGTAATTGCATTGAATGTGCAGAATGGGAATGTCTGGTTCATTTCGGGTCGGAGATTCACACTGTGTGTATAGTCAGATGAAAGACTAATGATGTGTTAACAAGGGCGGAACATTAGTGCATATTACACACGTTTAGTTAGAATATCCATCAAGTGAATAGACTCCGTTTATCAACGCCTAAGTGACAATGAGGAAATGCCTTTGTTTCAATTCAATTTGCTTGCAAAGATGCCCGTTGAATTTTTCAATGTGCAACAGCAAATTACCACCAAGCGTGCCAGTGTCTCCTGCTTCGACTTCGTAATAATTGTCATGAATTTGGACTTGAAGGGAATAAATCGGTGTGCTGAAAGTATATGAGGAGCCTTAGGATTCGGTGTGTAATACCACTCGAAAGTAGAAACAAGTTATTTCAGACGTAACATGCCTGCCCTCTGCAGAGTTGGTTTAATTCGCACACAGCTATAAATTCGCACACATCTTTAACTCGTCCATCCTACTCTTAACTTATTCATATCTCAAACACCCATACCATTGAAAAGAAGCACGGCACAAAGAATATCTTATTCAACAATACTGTTGAACACAATCTGGATGTTTCAGTATTTAGCATCAGACAACCCTTTAGCTACATGTCATTTTCATTCAAGCACGGCGTGTTTTTTAAAAAATTGTTTGAATATAATAATTGGGAGTATGATTTCCAGTGAGAAAAAATTGCACAGTGAATAATCTATCCACAAAATAAAACTGGAGGACGTTCCTCGCGGATTTTCTTTTCCAGTGTTGACATAATCAAGCTTATCGGATCTTTTGCATTTTTTCCCGGTTCAATGGAACTGAATATTGCTAAAAACAAAGAAATTAATTTCTCGTGCATTGGATAATTTGGAATTCGGAGCAAAAACACAGCGCATTTCGTTCGAGTTACAATGTATTTGAAATTATTCACTCTCACAGTTGTGGAAACTCTCACATGTAATGAATCAATTTATGAAGGACAACAATTGATTTGAAAACTCAATAACTGTTTAGACAGCCCAGACATAGGATGGCCATCTCAGCAAACCTGTCTCTCATTTACGGGGTCACTGACAAATAGGAGGGTGTGCATAGCCACAAAAATGTCATTTCCTTGTTGTGTAAAACAAGGAAAAATCTGTCGATTTTCAGAGCAGCTTATTCCAAAAGTATTACGCTTCTGAATACAAACTGCATCCTCTGATTTTATCAGTATAGGGGCAGTCCGTCAGCTGAAAATCGCTGGCGGATTGTTAGTCGCGTCTGGTCAGTACACTGTCGATTAAAGCCGATAATAAGGAAATAAGCCAGTGGAGGGAAACGAACCTGAACATTATGGCTGAATAAGATGTTCTCCTTGAGGAATATCTTTAATCTCTTCATAAACGGCTTGTTGCAAGTCAGCACGGGAAACCCATCGGCCAGTGACAATGCCTGTTTGAGAAAGGGAAGATTGCTGTCATTTTGAATTACATAACGATTGTCTAACAGAACACGGTCTGGATTGGATTGGAATCATGTAATGAGGTGCAAGATATAGGTGGGCTGAATGTTGATGGATTTTGTGGTGAGCGCGTGCACATTTGAAATTCAGTCCAGAGCAGTTCTCAGAGAAGTCCAATTAACATGGAAACATGAATGTAGATTGAATGCTTGTTTACAAAGAATCGCCAGACAATGCGGAAGAAAGGAATTTTGGCGACGTTATTTAACTTATTACGGCATCATTAGGTTAAAAGCAAAATATGAAGTTTTCTAAAGTGAATGGAATAAACCATCAGCCGCTGTTTCATGTAACGTCCGATCCAATCCCATTCGTTCTTGGAAGAAAAAGAGCGCGGAGACTCGACTGCATGAGACACGACGTTTACGAAGTAGCGTTAATTAATCCGCACAAACTGACACTCACCTCTTCTTGCTGCTTTTCTCCACATTACCACTATCAATGGTACCAATCCGCATATGCAAAGGAATCCGAGTACAATGCAGACAACCTCAGGAACAGAGACGGCCTTTCGTTCCTGTCCATGATAACAACGGTAAAGCACAAACTTAAAGAAGAAACATCGCATCCAGCTTTGTTAATCAGACCTTAAACGAATTGTCCACCGAGGCCTGTAAGTGAACATTCCACAATATCTGTTGTGTCCATTGTACGAGAGAAGGCGGGGCCATGGTTACAAGACTGTCTCTCTTTGAGACGTAGCGTTTAGATTTGTTTGAATAGAAAAATTGACTTGAATTAACGAGTTCTCAGTATTCTATGAAAAGGGCGGAGTACACAATGATTCAGAACGTTTGAAACTGTTATATTGTCAGTCAAAATATCCGCTCGACCCATTACATGGAATGCCGTTAAAGCTCATATATTCCGGTCAAAGCATATTTATGAGTCATACTAACTACATTGCCCACGCTAAATACAAGTCGGTAGCACATCCACTCGTTCTCTGATACAATGTAAAGCGCAGTTATTAGCAACTGTTCACCGCAGGACTCTGTGCACAAACACTTGTCACCACACCAATGAGTGTTTTTCAAGTCTTGTGGTCTAACTTTCAGCAGGCAGATGAAGAGGAGAATCTAAAATGGAGCAGAAATATTTCACAGCGGTCGCCTGATTTAACGCAATCTTGCGAAACGGGGGGGGGGGGGGGAGTGCGTGATTGTTCCAGCATATTCTGTTGCTGTTGCTTTTCATCCGTAGAGGTACTGTTCACATTGTTATCGGAAAAGTGCAAATCGAACAGCGATACTCAAGCCAAAATCAACTATGCCGACAAATGTAATATCATTACGTATTTTCTATTAATGATGACTTAGATAACGTAATGAAGAATTGCCAATAAGAGACAAATATGGACCTATGGAAGGAAGTAAACAAACATTTCAGCAACGTAACACAAATTTCACACTAATACGTTTTTTGAACGATCAACGGCTGTTGAAGGGAATTTCCGAGACACTCACCGGAACAAATCGCATTGGCATCTTCCTTGTGATCACAGTCATGCTGACCTGGCGGCGCGGAAGTACAGTCAGAAAGAAAAGATTCACTTCCTGTGCACATCAACTCATCCAGCCAGATCTCACCGTCACCCTGGCCAAAGATAGCGCCTCCCGGAGCGGATAGTGCAGTGCCGCAGCCCAACTGCTTGCATACAACATGAACATCGGCCATATCCCAGGAATCATCACACACGGTGTTCCATATATTATTGAAAAATACGTCCACCCTCCCTGAGCATGTGGCGTTACCTCCAAGAAGGCGAATCTGTTTCGCAGGTTCTATGGTAGAGAATCGTGTACTTATTTTCCAGTGAACAAAAAGAAGTACAGGTCAGATAGATGGGTTACTAAAAAGAATAACTAACCTACCTGACGAATGCCAAGGTATAGTAATGTATTCTAGAAAGCAGTCTTTCAAGCTGAGGGATTCCTCTGGCACTTTGACCTCTGCTGAGAAAGGAACTTACTTAAATTAATTAGATATCACTAATTGAAATGACGCAATCGAGTTGGTCCTGGTTTTACCTGAACAACTCACAGCTGCATCCTCCCGGTGCTGACAATTGTGTTCACCCCACGGGTTTGACTGACACTCCCAAAGAGTTACCTCGTGTGAAGTACATGCCACTTCATCAAGCCAAATAAGTCCCGAACCTGCTCCGAATTCCTGAGTATTATATGAAATTCTTTGGAGTGGACCACAGTGCATCTGCTTACAGGTCACTTCTGCATCAGTTGGCTCCAGCGTTTCAGCGTACACTGTACCCCAGGACCCATTATAGAACACTTCCACTCTGCCCTCACAGCGATGTTTTCCATTCACCAGCCGTATCTCTTTGTGCTCTGTCAGTGAAATGGGGAATAGATTAGTTGCTGTATGATATTTTGATGCATTTTCACATTATACATCCCATTTTGTAAGCGTTGTCTTCACTGATCACTGGATGTTTTCCAAAATTGCCCCAGTAAAAAATCTGAAATTCACACAAAATCAAAATTCTTTCTTTCAGGAAATATAGCTAAATTTTGACGGTGTAAATCTCATCTCTTGAAGAAGGTACGGAGAAAACAAAGGCAAACAATGTTGTTGTTCAATGTACATGTTTAAGGTTTGAGCTGTGAATCATTATTTTGGTCGAGACGATCAGAATCACAAGAAATGTCGCAGAAATAACATCTGAGAGCAGATTAATATAGATAATAACGAAGAGGGTACACATAAAAAAACAGATTGCAAGAGTCAGATATGATGTTTGAATATTCTGGTGAGTGCAGATACCCTGGTAATAAGCTAGAAATCATTGCGCTGCAACATTACAATTTTGTATGGATGATGACGTGAACGAATATGAACAATTCTACCTCACGTGTTCGGAGCTTGTGCCAGGTGGCTGATATTTGTCAGGTAGTAATGTATGAAGAGAATTTAAAAGGGAAATGAAAACAACTGGTCGACGGATCTTCTCACAAAAACATAACATCGAACAGCGGGCATGAAGACCTCGTCAAAACAATTAAAACATATAATGAGCCGAACAAAGAGAAGATTATTCCAATTGTGCATGTTGGTATTTGGAATAGTGCCTGGCTGAGGTTTACCAACAAGTACAATTTGGAAAAAAAATATCAGTAATAATCAGCTGTATTTTTCTTCTTACACAGCATTGAGCAGGTCTATGTCAGATGGCATAATTGTTTAGATTCACTAAATATTTGAAATAAAAACAAGAAATTCAGGAATCGTGCAACGAATCGTGCAGTGTCGATTGGAAGAGAAACTGAATCAACTCCTTAGGTCAAAGTCTTGGTGGTTCTGATGATGTTTCTTCCACTTGAAACATTAACCTTGATTATTTTCTGGAGATGTTGTCTGAACCATGGGTTGCTTCCAGCTTTCTTATTCCTTTAGAGTTACACACCCATCGTTTATGTTTGCAGTTGCGAGTTGTGCTTTGCTAATTGCATGCAGGAAAATTTTGTAAATATACTAATATGACATCTCTACAAGTACTAACACAAATATGTGTTCCGAGAAGATTAAAATCAGTGAAGTAACCTTGTAAATATTACTCGGCTGTTTCTTTGAAGTAATAGCTTGAGAAGACTTGAATCATGGAGGTCATTAGCCATTTGAGCCGCGCAGGAGCGTCAAAGGAGATTTGGATTCGATAATTTGCAACGGGGATAGTTATTGTTTTGCGACCTCAGCTATTTGGAGATGAAGTTGAAGGGGGTCTCCACAGACGTTCAATTATTGGGATTTGTTTGAAAGGACAAAGGCACTTGATCTCCCATGCGAGTCGAGTGTTTAAAATGAAATGGAGGGCTAATGAAGTGGAGTAATGTGATCTTCTGTGAACTGACATAAATCATTTATAGATAAAACACAGCCTGTGAAACACCAATTGACTTCTTTGCTTCGAATGCCTGTTGAAAAGAAAACAAGTGAAAAGTGGCAATCCAGGTTCCACAATCAGAGATTCTCCCTCGCATGCACGGATAGATCACAGAAAAGCGTGTTTTAACTGCAACTCAAAACTATATCAATGAGAAACCAGATATATAGATGGAGAGAGAGAGAGAGAGAGAGAGAGAGAGAGAGAGAGAGAGAGAGAGAGATTCAAAGTGAAAGACATAAAATTATTTAAAATAAATATAATCCATATTTGATAAGTATGTTTTAAATTGAGATGATTGAATTTGGATTTTGCCAACAGATTGTGGAGAGGTATAAAATCCAGGCACATAACATCGATTGCAGTCATGGTGAAAGAGAATCATACGTGGGAGAAATTAATGGAAAAGCCATTTGCAGAAATAGGGAGGGAGGCATAGGCAGAATAAATGCTTTCTCCGATATGATTTTTACTTAGATTTCCTGAATCATATTTCGTTCACAACATTTGAAGCAATAAACAGATTGATGGAACCTTAACCTGAACACATAACCATCACGTCCTCTTTGTGAATGCAGTCGTGCTCACCCCAAGGTGCTGAGGGACATTCCCAGAGCAAAGATTCATTCCCCGAACAGTTCATTTCATCCAACCAGATTGGGCCCGAGCTTTGTCCACACTCACCAGTAAGACTCCACTTCAAAACATTCCCGCAACCCAATTGTCTGCAAACCACATTAGCGTCAGCCATATCCCAGGAATCATCGCAAACTGCGCCCCAAGTTCCAGCGTAATAGACCTCCACTCGTCCCGCACACGGACTTCCACCCTCGGCTAACCGTAATTTCAGATGTTCTGTTCAACAGCAAACAAAAGTGAATTAACCTTTCAACATGCTTTCATCCTACTGGTCATTTAAAAATCACTGGGACCCCACCACTTTTATATTGCCCTCCAAGCTACACATCATCCTGACTTGGAATAATATCCAAGGACTCAAAATTCTGGAATTCCATCCGTACAACCATTTCAGGTATAGCGATATCTCAGGAAATGCAGTAGTTCAAAAAGGCAGTTCACCAACACTTTCTCAGGGACAAATAAGAATGTAGAATTCGATGCTGGCTTAGGTTGCGAAATCGACACCCAAAGAATAAACAAGACAAAAAAAAAACACCTGCAATTCCTCAGCCTAATTAAAACGTGCTTCATTTACAGATTAAATACAAGGTTCAACATGACACTGTATATCTATCTCCGTTTGCATGTTGCGCAGGATTATATTGCTTAAACAAGGTAGCAGGCAGCAATTCAGCCCATAACTCCCCTGAAATATACACCGCATCCACACCTTCATCATACTGGTTTCGCGACATTCTATTCATTCACTGCACTTCTGTTGTCTAGCTACCTACCCACTATCTGTCCAGCACAGCTCTGCTCAGTACCACCACGACTTTTTCCAGTCACAGCGCACGTTATATTGAAGTGAATTTCCTTTGCTGTTCATCGCATCTGTACTACGTTAATTTTGCAGTATTTTAAACCCGTTCTCAAACACAGTATGTCCCGATTTTTACAATCATCTCTTGTTGAGATGCCCATGTAAGTACGGTTTACAGGATATCGATCGTTTGTATCTTTATCGCTCATGTTCGTCGCTAATAAATCTGGTCTTCCCACATGGAAAACCACATCAGAATATCTGCTTATATTTTTATAATAAATAGTGGTTATTACATTAGTGCATGAGAACGATTTATGCTACACAAAGACACTGGGTACTACAAGGAAAAATAGAACAATCCCCAGCCAAAGCAACTGCTGGAATCCTAATGTTCTATTTGAATCTGATTTGGAGTTAAATGGAAGGCAAAATGTCTATGGACAGAAAGATAGAACTGGAGGAACGAAATGAGATAAGATAATTTATTTATTAATCACATGTACATCGAAACACACAGTGAAATGCATGTTTATGCGTTACTGAGAATGTGCTGCGGCAGCCCGCCACTGCTGCCACTATTCCGGTGCCAACATAGCATGCCCACAACTTATAACCTGTACGTCTTTGGAATGAGGGAGGAAACTGGAGCGCCCGGAGGAAACCCACACAGGCACACCGGGAAAACTTACACACTCCCTACAGACAGCGGCGGGAAGGAGTTTGTACCTTCTCCCCGTGTGTCTGTGTGGATTTCCTCCGGGTGATCCTGGCTGAAGAGGAAGAGAAGACAATGATATGGATGGAGATGGAAGGGAGGATACAGAGAGGATTCTGGAAGATGAGGGATAAAAAGTGTGTGATGGATGGAATTCGTTTTGAAAGGGTGAAGTGGATGCACGCTGAAAAGCAGAAGGTAGGATTTTGAGAGGCGTTTGAAAGGGTACAAACGAAGGACCGAAGACACAAAGAAAGAAAAGTAGAGGGCTATAAATAGAGATTGATTCGGAGTATAACGCTTTACCGGATTTATTTGTCTTGAAAAATCCGGAGATTGAATTGGGAATACCTCTCAATGGATTTGAGATTAAGATTATAATACCATCATATCCATCTAATTGCTTACCCGAACACAGGACAGCAACGCCACTGCTGTCACTGGGAGACGATGTAAATATCGTTAAACCGCTGTTCCGGAGCTGCGACTCGTTTCCATTGCAGTGAACGCCATTCACCAACAGGGGACCTTCATTTTCTCCGTACATTGCAGAATTGTACGCAGATATTGCATCGCCGCAGCCCGGTTCCCTGCAGACTACACTAGCGTCATTAAGATCCCAAAGATTGTCCCGCACCCTTTCCCAACTACGATTGTGATATATCTCCACTGTTCTGTCACAGCGACTTCCCCCGTTGGTCAGTCTCGGTATCCAACTTCCATCTGCTGTAACAATAATCAAAGTTAAAATGAAGCACAAATATTTCTAACTAAGTAGAAAGCGATTGAAAATTATGATGTTTGAAGTTGATAACATTTGGATATTTTTCATCAGACCAGATGTAGCAAGAGAGGGGAGGAAAGGTGAAAAGACGAGAATAAATCAGTCCGTACAACAATAGTTGTATGGAAAGTGAATGCCATCAAGTTAGCAGGGTGGAACACATTGACAAAGTATATCATCGTGGATACTCAGTATGGATTTCAATCGAGACATTTTAGCATGACCAACTTTTTTTAACTTTCCAGAGGAGTTTGCGTGGACAGTAGACAATAGGAATGTGGGGGATGCAGTTTATCCGGATTTTCTAAACGGCCTCATTACGATCAGGCAAGATAGTGTATGATCAATATCAGAGTATGCAGTGTCATGGTGAAAGCAACAGATGCATTACCATCTGGCATCGGGACCTAAATCAAACACTGAAGCAGATATGCAGATATACAGAGTGGTAACCTGTGAGGTTGTTGTGCTATCAGTAACAGAGCTGGGGTTACTGCAATTCATGAGTTACAGAAACTTGTAAGGCAAACCGTGAAGAAATTTTATTGCGAATATAAAGGAGTGTGACATCGGACGGAGAGCAATTTTTTCTGATAGATATAGGGAATAAACAGAAAATGCTGGAATAATTCTGTAGGTCAAGTGGCATATGTGTAAGGAAAAGCATAATGAAAGATTCAGGTTCGAAATCCTTAGATGGGACAGTTACATTGAGAAGGTCGTTTTGCTGGCAGAAAACAGAACGTAGCTATTAACTGTGGTCTTTATGCTGGTTAACAAAGTCAACGGAATATCACAGGAATCGGGGTGGGGTCTCAATATTTCATAATTTCGGAAAATAGTTTGGATGATGGCGCCAGATCTATATTTGCAAACATATGACTCAAAATCAGGAGGAATTTATTTGGTGAAGAGGACGTACAGGGGGTGCAAAGACAATTACATAAGTTGAATATGCAGACATCTGACACGTGGTGTCCATTGCAAGTCAAGGTTGAATTATCGTTTGGCTTTATCTGGATGGTTAACGATTGCAGACTAAGATGGAGAGGGACCTGGGTGTCCAATGCATGATTTGCAAACTGCTGTCTGCAGAAGCTGCAAATAACCAGAAAAGCAAAAGGAGTGTCTCCATTCTGAACCGCAGAACTGATTACATACGTGGTTGAATTAGCTTCAGTTAAGTTAAAATTGGTACATATAGAGCACAAGGTAGAGTGTAGATCTCCTTAATTAAGGAAAGGTGTAAGTACATCGAAGCTACTCAGGAAACTGATTCCTTAAATGTTGATAACCTTAATGTACAAGAGTTGGATGGGTTAGTTTTGTATCGTCGGTAATTAGTAAAAGGGCAAACCATTGAAATATTGATGTTGGTAGAGGGAACAATAACTTTCCAAATCAGATTATTTTTTGATGTGAGGTGAAATCTGAAGCTGGTAGCGTTTACTTTTTCTTCTTGGTTTTCTTGCGAAAGAGATGATACTGGAGTATACAGCATGATTAGCTCATGTGCACGGTACAGATAGTTCGCACTCTGGCATCAATGCACCAGCAACACAGTTTACAAAACAATGTTTTATGGCGGTTTCTTGAGTACTTGTTTGGTCAGTATATATTTGACCTGGTTGACGTGAAGCGATGCCTATCTAATCTGGAAAGATAGTAGGAAATAAAATACAGAAAATGCTGAATAAGGATGAGGGTCAAAGAAAATCATCATCTGGAATGATAGCTTGGAGCAGTATATTGTGCAAAAGACAGAACAGCAACATGCACAACAACGTTTAGCTCGAAGTGCTGAAAAAATTATCCATCTCGTCTTCCTCGCAAGGTTCTTGACATCACAGATGCCAATCTTCATCTAACTCAGTTCATTTCATGTGGTATCACGCAATGGCTGTCAGTACGAAGGTGGTGCGAAGGAAACATCAACATCCAGTTCACAGTATTAAGTACTCTCTCAGAACTGTAACTGCAACACTGACGGTCCATTAACAATGTCGAGCTGTTCCAACATTGCTGCAACACGATTATTCAGCAGATAACGTGGAACTTTGTAGTTGTTTGCCGTTCACAAAACGCAAACAAACACATTCTAGCTAATTACCGCCTAAAAAATCATTTGAAATGAATATCATTACGATGGAAGGTATCATTGATAAAATGTGTCATAAATAACAATGCGAATGAACACATACACACTAATTGCATGTTCACGGTGCCCAGTTTGATCATAAGAACCACTCCAACCCCGTTGAAAGTGATTGTACATGATATGAAGATGCCAGTTGACTCAATGAGGCATAATGGAGCCCCAGTAAAACTAGGTAATGGACATCAGTGAAAATCACTGAATGGTTGGAGTCACATCTTCAACATAATATCCGAAGGAATTTACAAATCCTCAACAAACAAAGTAGTATGAATCTCCTTGCAGCAAGACTTGGTCAATATCCAGTCATTGGTTGGTCACATCACAAAATACTAAGAAAAGTTCCTCTCGAACGAAAGAGTTAGTCTAAATTATTATTGACATGAAGCAACGTTACAATCATGGAATCCACTGCCAAACATATCCTGGAATCTCAATTGACTGGAAACACAACAGGATCTGACACATAAATGCCTTTGCTAAAATCGATGAATATGTTCCAGACAGCGATTCACCTCCTAACAAAGCAAAGACTGTCCAACATCTATAATGCAAAACCTGACGGAAAACGTTCCAATTTCTCGGTTAAGTCCGGCTCCATCAATATTACAAGAAAGTTGACAAAACGATGGAGAAAGGGGCCCATTGATTGAGCTCTGTTAACGACCGCAATCAATTTTTATCTTCACCACGACCCCAATTTAGACGTTTTTTGTACCGTCAGCAATTGCATGGAATTTACTCAGGTAGACTATTCTCATCATACTCCTCATTCTATACCACTAAGAATACAAAGGCAAACAAATGTAGTGCAACACCACTGTTTAGTTTCGGTATCTAATCACACAGAATTCTTATTTTGAAGTATGTTCTTAGTCCTTGTTTGCCGCTGGTTCTAACTTTTGGAATTCCAGTCCCCAGCACTGTGGGAGTGCATTTATCAGATGGTCTCTACTGGTTTACTAATACGGCTCGTAACCGGCATCGAAAGGGCAACAGACGTATGCAATAACTTCTGGCTTTAAATTCCTGTTCAGGACCTCAAAGGAGGAGCACAGAAAAATACATTGCTTCATGAACATTTGAGTGGAACAACTCTTTACACTTTGACTGCAAAGGTCACTCCAAAAAATGCAACAATTTTGCTCTCAAAATCAATTCACTGCCAGTAACATACGATATGTCGGATTTAGAAAGTGGCAGATGTGAATAAAATTGATGTTCTCGGTTATCACATTCCAAAAATCTTTTGATTGAGTCTTGTTGACTGCAGATTAGAGAATAGAAAATATAATCGCTCCATTTAGCAAAGGTGGAGACGGAAAACAAGACACCATCAAGTAGTTAACGTAACATCAAGTTGTTGGGAAAACGTTGAACAATGTCATAAACAATGTGATTCCGCATAGAAATTAACAATGTGATTGAGCTTGCAATTTTGAATGTGATAATCGCATACGCATAATAAATTTGCAGTGTTCGAGGAGGTATATACGTGAGGATACCAGACGTTCAGGAGTGCATGGATTGGAAGTCGTTTGTATATTACTTGGTAGGATGTTGTTGATCGAGATTAGAGGAACAGTGTGTTATATACTTTCGTGGATTGAGAGGTGGTTAGCAAATAAAAATAAAAAAATAAACACGGAATGTAGGGCCTTTCTTGGAATTGCAGGAAATAACTCATGCGATTCCATGGAGATCTTGCGTTCGCGCTAATTATTCTCATTCTAATCCGATAAAGTGGTTGAAGGGAGCGAATTCAATATTCGCCCATCTGCTTTTAACGATGGAATTCCAAATAATGTGTGATGTAAAGAGGCATCAAAACATTCACATCTCAGCCTTGAATACAATGATGTAATAACGATATCTTAGGCTTTAAATTGGACAATAAACAACATGTCAGATAGACTGTGATGTGGAAAAATGTAAGTCTATTCACTTAAGCCAAAAGAAAAAAAACAGAAATTGTGCATATTTTGGAATGGTGAGTAAGTTTGGATTGTTTAATGATTCAAGGTATCTGAGGGATTGTGTGTATAAACATCACGAAACACAAATGTAGGCGCAAAATGGAATTAAAAAAGGATACTGTACGTTCCTACTTATGCTTGAGTTATTCGAACACAAAAATAGCGATGTCTTCCTGTAATTCTATCATTATATAGTGATTTGTGCGACCAATTTAGAAGAATCGTGTATTTTAAAGAAGAGTGAATTTGACAGAGTCAAATTTCGGCAAGACTTCACATTGTTGACATGAATGGCGAGTCCGTCATTTGAGAAGAGAAAGAGTAGATTGCTTTCCAATTCAGACTGTGATCCCATTGAAACAATCAACATTATTTGAGAGCTTGACAGAGTGATTTCCAAAATAATGTTCGGTGAATGAGTCTGAAATTAAGGGTCACTGCCTCAGAATGACAGAAAGGACAATTAAGACTGAATTGGGGAGAACCTTCCTTTTTAAAGGAGTAGTGAATATTTAGAATTCTGTATCTCGGAGCGACAGAGGTTCCTTCGACTCAAGGCCCATTTTGACAGACTATTGGATATCTGAAAAATCAAAGGATAAGGGACAGGGCATAATGCTGATGATATCGATGAATAATCATGCTTTAATTTGACAATCTCTGGACCGAATCTCCTGTTCCAGCTCCTGTCTCCTATGTTTGTTTTCTTCTCACCAACTCATTTTCTACGCCACTGTGCGATACATAACCATGCAGCACTCTGATTGAACGTTCACCATCCTAGTTTTACGAACCGTGATCTTCCATTTGTGACTCCTGCTTATTAATTGCACAAACTGTTGAAACAACTTGCCTCCTTTAACTCTATGAAATATTTGGATAACTGTAAAAGCCTGTTGGAATTTTAACCAATCAGTTTTACATGTCATTAAATACAAGTGCCGTCATTTCATTGTTCAGCAGAAGTCTCGAATTCCATGGTTGAATCACACAAACTTAGCAAAGAACAACAGAGAATCTATACTTCACGACCCACTTCGTCACGCCGACCACGGTAATCACGTTTGTTCATATTAGGCCACCATCCTTCTGCTCCTTTCCCATCCAAGTACCCGGTCAAGTGTATCTTTTACATTGTAATTGTATGTGATTCCGTTTTGTCCCCTGCCAGCTCGTTCAATATATTCACACGATCACAAGACAAGGGAACAGAAGTAAGCCATTCGGCTTACCGAGTCTGCTCCAAACAAAAGGGAAAAAAGAAAAGGAAATGAGAAATTAGTTGGGGGGAACTATTCTAACCCCAATATCCAGCCTTATACCCATATCCCTTGATAGCCTGTCTAGTTAGATATCTATCTATCTATCTATCTATCTATCTATCTATCTATCTATCTATCTATCTATCTATCTATCTATCTATCTATCTATCTATCTATCTATCTATCTATCTATCTATCTATCTATCTATCTATCTATCTATCTATCTATCTATCTATCTATCTATCTATCTATCTATCTATCTATCTATCTATCTATCTATCTATCTATCTATCTATCTATCTATCTATCTATCTATCTATCTATCTATCTATCTATCTATCTATCTATCTCTTCCTTAAACGCCTCCAATGATCTGGCCTCCACTGCTGTATGTGGCAAGGAATTTCACGAATTCACCACCCTCTGTCTAAAGAAATTTCTCCTCATCTCTGTTTTAAACCTGTACCCTCTAATTCTAAGATTTTGCCCTCTGGTCCTGGACTCACCCACCAAGGGAACAGCTTGACAACATATACTCTGTCCAGTCCTTTAAACATTTTAAATGTCTCTATGAGGTCCCTTCTCATTCTTCTGTACTCCATCGAGTCCAGTCCAAGAGCCGACAAACGCTCATCATATGTAGGCCCTTTCGTTCCGAGAATCATCCTCGTAACTCTTCTCTTAACCCTCTCCAACATCAGCACATCTTTCCAAAGATATGGGGCCCAAAACCGTGCACAATATTCCAAATGAGGCCTCACTAGTGCCCTGTAGAGCTTCATAAACACTTCCTTTCGTTTATACATTATACCTCTCAAAATGAATGCAACATAGCATTCGTATTATTTACCACCGATCCGACCTAGTGGTTAACCTTCAAGGTATCCTGCACGAGTACCCCTAAGTCTCTTTGTACTTTTGTACTTTGTGTTCTCTCCTTCTAGATAATAATCTGCCCGTTTATTTCTGTTTCCAAAGTGTACAACTGTACATTTCTCAACAATGAATCTCATCTGCCATTTCTTTGCCCATTCTGCTAAATAATCTCGGTCTCTCTGCAACCTTCCTGTCTCCTTAATACTCTCTACTCCTCCACCTATCTTGGTGTCATCCGCAAAGTTAACCACAAAACCATTTACTCCATCATACAAATCGTTAATACACAAGGTTAAATGAAGCGGCCCCAACACCGACCCCTGCCGAACACCACTAGTAACCGGTAGCCAACCAGAACAAGATCCTTTTATTCCCACCCTTTGCTTCCTGCCAACCAGCCAATGCTCCACCCATTCTGTTATCCCATCTGTATTTCCATGACCTCTCATCTTATTAATCAGTCTCTTATGCGGCACCTTGTCGAAGGCCTTTTGAAAGTCTAAATACACAACAACTACCGCCTCTCCCTTATCCACCCTACCTGTGATTTCCTCAAAAATCTGCAATAGGTTGGTGAGGCAGGATCTTCCCTTCACAAAACCATGTTGGCTAGGACCTATCTTGCCTTGCAGCTTTAGGTATTCCATAACATCATCCTTGAGGATCGATTCCAAAAACTTTCCCACCACCAACGTCAGACTACTAGGTCTGTAATTTCCTTTATGCTGCCTCCCACTTTTCTTATACGGCGGAACTACATTCGTGACCGTCCAGTCCTCCAGAAACATGCCGGAGTCTATCGATTCCTGGAAAATTATCACCAATGCCTCCGCTATCTCTAAAGCCACCTCCTTCAGAACCCGTGGATGCACCCCATCCAGTCCGGGAGACTTATCAGTCTTTAGCCCATTTAGTTTTCCTAGCACCTTCTCTCTAATGTTCCATTCCATGAGACCCCTGACTAACTGGTATATTGCTGATGTCCTCCACAGTGAAGACCGATGCAAAATACTCATTTAGTTCCTCTGCCATCTCTTTTTCATCCATTATAATCTCTACCGCACCGTTATCGATTGTTCCTATATCAACCCATGTCTCTCTTTTATTCTTTATATCTTAAAAAAATCTCTTAGTATCCTTTCGAATGTTATCTGCCAACTTCCTTTCATAATTCATCTTTTCTTTCCTAACGACCTTCTTAGTTTCTTTCTGCAGGTTTTTAAAAGTTTCCCAGTCTTCTTTTTTCCCACTAATTTTTGTTTCCTTGTATGCCCTCCCTTTTGCTTTCATTTTAGCCTTCACCTTTCTCGTTATCCACATTTGTATTTTTTCCATTCAAAACATTTTTTCTTGGAATATATCCATCCTGCATTTTCCTTATTACTTGTAGAAATTCCTTCCATTTCTGCTCCGCCGTCCCTTCAGCTAGCTTAATCTTCCAAACAATTTGGGCCAACTCCTCTCTCATACCACTGTAATTTCCTTTGTTCCACTGAAATACCGATACACCAGTTATCAGCTTCTTCTTCTCAAATTTGAAACGGAACTCAATGATATTGTGTTCACTAGTTCCCAATGGTTCCTCTACTTTTAGTTCGATAATCACCTCCGGTTCGTTACACAGCACCCAATCCAAAACAGCCGATCCCCCTGTGGGCTCATCAACAAGTTGCTCCAAAACACGTCCCGTAGACATTCCACAAACTCACTCTCCTGAGATCTCATGCCTTGCTGGATTTCCCAGTCAACCTTCATGTTAAAATCCCTCATAATTATCTTCATGTTGTCACTCTGGCATGCTTTTTCTATTTCAAACTGCAACTTATGGTCCACTTCCTGACTGCTATTAGGGGGCCTATATATAACTGATACTATTGTCATTTTACCCTTGCTATTTCTTAGCTCCACCCATAAGGATTCCGCCTCTTCTGACCCAATGTCCTTCCTTTCTATTGATTTTATATCATTACTAACTATCATGGCCAGACCTCCGCTCTTCCTACCCGCCTATTCGTCCTATACACTGTGTAACCCTGGATATTCTGTTCCCAATCACATCCGTCATAAAGCCATGACTCGGTGATTGCCACAATGTCGTATTTATTAACCTGTAGTTGTGCCACCAGGTCATCTACTTTATTCCTAATGCTACGTGCATTTAAATACAGTACATTTAGTCCAGTATCTGCTACTGAATTTGTTGTACTTCTATTCTTCAGCAAATTATCCTGACTTTTCACCTGCCTGTCCATCTTACCATCCTCACTACGCACTATCTTAGACATGTTTCTATACACCCCATCCTCCATCCTAACATCCTGTATCCTAACATCCTGATTTGTTGTACTTCTATTGTTCAGCAAATTATCCTGACTTCTCACCTGCCTATCGTTCTTGTCATCCTCACTGCACACTGTCTTGGACTTGTTTCTATAAATCTCCTCCCTTACCCTAACATCTTGTATCCTAACATCCTGGTTTCCATCCCCCTGGTAGATTAGTTTAAACCCTCCCCAACAGCAAAATTAAACATTCCCGCCAGGATATTGGACCCTTTGGAGTTTAAGTGTAACCCATCCTTAGTGAATAGATCATGCCTCCCCCAATAAAGGTCCCAATGATCCAGAAATCTGAAGCCCTGCCCCCTGCACCAGTCAATCAGCCACACATTCATCTGCCAGGGCTTTCCATTCTTTTTACATTGGCACGTGGCACAGGTAGTAATCCTGAAATTACCACCCTTGAGGTCCTACTTCTCAACTTCCTCCTTAATCCTTGTATTCCTCCTTCAGAACCTCTTCTTTTTTTCTACCTATGTCATTGGTACGTACATGTACCAAGACTTCTGGCTGATCACCCTCTCCCCTCAGAATATTCTGGACCCGGTTCGTGACATCCCGTACCCTGGCACCAGGGAGGCAACACACCATCCGAGATTCATTGTCGGTTTCGCAGAATCTGTTATCCGTACCCCTCACTATAGAATCCCCGATAACCACTGCATTTCTCTTTCCCCGCTGGACCACAGTACCAGGCTTTTTCTATTTCAAACTGCAACTTATGATCCACTTCCTTGCTGCTATTAGGGGGCCTATATATAACTGATACTATTGTCCACAGTACCAAGGTCTCGGTTGCCGTGGTCTTCCTCTGTCAGGTCATGATCTCCAACGGAATCTAAAATGAGATACCTATTTTCAAGGGGGGCCGCCACAGAAGTATTCATGAACCTCTGTGTGACAAAGAATAACTGTTCAGATCTCCTCTAAACATCTCCCCTCCATTGAACGCTGTTCACATTACATTATCACAAACTGGTTGCGATAGGAAGGAGACGTGATTAATTATGTCCATATCAACAGAATATACAAGACCAATCTCTCTAGTCCCATTCCACTGGACTCCCCCAACTGCCGTCATTTTATTCATTCAAGTTTGCACCCAGCTCCCAGCTGAATATTGCAATTCACACTACCTCCATTAACAGCCTGTAGCGCATTACATACCACCAGTACCCGCTGAACAAAACAGTGTATGTTTCTCCAATGACCTAGATTTTGGCATTGCTCCCATTATATCTCTCATTTTCCTGCACGTTTCTACCAATTCGAACTTATTTCTACCTATTGTGCCCGTATATTTGCTAATTTCAATTATATTCATCAAGTTCCTTCTCAACATCTCCTCTTTCAAGGTGAATAATTGTTTCACTCCAGTCTAATTAAATAACTGAAAGGCCCCATCCTATATATTATTTTGGTCATTTTTAGTTATCGCATAAGTGTCCCGATTTTTACCACATGGGAATGCACATTATATTCCAGCTGAAGCTCAATAGACGTGTTACATTCTTTTGTACGTTGTGGTCCTATTATAAAACGTAGGATGCAATTCTTGTTGGCACCAGGTCCTGACTGGCAGCATTGATATCCTTGTTCTTTCCCAGTCTTCCCTTGAGAAGGTGACACTCAATCGGTGTATTTGAACATTTTAAGATTCAACGATGAGGTGCATGATCTTGTTTCATCCACAGGATGGCAGAATTTACCCGCTGATGAACATTGTTGAACCACGTGTTTCTATTTAGAAATTATGTTTTGGACAGATTGGTAAATGACATCAAATATCCATTGGTGTCATGATAGCTATTTCACTCGGACTTTGGATTATTAGTGCTGATCTCTGGATTACGTTCTGGGTAATTAACCACTGTGCCACTTTCAGCCTTTAAATTTGCTTGAAAATGACAGTTTTCTTGGGGACGTGAATGATCTATGTGCGTACACACCCAGTTGTCTCTCTTTTGCTGCACCTTCTGGCATACCTCATTCCCCAAAAAAATAAATACCGTTTCTTCTGAACCTTCCAACAAAACTTCATCCGTTTATATCAGTTATTTCCATATGGCACCTATGGACTCATTCTAGTAGCCTGCCCATATCTCTGGAAGGCTATTTCCATTGTCCTCATTGATCCACATGAGGTGTCATCTGCAAATGTGGTTGTTACGCTGCATGTAATATTGGTCAACTGTTTACGGCGCAGATATCTACATTTGAATATGGGTGTGAAGGGAATGGAAAAAAGTTCAGAGGATATTTAGCAAACAGGACATGGAAGACTGATGCGTCTGAGGAAGATATGTTGTACAGGCTAGGCTTGAAGCAGCTAGCATTTGGTCGTGAATTAATGGATTTAATTTAACCGCATAACATGGTGAGTTATCTTGACAATGTGGTTGCAAAAAGAATAGCTCTTGTTGTCAGACGCTTATGGATCATTGTTTTAAAATAAGGGGTTATCTATTTCACTGTGGATGAAATTTCGTTTCGCGGAGATCATCGTGATGCTTTGAAAGTGTCTTCCAGAAATACGAAAGGCGAAAAGATCTATCAATATGTCTGTGGCAATAGGTAGAAACATACCTGAATAGCAAGATATGAAAGGCTACGAGTGGTAAAGGAGAATGCCATGGCGGTGTGCCGATCAGAACAATCATGATCTTATGTGGCACAGCTGCTAGAGGAGACAAATGCCTAAGTCTGTTGTATTCATATGGCTTACCGTGTGTCGATACACATAAACTCAATCACAATATGTCAAAAAACAGTGGGATGAAACGATTCCATCCAGAACTTCAATAAGTACTTATGTTTAATCCTATATATGACTGTTGGCTGTCATGTTTTCTCCTGTTATTGCTTCAATTATCTACCCATGGAGGTAGAGCTCCCTTTTCCCCATAGTTTTCAATCACGAGGTCACGTTTACAATGTGGCACTTGGAATGTCAATTAGATCAATCGTAGTTTGAACACTGGCCCTCTCTGTTATGTCTAATCATGTTTTAGTTCCCTTCTAAATTTTCGGAAAATCACCTCGGTGGCACGTGTTAAGAACCGGCAACTAACAGTTATTTCCTGCTCTATTTCGGTCTCGACCGGTTTAGCCCGACAAGATAGTCTGCCTCTAACTGCTCAACGTTCGGGCTGGAGACGTGTAATCAAGAAATTTCTCTTGGACACACTGTAGAAACTTTTCTCTCAGTTTTTTCCCCTCACGTTTCTGAGCCCTATGAACACCAGCAACAGAGCATTAGAGACATCTTTACTGTGTAAAGAAATACATACGGAAATGCGGCGCAAATCTGCACAACAGTCAATGATGCAGTCTCAGAGCTCAAGCGAGACTGAAATCCTGCAATGTCTCCGCAGACTGTGCAACCTTTACTGTGATCAGTCAGAGGTGGTGTCACCCAAATGTCCCTGATTACTCTCTAATGCCAGAGATATGCCGGTGCGCAAGTAAATGACGACAATAATTCGCATCTAGTATAGACGAGTGTGCGGGGAAATCAGCAAGAAAGTTAATGAAGATATGAGATAGGAAAATGAAAGACCGAAGAGATTCTGCAGGTGCTGGAAGCTGGAGTAACACACACAAATGCTGGAGGAACTCAGCAGGTCAGACAGCATCAAGGGAGCGAAATACACATTCGACGTTTCGGGTGGAGACCATACAGCAGGAATGAGATTTGTAGAGGTAGATGTTTGATAGATGCCGTTGATATGATAAGCTGAGGAAACTGTTTCATGCTATACGACTCCATGACTAACTTTTCATTTCAGCTTAACAGACATGGAGGACTTACTTGAGCATATGACACTGACGGCACTTCCATCTGTGCAGCTGAACTTCTCCCAGGATGAAATAGGACAATCCCACAATCGGGATTCGTTCCCCTGGCACAGGTACTTCTGCTTCCACATTGGGCCGGTTCCTTTCCCAAAGTGAGCTCCTCCTTTGATTTCTGTTACTGGCCCGCATTGAAGATGTTCATAGGCAACAGCGGCGTCTTCTAAATCAAAGTAGGCATCGCAGAGTGTTCCCCATGTACCTCCCTGCAGAATTTCGACACGTCCGGAACACCGAATCTCCCCACCTTCGAGTCGCAGGTTCTTGTGGCCTGGATAATCATGATTACATTATATTTACTTAAATCTTATTAATGATTAGTAATTCAAAAGATACATGGTTGCCATGTCATTTTCGTAAGGGCCAGTGATATATAATTATTTATCGACCAGTGAGATAAGCTTGCTTCGAAATATTTTGGCTTTCAAGGTGTATTTGATCTTAGGAATTGTACATATCAGTTTTACCCCTGACCTTTGAAACATCACCGCATTTTATTGTTCACTAATTGATGCTGAAAAAAGCACAGTTGGACCATGCACATGCTGGCATGCAGCTCAGCTTCACCTCCTGCGTTTCAATGCACCGTTTATGGTTGCGTTGTTCCCAAAGATTGAGTACACAGGCTGCCATAAGCAGTCTGTGAAGCATAAGCGGCAAATTGGGCTCCATTGATGGAACATCAAAATAAAATTGACCTGATGGGCATTTGGCAGAAACTTTATTGACTGGTTAAAAGCAAATGTAGAGAGGTAATGCGATTAATGGGATTGCTCAGCTGGGAGACAGCATGGACATAATGGATTTTATATCATAGCAATTAAATTATCCCTTTCTTTGCTGTATTGCTTAACTCAGATATCTATTTGCAATAGGTGAGATCTAAATAATGCATTCAACATCGATAACTGTCAATCGCCCTTGTTTCGTACATCTGTTAGAATGTTAATGATATTGGTTTGTCGGGTGCAAAAATGTTTATTTCTTATGGGCATACGCAGCAGCTGAGCATGCACTTAACTTTGGGTCAAGAATTTTGAAGACTTACAATGCTTGAAATAAAGAAGTTTATTTTGATACGACAGCCGAGTTGTGAAATCCCTACGTTGAAACTATAGCTCCCATTTCTAGAAATCGTGGGAAAAAAAACAACATCCTTCCATATGCGATATCACGCACAACAATTATTCTTTGAGCTTTCTTTCAGATCACCGCTCATTCTTTTCAATCGTAAAGAATATGCCCGCCTTCTTAGTTAACCCAATTATTATTTTTTTTATTTCTGCATTTAGTAAAGAGATTTGACAAGTCGGCACGAGAATCGTTGTTACACCAGATAAATCCTTACTGGGCCATGTTGAAAATATTTATGTGGCTAATTACAGAGGAAAATTTTGACATTTTCAAGTTAAAAGGCTGTTTCCAGTATACTGTCACACATCAGATAATTGCCGTTAGTTAACTGCAGCGTTTACTAATGCCCAACCAACAGAAATGATCACTATTTTCATTCTTTCTGACATAAAAACCACCTGTCAAATTCACTTCAAATTAATCAATAACCATAAAGCGATACTAATGGATTTAGAAATGTGGACACGAACGTCACATAAGGGAGATAATAAGGGAAGTTTAGATTTTTTTCATTACTACTGGAGGATACAGACATCGAATAATTTAAGAGATGCGACACAATCTAAAACTGGTGTAAAGGGGGATTCGTTAGAGCGAAATATCGCGATGTTAAAATTCATGAATAACATGCGTTTGTTAAACAAACGGCATTCCACGTCATAATGCAAGGAAACTACAATGCCAAAGCAAACGTTTGCACCCATGGTTAGAAAATTTGCAAAGATAACATGTGTATTTCAGTACAACTGCCATCTTGAGAGAGGGCAAAGTGTGTATTTGGGAATTGGTATAGTTCAGATTCACTTGAGACCTTCTTGAAAGTAGGTTGCCATCTTGTAAACTGGGTTTATTTGGAAAATTGCATCAATAAGCGGATAAAGGAAGAAGATACTAACCCGCGGAAATATTGTTAAAGTTCAAAGTTTTGATGAAATAAAATTTACTAGCGTTTTTGTTTTTGCCAGTAAAATAAGTTAACATAAAAGGTCATAGATTATCTTCAAGGATTCTCATAAAATTTCAAGATGATGTATTTATCCTCCTGACACGGCGGATTGTGATTTTGTTTCAGTAATCTCTTACCGAGGAATGATTTTAGGCAATATTGAAATCCGGGATGTGAACATTGTCCTACAAATTAAGCAAACGAATATGGAGATTCGGCGAGAATGTATTATGCAAACGGAACATCAGAAAAAAAAGGTGGAACAGTCTAGCATGCACAACTGATCCTTCCTTTTCTTGAGCATCGGGGAGAAATAAGAACAATCACATCAGAACTGAATGGAGGACACATCGAAAACATAAATCGGGACAAAATTCGAACGAAGGGAAGGGCCCAGCCTAAATACACTCAGCGACAACTTTACTCAAATCCACTTGCAGTGATCAGCATTTGAAACAACTTGCCTACAAACTCTGTCATGGCAGTGAAATACCGATCGACAGCAAATGCCAACATAAGTTGGGTTCTAAAATTTATTTTTACACGTGTGAACAATCAATTTTCGGACATTAAATTCAGTTAATCATTCTCCTACTTATTCCTGCTTTCGTGACCTAGTTTAATTCGTAAACAAAGTCGATCTTGAAATGTCACCTGGGGTCAACTGCAATTTATGACGATTATTCGTGGGGAAATCTATTCATAAACAGAAGGGTTTCAAACAAAAGTCTAGTTTTAAGTACCGTTAGTTTCTAGACAAGTGGCAAAATTTTAATCCAAACTGCTGTTTAAAAGCGTCCTTTCATGGGTATGTGGATGTTTCCAATCTGTTGCTATCCGCATACAGGGGGCCGTGCTTTTTAGTAGGTCATATGCTTGTTTTGTACATTTTGGAGATTATACCTGAACAAACGACTTCAAGGTTCCGCTCGTGTTCACACCCAGGCGGACCAATAATTGGCGCTGAACCTTTTCCGAATTGAGCCGAAAGCGAAATTGCGATTCCAGTGCCACAGCCTAGTTCCTTACAAACAATGTGAGCAGTGGATATGGGCCAGGACTCATGACCGCAAACTGTCCTCCAGGTTCCATTCTCGTAAATCTCCAGCCTACCCCCACAAGGACTGCTTCCGTTCACCAGTTTGGGTTTTTCAGGTCCTGTGCATTAATGAAAATAAACAAATACTGTTTTCATATAATAAAATGAGTTTTACTAGAGTAGCGATTTGATGTGTCTTAAAAACAATATGATTATCCAAGGTTTCAAGATAGACTAGCCACATTTAACGGCCTGATTCCTGGCATGGGTGTGGAGGGTGCAATATTGGGTGAACCACGGAAAAGAAATTTTTGGACATCACCAGTTTTACCATATTGTCGTTCAACTTAGGAAAATCATTTTTAAAGATCGATCAACTCTTTCTTACTTCCCAGACTTAATTCAGAAAATAGTGTGTAATCCTCAGGACGAAATGTCAATGAACATAAGTAAATTATTTCGGCATTTTGAAATGTCAAGAGAAGATCATAATTTGTGCAATTCAGTAAATTCATCGTGGAATTATAAGTTGGTCTACGAAAAGTAAGTGGGATAGACACAGGGTGTTCAGTATATGGAGACTCGTGTTGATATTTTATCTCAGTACATTCCCGTGCAGGGATTGCTTGCGAGGAAAAATATTCCAAAATATTCATTCAAGAAATGTAATGTTCATTCATCAGTCTGTCAGTATCAACAATTTATTGACACCAGAGGCAGTAAACAAGAAAACAAATCAAGTACTGGATCACTATTGCGAACAATCGTGGACGAAATTTCTGAGGCAATCGGACCAGAAATTTCCGCGATAATCGCCCACATATAAATTTCTGAGTTGTTGTCCATTGTTTCGTAGGATCTTGCTATTTAATGTAACAGTCATGCTTTTCTATTGCTTTGGTCTTTTTTTCTGAAATCCTGTTCTAAAATGTCAAAGGAATGAAGTATTCTTGAAATGCTACTCTGTGGCCTTCTTCCATGCTGCCGCAGTGAGCGTTCTGAATCCTCCCTGACTCACCAACTTCCCAGTTGTTGCAATATTTAGCAGGACAGGAGAATGGTGTATGTATGTATTAAAGTAGTTTGTCAGTAAATTAAACCTTCTTTATTTCTTCATAGATCTCCATCGCTACAACTGGAAATAGTCCAGTACTTGTTTGGTTACCCCCTTGTAATGAGGACCAATACGTTATATGCCTCTTGACAATTTGCGAGAACACCTGCCTTCCATTTCTTTTATTCATGCATATGATAGCGTAGATGCGTTTTATCTTGACTCATGAGCAAAATCTCTTCCTTTATGCATAACAATCAGCATTTTGTTTCTTATTAGGACTTCACAGCTTCTCACATTAAACAGCACAGAGACGAAGCAAATCAAATGTGTTGTGATAATATGGATGTCGTAGAATATATACGATCGGTTTGTTTCCTGCATCAATATGTTGAGGATCCAACTGGGAAAGACTACAATGATTGGGCAATTAAATGTGAGCTTCGGCATCCGGGTTTCATCTCTACAGCTAACATTAATTGCCCGTCCCTTCATTGCCAATAATACACGACAGTGATCGTTTTGGACTAATTACAGAGTTCAATGTACATGGCTGACAGATCTGGTAAGCTTGAAAATGGAGTGTTGGATGGTATTCTGGAGTTTCCTGCTGTTCAGAGTAACATCTACGATTTAGGGTCAATTCTGCAGTGTGTACAAACGCACAATACGGCAGATAAAGCGAATGTGAACGAAATCCCAATAACAATGGAAACATGGTACCGATAACGAAGCATCATTTGAGCGACAAGGTGGCAGGGTTAATATGAATGTTCAATTGCCTTTCATGAAAATTTCATCATCATTTCTGATGAAGCATCGACGGCGTGAAATGTTAATTTTGTTTATCTCTCCAAGGATCCTATTTTAGCCTGGACATTCTCAGTATAACGAGTATCAGGTACTGAATGAACGCACTAACTGGATTTTGTTAAACAAGCAGTGATCGCAATTTCACATCAACCATAGACACAGCAGCTATTTTCAGAATTTCGGCAGACGGACATGCAAATTGGTTTACTTCCGTAGAAGCAACGAAAGGGAAGGAAGAAAAGGTCGGTATTTTACCTGCACAGATAATTCCGGCATTAGAGTGGTCTGTTCCGAAAAAGCCATCAGGAATGCTTGCCGTAAGCATAGTTGATAACGACCCATTCCCAAAGTAATTCCCGTCCGGTGTAACCAGCGCAGGACCGCAACCCTGTGCTTTACAGAGCAGAAATGCGTCTACCCCTTGCCAGACAAAATGTGTCACAGTTCCCCACTGCCCGTTGTCTTGAATCTCCAGTCTTCCAGCACATAGACTGCCCCCATTCACCAGTCTGATCTTCTCTATTACTGCAAAAGAACATAAAAAACCGACGCCTGTCGGTAACAATGGACCCACAAGCCAGCAACGCTGACTTCTGCCGCCCCTCATTTCGTATGCAACATGGGTTGTTTGATGACCTGTGGAATTATCAGGCTATGACCAAACTTCCAATGAAATATTAAATAATAGGGGTCAGGGATCTGCTCATCTTCACAAAGGTCGGGACAAATGGGAGTTTTCAATCACCTTCTGATTTACGGTGGTCCGGAAGACGCCAGATTGGGCGACAAGCAAATTGTCAATCTGCAGAAAGTGAACGGTATGCTCGGGTACATGATTCAGCGATCTACAGCAATCAGAATTGCTCAGCCGGACAATGAGAGCCCAGCGGCCAAAGGGTGAGGATGACAACCCCAACGGAAGGCCGAACAGGGAAAGAGCAAGACATGCTCTTGGCACGGTGTCCACCTCAGAACTAAAAAGATTATCCTGTCCCGACAACCGCTCGACACTGATTGTCACTCTGTTTGGTGACATCAGCCACTTCTTGCCTTGAATCTGGGCACCTCAATGACAGTGGCTGCCAAGTCCCCAACACCGATAACAGATAAAAGAAAACGATATTACCTGATGGGTCACCCTGACAATCCACGAGGCTACCTGAAAGTAGAGGTTGAGATTTAGAGTTTGTTGGTGATAGTGGTCGTGAAACGAGGTAAACTGTGAAAATGTCAAGAGGATACTCAGAGAAAAAAAAACAAACCGCACAAGTTATGCACTTCGTTAAGAGGAATAGAAAGATGGATTACTGTCTCACTAAGGAGAGAAAGCAAATTAACAAAGAACATAGAACAGTATAGCACTGGACAGGCCGTTCGGCCGAAAATGTTGTGCTGATCATGATGCGGATTTATACAAAATGTCCTCCTCTTGTTTATCATCCATATCAGTGTACTCCACCTGTTTATCAAACAAAATTGGCGCCGTGGAGGGGCGATCCGTTTGTGCAGCTCGCAAGTTTGTTTGCAACGACTACAGCTGAAATCTGCAGCCACAAACACTGCCGTAAGTAACATTGTTTCAAGTTCATTCAAAAACAAAATCCAGCGATCTTCAGAACGGTAAGACTCGAGAATCACACAAGAAGTCCAGGTACGACGTACAAAAGGCCGTGGAGAGAAAGAAAAGGCAATTCCATGTTAAGTTAGAGACACATTCATATGCAGTGGGCTGCGGCTGGGTTTGCCTGCCATTAGTTCCTACAGGGCGAAACCTAAAAGCATAAATTTTAGTGAGGCCTCACTCTCCAATGAGCTCAACATATTTTATGCATGTTTTCAAAGGGAGATTAATACAACACCTATGCGAATCCCCACAGCATGCTGCGACCCTGTGATCTCAGTCTTGAGGCAGCTGTAAGACATATTTCAAGAAGGTGAACCCTCAGAATGCGGTTGGGTCCTGATGGTGTACGTTGTCGGGGTCCTGAAAACCTATGCTTTCACTGGTTCTCCACTTTGGATTACTTAGACAACAGCAAAACATTCGTCAGGCTGCAGTTTATCGATAACACCTCGGCGTTCAATACCATTATTCCTTCATTATTAAGCACCAATAGTTTAAGCCTCAGTCTCTGCATCTGCCTTTGCAACTGGATCCTTGACTTCCTCATCGGGAGAGCACAGTCAGTATGGATCGGCGATAACACCTGCTCTTCGCTGACAATCAACACAGGCACAATTCAAGGATGCATGCTTAGCCCACTGCTGTACTCTCTGTACTCTCATGACGCTGTGGCTAAGCCCAACACAAATGCCATTTACAAATTTGCAGATGACACCACTGATGTTGGTATTATCTCAGATGGCAATGAGGAAGCGTACAGGAGTGAGATATATCAGCTGGCTGAGTGGTGTCCCAACAACAACCTCGCACTCAGCATTAGCAAGACCAAGGAATTGATCGAGGACTTCAGGAAGAGGAAGTCGGGAAAACACACAACAGTCCTCGTTGAGGGTTCAGCTGTGCGAAGCCTGAGCAGAGTTAAGTTCATGGGTGTCAACATAAAGTTGTCGCCTTCCGGAAATATCCAGAAATGTTGCGTTGCATAATATATATTATTATAGCTGGCACAATGAGCAGAACCCAGGCATCCTGAGGGCTGGTGTATTCGCCAGTTCCCCTGGATCTTTATGTGACAGATTATTGAAACATTGACGTCATTTCTTATCATCAACTGTATTTTAGAAAATGAAACTGCTGAAGGAATTCAATGTGTCTATAAACATCTAAGGAGGCAAAGGAATAGTCGATGTTTCGGATGGTGACTCTGCAGCTGGACTCGTTAGTACTTTCGATTGTTGAACTGCGTTGTAAATTAACCCGCTCGTACTTTTTTCCGTGTACCTGGTACACTACAGGGCATGAGCTGCTGCCGATCCAAAACAGTTTCTGTACAATCGCGCTCCAATAATAGGGAATATCTCACAAATTTCCAGTTAATTTTCGTAACACACTGAGACAATATGTGAATAGTCTCTCTTAAATTGCCCACATACCTCCACGACTTCATCTGTGTGTTCTTTGTGCACTCCCTTTCTCTATTTCCCTTTCATAGGCATCCAAGCTCTCAGGCTGTATCCATCTAAGTAAATGCGTCGTACATTTTCAATAACAACTACAACAAAACTGGAATTAAATGAGCTCCATTCCTTGACGCGACATAACATCAGAAGGGCTTCACCTTAACATGGGTAAGAAACATTATCATTCCACTCTGCTCAGGGGGACCTTGGGATGAAAGTTCACAACTCGCTGAATGTGAAAACACCAGGAGATAGGTTGATAAGTAAGGCGTACGGCATATTTGCCTTCATCGGTCGAGTTGTTGAGTACAAAAGTCGGCAAGTCATGCTGTGGCCGTGGAAAGATTTGGTTACTGCACATTTGGAGTATTGTGTGCAGTTTCAGTCGTCGCATTACAGGAAAATGTGGAGGTTTTGGAAAGGAGGCCGAGAGTTTCACCCGAATATCGCCTGGATTACGTTCATGATTAATGAAAACAAAACACACATTGAGAATCTCAACCGAGTTCCCGACTAATGAAACACCGTGATAAGCAAATATTAAAGAACTTATGAGCAAAATGCAATTTGTTAGTAAAACCGTGACTTGTCACCTCACCCCCAGTAGTGGGGATTTGGAGGGGACGAGGAATTCACTCCCAATATAAAACCGATGCCTTTAAAAAGTAACAATATGTAGAAGGCAGTGGAAAAGTTCCATCTAACTTGCTAGCCTGGGTATTCTGTACATAGATTCTGCCTGGCCTATCGAATATTTCCAAAAGTACAGGTTGCAGAAATGAAATTCTGCTTGAGAATTTCAATGGCGTTGAAAGAATGAAGGACATTTTCGAACAATGCTCTAATACCTAATTCCCTTCTACAAAACAAAAACAGTGTAGAGGATGCGAATGCAGTCTTTAAAAACATATCGTATGCTTTTATACATCCAGGACTTCTAAAATCATAATTCAATTTTATACAAATTGATCGTATTTTAACGTGGGAGAAGGGGACATCCTCATTTTTCAATTATCACAAAAGTAAGCGTTCAATTACAACTGTTGATGGAAATGTAATTTGTTTGCATAATATAAGCGACAATATCGATACATTCTATAAGCTGAACGATGACTGAATATGTTATGTTAACTAATCTATTTCACGACATCATTTGGTGGGTAAAAGCCGAAGTCAATGTTCAATATCAATGTCACGAATGTGCAGCTTCAATCAGCAGCAGGTGTACATTTTACTGATACTCCACACAAGCTGAACGTATACCCTCGTGTTCAGGTTCTCTCCATTTCAACGATGCCTCGCTCTTTAATTAGGTTCGTATTATTTATCCAATTAATTATTTAATGCAGAAGTTCTCTGTGTTGATAAGAACGACAGGAACATGATCAAAAATGCACCGACGTTGATTGTGCGCAATTTCTTCTCCAAAGAGAAAGGTGCAAACATCAAGGAAGCAGAATTCTTTGGTTAACAAGGAATGTGCAGGATATTAAGTATCAATCTAGACAAATCCCAATTTCAAAAACTCATCGTGGAGTAGTCTCTGCCATGATGTTTCAATTGCTCCTCTAAATGCTTCATAAATTTGTAGACAGTGCCTGCATGCACCATGCAATCAATTTCCCACCATCAACCTTGTGAGAAAAAAGTAGCTCCCCAATTTACTTCTAAATTTACAAGCCTTTAACTCTGTCAGATACGATCTGATCAAATACATTAATGTTAATTAGATACTTTATGAAGGTCATCGATAGGTTAGACAGTGAAGCAATTTGTTAATAAGACAGCAAATATCCCGTGCAGCCATTACGGAAATGCTGACGATAATGAAGAATTAATTCTACTTCTGACTTTGACGAGCATAAAAACAAATATCACTAATTATGTGAAATATTTAAGTTTACAAATCCAGTATTGAAGAATTTGGATAGTATAATTCCAATTGAATAAATATACGCCCACCCCAAAAACGCTCTGGTTTTTGTGTTTCGTTCTCAGCTTCCGCAGGCACTGTGCAACATTTCTGACTATATGTTCAGTTTTAGTCTGCTTTTAATGTCAGAAATACAAGTTAAAGGTTATTTTACATCTTTCCAATAAACCTGCTATTTCTGCATGCTCCCCTAACAGAAAACCCAAGGTAAATTACCATGAAGTAATATACCGTGAATGGCGAAGAAATAAAGGGAGTCAACAATGAAGACAAGCTGAGATATGAAGCCTGGACAAGGGTTATCTCCTCAGTTCCAATATCTCATGAAACGCAGATAAACATCTGTAGGCATCTTTGACAGCATGTACTCGAACTGAAGGGACTCAGTGTTTCGCTAATGATCTCTTCTATAAGCAGGTTTTATGTTTATAAATGTAATAATTGGGAAAAAAAATCCCAGTATATCACATCACACCAGCTCACTTTGTGCTAAAAACATGGAGTGTTTGAAATGGGATTGAACACAATGTCAGTATGTTCTACTTTGATCTTCCCAGTAAATTTTAAAAAGAAGACACAGAATTAAATTAAGTGACACGTTCAAATACCCCATTAAGTTCTTTGTCTGTAACCACTGAACATGATATATGATTACATATAAATGGAATTATTTGCATGTCTTCGTGCACATAAAATATGAAATAAAAAAACTAATTGACTTTAAAGCATAATTCTTAACAAATCAAATTGCACAGCTTCTTATCAGATTTCAATATATATTTATTTCTGAAGACGGTGCATGATACTAATTCCATAATCAATCTTCCTTGATGCCATGCTGATTGTGCATCGGGATGATTTAGAGTAGGCAATTGTTCTGACACCTTTCCAATGTTATAAAACTGAATACCTTTTAATCGTTTATTTAATTGTATCAAACAGGAGGCAGACAGTGTTTTTATTGATAAGTATCGGATTTAAACTTACAAGAGCTTCGGTCGCAAAAGTTAGAAATGCACTATTTTTAAGGAAAACTTCAACTCAAATCCTGTTCGAAAGGAAATTTAATTGGAAATATAATGAATTCAACATATGTCTCTTTGTTTATCCAAATAGAACGGAAATGATAAATAAACTCATCCAAACCAAAGTACACACAAATTAAATGTGCATGTTAAATTCACGCTGCAGAGATTATTTTCTGCACACCCCCTCCAAAAAAACTTAAAATAATATAACCTCATTTTGAAACACCCTACTCTGATTTTGACTCTGTGACGACCATATACACCACTTCTAAATGAGCACTTTGAATCGAATAGGCTTTAAATACTCTTAGAGTAAGATCCGCCTGCCGAAAACGATTTTCACCGCCTCGACGTACTTATGCATTATCATCCTAATATTGACTTTGGAGAAACAATAAACGGGGACATTCCATACCCTTTCAGTGTTGAGTAAATAATCCACAATATTATCAATATGTATTTTAAAAATAACCAATCCATCAAAACGTAGCCGAATAGTTCAAATGGTCAACACCTCACAGCTCCAAAACTGCATAAAAGCCAGCGTCACCAACGACCGCAGCATCACTTGAGAGACCGGTAACTGCGATGAAATCCGAAGGGTAACTGAACATGGTTCGCAGATATGGAGTTGTCCTTTCAAACTCTTCAAAGACATCTACCAAACTGGGAGTGAACTTCTGACAACAGTTTTTTTATAGCAATGATTCTTTGCTCCAAACATCCGTAGATTTTGTTCTTAAATGGAAGGCGTGAATCGCATTCACCAATGAGATTGAACCTACCCATTTCTGGACACCACAGGTTCATCTTATTTTTCCTATTGCATTCTGCTGATAGTATGACTGGGCTCGCACAAGAAATGAGTCACTGAATTGGTATTCAGAACGAAGAAACAGACTGCCATTTGAGACTAACAACATTGAAGTAAGTTATTCAACATCTACAAGCAGTACGTTCTGAATATTATAGACTTTATTTGTCAGTACATTATCTTTTCATTTCCAAAAGACCAAACATCACCAATTAATAACAATCTATTTCGAAATAACAATACACATGCAAGATTTGGTTCTGTACATAATCTCGTATTTATATAATCTCATTGATTTAAAATTGAATATTAAGTTGATGTGGAAAGTAAATGTTGATTTCCTCACCGAAGTGTTATGATTCGGTTTTCGAAGTGTTTATCGGGATCGCATCACTTATCCCCCCGATGCAATTCACTGATTTTTAAATTTTACCAACCCTCCAAGAGACTAGGTGATTCCAAGTCAGTTCCTCAAATGGTTTCATTAAGAATGAGACGAAGGAAGATGTAGGGATCATAATGATGAGTCCATCTGTGTAGAGATTGGGAATAGTAAGGGCGAAAATGAACACACTAATGGGGGTTGTCTGTGGGCTACCGAATTATTAAATTAGATTGGCACAGGCAACAAATCAGGACATATTTGATGCATATAAGAATGGAATCAGTTGTTATGGGGGACTGTAACTTCCACATAGATCGGGCGAATTGAGTCAGTCGAGGCAGTCTTAAGGAGGACTTCATGGAATTCATCCATGATAGCGTTCTTGAAAATCATATTAGTGAACCTACAGGGGGAAAATACTATCTTCGATCTGGTCCTGTGCAATGAGGCAGGTAAAATTAACTATCTTGTAGTTATGGATCCTCTTGGAAAGAATGACCACAGTATGATTGACATTCTCGTTCAAATGGAGGGTACAACAGTTCGATCTAAACCAATGTATCATGCTTAAACGTGGGAGACATGATGGGACAAATGAGGAACAGTGGAAGACTTTCAAAGAGATTTTTCATAGTTATCAACAAAGTATATTCCATTGAAAGCAAGGACAGTAAGCGGGGAGACTCGGCCTTGCATCACTAAGGAAATTAAAGAAGGCATCAAGCTAAGAGCTCATCCATACAAAATCGCCAAGAATAATGGGAAACTGGAAGATTGGGAAAACTTTAAAAATCAACAAAGGACGACTGAGCCAGCAATTAAGGAACATTATGAAGGGAAACGAGTACAAATATGAAAGCGGATGGTAAAAGCGTTTATAATTATAGAAAGTAGAAGAGGCTGGCAAAAGTGAAGTAGGTCTATTAGAAGACGAGAAGGGCCAATTAATATTGGGTAATGTCGAAATAGCCGAGATCTTGAACGACTGTTTTGTGTCGGTCTTCACAGTGGAGGATCATCTAACATGCGAAAGAGAGATGTTATGGATGCGATGGGAGGAGAGTTCTTTCATACTATCGCTGTCACTAAAGAGTTAGTGACGAGAAAACTAGTAAGCCTAAAGGTAAACAAGTCCCCTGGTCCTGATGGGATGCATCCCAGGTTACTAAAAGCAATGGCGTAGTTATAGCAGGCGCAATTGTGACAATTTACCGAAGTTCTGTGGAGGCTAGACAAGTCCCGGTGGATTGGAAGACAGCGAATGTCACGCCGCTGTTTTCAAAACAATGCAAGCAAAAGGCAGGTAACTGTAGGCCAGTTAGCCGAACATCTGTAGTCAGGAAATGTTTGAAGCTATCATTATGCAAGAAATAGCGAGACATCTGGAGAGCAGTGGTCCCATCAGGCAGACACAGAAAGGATTCAGGAAGGGCAGGTTGTCTTTGACAAACACACTGGCGTTCTTGGGGGATACAATGAGCGCAGTGGATGTAGGGGAATAGCTGCATGTTGTGTGCTTGCATTTCCAGAAGACGTTTGATGAGGTGCCGCATGAGAGATTTTTCCATAAGATAAGGATGCATGGAATTGGCGTAAGATATTAGCATGGATAGAGGATTGGTTGGTTAACCAATAGAAGGCAGAGAGTTTGGATAAATGGCTGTTTCTCTAGTTGATAATCAGTGGTAAATAGGGTGCCACAGGGGTCAGTGCTGGGCCCGCAACTATTCATGATAATCATGAACGATTTGCAAGAGGGGACCGAGTGTAGCGTAGCTAAGTTTGGTGATGACACTAAACTGAGTAAAAAGCAAATTCGGCAGAGGATGTAGAAAGTCTGCAGAGAGATATAGATAGGTTAAGTGAATTGGCAAGCGTCTGGCAGATGTAGTACAATGTTTATAAATGCGGTATCATCCACTTTGTAGGGAAAGTGGAAAAACAGATTACTATTTAAATGGTGAAAGATTAGAGATCTGAGGTGCTTGTGTATGCGACACAAAAGGTTAGATTGCTGTTGCAACAGGTTATCAAGAATGCAAATAGAATGTCGGCCTTCATTACTAGAGGGATTGAATTTAGGAACAGGGAGGCTGTGCTGCAACTGTACAGGGTTCTGAGGCCGTCCCTGGAGTACTGCTTGCAGTTTGGGACTCCTTACTTGAAGAAGTATATACTGGCTTTGGAGGCTGTGCAGATGGCGTTCATCAGATGATTCGGAGATGAGGTTGTTAGCCTATGAGAAGAGAGTGATTCGCCTAGGACTATACTCGCTGGAATGCAGAATAATGAGAGGGGATCATAGCAACATATACAATAATGAAAGGGACAGATAAGATAGAGGCAGGAATGTTGTTTCCACTGGTAGGTGATACTAGAACTGGGGGATAGAGCCACAAGATTCGGGGAAATATATTTAGGACGGTGATGAGGAGAAACTGTTTCTGCCAGAGAAGTGACTCTGTGGAATTTTCTGCCCAGGGAAGCAGTAGTAACTACCTCATTGAATATATTTAAGACACAATTCAATAGATTTTTTTGTATAGTAGGGGAATTATGTATTATAGGGAAAAGGCAGGTAGGTGGATCTGAGTCCACGGTCAGGTAAGTCTTGACCTTATTGAATGGCGGAGCAGGTTCGACGTTCAGATGGCCTAATACTCCGATTTCTTATATTAATAACGGTATTATTTGTCGAAGTAGGTGCGCAAGATGAGGATTTATATTCTATTAATGTGGAAAATTCCCGTGATAATACCGTCCATTGGCTCCTTGAATGATAGGACACTATATATCCTGCAGAGCTTAACTAATTCAAAATCTCGTAAATTAAAGTGAATTCAGACTCAATTTTCTCACTGCTTCATAAGAAAGGCTTTAATTTCCGTGAGTATTAACCCATGTATGCACTTAGTTAGCCTCTGGCTACAGGTCTGCAAAATTACCAAACTGGAGCTGCATTGCTCCTGAAGAAGGTGGAGTGTGAACAGAATTCACAGATTTAAGCAATGTGCCTGCATGCCAGAAAATGCGATTTATAAATGCAAACCATTTTAGCAATGGGACCAGGAACTGGATCCCTGGCTTGTTATTAAACATGACTAACATGGTGGCACAAATGACCTCCTACTGTCTGCTATTATTTCTCGAATTCCATGAACAGGTGGACTGAGCGTTCCCCGCGCTTTTTTGTGAGCATTTGTCCGAGAAAAGTTCTCATGAGTTTAAAAGGTGCTGGAAACAAAAGTTAACCAAGAGAACAGACGAAACTGAGCTGCAGTGGAGGAGTATCCAAACACTGTTGTTGAAGAAACTTTCCACTCCACCCTTGAGCAATCGAATATTATTGAAACGCATCTGCCCGTGAAGTGGTCAGAAATACCGACAAGCTTCACGTCTATCCCAAATTAAGATAGCAAATGTTGGAAACACGGATCGTTAAACGGCATCCAAAGGGAGACAAAGAGGAATAACATATTCGGTTCAGGACAGAAAATTATGACCGGAAAGCGAGTGAATAGGCCTCTTTTAATTTGTAGAGCAGAGAAGAAGTGGAGTGAACAAAGGGCATGTCAGTGATCGGATACAGACCAAAGCTGTCAGATTAACAATTATTTCAAGAAGCGACATTTTGACATAGGAAATAAAAATAAGTGGACGCAAACGGAAACTGAACGGTACAACCAAATATGCAGAGACCTGCAAGAAGGTGCTTTTGTTAAAATTGTTAAAACAAATTTCGAAAATTGTGTCATGTCTTGATGGAAGATTAGTGCTCTTCCTCTAACTTACCATGGGCAGAGTTGGAGCAAAATACAAATCAGTGTGAGACCAAATATGCGAAATCTCGTTCCTTAACTCTTCCTTTCCCACAACTCAGGCAGCGAAACAGTCCTTAGAGAACACTCAATAGAAACCGCAAAAGGTTTTTTAGCTTCCCAGACCAATCCAAATCTGACCTCCGTGCCTTCGGCCACCTGTATTTCTCTGCCGAGGCTCAAAGGTAGAAGGAGCAACAACACCTTATCTTCCGATCGGACACATTGCATTTATCTGAATATAATATTGTTTAATAATTTCAGGAAAGTTCCTTATTTCTCAACAAACTTTTCTGCATTTCATTTCGAATTCATTGATTTTCGTCCTGACTTGTCTCTTCTTCTGTTCTTCTTACTGTAAGTAATTCTTGCCCTGAGAATTGTGTGTTGCAACGGATCACAGACATTCCCATTGTTCTCTCCAGTTCTTCGGCTCTTTGCAAACTAAAACTAGTAGGTTTTCTGAATTTTCAATTTCTCATGAAGTGTCGCTAACCTGAAACGGTGCCTTTGCTTCTCTTCCATTGATAATGGTTGACGTCCCGACTGGCATTTTCAAGTTTTCTTTCGTATATTAATTATCTGCATTGTTTTGAATTGCTTTTGAATTATTTGCAATTTCTCTTCACGAAACATCCACCGAAAATATGCTTTGCTCTTCGTAGTACCTGCTGACTCCAATAAAAACAGGAAAAAAAAAACAAAAATGCTGGAACAAACTGAGCAGGTCAGACAGCAGATGTGGAAGGAGCAACAGTTAAACTTTCAGATGAGGGTTCTTTGCTCAGAAAAACAAATCAGGCTAGGGTATTTCAGAATGATGATTCCTTCAATATGGAGGTTGGTGGTTTGCAAAGTAAGTAGACGGGAACACTGTACTTTCACTGTCTGGGAAGAGAAAGAATGAAAGCAGAAGTGCAGGAAATAGATGACATGTGGCAAAGAGTTCTGCCAATGATGGTAGGCGCAAGACATGTTGGAAGAAAGACATTTCGGAGGTTCCCGCATGGAATGTCAAATCATCAAGATGCAATTTAATACATCTAATTCATAATTTCAATACTTCATATTTTACAACTGAGCAGTGTCAAACATGCACTCACATAGCGCTGAACGGAAAGTTAGATCAAACTGGCAGGAAAGGACTGATAGCGCATTTAACGACCACCACATTCCCAGCTCACATCACGACACACAGCAGTATTCAATACGGAACTGAAAAAAATACGGAAATTTAATAAATCTATGATTGACTGCTGTTTGGTTTCATCTTGTTTTCAGTGAAGCTTATTCCGTGCAGATTCGTGATTGGCAAGCAGCGGTCTATGAAAGGAACTGGCAGCTTAGTTTGATGTCATGATTTGGAGACGGGAGACGTATTTTAGGAACAGTCCTGCACCGTCATTTCCTTTGCCAGTTCAGAACCAAGCATGACCACCCACGGATTTAAAACATCAACAAATCAAAGCAACGACATGATATGGAACGTAAGGTAGGCAAGATAATGGTAATGACCTGGCCTAGATTTCCAGCCAACGTATACTTAAATAAATACTAACAATTAAACTCATTGTCATCAGGTAAACGTGATGCAATGACAACTAATTAATCAAATATATAAATAACGGGAGGACACAAGGCATGTTACTGCTGGAAAACGTGGGATTCTGCGAACACATTGTGCGGGGACACTCAATCATCTGTAAATAGGTGTGTTCGTGTAACTTTAGCACCATCAAGAGGAGTTGGACTCCCTGCTGCAGTCGTCAGTCTAGGAGGGAGAAAGCTACCTGTAACATTTGCTCGAGGAGGAGCCAAACCCTTTAGATTTAAATTTTAATATAATGATGTTTATAGGGATAGGGGTTGGGACCACCAATATTCCAGAAATAATGTTGCTGAAAACTCAGAACAAGCACTTTAACAATAAATAAGAATTTAATTCAAACCTTCTTGACAAATGTGGGATTAAGTAGAGGATAAGAAAACTGGCACTGTGGCAGCGGAAGCCGGACAAGTTGGTGGAGGTAAAGTAACATAGTTGTGGATGGTGCCATTACAATGAGGGATGTAGACACAGGTCACTCCAAGCAGAAGCACAAGTTTGTGCTGCCTTCAAAGTTCAGGAGAAGGAATTAGATCAGTGGAAGATCAGCGCCACAAAGAGTAAATTCTACTTCCACAAAGCTTCACCGAATTTGAGACCAATCCTGATCTCCGGCGCTGTCTACGTGGATTTGACCCATTCCACATTGCTATTCCATTGCTTTCCTTCTGCTGCTCCATTTTGGTCACATAAACCAAAGATATACAAGTTGCTAGGTCAATTGGGGGGTATCAATGGACACTAGGATAGCATCATGCTGGTGCTTGATTTGGTTTGTGGTTGATGGGGATTGACGGAAAGACAGGTCCAGTAGGATTTAGCGTTAATTCTTTCTTGGTGATCGATGTGGACTCAAGATATGGACAGGCTTTGCTCATATCTTCTGACTCCATGACCTCCACCGAACCTCTGGAGAACTTATACTGCGAGAGCCAGATGCGAATCAGTTACTGCTTGTCTGCGAAGTCACCAGCGAAATTTGGTATAATTGCTCAAGATGAACACCAAGGACAAAATAGGTAAATGCACACCATAGAATCTAACAGCAGTAGTAAGGACATAGTGGAAGAAGATTGTAGAAGACAGAATTAACCTGCCCTTTGACAGGCAGGATTGTTTTAAGGTCTTGTGTAAGGCTTTGTTACAGAGCCGTCCAGATTGAACAGTTACAATGAATTTTCTGAAAGGTTACCTCATCTATTGACGGGGGAGATGTGGTTAAGGTAATGTTCACGAACTACAGAAAGGCTTCTAAAAATAACATACATTGGAGACTTCTCAAAGCCAGTAAACCCGTAGGATCAAGCGCATATCGGCAAATATAATTCAAGCTTGGTATTACGAGTTTTTGAAGGTGGAGTGTTGGTTTGGAGATTGGAAACCTCTGAGCAGTGTGCCCCACATCGACAGGTCCTGGGACTATACTTTGTTATATACTTGCTATATGCATTGGTAACCTTGCATGTGATAAGCTGTGGTAGTCAGACAGAGAGAGCATGGAAATGGGTGATGAGCATCTCACGTCAGTAGTAGGGAATATATTGGAGATTACCCACAGGGATAGTATTTATGATCATTTGGAAACATAAAGTCTAATTAGGGACAGGCAGCATGGCTTTGTGAGGGCCAAGTCATATGTTGCTAAATTTATTGAGTGTTTTGAGGAGTTGACGAAGATGATTGATCAAGGTGGAGCTGTGCTGTTGTCTGCACGGATTTTAGTAAGCTGTTTGACAAGGTCCCTCATGGCATGCTCATCCAGAAGATTAAGATGCATGGAATCCACAGTGACTTGAGCGTTCGGATTCAAAATTGGCCTGGCCATAGAAGACAGAGGGTAGTGGTCGATCTGATGATTATGGTTGGAGGTCTGTGACTAGTGGCGTACCACAGCGATGCGTAATGGAACCTCTGATGTTTGTAATATATGACATTGATGAACACGTGGATGGGTGAATTAGTAAATTCGCAGATTTAGAAAACGTTGGTGACGTTGTGGATAGTGTAGAAAATTTCCATAGGATACAGCAAAATCTGGATCAGTTACAGATCTGGGTGTATAAATGGCAGATGGAGTTTAACCCGGCCAAAATTGAGGTCCTTCACTTTGGGAGATCATCTGTAAAGGGACTGGACAGCGTTAATAGCCAGGCCACTAACAAAGTTCATGCACAGAGGTATCTTGTGGTCCAAGTTCACCGTTCCCTGAAAGTGGCTGCGCAGGTGGATAAGCGTATAGTATGTTTGCCTTTATTAATCGAGGCATTGAATGAACGAGTTAGGAAGTTACGTTTCAGTTTTAATAATCTTTGGTTAGGCCGCGTCAGGATTATTGCATTCAATTCTATTCGTCCCATCATAGGAAGTATGTGGGAGCATTTGGCATGGTGCAGAAATTTACCATCGCGATGTCTAGACGAGAGGCCATGTGCTATATGGAGAGGCAGGAAAACCTTGCATTGTCTTCGTTGCGCGGCGGAGGATGATAGAAGTTTGTAAGATTCGGAGAGGCACAGATAGAGTTGTCATCCAGTATGGATGTCCCAGGGTCAAAATGGTTAATACTCGAGGGCATGCATTAAGGTGGGGAGATTAGTTCAAAGGAGGTGTGAGGGGCAAGTTTTTTTTTACACAGAGAGTGGTGAGTCTCTGGAATTCTTTGGCAGGCGTGGTCGTGGAGGCTAATACGATACAGGTCTTTAAAAGGCTCTTAGATTTGCACATGAATGTGCAGAGAATACAGAGGTACAAATAATGTTTAGTTAGAAGAGGTTAGTTTAGTTAGGACTTTAATTAGTTTAATTATTTCGGCACAACATCCTGGGACCTCTTCCTATGCTGCACTGTTCTATGTTCTGATGATCGTGAGGCAGGCTGCTATCCGCTATAGCATGATGTAGCTGAGTTGAAAATCGGCAGAGCAGTTTCCGATGAAATTTTATCTTGACAAGTGTGGCGTAATTCAGGTTGAGCTGTTACTCCAATGAGGAACTGTGAATGACGATCTTTATGCAATTTTGTGGAATAGTAATTTGATGTACATGTCGCAGAATCCATGACGGTGGCAGCACAAGAAGCCCAAGTGGCTTTCAGGTCATTTGCTTCCAATACGGATTCAAATAATTTTAAAGCAGCGAGTATATACCATATGTTTTACAAAATATTTTTCGGCCACCGTTGGCGTACTGTGCCCTGCACTCTTCGCCATACTAAAGGAAAAACTCAATTGCTCTGGATGGAGGATAGAGGAAATTTAAGAGGTTTTTGCCTGTGATGGAGATCTTTAACTATAATGAATAACTGGCAGTCTGAGTTTGCTCTCCTTGGATCAGAAAAGGCAGAAGAGAGATCTGATTGCGGTAAAGAACATTATGTTTTTACCCTGCAAAAAAAAAAGGTTCTGAAGAAGTTAGCATAGGTTTGCATCAACATGTAGAAAATCTCAGCATGGTTAGCATGGAATTCTGGGCTGAAGGGCCTGCTTCTGTAGTATATGTCTCAACGACTCAATGGTATAAGTAGAAATTTTAACGTGATACAGATGAGAAACGTTGAATTGATACGACTTCAGGTTGGTTATGGAATATAACTAGGAATACATAAACGGAGATTTCCTATTTTCTCGGATTCCACGATTTATACAAAAAAGACATATAACAGAATTCATTAAATCCTGTTCTAATGTTGCTGTTTGAATACATGAAACAGATTTTTTATAAAATATGTTGAGAAAATCAAAGCAATAAATTAAGCATTGGCGAGAATGACGAAAGCCTAAATCATGTTTGTTTATATTACGAAGGAATGCGCAATTAGCATTGTTACGCTGCTGGAAAATAAATAAAATTGACTATTTCTCCTGATGCCAAAGGAAATATTTACGCTCATCAGCGGTGCGCTTTGGGAAAGCGTACTCTGAATTGCATGTTCAATTTACCTGGGAGCAAAAGTAAAGATCCATGTTGAGATATGAATTAAGGACAAAGCCCACTGAAATGCATGTTTACCAGGGATCATAATATTCATTCCAAATGTTTCCATCAATATTTGCATTGAGGTAATGTGCATCATGTTCACTGTTGAAGTTACTGGAGCTGTGGAAATTACAGTCACCGCAATCACAGACCTAGGAGAAGTACGAGGATTCATAAAACAATGCATAAGAATGATATATGGCCCTTCGTGCCTGTTGTGGTGAAAAAGAGAAGGCCAGCTGTAGCCAACATCGGCAGCAGGTCCATATCCCCGCATATTAGGAACTTTGAAGAGAACATTTACTTACTTTTTGGGTAAGTTCAACGATATGCTCCCAGTATAATTTCAAACAGTGAATTACAGACCCATGTCACGTTCTGGGTGAAAACGTCCTGACTCCCCTCTTATCCTTCTGCGATCACTTAAAAATATATTTATCTTCCCTATTATTCACATGTAAAACCCTGGTATTTGAAGTCTTTTCAAAGAGACGTCGAACAGTGCAGCATAGGAAGATCTCCCACGATGTTGTGCCGAAATAATTAAACTAATTAAAGTCCTAAATTACATTTACCATAATTTTCCTCCGTTCCAAATAAAACAATCGCAAATAATGGAATATTTGTACAAATCTGTGATTGTAACATGTTGGTACTATCCTCATAAATCTCTCCATGATCTCCTATTGCTTTCCCATTTTTCAAATAATACGGTGACCAAAACTGTCACTAGCGATCGCATTTTGGCCGTATTAATGTTGTATGCATTTCAGAATAATTTACCGTTTCAGGTCGTTGCTTTTGATCAAGAAGGTCAACCCCCGTGCTTCCTATCTATCTTAACAACGTTCCTTTTGTTTCCTCAATGTATATGTAGAAATGCACCTCACCTATCTGTCCGTTCTCTATTATTTATTCCATTGTACTGTATCTATCGAAAGGTATTAACTGACTCTATTCTGAATTGAGTAAATGTTCACTTTCTTTTCCTGCATGAAAATAAAAACATTCTTAACTTAAGTTAAAGCAACTCGCCAGTAATCATTATATTTTTTACCTTCCTCTTGAAATTATTGTCCAGTGTTAGCAGTAAGCCAATGTTATGGTACAACATTCCCATACGGGGAAGAAGGGGAACTGACGTCAGTGTCTTTGCAACTTATTCCTGTATCTGTTCTCACTGACTTGATGTACTGCATCTCAGCCTGTTGATATACTTACTTTAAAATATATTAAAGTATTTAATGCTCTGTGTTTCATTCTATTTATCCCATTCACAATTTCACACTTTTCTTCGCTTGCAGCAGTGCCAGCATCCCGATCTCTATCAATTACATATCATTCCATCACCACTTCATATATTCAACTCTGCTGAAATGGATTCGGTTGTAAACTAACAAACAAAGTCGATATTATATGCAGATACTTTATCATTCGGACATGTTCCTCATGTTTCAATCTGCTCCACATGTACGCGTAAAAATGTAATTTTCTTTGATCACCCTCTCACATTGTTTCTTTTTTTTCCAGTTTAACGGTATCCCCATAAATTTTATATTCTTCTTGATTCTCTGAAGTACTGAGCTCCGTGCCTGACTTATCTGTCCGGAATGAAACTGGATAGTCTTATGCTCCTTGCACATTATCAGGCGAGTCGCTGAACTAAAAAATGAAAAGATTTTTCTTACCATCAGTTTGTACTAAAAGCAAAATCCTGAATTGGCCTGTCTATGTTTCTCAGCGCTGGTATCTGCAAATTTGTAGAAATGTCAAAATGAATATAGACATCGTCACAATAAAGGTGGGCATGGAGTTGCCTGTGTCCTTTGACGCCCAAGACTGCATTCCATGGGGCTTCAGTTGATAGGCTAGTATTAGGTTGACGAGAGATGTATGCGTTTGCAACATTCGTGCATGCTACATTAACACGTTCATTTCAGTGAAAAGGGTTTTCACTGTTGGTCAATGCATAAATGTCATTGATGCAATTCATCTTGTTTGGAAAGTTTCCAAAGATCCCAGATGGTACTTTCACGGACATCAGCAAAATACTATCAATTATCGTCGTTACTCTCAGCACACGGTCTTGAGGTGAATAACATTGATTTTAGCTGTAAACAAATGCGGAAGCTGAGGATTCATAGTGTTTTAGATTCGAACATAGAAACAGGTTGCTGTATAACAGTCTACCGTAGTGATGTTCCAGTTGAAGTAGAGCTTTCATTTCAGCTACGCCTTTAACTCATCCAGCTAACCCTTATATTATTTACTTCTCAGGCATCTTGAGCCTTGATATAAAGCACGGAGCAGATAAGATGTTATTTAACAATATTCCGAATACATTGCTATACTTTCGGTATATATCATTCTCTCATCCAATTCCCTTATATAATGTTTGCCTTATGTGATATCCTTACTTGGAGAAACTGGTGTCCAGTGGGAATGACAGAGTAGGGCAGAAGTAAAATCAATGCACAATGAAAACTAAAGAACGTTGCTGGCGGATTTTCTGATTGCAGTTTTCACATGACTCACCCTATCTCAATTTTCACATCCGGTTTAATTGATGGATCAAATGGAACATGCTATGGAACGCAACAAAATGAACTGTTCGTGCATTGAATACGTTGGAAACTGGATCACAGAACAAAACTACCTTCGCCTGCGTTACAATAAATTTTAACTTGTTTACCTTGGCTGTCGTGAAAACTCACCCACTTAATAAATCGATTTTTTAAAGGCTATAACTAATAAAAACACCAAAAACTAGACGGTGACTCCATGCATGGTATAGACAGCTAAGAAGACTTGTCTATAATGCATGAAGTCAATTATTAATGGGAGCCCGTGCATAGACATAAAAGAAGAATAAAAGTTGTTTCTTTCCAGTGTGAAACAAGTGAGAATCGGTATTTTTTCAGCAATATCCCTAAAGGATAACACCTCTGAAAATGAATGCGTCGCTCTGATTTTGCCAATTTAATGCTTGAGTTCCCTGGACACAGTGAGCAAATTGTTCTTCGTAACTGGTCAGAACTCCAACTATTAAAGCGGGCAATAAAGAAATATGGCAGTTATGCCGTGAAAATTTGATAGCAAACGAAAAGCAAACCTGAACTGTGGGTCCGAACAACATGCGAGCCCTGCGTAATACCTTCAATCTCTTTTAAGCAGTTTGGTACAAACAAGCACTGGAAACTCATCGGCCGGTGGCAAAGTTTGTTAGAGAATGGGCAGGTTCAGCTGTTATTGAACAATATTTTCACCGTCCCTGGGCATTCGGTGTTATCTCCAACAAGGCGAATTGTTTTCACGGGTTCTTTCGAAGAGAATCATCTGTTTACTTCCAGTGAACAAAAAAGGCAATACGGGTCAGAAAGATGGGTTAGTGAACAGGAAATCTAATCTACCTGAAGAATACCTAGGCGTATTACCGGATTCTCGAAAGCAGTCCTTTAAACTGGCGGATCCCTCTGGCATCTTGACTTCTGCCGAGAGAGAAAGGAAATGACTGGTCGTGTTTTTTTAAAGCGTCCTTCACAAACATTTGAAACCAACAGGTACTTTTTGGCTAATTAGAGATAAATATTGATAAAGCAAATTGAATCATTTGAAGAAAGTGCAGAAATAGCAACTCGGATTCATGCGGCATTTGTTCAATATAACGTTTTGTGTTGGGAGCGTTGAGCGATATTATAGTCTTTAAAATCATAATGATAATGCATGACATGGCAATGCAGATTGAGTGAGTTGACTCACATAAAACGAAGTGGCAACGATAAGAGAAACTCAATGCAAACGTTGAATATACTGCTTCAGTGCATTGTAAGTAGCGGTTTCTGTGTTTCACGGTGGGGATCGTTACTGTGCATCATAACTGTCACATCTCCGCGAATCTATGCACTCTTTCGAAGAAATGTAACTGACACATGGATTGCGTGACCGTCCCGGTGCATGGCCAAAGACAGTACTGACTGCATGGGCGCGATGAATACTACTTAAAGAAACAGCATAAATGAAAACAAAAATCCTTACGGTAGCTGTTCTCGTGAAAAATATGACACTGCGCTATTGACATCTATATGTCTTCCACGAGGAATCTTCACCAAATCAAAAAAGAGAATGTATTTCCGATTATGGATGTTGATGTGCGTTATAGAGTTGGCTGAGTTTATGAGGCAATCAAGCCTCAGCTATACACCAGCGAAGAATATCAGCCTTTCTGTTTTTTTTTCTAATATAATATCAACCATGCTTGTGTCAGAAGAGCCTGTTTGTGTGAAACAAGAATAGAATTTTCAGGAACTGTTTGACGGGTCATGCAGCATCTATTGAAAGAGAAACAGCTATCTTATCCTGTGGAAGATCTGATCGTTCTGACGATGTTTCTTTTAAATCTGAAACGTCAAGTCTGTTCTTTTCCACAGACTGCGTGATCTGTCGATTGCTTCCAGCTTTATCTAAATTTATTTTAGATTTGCAGCATCTTCCGCTCACTCTTACCTTTGGGCATGGGTGAATTGCTGATTGTATACGCAAATATTATGCAAATATACGAAGATCCAAAATGCACAAATTATTATTTACATTATACCCGAGCATTTTTAAAGCTCAGTGAACTGACCTTGCAAACATTGCTGGACTTCTGAGCGAAAGTAACAATTCGAGAAGACCAGGAGCAGGGGAGTTATTAGCTCCCTACCGGCCTCTTGAAAAATGACATGTGCATGAGAAAGTTATGAAATATATTGCCCATTCTTTTGATAAAATGACGATTGGGAGTCATTTGACTGTTAGTTATATATGGAAGTAATGATACCTGTTAAATATCATTCAATGTCATTTTTCACTTTTGCATAAAATACTATTGTAATATGGAAATCGTGGAGAAATCACTAGAGAATTTTTCTTGCATATTCATATCGATTTCAGAACTGTTTGATTTATTTGTACCTTAGGAATCCAAGTGAGAATGATCCGAAATAGAACTTCAAAACTAGGAGTGATAAACATAATAATGTCAAATAAATGCAGTTCAGATTGGAAAAGAGTACGTTCAAATATGGATTTTGCTAGCACAGTGCAGAGACATATCAAAGGGGCGTCAGTCTGATAATACAAGAAATACAAATGCGGCAGAAATCAATAGAATGGCCGTTCGTTGAAACAGCGAAGGAGCAGACTTTGACAGAATTTTTTTTCGATTTCCTAAGGAGTATTTCACACACTACACATCAAACAATAAGCGGATCACTGGCTGAATACATAGCTATCACATCCTTTTTGTGAGCAGAGTCGTGTTCACCCCAAGGTGCAGAGGGACATTACTAGAAAAAAGATTCGTTTCCTGAACAGTTCACTTCATCCAACCAAATTTGTCCTGAGATTTGTCCTCAATCACCAGTCAGATTTGTTTTCTAAACATCCCCACAATCTGGTTGCTTGCAAACCACATCAGCATCAACCATATCCCAAGAATCACCGCAAACTGAACCCTGAGCTCCCGCATAATGCACCGCCACTCGTTCCACACATGGACATCCACCGTCGGGTAGCCGTAACCTCAAATATTCTGTTGGACAACAAACAATAGTGAATTAAACTTCCAACGTACATTCAACCCATTCGTCAAATCAATAATTTATGACTGCTTAGCCAAAGTAAAACGTGCTTCATTGCACCTTAACATTTATTTTTGAGCTGCAGTCCGAATAGCTGTCACCGCGTACATTTTACACAGACTTGTATTGATGGTACAACATAGAATCTGAACATCGGCCTATAAACACCGTGAAAATATTATGCTTCATATCCGATACCTCATCCAAGTCTTCACAGGCCTAAATTTATTTCAAAATACTCTGTTAGATTATTCCAGTTTTGTTGTCTCGACCTACTCTGGATCTGTAGCACACTTCAGCCCATTACCACCATCATTTAACAGGAAACAAAGAACAGTACTGCACAGGAAAAAAAGCCCCTCGGTCCACGATGTTGTACTGCACGCCGAAAGCGTGGCGACACTTGCGGGTCCTGCACAACACTCTACGCAAAAGATGCATTTCGATGTACTTGTGACTAATTAAGAAATTTTATCTTGTCTTATAAACTGGTAAGTAAATGACTAACAAACGTAATCCTTTCGGCCTGCGCAATATTCATGTAGTCATCCAAAAGCCTCTTAAACGACTTTCTCGTTATTTGATTGCACTACCACGCCTGGTAGCGCATTCCAGGCATCCACCACTCATCAACTGTGGCGAACCTCAATCCAGAACCACCATAATTTGTTTCAATGGCAGAACACATCAGGTTGAAAATAATATATAATACATTTATTCGTTCGCGTTGCAATATCTGCTTACAATTATATAATAATAAGGGAAATTTCTCCAGTGTATGGCACAATATGGTTGCTTACTTACGCAGCGCAGTGCGTTCCAGAAATCAAAGCAGTATCTCTCCAAAGAAGTGGCCTCACTTGGACGTTGCACGTGGACCTGAGTTAGTTAGGGATGCGAGGCTTAAAATCTGCGGAGGAAACCAGAGACTGGAAGAAGGGACAACGCTGACGGGAAGATATGAGGGTGGATGAAGGAAGATGCTGAGAAAGGCTGCTGGTGCCATAAACGAAGTGTAGTGAAGATTTACGAAGATGAGTGAAAGAAACTGATAGATAGATCTACTGTGAAAATGGGGGGGGGGGGGGGTTAAATTTGGAGAGCCTGAGGCAATCTTTTGCGGAGAAGGATTAAAGGTGAACAGCGTGGAGTGAGGACGGTAGAAGTAGGAGATTGAACGGGACGATAAGAGAGTAGTGAGACAATAAGACCATCATCTATGTGAGCAGAATTGGGCCATTGGGTCTCTCGACTCTGGCATTTAGTCATGAATGCCTTGTTTTCAACCCTGTTCTCCAGCCGACTCCGCCTAACCCTTAACCACTTTACGAATCAAGAACCTATAAATTACTGCCTTAAATGCACCCAGTGCCTTGGACTCCACCGCCCTCTGTGTCAAGGAATACAAGAGATTCACTATCCTCTGGCTGAAGAAATTTCTACTTATATCAGATGGGACGTCAGGAAAGGGACGTCACTTTCTTCTGAGGCTCTGCCATCGGATGCTAAACTCTCGGATTATTGGAAACAACCTTTGAATTAGGATTTGAATCCGGGATTAACCGTTTTGTGGAACATCTAAGATAAAATTGCAAATGTATATCAATGAATCTTAGGTTAAATTTAGGATTCTATTATATCAAACTAATGATTAACCGGATCACAGGACCACATCACTAAGACTGTCATTGGGAGACGGTGCAAATGCCGTTAATCTGCATTTCCGCAGTTGCGACTGATTTCCGATGCAGTGAATACCGTGCCCCACAAGTGTCCTTCGCTTTCTCCGTACGTTGAAGATCAATGTGAAGATACAGCAAATCCGCAGCCCAGCACACCACAGATCACGTTGGCTTCATTTACGTCCCAATCTTTTCGCTGCATTCTTATTCAGGTATGTTTTTTGAAATATTTCCACTGTCCCGTCAAAGCGGCTTGTCCCATTAATCAGTCTCGGAATCAAACTTCCATCTGCTGTAATAATAACAACAATTAAAATCAAACATACATATTTCAACGCTGACATGTGGAATACCATTTTGATTTTTTGATTGAAGTTAATACTATTTTTGCTATGTCCATGAAAGATATCTGAATAAATATTCAGCATGGATTTCAGCAAAACCTTTTGGTTTATCAGACCTCCGTTAACTCTTTGAAGATGTGTATTAACAGTGAGCAACCGAAATGTGGAGGATGCATTTTGTCGCGATTTCCAAAACTACTTCTGGAAGATCAGCCACACTGATGAACAATTCATGTCAGAATGCAAAGAATCAGAGGTAGTAACAGATACGTTGTCAAATGGCATCGGGACAGGAAACAAAGCCCGAACGCTGTTGCTTATATATGAAAAGCACTACCTTGGTCTGCTAACAATATCAAATCCGGTGTGAAGCCTTCCCATGAGCTACCTTTACTTAAATGTGATTACTGAAGGAATTTAATCGGGTATTGAGGGCATTATTGAAGTCAATGCCATGGAGAGACACAAAATATAAACAGAAATGCAGTAACCGTTCAGTAGGACATGTAGCATTTGTGGAAAGGGAAACGGAATATAAGTTCAGGTTGGAAACATTTAGATTGGACGTTGATGTAAATAAAATTATTTGGTTGTCAGGAAACAGAAAGTAGGCAGTAATCTGTCTTTATTCCGATTGGAAAAAAATCATAATGATTGGGATGTTGCGGAAATCAGTGGTGGAGCTTGAATATTTTATAATTTAAATAAATGCTTTGGATGAAGGCATTAAATTATGTTTGCAAAATTATATCGCTAAAATAAGCAAGGGAGTGTGTTGTGGAGAAGAAAAAAAGGTGGTACAAAATTTCTGCGTACGTTGAATGGGTAAAAACTGATAAATAGAGACCCTTGCAAGAAAGGGTGCAATTGTCCTTTCTTTAGCAATATGCAGATGGCCAGCGATTGGAGACTGAGATGAAAATGGATCTGGGTGTCCTACTACAGGATTTGCAAAGATTTGTATTCAGGTGTGGCAAATAATCGGGATATTGATCAAAGTGTTTTCACACTTGGGTAAGAGAACTGAATACAAAGTAGTAGATAATGCTTCCGATATATATATATTCAGAATTGGCGACACTACATCTGGAGTATTGGTACAGAGTTGATCTCCTTAGTTCAGGAAGGAGGGAATAAATGGAAACGGCTCAGAGAACACAAATTACACGGATTCCTTAACTGGATTAATAAAGCCTTATGCGGAACTGTTAGACAGGTTAATTTTATATTCTATGTATTTACAGTACAGCACAAACCAGCGGAACGTAAAAGATTCAGAGATATTATAACAAGATGCCGTTTTGGTGTATTCCTTTGAAGTGAATCGAGGGATCGTCGGCAAAACCACCATTTCTTGCCCTTTCTTATTTGCCCTTGTGATGTTGGTGTTCTACGTTCTTGAAGCTCTGCAGTACTGGTGAATCTTGTCCGACAGTGCTGGTGGATAGCGAGCTTCTAGACTTAGAAGAAGTGGAAATGAAACGCCAGTAAAACATTTCCAAATCAGAATAGTTGAGATTTGAAATTATATCTGCAGCTGGTTATATTTACTTTTCATTCTTGGTGGCCGAGGTTAGAAAATGCTTCAAGGCGTAAATTTGATGGTGAACTACAGTGCGCGTTGTATATGGAAAACATTGCTGTGACTATGTGTCGGCAATGGAGGCAATGAATGTTTAGGTTGGTTCATTGGGTACCAGTTGAGTCCGTTGTTCTGACCTGGTCAGTGTCCAGCTGCTTGAATATTGTGCGAGCTGTACACATCAGAACAATTGGAAAGGTCTCCATCACACGTTTTTGCCATTTGGATGGTGGAAAGAAATTAGGGTGACAGGAGGCCCATCATCAGCGACCGATACCTATGTCAGAACTGAACTTGTCGCTACAGCGTGTTGTGGCAGGTGCACTTGAGCTTCTGATATGAAGGCACCTCATATTATTGATGGTTGGGAACCCAGTGATGGTGAACGTTACTGATATCAATGGTATGTGTCTAGGTTCTCCCTTATCTGAAATGATCATTTCATAGCGTTTCTGGTATGCGAATTCTACTCATCCGTTATCGACAAACACGCGAATGCTTCCAGTCTTGCCACATGTACGCGTGTACTGTTCTATTAAATACAAACAGGGGATTTTGTTTCCATTCATTTTGTACTCCATCTTCCAAGAACAGTTACAAAAACTTATCCAGCTAGTATTTAATTTGTGCATTGTAAATGAAAGGTCGAAGTCCCAAACAGTGTCAAATTTTATGAAGCAGTTAAATCATGAAATTGTGTTTCAAAGACCATGTAGATGTCGACGTGGAATTCAACACTTTATCAGATCATCACATCTTCCTTATGAAATCCCGACCTTCACAAAAACATTATGATTCAATTCACAGAACTCCCACAAACAACTGGGAGTATTGGACACTTCAAAAACATTATTATTATTATTATTATTATTATTATTATTATTATTATTAGTAGTAGTAGTAGTAGTAGTAGTAGTAGTAGTAGTATTAGTAGTAGTAGTAGTAGTAGCAGTAGTAGTAGTAGTAGTAGTAGTAGTAGTAGTCGTCGTCGTCGTCGTCGTAGTAATCGTAGTTGTTAGTGGCATTATCATTCGTATTCAACTTGTTGTTTTTGTACATTTTCGGGAAATATATGTCCCTGCTAAGGCCAAGCTTTATTGGACGACCATACTGCCACTGAGAAAATAGTGGTGAGCCAAATTGTTGAGATATCCAAGTCGATTCCTTCAATATGCTTCCATAATGTTTTCAAAGAGAATGTCCTGGATTTGGACTCAGCAACAATGATGTACCAACGACACATTTTCAAATAATAGGGGTGTGTATACTAGAATAGGATCTGGAATGGGGTCTGAAGGTTGTGATCTTCCCATGCATCTTCTGCTCTTGTCCTTTCTGGTGGCAGAGGTCACACGTTCAGGAGATACTTTTAGGTGAGTAACATTGGTAGATGGTTCATACTGTCCACCAGTAATGGAAGGAATTAACATTTATGGTAGTTATTATTCCTCTATCAACAAGGGTGCATCTCATGCCATCCACATATCAGCGCTGAACTACTCTCCGTGCATAATAAGACAGCGTTGTGATGAATTATCCGATAAATTGTGACCTTGTCATGAATCACCCAATTCTCCACACACCCTTCCCATTGCAACTAACAACAGAGGGATGAAAGATGCAGCACCTAATATTTTACTTCATCGATTCATGTAATCTAAAGTATCAATATTTCTTCCAGGCAATTTTATTTTGTGGTTCTATTAATTAAGCAGTCATCCGTTGCAATAAATTAAACTCTAACTGATAAGACAAACTTTTTGGTGACTCATATCACTTCTGCAATTCAGAAAGTCGTTTAATCGTTCTGAGTCAAGAGATTTTTATAGATAGCTGAAGTTTAGACGCAACATATATCCATGAGAAGAAATAGGTAAGACAGCATATTTTAAAACACGTGCACTGCGATGCATTGTGGAAGTAAATATAATATCATAGACATTGTGTAAAATAAATATGTTGAAAAGTGAGTTGGAAGAAAGTTCAGATTGGCGTGAATTTTCTTCAATCTGAGAGGAATCGATGTTACAGTAACTGCCCAGTAACTGTTTCTCTGAAAAGCATGACTGGCTTCGGGAATTTCAGTTCGAAAAAAGAATGATTCTTTACTTATTTCCACTGGTAATATTCCCGATATTTTTTTCGGACAATTAATTAATTAGTTCATGAAGAAAATGATTTGCTGCTGATATTTATTTCAGTCCTTAGGTTTATTCCTTCTGCATATTTCAACCCGCTTCTACATTGGTTTCCATACCAACGGGTGACTATTTTAATGAAGCTCAGTTTTGCTGCATTTACCCACTTCAAGAGAACTGCTAGATTATTGTCAAATTCTGCACTGGCTCTGACTCTGAAACAACTCTGTTTTGGAAAGAGAACGAATAACGTGTGCAACAGGTACAACTGGAATGGGCTGGTGTTATTTACAGTAAAGTTTGGATCGACTAGCCTTGTATATACTTTGGTCTTCTCCGTGGTGGAGAAACTTGTGTGGTCCTGAGATCCCGAGAGCTATGCCGTATGGAGATATGAGCGTGGTAGGGTCACCCATGGCGGTAAGGTCGATGGTGAGGTCCCTGACAAAGAACAATCCAACCAAGACCTCAACGGTGGAACAGGCGGATGAAGTTACTGCAATCTTAACGGTTGTGAAGGCAGATGAAGGCTGTAACAAATCCATCAGCTCTAATCGTCGTGGTTTCCATGCCATTGGAATCAGTTGGTTGATTTGTGAAGTATCGTGTGCTTTTTGTCGTGCAACATCAAGTACACGTTAAACAAATACACCCACAGGCGTCTTCGCTCTGTGGGCTAATAAATAGATCAACGGAACGAAGACCATCATCCTAGACCTCGAAGGATAGCCACGAATATACTTTGGTATAGACGCGGGAAATGGTTCTTGATTTGACCAAGACGACAGTGAGATGCGTATGCAGATAATGTTTCCTGTTGTGAAAGAATTTGGAAATAGTTGTCAAATATTTTTCAAAGCAAGGATGCCAATTCGTTTTGTTTTCTCTACCTTAAGTTTGTGAGACATTGGAACACACTTCCTCAAAAGGTTGTGGAAGCAGAGCATATGGTTATTTATAAGGCAGTGATAGACAGTCACTTAACAAGCAAGGAGGTGCAATTTCACCATGTTCCTAAGGGAATATAGAGTTGATATTAAGATTTACTCAGGCCTGGATTTATTAAAGGGCTGCATTTCCCGCTTTGCTTCATCAGTCATATGGTCGTTTACCCGTCTGCCAACTCCAAATCGCCATATTATCTATTGCCCAGTTTCGATGCATGCATCCACTGACTGGGAATCCCTTTGTTTATGGTCGTCTGTTTTCGGGGTTTGCCTTTTTCTGCTCCGATTAATGTGACTGTTCGCGATGATTTTGTGTTTCCCCACTGTCTCGTGAACCACCCGCGTGAGCGGAAATAACAGCTGCGAAATGAACTTCATTCTTTTTTAAAGGCAGCTTGCCAAAGATTTCAGGAAGTACCTTGCGAACACTTAGACTGTTGAAGAGTTTCGGGTTTCAATATCAACAAACTGCAAATGGGTGAAAAGTGATGTGAACATTTCTGAATGCTTTTTGGAAGTAGATGTCGTAGATAATATTCAGTAAAGTCTATATGGAATCTTCTTGTCTAATATATAGGGGCACAGACAGTTTCTAGTGACATTGATTTTCTGATTCAATTGAGAGGAAGCAGCTGAAATTGTGGTATTTTCCCGCCTCGTGCATTGTTTGCTTTCTCCCTTGATGAACGTCTACACCGCCCATTCCCACTATAACTACCATTCCTGAACACACACTCACAATCATCTCTGCCCTTCCTCTTTTTATTGTATTCTTGTCTCTGATACTGTTGTTGATTTAAGTCGTATTCCAGACACTTCAGGATTCGTATCTATTTTGAGGTACCATTGTAGTTCAGACTGACCCTTCGTGCAATATTTGATGATCTTATTCAAGTGTCATAATGTTGGCAGTTTCGACACACTTATTCGAAATACAAAACCAATTGTGCGTCCACTCTGCTTCCCAAGTGGGCAAAAATACTGTAATTATACATATTTTAAAGAAGTTCACTTTAGGTATCCCGAGTGTCTGAAAGAGATCGAATCCTCACTCAGCAACACAGGCGCCGATATTATCACGTTTGTGGTTGTACCGGTTCGTTCTGCAAAATTCAATATGTGTTTATGCCACCTCACAGCAAATCAGATCTGCTACTTCACTCGTAATGCACTCAATTTTCACAAGAATTAATTGGAAACAATATGCTCCGAGTACTTTTACTTTCATTAAAAAGTACAACAAAATCGCTAGCTATTCATAAGTGTTTAATTTTGCAGCAGGGTTAACGATGCTATGCCGGAGTCGTCTTGCTAACGTAGCAGCAAGAAGCCCGGAATACGTGATTTCATCGCGCTCTGGAGGCAGGGAAGCCTACACAAAGGCCATGAAATCCGTCTATAATTAAAAAGTGTTCATCATAAACGAAATCATGATACTCCTAGATTGTGCCACTATCCCATCAGATTCATTCATATTATTCCTGGACTGAAATCTCCCGTCATTAATTATTTTGATCTCGGTGTGAATCCAGACGATAAAAAGAACTGTCATTGCAGTTCCGTGGCCATTTAGCGACAAAGGATAGCCAGCATTTACAGCAATGTCCACGTCTGCCACCATTCTGCACTTTTTGGGTCAGTGTATTTTGAACAAAAAAAACATTTTCAATTCACTAGCTTACTGGAAGAGATTAAAGTTTATCTGACCCTGAAAACATTGGAAAGAGCAGCAGAAAGATAAATGTCTGCTATTTCTTAGACTCACTACAAGAGACGTCTCACTGTCAGGACATATATATGTTTCATGCGGAAATTCAAACTGGAATGCAAAAGGTACGAGTATCGGCTGTGATTTGAAAAAGAAAGATGAATTCAGGACGATTTCAGACCGAAATTTTGTACTAATGCCCATCGTTATGTCATTGGTATGAGTGTCGCCGACCGCAATTTGTCCATCGCCAAGTTCTTCCCCAGCGATGTATACAAATGCTTACTGTGGCACTAGGCTGGCAAACGTCAGCTGCTAGAACTACATCGCTATATTATAGAAATGAGAAAAGCACAAGGTAAAGTAAGAGCCAGTTTTGGGATATTTCATACATTTCATATATTTCAAAGAGGTACTGAGCTCCAGTGTAAGTTTTTTGAGGAATATATAACCAATGAGTTTATTTCTCCAAAGAGAAAACTATCTTTCTGAACACTCTCCATGGGCTTCCACCGTCATGGGTGAACTATACGAGCAGTTTTTCAGTAAGTGTGTGACAGCAGTGAAAATTAATGTCTGATATGCTCTCCATTACAGTGCGAAAACAAAGGAGGATCCTTCAAGCTCATCTTTCGTTTTGCGAAGAGAGAATGAATGAGTAGCGCAGAAGACCGTTTAGGCAATAGGTGTAACACATAATAGAGAGATGTTTTGACATGTACTTATTAGTTACATTTTATTTAATTTCATAAATATCTCTCTGCTTGTACAGTGTCACTTTACAAAGTCATCGCGACAACAATATGTTTAGGACCGATGTCTGTCAGAGGAGGAAACCACTTCCTCGACCTGGTCTCATCTGCCTGGTATATATCTGACCGGTTCTCTTCCACACCATTCTTCCTTTCATTGACCGCCCGGTTAATTATCCTGCGATTTGTGTGTGTTTTGGGAAAACTGTCAAACTGCCTGTTCCAAGAAAACAATGACACAATCAATTGAAACGAATGCCATCTTAGTGAACACTGTAGTCAGACATCACTTCGTTGTGTTCATTCTATTCCACCTCTAGGGCAACCATTGCAGAGATTGCAGCAATGTGGTATGCAACCCGGAGAAATAAAAATTGTTATTATTAAAAGTAAACCAGGATCCTAAAATGTCTCATGATATTGCCAAACACCAGCAAGAAGATTCCATTCTTGTATGAAACTACCATTCTCCTTCAAGAAATAAAAGCCTGCAGATTCTGGAATCTAGATGAAAAACACTATGATGCTGGAGGAACTCAGCAGCCCAAGCAGCATCCGTGGAGAAAAACAGACAGTCAGCGTTTCGGTTCAGGACCCTTCTTCAGGACTGAAGATTGGGAAAAGGGGAAGCCCAAGATAAATGAGGGAAAACAAACCAGAGAATTATGGGTGGGCACAAGCTGATGAGAGATAAATACAGGTAAGAGATAATCATAGGCAGGTGAGGGAACGGAAAGGAGAGTAGTTCCACAGGGGAATGTGTCAAATGATAGGAGAAAATTGGACAAATGGGGTAAAAAAGAGAGAGATAGCCTGTCAGAGGTTAAAGCAGAGGTTAAACTTCCACCCTCTCATCTTAAAGCTAAGAAATCTTGTCTTTGTTATTTCGACCCAGTGAAGAAATGGGGTCTGCCTATCTACTCCTATCATAATTGTGTTTAATTCTATCAGGTCGCCCGTCCGCCTCTGACGTTCGAATGAAAACAATCCAGATTTCCCCAACATTTCCTTCTTGGAACACACAAAATGCTGGAGGAACTCAGCGGGTCAGGCAGTATTTGTTGAGGGAAATGCACAATCGAGATTTCGGGTCGAAACTCTTCATCCTGACTAGAAAGAAAGTGGGGAGATAGCCAGTATAAATTGGTGTGGGGGAGGGTGGAGAAAGTCTGGCGAGTGACAGGTGGATCCAGGTGAGAGGGCGTGATAGGGAGTGGAGGCAGTGGGAGAGTGGAAGTAATGTAAGAAGCTGGTAGCACAGCACATCTTATTCTGCCTTCTGCTATTACTTTTCGTTGAACTACATTGATGCAGTGATATGATGATATGATCTGTATGAAAAGTAATCAAAACAAAGGTTTTCATTGTAACTCGGTACACGTGACAATAATAACCCCATTTATCAATTTACTATGTAAGCAACTCACTGGAGGACCGTATTCCTCATATACTCGATTCGCAAAGATGGAGGAACCCAGAGTATTCGTGAAAAAGAGAAAGCTCAAACATTCGCAAGCATCTCCAACCTGAATTGCCAGATTAATGATCAATCTGGGTCTCCTACAGTTGTCTCAGCATGATAGATACAAGTTTTCAGCCACTTCGATTAACTAAACGTGACGGAAAGGGAGGGCTCCAGGCGCTGGGTACAGCAACATCTATGGAATCTGACAACATTGCAACAATAGCACAGAAGACTTATGCTCTGTAATTCGCAGTGTCTTTGGCCAATGTGTCCCGGTACAGCTGCAGCACAGGTATTAAATCGATAATGTGTAAGGTTTCTCTACGGTGCGCCCTGTCCACAAGAATCAAGACAAATCATATCCGGCCAATTATGATCTCATGCTTTCCACGTTCGTTCACCAAGGAAGGGATGGAGGGATAATCAACGTTAGTAGAAAGCAGCACTTATTGAGCATCAACCTGCACACAAAACATCATTCTGTGTTCCGTCAACGGCATACAGTTCCTGGCCTGATTGAAACATTGGCCCAAACATAGACACGGGAATTGAAATCCAGAGGTGAAGGGAGAGTAACTGCCGTTGTCAGCAAGAAAAGATTTGATCGCACAATTCACCTAAAAGTCCTAACTGACCTGGAAACAATCGGAATGAGCGGGGAGACGTTATGGTAGTTGGAATCATACCAAGCACAAAAGACAATGGTTGCTGTGGTTGGACGCTATTTCATCTCAGGGCACTTCTGCACGAGATCCAATGGTTAGTATCCGATAACTAACCATATGCAGCGTATTTACTGATGATCTTCATTCAATCCTATGGTCGGAAGTAGGGATGTTCAAATTGAGTTTACTCGCATATGGTGAAGTACGGTGAGATACAACATAATTAAAGATTTACTTGCAGTGGCATCACAGGGTCGTATATTCAGACAGCACAGATAACATAAATTATGCAAGACTGTGAAAAAAACTGTGCAAAACAAGACATTAGTGTAGAAGAACAACAATGAAAGACAAGTGTAGGCTAGTGCCAAAAGTGCTCTGCAGTGTTCCATTGAGGAGGTAGGATCTGGAGATCGATTAAAGAACCGATTGGCTGGAGGCAGTTAGCTGTTCCTCAACCTGGATGCGTGCAATTTCAAGCTTGTGTACGTGCTCGTCGACCGTAGTACTGAGAAGAGGGCATGATGGGTATCCTTGATGATGGATGCCACCTTCTTGAGTCAGCGCCTTCTGTAGATGCTTTTAGTGGTGTGGGTTGCTGTTCCTTCACGGACAGGGTGGAGTTCACTACACTCTGCAGCCTCTTGCATTCCTGTGCTTTGCGATTGGTATACCAGACCATGATGCAACCAGTCGGTTTTCTTTCAGCCGTGCATCTATGGAAGTTTTCAGTGTATTTGGTGACATACCAAATGTTCTGAAACTTTAAAAAGCGTAGAGGCGCTGGCGGAATTTCTTAATGATTACATCTTTACGTTGTGCTCAGAACAGATCTTCCGAGATACTAACGCTCGTGAATTTGAAGCTGATAACTGTCTCCACCTCTGACCCATCAATGAGAACTGGCATATTATCTCCCGACGTCCCTTTTCTGAAGTCGATAATCAGTTTCTTAGTTTTGTTGAAGACAGCGTGAGGTTCTTGTTGTGGCACCACTCAACCAGGTATTCTGTATGGATCCTGTATGCTGACTTGCCACCTCCCATAATCCGGGAAATGACAGCGTCGTCGGCGGTGAATTTTCAGATGACTCTGGAGATGTGCTTAGCCACGCAGTCGTGGGAATAAACTGAGTAGAGCAGGTGGCTAAGCTCGCAGGCTTGACGTACACACACGCTTGTCGTTAATAAGGAGCAGTCATCTCCACTCACTGAGGTTTGCCAATGAGGAAGTCAAGAATCCAGTTGCAAAAGGAGGTATAGAAGGTCAGTTCTTGGAGATTGCTGACGTGTGGAGGGGATGATTGTGTTGGATACAACGCTGTGAACAATGAACAGCAGTCTGGCATAAGATGAGATGTCTTTATTGGTCATATGTACATCAAAACACACAGTAAAATGCATCTTTGCGTAGACTGTTATCGGTGCAGCCCGCAAATGTTGCCACGCTTCAGGCGCCAAAATAGCATACCCTCAACTTCCTAAGCTGTACGTCTTCGTAATGCGGGAAGAAACCGGGGCATCCGGAGAAACCCACGCAGACACTGGGAGAACATACAAACCCCTTACAGACAGCGGCTGGAATTGAATACGGGTCGCTGACGCTGTAACAGCGTTACGGTAACCGCTGCATTATTGTTTTCCAGATGGCCCAGAACAATGTGGAGCATTAGTGATATAACATCTGCTGTTGATCTATTGTGGTGATCGGCAAATTGAAGAGTGCCTAGGCCATTTTTGAGGCTGGACTTGATTTGCACAATAATCAAACTCTTGAAGCACTCCAGAATGGTAGATGTAAGTGCTACCTGAGGGTACTGATTGGGGCAGGACATTGAGATTTTTCTTAGGCGGCAGTACTATAAATGCGCCTTAAAGCAGTTGTGAACCTCAGACCACAGAAACGAGAGCTTGATTACGTCCTTGAATACATAAGCAGGTTTGTCCTCATGAATGGTCTTCAGTTGGTTGTCACCGATGATTGAAAATGAGGTTGTCCACGACCAAATGCAGCAATACATAAACAACATCCAGGTCTGGGCGAATAAGTGGCAAATGACATTCGCACCACAAAAGTTCCAGGAAATTAAATTATCGAAGAATAAAAAATACACCATTAACACGATGACATTTGATGCCATTACTATCACAGAACCACTCAATATTAATCTTATGGGGTTACCTCTGACCAGAAACTGAACTGAAATTATCAAAAACACAATGTAGCGACAGCAGCAAGCTTTTGGTTCAGAATGATGTGCTATATACAAGCCTCAGTGTGATGTAATGCTCTCAACTTGCCTGGAAAATCGCAGCTTCAAACATACCCAAGAATACGGACATTATACAGGACGTAGCAATCCACTTGATAGGCTTTTTATCCACAACCATTCACTCACTCCGTCATCGACGCACAGCAGCTGAAGTTCGTACAGTTTACAGTAGCACTGCATAAACTCATCAAGACGCCTTGACAGCATCTCCAAACACTCTACCATCGAGAAGGATACATGCTGCAGAAGCATGTTGACTCCAAAATTTTATATTTCACTCCTAACCACATACCATCCTGTCTTGGAAATATATCGCTGTTCCTTCACCACCGCTGGGTCAAAATCCTCTCCAGAGCGACATTTTGGGTATACCCACACCCCAGGAAGTACAGCAGTTCAAGAAGCCGGATTACCACCATCTTCTCACGGGGCGATTAGAGATAGAACATAAAATGCTGGCTAAGCCTGCGAATGGCAGATCCCATGCCGGAATAAAAATAAATACCTTTTATGTCAGAACAGAGCATTATCTGGTACTCAGACTGAAAATGACCCAGCTGCTGTTTCAAGACAGGCTTACTCATTATGAGTCAATGATCGTTGTACACTTCTACGCAGCTGGATATAAAATCTATTCTCCGGTAATTTTTAAAATTTCACATTCACAATTCTCAACAATAAAACTTGCTTCAATAATTGAGGTGCTCCTTTTAAGTTAAACTTTAGTTCATGGCAACCTTCGTTTCAAATCTCTTTTCGCTGATAAAATAAAAGAACAGCACAAACTCCACAAACTCTCACTTGAATTCAGGTAGTCTGTGATTCCTACGGTGTACATATCCTTGTCTCCATTTCTCCAGATGGGGTTACTCGCTTCCTTCAGTGTGGCATGGAGCCAGAAACAACAGCTGGATCGCGCACTCTGCATCTTCTCCCGTCAACACACAGTATCACTCCCGTGTCCTCATACGGTCCATGGATACAGCGGTTCTATAGTTGAACACTGATCAGATCTCCGTGAATACAGGGATGGTGCATGTGTGAAAGTTGCTTATCTGTATCAATAAGGAGCTGACACACATGAATAGTCTGATCCCCTAAAAGTGTAAGGACATGGTACCGGGTAGCTCCTCTCTTGCACCAAAGCAGACATTTGCCTCGCATTTCACTGCATCATGAGCAGAGAACTGATTCCGAGAGGTGGGTAGGTGGGGAACACAGGAAGGTCCAAATATCTGTGAATCGGGTCTGTCAGTGGGCTCAGATCACAGTATTAATATTTAAAGGCGCGTCGTACAGGTTTGGTGCCAGTAAATAATAACACAAATATTTATCTCATCCGCTGAGATTTTGCAAGTTTTACACAAAGACTACCCCTTCACGCACGAAGAATTGACCTTCCCGCATATCCCTCATGTAACACGCTCACTAATGTTCACAATCACCGGGGCAGCAGATAGATGCTGATGAATCGAAGCCGTGAACTATTCCTAACACATAAAGAGCATCTATTCCTCACTTTTCGCTCGACTAGCTTCTGCATCCGGTATACCATATTCAGCTATTTCTGGCGGGTCCAACGGGATCCCGCCACCAGTGCCATGTTTATCAACATTCCTACCCCCGCCCCCATTATTCATTCTTCTTCACCTAGATACCATACTTTCCATAACCACTCAGTCCAGTTATCTCTTCAAATCCACCATTTTCCTCCATTTGCACTTCCTCTGCATCCGTAGGGTGTGGTACAATTTTCCCTGCACCTCCTTCAGCACAGTTTATGGACTTAATCAGCCACTCTTGGTGAAACAAATATTCACGTGTACCTCTTAATTACTGGTCTATCGAAATTTATGCTCGAGATGCGGCCTGCTCGACTTCAGCGAGACCAAGCATGGACCAGCCGATCATTTTGCAAAGCATTGGAGCTCTGTCAGCAATAGACATGTTGAAGTTCTGATTGCATGTCATTGTAACTTCACATTCACAAAATGACTTATCTTTCCTCTGCCGTCTCAGCTGTTAGGGCAAGACCAAACTCAATCTCGAAGAAAACACTTCATGTTCAACATTGGCAGCAGACAACGTAATTGTATGAACATCGAATTTTTCAAGTTCAGATAACACAAGCCCACTGTGTTCCTTCCCACTCCTAGTACCCCATTCAGGTTCTCTCCACTTTTCAATTCTCCATCTCTTTCCCTCGTTACCAAAGCTCTTTCCCTTCTCCCATTTGGTTTCGTCTGCCTTTCGCCCACATACCTATCCATTTGGGTTTCTTCTCCCTTTGCTTGCCTTCCGCCAATCCGACCCCTCTTCTACCAGGTTCCAACTGCATATCAACACTTCTTTACATGGTTCTGCCGAAAATCAATCATACTACGTCTCTACCGATCCTACCCCCCACCCACCCTGTTTCTTCTGCCTAAAACTCCCATCTCATTCTCGCTGTCATCTACCGGCCTCTTCGATGAACACTTTATTTTCCCTTCTTGCTCTTTGCTTGTCTGTCCATCATGTACTCTTCGGATGGTTCCACCTCTTACCTAGCAGCCTCTGTCTCACCGCTCCCTCGCACATCTTATCAGACTAGTAAATGTAGGAGTAAAACAATAATCCTTTGGAGGAACTCCACGAGTCAAGCATTATCCGTGGAGGCAAAAGGATGATCTAAGATTCAGTCGAGATCCTGCATCTGGAAGTGGAACGAAGCAGCTCCGAGCAGCCATTCTCAAGAACCAAGTTTGAAATCCTTCACTGACTGGGGTGTGACCGCGTTTGTAGTAATGAAGGCAGTTCCAAAACTGCAGTGACTGAGTTACTCGGTTAATGCAGACGTGCAACTGCTGTGTTTATTGCAGACACTCTCAGCCGTCAGTAAATAAGAGAAAAGGGAAAAATCTTTCAGATAAATGTCGCCTGAGGATCAAATGTACTTTGCAGATTATTTCTGCTTAGTTGTCTGTTATCCACGCGTGTATTATGATTACCTCCGCACTGACAATGTCTGAGTTTGACAGCTGATATTAAGTTTATTCTTCTCAAGATTTCTGCCCCTACTCGGTGTGAACTGCAAATACGGAGAACCCCACTTGTGTAGACGAGACTCCTGTGAAAGTCGACGGAATACGAACAGAGACTCAAGCCACTGGCTGCATCAATTCTATCTCTATACTACAAGACACAACTTTTCTTTGTGTTCCTTGTATAGGAATGATCAATCTGTACAAATCTAAAGTGATTCATTGCCCAGTTACGTGTTCAAGTAAGAGTTCACATCCGATTGCTGTGAATAATGTTGGAAATAATACCGGACGCGAGTCTTTAACACGAGTTAAACATTGCGGTTCCTCGACTGTTCAGATGATTCTAAAACCGAGAAATCAAAGGCGAGTCGAGCAGGATTCTTCTTTAATTAATGAATTTCATTTCACTGGAGCGGTTGCCTGACATTCTGTCGAAAATACCATAATTGGAATTACTTTCAGCTGCATGGGCTCATGTTGTGATTGCAGGTCAAAAACCTAAGAGAGTGAGACCATATGTCCAGTGGGGTCAGCAGCAAGGTATATATCGTCTGAATTAGAAAGAACAGAAATGGATTTCAGGGCCAGGAAATATTAATTTTTGGTGTAAAATTTCTGAGCGATGGGACTTGATGTGCTTCCAGACCTGCAGGTTAATCGCGGATCAGCATGAGGGGAGCTGATGCCTCATCCATGATCAGTCGAATATTTAAATTTAAATATCACTGGTGAAATAACAGGGAATGTGAAGGGAACAACAGATAGAACATAGAACATAGAAAATGACAGCACTAGACAGGCAATGCGGCGAACGATGTTTCATCCATATCTCTCCATTCTCTTCATATCCTTGTGTCTATCAATAAGCCTCTTAAACTTCAACAAATTGCCTGCTTCCACTACTACACCTGGTAACCTATTCCAGACAACTACAACTCTCTGTGCAATACACTTACCCCTCACGTTGCCATTAAACCTCCCCCCTCTAAACTTAAAAAAGCATGCCCCCTGGTGTTTGAAATTTCTACCCTGGGGACAAGATTTTGATTGTCTATCCTGTCTATATCTCTCATCATTTCAAAGACTTCGATCATGTCTGCTTCAGCCTCCCACACCCTAGGGACAATATTCCAAATTTGTCCAACATTTCCTTATTAGCCATACCCACTAATCCAGGCAGCATCCTAATAATCTCTTCTGCACTCTCTCCAGAGTGAGCACATTCTTCCTATAATGGCACGACCAGAACTGCACACAAGTAAATAAGTGTGGTTTGACAAAAGTTTTATACAGCTGCAACATGACTTCCTTACTGTTGTAGTCAACACCTCTGCCAATGAAGGAAAGCATGCTACACGTCTTCTTTACCACATTATCCACTTGCACAGCCACTTTCAGTGATCTATGGACCTGCACTACAATATCCTTCTGCAATTCAAATGCTACTAATGGGCCTAAAATTAACTGTATACCTTCTCCTTTCATTTGACTTCCCAAAGTGCAACACCTTACGCGTGTCAGGATTGAACTCCGTCTGCCACTTCTTTGCCCGTATATGTAACTGATCTATATCCCATTGTTTTCTTTGATAGTCCTTTACACTGTCTACAACTCCACCAATGTTGGTCTCATCTGCAAGCTTGATCATCCATCCATCCACATTTTCATCTTAATCATTGAGACATATCACAAACAAAACAGGTCTTAGCACGGAACGCCACTGGTTAGGGACCTCCAGTCAGAATAGCACCCTTCCACCCCTCCACTCTCTCCTCTATGTGCAAGCCGGTTCTGAATACAAACTTTCAATTCACCCTGGATCCCATGGATGTTTATCTCTGAATCAACCTACAACGAAGGACTGTATCAAATGCCTTAAGAAAGTCCATGTATGGAACTTTCGCTGCCTTCCCCTCATCAAGCTCCTTTGTCATTTCCTCAAAAAAACTGGTACAAGTTATTCCGGCATGACCTGCCCCGCAGGCCTAGCCTTTATAGATGTGCATAAATCCAATCATTCAGTATTCTCTCCAATAGCTTTCCTCGCACTAAAGTGAGGCTCACTGGCCTATAGTGACCCGGATATCTCTATTTGCTTCTTGAACAAAGGCACAAAATTTGATTCTCTCCAGTCCTCTGGGACCTCGCCTGTTGTTAGCGAGGACAGAAAGATCTTTGTCGAAGCGCCAGGAATGTCAGCACTTGCTTATTTCAGTATTATGGGACAAATTTCATCAAGCCATGGAGACTTACCCAACTTAATGATTTTGAGTCGGATCAGCACTAACTCCTCCTGAATTTCAAAATGATCCAGCACATTAAATGCCTCATTCTGCCTTCACTTTCCTCGAAATCCTTCTCATTGATGAATACCAACCGAAGTAAGAATTTAGTACCTCAGCTACGTACTCTGACTCCAGACACAAATTCTCTCATTTATACATGACTGGACCTACCATCTTCATTTTTTTTTTCTGAACCTAGGCTTAAAATGCCTTCAGCTTAGTCTTGATCCTTCTTGCCAAGGACATTCTGTGGCCTCAATTGGCCTTCCTCATCGCCTGCTTCTGCAAGTTCCTGCTGTCTTTAAATTCTACAAGTGCCCAGGCTAATTTTAGCTTCCCAAATATTATATGTACTTCATTTTTCCTTGTGACTAAATTTAGCACCTCTCAGGCCATCCATGGTGCCCCTGCCTTACTATCCCCGTCCTTACTCATTACCGGATGATGCTGATGCAGAAGTCTGATCAGCTGGTCTTTACATAAGTCTCACATGTCAGACCTGAACTTTGCGACAACACCTGCCATCATTCATCATCCCCTAACTTCCATCTTATCCTGTCGTAATTTGCCCTCCTCCAATTTAGTACCTTCCCGCAAGATCCGATTAATTCCTCATCTTTTATTCTTTACTATCTTAAAACACAACGAGTTGAAGTCACTATTCCCAAAATCTTCACCCACTCTCAGTTCTGTCACTTGGCCTGGTTCATTTCCCCAAATCACGACCAGTATGTTTTCTGACCATACGTGCAGACAATCAATGAACAATGATTTTCAAGGGGATCTTCTCTGAAGTTTGGGAACCTCTGTAAAGTTGCAGTGAGAAGCGTGTAGTAATGAATGGCAGCACTATGCGGCTGCTAATTTTAATAATCCTGAGGCCAGCAAGTGAGAGTGTCTGTAAAGATGACGTCCACAGTGATAGCAGTCCGGACCCATGAGCAAGGCGGGAGCTGGTCTCATAGAATATCAATACCCCAGTGAAGAGATTAAGATAACGATGAGGAAAATGCAATCGCGCAGTAATAGTAGCGGTCCAGAGCTCAGGATCTCAACCGACGTAGTTACACGATTGCTCACAGCTTTAAAGAAATACTTCCTTGTGTCTTTGAGAAGCTGTGACCGGCACTGTCACGAAACGTTTCCACGAAGATCGTATTTGGCTGTGTAGATCTTTACTGACGATTATTGGTATAATGGCTCAAATGGTCTCGACTCTCCATTCTGGGATTTCTTGACGAATTGAATGGAAACTTTCGTTCCATGGGGTGCCTGCAAACATATCTTCAAGAAGTATTCGAGAAATTGATACGTGCCAAGAGGAGAATTTGACCAGGAGGATGAGGAAGCGAAGTAGAGGAATATCCAGAACTACATTGAATGAGTTCTGCCCCGCCATTTTAGACACGAATATACTGTTGTCATATGAGACAGATTGGAGCAAACAACTTAGGTTAGCTCCAGGCCTATCAGAAATTAAAGTAGAAAATACTGGAAGTGCTCATCCCATCAGTGAGCAACCATGGGGATACCAACTTGATAAGCGTATCAGGTTAAGAATCCTATGTTATAACTGGAGACGCGCGGAGACAAGCACAGTTTAAGTCGCAGAGAGGAACAGTGGTAGAAACAACAGAGGGAATGACTGTGATGAGGTGCAGGCCAGGGTTGTGAAGGTATTAGTTATTTTAAGCAGAAGTTGGAGAAAAAAATAAGAACAAAAAAAATGAAACATAAATTCTTAGTATCAAATGTGGAGACGAATAAATGGCATGATATCTGAAATTATTAAATTTAATATTACTCTGTGATGAGCTATGTAAAATTATTTGTGGGAGGATGAGTGGGGTTTCTGCAGTTTACATTGGGCAATGCTGGAGCAATATAGAAAGGAGACTGTGAAATCAGATTCTCCTCATTTTTTTCGCTTCTCGTGACATATTACCAGGTATCCATAGAAGATGTGAAACATGCCTGATTATCTCTCACTTCCGCACTATCTGGGCAGCCAACTTGTTCTTCCGTAATATCACAAGTACATTCGAAAAAGGTGATCCTGATATCCGGTCACCTGTCACTTTAGTTCGTCATACAGCTCCAACGCCCACATCCCTGCAGTCGGCCACGTACATCATTGTTACTATATTCAACTGAAGCTCTGCTAACAGATCCACATCTTCTGTCAGACCACGTTGCAAATATTGCAACGTAATACTGGAAACAACAGTTATGAAAATACCCATTTTTGTCTCTCCACAAGTGTGGTTCAGTCGTCCATTTTCAATCAAACCCATTCCACACATTTCTACTGTAACCTATTCTCTCTTCCACGCGCACCAAGTTTCCTCTGATGGTCATAGTGCCCGTCAACTTGAGAGTAATAATTCACCATGGTTAATTGAAATACCAAACAAAATTTTGCGATGTGTTAAGAGGTAAGGCACACCGCGGAAATTCAAGTGTCTACAGTGAGAATTGCAAACTCAACACTGCATCGCTGGGGAACAGAATCGTACTAGCATTACAGGATTAACCGCAACTCCAGTGTGGAGTTCCTTTGGCATCCGGAGATCCATGCTCAATGCCGTATTTTGAAGCATGCGTCTTCTTGACTGTGCAAATTCGCAAGGTATTTTATCTCTAAACCTTCCCGGTCTGAAGTTCCTCTTCATCTTTCATGACATCTGATATTTCAACAAATAACATTCACACTTCCTTTCAGGAAACAAAGCTTACAAACTTAAACAACATCTGAATTCCAATATTTCTCCGGAACCAACTTCACTTCCTTTTGAAACTATGTCTTTACTGCAAATGATCAATCCATAGCAGTGACCTCATATTCCACTCAATCATTCACTTAAGATTCAGTATGATCGGACGTTCCTTGTTTAAAACATTTCCCTCTGTAATCATTGTTTTGCCCGGAAATCTTTATCCCAGAGTATAGACTGTTTATTTTTCCTCACTGCAGTTTGATTCTGATTTACTAATCCTTCTACTTCCTTCCTCCCGGCATCTCCCAACTCGAGATCTGCGTTCTAATTTGGCTTTTCTGTCTCAATATTCCATTGCCCTTTTCTCTCTATCCTACATCCGCGACACACACTATTCAAAGAATGCCGTTCTCCTAAAGTATGCTCGGATTAATTCTCGAATCTTGGATTCGACTCATTTCCACGATACTGACAGGAAGCAGAAGCGGTACAGCAACGTGGACGATACAATGTTTTGTATAATTTGAGCAAGTTTTAAGGAAAGCTGAACTTCGAATATAAAAGGTCTTAATCAGACGCCAAATGTTTCAAAGGGTTATTTTGTTCAAAAATTCTAACAGAAATGAAAAATTCGTTTCACGTTGGATATTGACAGGCGTTGAATGAAGAAACCAACATTTTGCATTATATTAAATAACCAAAGACAGTCTTCAATGCCCGCATTACACAAATGTTGGATTTGAATAAAGATCTCCAATTGAGTAAATTGACCTACCCTCCAATGTGTTCTGCTCCATCACAGTTTATTTTGTGGCCAAATATATACATAGATTGAAAACCTACCTGTTACATGATGAACTTCAGCCTGTTCTTCCCATGTCAGAAGCAAAAGTAGAAGACATTTTTGCTTTTTGACGACGGACTAACATCTCTAATATGTAAATAACTAAACATAATGTAATCGAATTTGCGAATAGAGTCGGGAAGTAACAAACACAAAATGTTGGAGACAGTATAAGGTTACTCTATTCAGTACGACAGCTCACGAGAACCTGTTGAATCACTGTAGAAAGATTTTTAAATGTATCTAATCGAATTGAAGACACTCTATGACTATGTCCACAAGAAATTGACAGATTAAATGTGCAAAACGATCATAACTTTGAGGTTATGAGAATTGTGTAATTGATTCAGGGGAAAAATATGTCATCATCTTGTTTTACCGTATAGTGTTCTCAAATGGAAATAAAGGTATATGCTTCATTGAAAGCAATGCGAAAATTTCCGGAAGACATCCCATTCAACAAACGTATGTCTGCCATGGATCCAAATAAACACTGTAACCAAACACAAGCTGGTGACTTCGAGAAATGTGGTAAATTTTCGTTTGAGAAGACTTCTATAATGGCAACGAAGTAGGAGATTGAGAAATAAAACGCAGCCTCTCACGAAGAACTGAACAGAATTATGCAAAACGCACAGGATAAATAGAAAGGGGTTTTTAATTACATTTAATATTGCACCTTTCAATTTTAGAGTGTATGTGAAAAAATGTGATCAATTGAAATGTGCTCAAACATTTCATGAAATTATACCCTTACGTAAATGAATCAGTTTTATGACAGCATGCCCGTTAAAACCAAAAAATTGTGAAAAATAAATTGAAGGGAATTGTATGCAAGAGATCACAATATGAAGGCAATTATCAGCAAAAACATCCACATTTATGTTGAGGAGTTTCGCCATCCTATTCTAAAGATTGAACATTGATACATAGGTTGTTACTGTCATATGTGCCAAGGTACAGCGAAAATCTTTGCTTAGCATGCAATCCACACTGCTCATTTCAATACAACAGTGCATTGAATCAGTACAAGTTAAAGCAATAGGAAAATGCAGAATAAAATGTTACAGTTGCAGAGACACTGCAATGCAGGCAGACAATAAAGTGTAAGGCCATAACGAGGCAGATTATGAAGTCAAGAGTCAACTTATCGTTCTTGGACACCGTTGAAAAGTCTTATAATAACGGGATAGAAGCTGTCGTTGAGCCTGGTGTACGGTGCTTTTAGGCTTTTGTGTCTTCTGCTCCATGGGAGGATAGAGAAGAGAGAATGTCCAGGGTGGGTGGGGCCTTTGTTTATGTTGCCTATTTTACTGAGGCAGAGTCCATGGAGTGGAGGCCGGATTCCGTGATATGCTGAGTTGTGTCCAAACCTCTCTGCAGTTTCTTGCAATCTCTGGCAGAGCAGTTAACATACCAAGCCATAATAATCTGGACAGGATGCTTTCTATGGTGCATCGACAAAATCTAGCGAAGGTCGAAAGAGAAATTTCAAATTCCTTTAGCCTCCTGGCAAAGTATAGGTGCTGGTGCCCTTTCTTGTCTGTGATGTCCATATGGTTGGAATACGACAGGTTATTGGCACCAGTGTCGAGGATGATCCTGGCGGAGGTGTTGTGCTTTCATTACTGATTGCAGTCTGTTGGTCAAGAATTCAAAGATCGAGTTGCAAAAGGAGTCGTTGTATCACACGTTTAGGAGTTTGGAGATAAGTTTGCTGAGTATTATTTTATTGAAGGCGGAGCTGCAGTCAATAAACAACAACATAACTTTAGTTATTTTACTGTTCCGATGCTTCAGAGATGAATGTAAGGCCAGGGAGCAAGCGTCCACCATGGACCTGTTTTGTTTAAGGCGAATAGAAATGGGTCGAGGTTGTCTGAAAGGTTGCAGCTGATATGTACCGTGACCAGCCTCTGGAAACACCTAATGATGTTGGATGTCAGAGCCACTGAGTGGTAGTCATCAAGGCACGCTATCTTAGTTTTCATAGGTACCAGGATGGTAGTGGTTTTCTTCAAGCAGATGGTGACCTCAGCTTGAAATAGTCAGAGGTTAAAATGTCTGCAAATACCTCTAACAGCTGGTCTGCGCAGGATCAGAGGCCACAGCTGGGGAACCATCTGGTATGATTTACCAAAGTGTGGATGGGGGTGGCTTACAAAGTGTCTTTGATGGTTTACAGCAATGGTCAAGCGTGTTTTGGCCCAAAGCAGGGCACGAGATGTGCTGGCAGCATGTTGGTAACACAGCCCTGTTGAAGTTATCTGCCCTTTGAAGTAAGCCTCAAGGCATGCTGATTCAACGCTATTGATCAAAGAGTATAGATCATTGAATGCAGGTTTCATGTCTGCGTCAGATGGGATACAGACTGCCGCCAGGATAGTTGAAATGAACTGCTTAATTGGCAGGTAGCATGGGCGACACGTAACGATGAGATATTCCTAGTCAGGTGAGCAGGACCTTTCTAGGACAGTCACATGCATGCACCACGAGGAGTTGATTAGGAAGCAGACCTCCTCCTTCTCTTGCTTTTCCCGGAAATACTGTACCGTCCATATGAGAATTGAGAAGACCTCAGGTTGTGCAGTGCAGTCATGTGAAGCAGCTGGAAGACACGTTTCAGTGAGATAGAGCACACAGCTGTCCCTTACTTCGTTTAACAGTTCTTTCAGTTCATCATATTTGTTCTTAATGGCCTGGGTGTTAGCCATCTGAAGTAGAGGTGCTAGTGTGCTTTGTTGGCCATAGCTTCTCGGTAGTTTGACCAGGACAAGCTATTAGTGATGCTTACACCCAGGATATTCAATATCTCATCCCTGTCTACCTCAGCACCATTGATACATAGAGCGGCATTCTCTCCACCCTGCTTTATGAAGTCAATAATCAGCTGCTTGTGCTGCTGGCATTGCGGGAAAGGTTGCCGTCCTGACACCATAACACTAGGCAATTTATCTCCTTCCTGTCTTCAAGTCTCATTGCTATTTGAGATGAGGCCCATTACAGTGGAGTCATCTGCAATTTTGTCGATGGTTTTAGAGTAGAATATGGCTGCACAGTCGTCAGTGTATTGAGGTTAATGTAGGTGTCTGAGGACACAGAATTGTGAGGCATCAGCGTTGAAGATTATTGAGCTCTAGCTTTTGCTACATATCCTTACTGACTGCAATCTGATGGTCCGGAAGTCAAGGTTCTGGTTCTAAAGAGATGTGCTCAGTCCAATGTCCAGGAGTTTGGATATTATAGTTTGCAATTACCGAATTTAAGGTGGAGCTGTATTTAGCAAATAAGAGTCTGATGCTGGTGTCTTTGTTACGCAGATTCTCCAGAGATAAGATTAGAGCCAGAGAGATGGCGTCCGCTATGGACCTGTTTTCTGTTTTGACGATTGGGAAATTGCACTGGTTCAAAGTTGTCTGGAAGGCTGCAGCTGAGGTGGTCCATGACAAGCCCCTAGATGCACTTCATGATGATAGATGTTAGAGCTACCGGGGCGGGGTTGGGGGATGGGGGCGATAGTGGTAAGGCATATTACCTTCATTTTCTTTGGCACCAAACAAATAACAGGCGATTTAAAGTAAGTGGCAGCCTCCACCAAGAGCAACGAGATGTCAACAATGACTGCAAGTACTCCTGCTAACTGATCCAACCAGAATCTAAGGACACAGCCAGCGACTCCATCTTGGCCAGTCCCTTTCTGAGGATCCACGCTCCAGGAGGCTTATGTGAGATCTGCGTTACTGGCTGTCGTGGCGGGTGTTGTCATTTCTTTGCCCTTCTGTTCAAATTAGATTGGTGCCTGCTTAGTTTCAAAGGTTTAGATGGGGTAGAGTTTGTTAAGTGTGTCCAGTATTAATTCCTTTCACAGTATGTTGACAGACCGACAAGAGGGAATGCCATATTAGATCTAGTATTAAGTAATGAACCGAGTCGGGTGACAGAACTCGCTGTGGGTGAGCATTTGAGGGACAGCGACCACTGATCCATAATCTTTAGCATTGTCATGAGCAAGGGTAGGAACAAAGAGGAAAAGATATTTAATTGGGGAAAGGAAAATTATGAAGCTATAAGGCTAGAACTTGAGAGTGTAAACTGGGCTGACATTTTTGAAGGGAAATGCACTATGGAGATGTGGTCGATGTTCAGAGATCTCTTGCAGGATGTTAGGGATATATTTGTCCCTGTGAGTCAGAGATAGAAAGGCAGGTTGAAGTAACTATGGCTGACAAGAGAGGTGAAGCAACTAGTTTGCTACTTGTATTGGCTTATTATTGTCACTTGTACCGAGGGACAGTGAAAATCTTGTCTTCCATCCGATCGTACAGATCAATTCATTACACAGTGCAGTTACATTGAGTTAGTACAAAGTGCATTGATGTAATACAGGTCAAAAACAGTAACAGTACAGAGTAAAGTGTCACAGCTACAGAGAATGTGCAGTGCCATAAGGTGCAAGGTCACAACAAAGTAGATCGTGAGGTCATAGTCCATTTTATTGTATAAGGGAACCGTTCAATAGTCTTATCACAGTGGGGTAGTAGCTGTCCTTAAGCCTGGTGGTACTTCCCTCAGACACCTGTATCTTCTACCCGATGGAAGAGTAGAGGAGAGAGAATGTTCCGGGTGGTCTTTGATTATGCTGGCTGCAACACCAAGACAACAAGAGACATGAAGAAGAAGGCAGCATACGTAAGAACTAAGAAGCAAGGATCAGATAGGGGTTGTGATGAATTTAGAGTATCAAGGAAGGAACTTAAGAAGGGGCTGAGGAGAGCATGAAGGGGACACGAAAAGGCTTTGGCGAATAGAGTTAAGGAGAATCCAAAGGTTTTTTTTTTCTCATACGTGAGAGCAGAAGGATGACGAGGGTAAAAGAAGGTCCGATTAGAGACAAAGTTTGGAAGATGAGCCTGGAAGCTGTGGAAGTGAGTGAGGTTCTCAATTAATACTTCTACTCAGTATTCACCAAGGAGAGGGGTCTTGATGACGGTGAGGACAGTGTTGGTAAGGTTAATGTTCTAGAGCATGTAGATATCAAGAGAGAGGATGTGTTGAAGTTGTTAGAAAATATTAGGACAGCTAAGTCCCCAGGGCCTGATTGAATATTCCCCAGGCTGCTTCGCGAGGTGAGGGAGGAGATTGCTGAACCATTGGCTAAGATCTTTGACTCCTCATTGTCCACGGGATTGGTACCGGATGATTGGAGTGTGGGAAATGTTATTCCCTTATTTAAAAAAAAAGATAGTAGGGATAGCCCAGGGAATTATAGACCAGTGAGCCTTACGTCTGTGATGGGCAAGCTGTTAGAAAGGATTCTAAGAGATGGGATCTAAGAACATTTAGAGAGTCATGGGTTGATTAGGGACTGCCAGCATGGCTTTGTGAAGGGAAGATCTTGACTCACAAGTCAGATAGGGTTCTTTGAGGAGGTGACCAGGAAGATTGATGAAGGTAGTGCAGTAGATGTGGTCTATAGGGATTTTAGTGAGGCGTTTGACAAGATTCCGCATGGTAGGCTTCTTCATAAGGTCAGAGGGTAAGGGATCCAGGGAGTCTAGGCCATGTGGATTCAGAATTGGCTTGCCTGTAGAAAGCAGAGTGTTATGGTGGAGGCAGTGCATTCAGATTGGAGGGCTGTGACTAGTGGTTTCCCACAGCTATCGTTCTGGGATCTCTACTTTCCGTGATTTTTATTCATGACTTGGATGAGGGGGTAGAATGGTGGGTTAGCAAGTTTGCAGACGACACAAAGATCGGTGGTGTTGTGTATAGTGCTGAGGGCTGTGGAAGCTTTCAGAGGGATATTGATAGTTTGCAGAGCTGGGCTGAGAAGTGGAAGATGGAGTCCAATCCGGAGAAGTGTGAGGTGGTACACTTTGGAACGACAAACTCCAAGGCGGAGTACAAGGTTAATGGTAGGATACTGGGCAGTGTGAAGGAGCAGAGGGATCTGGGGGTTCATATCCACAGGTCACTGAAAGTTGCCTCACAGGTGGATAGGGTAGTTAACAAAGCTTATGGGACGTTAGCTTTCATAAGTCATGGGATCGAGTTTAAGAGCCGCGAGGTAATGATGCAGCTGTACAAAACTCTGGTTCGACCACACTTGGAGTACTGCCTCCATTTCCGGTCGCCTCATTATAAAAAGGATGTGGAGACGTTGGAAAGGATGCATAGGAGATTTACCAGTCTGCTGCCAGGATTAAAGAGTATGGATTATGAGGAGAGACTAAAGGAGCTTGGGCTTTCCTCATTGGAGAGAAGAAGGATGAGGGGAGACTTGATAGATGTATACAAAATATTAAGAGTAATAGATAGAGTAGACAGCCAGCGCCTCTTTCCCAGGGCACCAATGCTCAATACAAGAGGGCATGGCTTTAAAGTAATGGGTGGGAAGTTAAAGGGGGATAACAGAGGAAGTTTGTTTTTACCCAGAGAGTGGTTGGGACATGGAATGCGCTACCTAGGGTGTTGATGGAGGCTGATACGTTGGCCAAATTCAAGACATTGTTAGATAAGCATATGGACGAATTTAAAATAGAGGGATATGCGGGAGGAAGGTGTTAGCTAGTCTTAGGTGTGTGCTGTATTGTCCTATGGTTCTATGGTTTTAAAACTTGCAAAGAATCCATTGCACTTATCAGGAAGAGCTGAGTTGCTGTCAGTAATGTTACCAACTTTGTTGCATCGTCCGTTGTATCATGCACGCCTTGCCACAAAGTACGGCTGTCAAGCGACTCCGCTTTGGACTGGCGTTGCCTCTTTACATCCCTGATAGTTTAAGGAAGGATGTACCTCGACTTCCTGTATGGCTTAGTGTCACCGAATTTGAAAGCCGCCAACCTGAACTTAATTAAGGAGAGCATCTCTCCGTTCCTCTGTGGTTTCTGGCTGGGAAACACCCTGATTGACTAGCTTGATACACAGTCCTCGACATACCCGTTGATGAAGTCTCTGACGGTGGTAAAATACTCACTTATAATTGGCCGCTGAGTCATTGAATATGGACTGTTCTACGGACGCTAAGTAGTCACAAGGAGGCAAATTAATAATTATTTTATGAAGCAATAGTTCGAGGCAGAAAAAACTGAGAATATGCAAATTAAACCAGAAAGGTATAAGCAGATATATAGAGAGCTGCAAAAGGGGTCGTTGCTGAGACTGTTATATTACATTTTAAATTTATTATGGAGAACCGCTGACTTGAAATTTGACCTCTCTTTCTCTCCCAAGGATTGTGCTTGACGTGCTGACCGGCATATTAGTTTTTTTTCTGGACTTCGAGCAACTGTAGTTCGATTAGTTGTCCAAATTGCTTTTCAATTCATTTTCATTTCTCTTCCTGGACAATCTGCCATGAACATGTTTTGCTCCTCACGGTACCCGTTGACTCCAATAAATGGAAAGCAAAAGAACAATGCTGGAACAAACTGATCGGGTCCCGCAACAACTGTTGGAAGAGCAACAAAATAAACTTTCATATGAGGGATCCTTGATCAGAGAAACAAGTCCGCCTCGGCAGCAGTTACGTTAGGTCAGACCAATGGTTGTAGCAAAGGGTATTCCTGTGATAGATTGCAGTTATGTGGCAGGTGGTCAAAGATAATACTAGAATGTCAGTGTATTTTGCTGCAAATGGTTTTCTGACCTATGGGGCCATGTCCAGCATGCCCCATTATATACAGGGAGGGTTAAAAGCCTTAAAGGATGGCAAGCAAAATGGTTACATGTACAGACGGGACAAAAGAGCATATTCGCTAAAAAAAAAATCTGTTTTGATATCTGTTCTGAAAGTCTGACGGAAAGTAGGTTGTTCCCCGAGAACTCATTGGAACCTATTCTAAAATTTGACGATCCTACAGACAGTGTGCTCAGAGGGGGAGTGGAATTTTAAAATAACGTGGCAAGCAAATGGGGATTCAGGATCTGTGCGCAGATGCTCCACAGAAATATCTCCCGAGCTGAGTATACTCGATTAGAAAAAAAGTGTAAGTGAATCATTGCTTTACTTGGAAAGTATGCTTGATTCTATGTACGATCGAAACAGGGAAACGCAAATATCCAGCATCTCTGGTGGCTGCAGGGAAAACGCCAGAGGACGAGGACTTATAGATGGGGATTGTTGACCGCAGAAAGCAATTGCTAATGATCAATGCATAAAAAATCCCGAAAACACACTGGAAGACATATGTGCCTGGTGGTGGAATTTTGTTGGAGCTGGCCGAAGTACCGAATGATGATTCTTTGAATGTCAAAATTTTTGGGATGGAAATTGAAGACCAAGGGAACTCTATTCTCACACTTTCCAGGAAGAGGAAGGGTGAGAGGAGTGGTGCGGAAAAAAATTATGAGATGTGGCAAAGGGTGCTGCCAACCATGTATAGACAACCCTTGTTACAAGAAAGAAAGAAGACATATCAGATGGTCTTGCGTCGAAAGTCACATCATCAGTATGCAATTCAATGCTTCTAATATTGCATAACTTGCAACGGAAGCAGTGCTGAACAGGCACTAATATGTCGCAGGACTGTATGGCAATAAAGTTCGATAGCCCTTTGGTCAACCACCACAGCCCCAGGCCACATCACGGTACACAGTCCAATTCAATAGGTATGGGAAGTGAAACTGAAAATAAAAAGGTCAATCCAATAAAGGTATTTTTGAACGCCATGGGATTTAATGTTGCTTTCACTGCTGTTTGTTTCATGCAGAGTAGTAATTTCGAAGCAGCGGTCAAAGGAATCTGGTCGCCCGAGCCTCAGCTTTTTGTGAGGTCACGATTTTGGTGACGGAGGTTGGATATCAGCAACAGATCTACCCTGTAGTTTCCTTTGCCAGTTTATAACCAAGCATGACCAGCAATGATGTCAAAACATGTACAAAAGAAGCAACGCTAAGACTTCGGAGATAAGGCAGCTATGAGAATGATAATGACCTTCTGTAGTTTTCAGCTAACATATATATTTTAAAAAATACACATTACTATCTAAATTTAATAAAGTATTCAAAGTAAACTGGATGGGAGCATTGGTGATAGGGCACTTGAACGGCTGTAAATGGCGATTGTTCATGTAATTTGGGTACCATGATAATGAGTTGGAGTCCGGACTGCAGGCATTACTCGCGGAGGGAGAAGGTTACCTAGAACATTTGCTCCAGGAGGAGCCACGCCTCTAAAAGGTCAGATTTAATAACACGATGTGGACGGAAACGGGGGAGTGGGGAGGGGTCGGGGAGATGGGACTATGAATAAAGCATGTGTGCAGAATTAAGATATGGTGTTGAGGAAGTCTCAGAATACTTCAACAATAAATCGGAATTCATTTCAGCCTTCTTGAGAACTGTGAGATTAAGGGAAGGACGAGCAAACAAAATGCGGCACAGGAAGCCGCAGAGGGTAGTTGAGGCAAAGAAACTTAGTTGCGGACGGTGCCATTATAATTAGGGTTGTAGAAAGATGTATGTTAGTACGACTCTATGATTTGAATAGTAACTTAACAGATGCAGATGAAAGACATTGAATAGTTAAGACGTCATGTTGTGTATGATGTGTAACAAGGGAATGCATAAAGGGAGATATGTTTCAAGATATAAAGGCATGAAATTATTTGGGGAGAAAGCGGAAATGTGGTATGAAATACCCTGATCTTTTTCATGAGTGATCAAGTTCGATAAGCTGTGTGGCGTATTCCTCTTCCAATTTCCAAGCTGTCTATGATTTGCGAAAATAAAACAGACATTAAATATGATGCGTTCAATCCTGTTTTAATGTTGATGTTTGAACACACGAAATACAATTTTCTACAATTTGCTGAGAATATCCATGTAGTAAATGGAGCAGAGGCGACAATAAGGAAAGCTGAGATCCACACGTGTTTATATTGCGCAAGAATGCAGATTCAGTCCAGTTACGCTGCTGGACAATAAGCAAAATTAAAAATCTCTGTTAATGTAATTTCAAATGTTTACGCTGATCCTGGTGCACCTTTTGAAAATGCGCTCTGGACAACATCTTCTCATTTACCTGGAAGTAAATATAAAAATCCATCTTGAGATAGAAATTAAAGACTAAGCCATTGAAATGCATGATGTTTACCAGGGATTGTAATAGTCTCTTAGCATGTTACCATCAATATTTATATTAACGCAAAATGCAGGGACAGACATGCAATATCTCTTGCAGTCATGGATAAATACAATCAGGGCAATCAAAGACAAAAGTAAAACACATGAAACCATAAAACAACATATAAAATGACATTTGGCCTTTCGTGCACGTCGAAGTGGAAAAGAGCAGCACAGCTTTAAGCAACAACGGCACCTGGTCCATTTTCCAGAATGTTCAGAAATTTGAAGAGAACATTCACTTTTGCTAAGATTAACGATATGCCTCCACCATCCTTTCAAACTGTGAATTCCAGACCCCGATTACATTCTGGGTGAAAACTTCCTTCTCAGCCGCCAAATTTCCTGAATTAAATTTCCCCTCAAGCTCCCCTGTTCGAAAGAAAACATCCTTAAATAGTCCAATATTTGCCCAACATCTACTGGAACATTTTGGCAATATCCATGTAATTCTACATAAGCCCTCCTTTTGCATTCGCATTTTTAAAATAATATGGCACCAGAACGTTCAGCAGTGATAGTATTTTGGCCAGGCGAGTACTACATGAATTTGAACATAAGTTCCTGTTCTTAAGTCCTTTCTTTCGGTCAATTAATAACGGCAATCCCCATGCCTCTTATCTAACTTGACAAACATTTGTTTCTGTTACCTTTATGAAAATGCATTTATGATGCATTTACAATGCACCGTTCTTTTTGCATTGGCTAATTGCATTTTTCTAAATGTATTACCTGGTACTTTTCTGAACAGAATAAATATTGCATGTCTGTTCCTGCATTCCTTCAATCAGACTATAAAGACACTGATTTCTCTCAACACATTAGCTCTCGCTGTTCTTGATTGAACTGTGTCTTTCTGATTGACAATGTATACAGATCCATACAGTTCTTTCCGAAGAAAAAGCACTCATCACTGAAGTTAAAGCAACTCGCCTTTTACCGCTTCCTCCTCAAACAATGGCAAAATATCAGCAGTAAACCATATTTCTTGTACCACTCTTCCAGACCTGGTGAGCCTGGTTGGGAAGGGGGTGGGGGGTGGTGGTGGGAGGCGGGGGCGGCCTACGGTCAGTGTCTTTGGCAATTTCCTCCGTGGTCTGTTATGACAGACTTGGTGTGCTTCATCCTAACCTGTTGATTTATGCCCTATAAAATATACTACAGTTATTATTAGTTCCTTCTTTAATTGTGCTTATCCATTCACAAGTTCACACTATTCTTCGGCTATTTCAATGTCAGGAACCCGAGCACCATCAGGTACGTGTCACTCCATCCCCCCTTCACGTTCTCAGTTCTGCTGAAGTGGATTCGTTTGTAACCCAAGGAACACGATCGAGATCCATACATTTTTTGCAGATACTTTATCATTGCGATTATTCCCCTGGTTTCATTCTGCTCTATGTGAAAGTAAAATAGTAATTTTCTTTGATTTAACTTTGCAGAACCTATTTTCACACCCTCATGTTGTTTCTTCAAGTTCCCGTTCAATGTCATCCCTTTACATTTTATATTATTTTCTCGAAACTCTGAAGTACTGATGTCGTTGTGCCTGACTTAGCCATCTGTTACTTTACTGGATTACGTTACCCTCCATGTACATTGTAAAGAAAGATATGAAACAAAAAATGACAAAATATCCTTACAGGCAATATGCAGACAAGGTAATATCTTCAATCCGTCTCTCTGTGTCTCTCAGCAGCGGAATCTGCAAATTTGTAGACATGTCAAAATGAATATAGCCGTCGTCACAATGAAGGTAATGGATGGCATTGCCTGGGTTCTTTCGTGGCCCAGTGCGTCCGTCTATAGGGACTCAGATGATAGGCGAATAATAGGTTGACGCCGGGTGTATGTGGATTTAAGCTTACTGAATTTTACATACATATGCGCATGTCACTTAAATTAGTATACACTGTTTATCGATGACTAAATGCTATGATTCAACACAGCTTTGAAAAGATGCCCGATGGTACTTTCACTGACCATCAACAAATTACTATCTAGCGAGTCAATGTTTGCCATCTCAGCATCACCGTCACTGTCAAGACACAAGTCTTGAAAGAAACAAAATTTAATTTAGCTAAAAATGGATGCAGAGACTGAGGATTCGGTGTGTTCTTGCATTCGAAGGTAGAAGCAAGTTGCTGTATAACAATCTTCCCTCGTCACACTAAAGTTTAAATCCAGCTCTATCATCACCCACGCCTTTAACTCATCCATCGAGTACTTAGCTGATTTTGGATACAAGATTCAGATGTAACTCAATGTCTCAAATGGGTACACCTTCAGCACCAATCAGTACTTGGATATTCATTAATTTCCGTTTTAGGAGCTTCACTCCCGTTTGCACTCACCAAATTAAGTAAGCACATGATTAACCTAATTGTTAAACATACAATGAATATGGTTTCAATTTCGTCAATTTTTTGTATTGAATAAATTTAATTTGTCAAGTTCCATTCAATCTATTTTTTTTATTTCATCCATCCAGCTTTTTCTATATGGAAAACGAAGGGAATAGTACGTTTTCGTGATTTATTCATTGATGACTGTTTTTCATCTTTTGAACAACTGTCTAATAAATACAATTTGTCCAGATCACACTTTTTTCGATATTTGCAGATTAGAAACTTTTTAAAAGCTACTATACCCTCTTCTCCGATACCTTACAAACCTGAAATTACGGAAAAATGTTAGGTCTTAATCCTTATCAGAAGGGCTTGATAGCAATAATCTATGATTTATTTATGAAAATACGTCCAGAATCACAGGGAAAAATTAAGAATGAATGGGAAAGCGAACTCCAGACATCTATACCTACAGAGTCATGGAAGAAAATTCTTCATTTAGTGAATACATCTTCAATGAGCGCTAGACACTCTTTGATACATGTAAAGGTAGTTCACAGGACCCATATGTCAAAAGATGAGCTTGCCAGTTTTTATCACCATATAAATCCTATATGTGACAGATGTAAATCGAATGTGGCTTCTTTGACACATATATTTTGGTCCTATCCTCTTTTGGAAAAATATTAGAAAGACATTTTTAACATTATCTCAACTGTATTGAATATTGATTTTCAACCTCACCCTATCACTGAAATCTTTGGATTACCAAAGATAGAGTGTGACCATTTATCTGCTTCCACTTACCGTATGATTGCCTTTGTTACATTAATGGCCAAAAGATCCATTTTGCTTAAATGGAAGGATCCAATAACCCCTATTACTTTTCAATGGTTCTCTCAAACTATATCATATTTAAACTTGGAAAAAATTAGGAGTGATACTGCTGATCCTTCGCTTTAATTTGAAGATATTTGTAGTCCAATTAGTCAATATTTTCACATGATATATACCTCCTTTCAATAACTTTCCGATTTGGAAGAACGGAGTTGACGACATAATATTGTTCTGTTTCTACTGATACAATTCAGTCTAGTCTTTTTTTCTTTTGTTTTTTTTTGACTTTTCTGTTTAGTTTGGTTCGATATATTGTTCATAATCTTTCTTATTGATTTCGGGATATTTTTTCTTTTCTTTTATATATATAATAAATCTTTTCATTTCATTTCTTTTATATTATATTCATTTACTAAGAGATCGAGGGATCTACAGAATATTTTTATATTTTATTTTTCTTTATGATTATCTATGCCATGATTGTTCTCTAGATCTCTTTGTATTACATGCACAAACATTGATGTTATGTAATAATCTGTATTAATTTGAAAACTAAGAAAAAGATTGAAAAAGAAAGAATACTTAGCTGATTTACATCTTAGCCATCTTGAACCTTGAGATAAATCACGGCACAGATAAACTCTTATAGAACAATACTGCTGAATGCAATCTCTGTTGTTTCAGTTTATATCATTCTCCCATTCCATTGCTAATTTTCATTTTATATTTTTCATGGTATGATATCTTTATTTGAAAAACAACGTGTCCAGCGGAAGAGATGTAGTTCCGAAGAGGGAAAATCTATGCACAATGAAAATTATGGTATTCATCTGGGGGATTTCTGATCACATTTCTTTGCATGCATGACGCATCCTATAGCATATTTCGCTTTCCGTTTAATTGATAGATTTTTTCGAACATACTTCTGAACACAGCGAAATTGATTATTTACGCGTTGAATGATTTGGAAATGAAAGCACAGAGCACAACCACCTTCGTCTGAGTTATAAAACATGAGAAATTATTTGTTGTCGTGTGTGAAATTCACTCAGGTAATAAATCCAATTATGAAAGATGACAACCGAAAAAAATAATACTTGGTGGAGGCTGCATGTATGAGATAACCTTTTCAAAAAAACCGGCCTATCTTTCATGGGGTCACATACATATGGGAGTCCGGACATCGCAGCAAAATAAAAGTAAACGTCCTGTACTTGCAGGTGTAATGAAAGAAAATCAGCACTTTTTTTCCGGGCGAAATGTCCCAAAAATATGTCTCCTCGCAAAACTCATACGACGCTCTGATTTTGTCATTTCGGCGCAGGGACACCGTTGAATATTGGGAGTAGATTATTCTTCGCACCTGCTCAGTACACCAACGATTAAGGCGGTTAATAATGAGATAAGGCCTTTGTCTGGTGAAAGTTCGATAGTAAATTGAAAGCAAACCTGAATCATGTATCTGAACAACTTGCGCATCGCGAGGATTATCTTCAATCTCTTCATAAACGATTTGGTGCAAACCCGCGCGGGAAACCCACTGTGCAGTGACAACGTCTGTTGGAGAGAAAGCAGATGTATTGCACTTTGAATTATATGACGCATGATTAGCAGCCTGTGATTTGTTTATAGTTTTGAATCATTCAATCGCGTGCAAGATTTAAGTCGGCTGCATATGGACGATTTGCTTTGTGAGCGCGCGTGCGCATTTGCAAGTTAGCCCAGAATCGATTCTCGAAAAAGTTGAATTCAAGAGGAAAAGTAAAGATAGCGGGAGGGCTTGGATACAAAGAGTCGCCAGACAATGGAAATAAAAGCAATTTGGGCGATGTCGGTGGACTTGGTCATGTGACATCAGTTTGGAAGTAGAGTAATGACATGATGGTGACTTGGTAAATTTTTTGGAATAAAGCGCCGGACGCCGTTCATGTATCCTTCTAACAAATCCCCATCCTACTTCGAAAACACCAAAGAGCTGGGAGACGCCACTGAATAAGAAACAACTATTAAAATACAGTATTAATTCAAGGGCATAAATAAACGCTAGCCTTTGCCTGCTGACTTTCTCAAGGTTACCATGGTCAATGCGAACAATCCACAGACGAGAAGAAGCCCGAGTACAAAGCAGATAATATCAGGGATGGAGAGAGCAGTTCGTCCCTGTTAAGAATAACAACGGTAAATAATATTTTTGAATTTTCAAAACAAAATTGCAAACACCTTGCTTTATCAATTAATTTAAACGCATCCATTAGTATAGCATCCAGCTGGTGCACGAAATCATACAGTGAATATCCCCCGATATTTGCCGTGATCATTGTACGACAGAACGAGTGGCCGTTGTAGCCGAAGTATTTTGAGTAGTTTTGATGTAAAACATGACCAGAAATAATAAGTTTTAAGCGTATTCTATGAAACGGGCAGATCGCACGAATGGTTCAAAATATTGACAAATGTGAATATTGTCAGCGGAAATACGGAGCCCACGCATTTCACGGAAATCCATCAAAAATAATGAATTCAGGTTTATATGTATATCAGAGCTGCTATTCTCAACACTTAGTCTACACGAGAGACGGACCGGTTACCACGGCCACTCGTTCTCGTGAACAGCGAAAACCGCTATCATTGGGAATGCTCACCACAGATATGCACAAAAGTGGTGATTACCTTGCAAATTAATACATCACAAGACACCTTGTCCAACTTGCATCAGGTATATCAACAGCAAAATCGAAAATGAAGCAGAAACATAACACTCGCCTGAATTAATGAGTTTGAACGGATTTCGTGGAATGGGAGGAAGGCGGGCATGCTTAAAACTTTTGGATAATGTTCACATTCTTATCGTAAATATGCATACTGAAAAATGTGACTGAAGGCAAAACCAACCATTCCAAAAAAAACCTTTTATTTTCTCTTGTGATAACTTACAAAATGTGATGAACAAATCACACTGGCATCTTCCTTGTGGTCACAGTCATGCAGACCTGGCGGCGAGGAAGGACAGTCGGAAAGAAAAGATTCACTTCCCGTGCATTTCAACTTATTCAGCCAGATCACACCGTCACCCTGCCCAAAGGCGCCACCTCCCGGAGCCGATAGAGCGGGGCCGCAACCCAACTGCCTGCAGACAACATGAGCATCGGACATATCCCAGGAGTCATCGCACACGGTGTTCCAGCTGTTATTCCGTAATATCTCAACCCTCCCTGAGCATTCGGTGTTACCTTTCACAAGACGAATCTGTTGTCCGGATTCTATGAAAGGAAATTGTGTCATTTTTTCCAGTAAAATAGAAAGGAATACAGACCAGATAGGTGGGTTAGTGAACGGAATAACTAATCTACCTGACGAATTCCTGGGCACAGTGCCAGATTCTCGAAAGCAGTCCGTTGAAATGAAGTGTCCCTCTGGCAATTTTGCTTCTATTGAGAAAGGAAATGACTTCAGTTACTTAAACATCATGATTTGAAATGATGCTATAATCTGAGTTGTTCGTGGTGTTACCTGAACAAATAACACCCGCATCTTCCGAATGCTGACAGCTGTGTTCACCCCACGGGCTTGACTGACACTGCCAAAGCGTTAACTCGTGTGAAGTACATGTCACATCATCGAGCCAAATATCTCCCGATCCTGCTCCAAATTCCTGAACATCATATTGAATCCTTTCATGTGGACCGCAACGCATCTGCTTACAGATAACGTCCGCATCAATTGAGTCCAATGATTCCGAGCACACTGTTCCCCAGGACCCATTGTAAAATACCTCCACTCTTCCCTCACAGCGATGCTTTCCGTTCACTAATCGTAAGTCTTTGTGCCCTGTCAAAGAAACGGCTTATTAGCGGTAGTCTGGGACGACATTTTTGTTGCGCTTTATCACTGCGCATTTCAACTGGTACCCGTTGTGTTCACTGACCACTTATTTTAAAAGTATCACTTCAAAGCATTTGAAACATACAGTGAGCGAACACTATGTTTACTTCAAAGAATGGTAGACAAACGTTGATAAAGCTAATCAAATAATTTGAAGTAAGTGCAGAAGTAGTAACCAAGAGTCACGCTGCAGTTGTTCAAAGTAATGTTTCGTGAAAGGGCTTTGGAGCGTTATGTGTTCGATAAAAAAAAGCAGAACGTGAACTCATTTCGTGGCAATGCATATCAGGGAGAAGACCACAGTATGTAAAACGAATGGAGAAAATGAATGCAAGAGTTGACTATACTGCTTCAGTGCGTTGGTCAGTGGCGATTTCAGTGTATCAAGGTCGGAATCTTGACTGTGCATCATAACCATTACGTCTTGTAGACGAAATGCAAGGTTTAGAATAAACGTAACTAATCTGTCCAGTGCATGCGCAGCTGTATGGCCAAAGTTGTATGAGAATTGCAAGGTCGCATTATGTAACATAACAATGCGACTGAAATAAAACAAAACAGCTGGCAGGTCTTAACAGGAAAAGTTTAACATTGAGCTATGGACACCCACATGTTTTCAAAACACTTAAGAATCTTGACCGGGTAAAATGAGAGAATGTATTCCCAATTGTGGATGTTGATGCTTGTTATGGCGCGTCGCTGAGTTTGGTAGGCAAGTAAGTCTTAGTAATAAGCCAGCGAAAACACGAGGCTCTTTTTTTCCTTATTGAAAATTAATCATGTTTGTATCAGAAGAGCTTGATTGTTATGAATTATTAATTGTTTAAAACGATAACATCATTTCCCAGGAATTGCTTCACAGATCATTTGGCATCAATTGAAAGGAAAGTAAGACAACACTTCATGCCGAAGATGTGATGCTTCTGATGAAGATACTTCAACTTGAAACGTTAACTCAGTTTTTATTTCCCCACAGACGCTGCCTGATCTGCGGATTGCTTCTAGCATTTACTGAAATTATTTCAGGTTTACAGCATATGCAGTCTGTTTTTACTTTATTTTTGTCGTTGTGAATTGCTAATTTTATGAGCGAAAATAATGAAAATATACTAAGATGATAACTGTAAAAGATATTGTTTAAAATACATCCCGAAACTGATATCACAAACCCTGCTGGACTGCTGGGCAGAAGTAACAATTTGGGAAGACCAAGAGCATGCAGAATTTAACACAGTTCTGGTCACTTGAGTCTTAGCAGCTCGTAAACTGTTGTTTGGATTTGAAGATTATGAACGGTAATGTCCATTATTTTGCTACCTCAACTATTGGGAGTTAAGGATGAAGAGAGATTCCACAAATGTCACCAGGTTGGGATATATTCTGTTCTAGTTGACGTACAGGATGTTCTAAATGTAGTGGGAGATCAGTGGGGTGGGCTAATGTGATCCAATGTGCACTAATAACACTCATATATGGACAAAACAACCTACTAAATGCCATTCAATGTCATTTTTCATATTTGCATGAAATATTATTGTAATCTGGCAATGTGGGAGAAAAACTATTAGAGGTTCTTTCATGCGCATTTGCATGTGCATAAAGAAATGTCCACTTAATTGGTACCTGAAGATTTCAAGTGAAAATTCTCCAAAAATAGGACTTCGAAACTAGAGTGAAAGAAACAAAATGTCATATCAAATAAATGCAGTATATATTTCATAAAGGATATGTTTTTTTCTTTGACCTGCCTGAATATGGTTCTTGGAAGTACAGTGTCGATGCATATAACATGGATGCCAATGAGATGATGGAAGAGAATCATAGGCAGAAGAATTAATGGAACGGTCACTCGTTTAAATATCGCAGGAAGAGACATGGACGGAAATGATGTTTCGATCAGCTTATTCCTAAGCTATCCTGGGTGATATTTCACACACAACACTTCAAACAATAAACGAACCTTTACCTGAACACATAACCATCACATCCTCTTTGTGAGCACAATCGTGTTTACCCCAGGGTGCTGAGGGACACTGCCAGATAAAAGATTCGTTTCCTGAACAGTTCACTTCATCCAGCCAAATTGGGCCTGACCTTTTTCCACAATCACCAGCCATATTCGTCTTCAAAACATGCCCACAACCCAATTGTCTGCAAACCACATCAGCGTCAGCCATATCCCAGGAATCGCCACAAACTGAACCCCAAGATCCAGCATAATATATCTCCACTCGTCCTGCACATGAACTTCCGCCGTCGGCCAGCCGTAACTTCAAATTATCTGTCGGGAAACAAACAATATTAAATAAACATTCGAACGTACATTCAGCTCATTCGTCAAGGCAATAATTTACGATTGTTCAGCCAAAGTAAAACTTGTTTAATTACAGCTTAACAGTCATTTTCAGCTGTACCCTGAATAGCTCTACCCACTTACGTTTCACACAGATTTGTATGGTCGATGCAAGGAATAACCTAAACATTCGGCCTGCAAAGTTCGCTGAAATATTCTACTCCATTTGAAACACTTCGACCATGTCTTTATATGCCCAGTTTGGCTTTCACGACATTCTGTTAAATCACATAATATTTACTGTCCACACCTGCTCAAGAATTGTACTGCACCTCAGTATAATTTCTTACAATCATAGAACACATCAGGTTGTAGAAAATTTAAATGTATTTATTCGTCTGCGCACTGCTTTATTTTTGCAGTAATTTATATTCGCCATTAAACTTTTTTTACTTTAACCTTTACAAATATCTGAACGTTTAGATGCCCACGAACTTTCGGCTAAAAGGTATTCCGCACGCACGCACGCACGCACGCGCACACACACACACACACACACACACACACACACACACATCCCAATAACAAATCCCCTCTCTCCACATGGAAAACAACCTTCACACCTTGTTCCCAATTCCCTAAGTTCATTCAGGCGCCCTATCCAAACAAACATACACATACGGTCACAATCTGTAACTTTAAAGACATTATTGAAAATAATTGTTTAAAAATCAAGTGCACATGCAGCATCCTTAAAAATGTCCCATGCATGGATATATATATAACATTTTAGAATTATCAGCAATAGAATTCCCAATATCCCTTCATCACAATATCTGCTTACAATTATATAATACAAAATGGCAATTACACCAGTATATGGCAAAACATTGTTGTTCATTCAGACACTGCGGTGCAGACTGGAAATATAACATTGTATCGACAGAGCAGCGCCTTCATTGGAATATTGCGGCTGGATCTGCTTCAGTTGGTAGTGGGAGGCAGAATATCTGTGGCTATACAGACAGGGCTTAAGAACGGATAAAGCTGAGGGGAACAGATGATGATGGATGGATGAAAGATAGAGTTGAGAAATGCTGTTGGAGACTAAGACTGGGGAAAAGTTAACGAACGAAGTGCAGTGTGGATTAACAAAGAAGCGGGTTGAGGAAACAGTGGTGGGTATGGGGGATATGTGAAAATGGGGGAGTTATTAATTCAGGAGAGGAAGAGGCAAACTTTGCAAGAACAGGGAGGAATGAAGAGGATAGAAGATGGAGATGTAAGGGGGAAGATAAAGGAGGAGTTACGAATTGAATCCCGTAGTTACTGTTTTGTAGAACATCTAAGATAGAAGTGGATTTTTTTCAATGGAACTGACATTAATATTGGGATTCTATCACATCAAACCAATGATTTACCGGAACACAGGACCCCGACGCCGATGCTTTCATTGGGAGATGATGTAAATGTCATTATTCTGCAGTTCAAGAGCTGCGACTCATTTCCGTTACAGTGGACATCGTTCACCCACATGGACCCTTCACTCTGTCGGTAATTTGAAGAATTATACACAGATAGAGCATAGCCGCAGCCTAGCTCCCTGCACACCACGTTGGCTTCTTTGAGGTCCCAATTATTTTCTTGCACTTTGACCCAGCTATGGTTGTAAAATATCTCCACTGTCCCATCACAGCGGCCTGTCCCATTTGTCAGTCTCGGAATCAAACGTCCATCTGCCGTAAAAATAACAAACGTTAAACTGAAGCTGACATATTTCATAATTTCCAAGCTGATATTTTTTATGAATAAAGTTAGTAATATTTCTTTATTTCCATTTGTAGAATGTGAATAAACGTTCAACATGGATTTCCTAGAAATCTTTCTGGCTTGGGCGCCCGTGGTTATCTCTTTGAGGAAGTTAGCAACCTAATTGTGGAGAATGCACTTTGTCTTGATTTCCAAAACTGTTTCGTTAAGATCTATCAACAGAGATGAATAATTAAAGTCAAAATGTACAGATTCAGAAACAGTATAAAGTAGTTACAGGGGGCGCCGGGACAGCAGCCAAAGACCTACACCAGCTGTTTCCAGTGGAAATGCACTCCCTTGGTACACTGTGAGTGCAAGAGCTGGAGATACGCCTGTTTGCGAGCAACGTTAACTTATGTTGTCAATCGTTAATAGACTATTGAAATAAATAAAATATTATGACATTGGATGAAAATAATGGCTCAGAGAGATGCAGAAAATAAACAGATAGTTGTGGAAGTATTCAATAGATCTTGCAGCATTTGTGGAAAGAAGAACGGTTAACAAAGTCTACGCTTCGAAACCATAGGTTAGGACCTGGAATGAAAGAATGTTTCCTGGTTAGAATGAAACAGAAAATATGCATTAACTTATCATTATTCTGCATGTGAAAACGTAGTGATTCTCATGCCACAGAAATCAGAGCTGGGGCTTTAAAATTTTAAAACCCATGGAAATGCTTTGGATGATAGCATACATTGTATGTTTGCAAAAAAAAATGACGCAAATGTAAGTAAGAAATTATTTTGTGGAGATGAAATATAAATAAAGAGGGGACAAAAAGATATACGTAAGTTGAAGTGGATCAAGGCATCATTGCCAAAACCATCACTTATCTTCTGTTCCTATTTGCCGCTTGATGCTGGTGGTGTACTATATTTTTGAAAACCAGCAATCCTGATAAAACTCATCTAACAGTACTGGTGGATAACGAGTTTCAGGATTTAGAACACGTGGAAGCGAAAGACCAGTGAAATAATTCCGAATCAAAATATGTGTGATTTGAAATGAAATTTGCGTATGGTTAAATTTACCTTTCACTCTTGGTGGTAGAGGTTAGAAAATGCTTCCGGTGAAAATTAGATGACTAGTTTCAGTGCGCTTTGTAGATGGAATACATCGTAGCAGCTGTGCGGCGACAACGATGGGAATGGATGCAACTCGTGGTTTCCTGGCTACGAAATGAGTCGGAGGCACTGACCTGGTGACTGTCCAGCGTCATGAATGTTGTTGGCACTGTACTCTTCAAGGCAATTGAAAAGATGTCCATCATACTTATCTATCATTCTGATAGTGGGAAGATGTTGGGGTGACAAGAAGCCTATCATCAACTACGGATACCGAGTCTCTGAACCGCACTTTTGGTCATAGCATGTTCTGGCCAGTGTAGTTGAGTTTTTATGTAAAGGTAGCCCATAACATTATGGTTGGGGATCCAATGACAGTAAATGCCTCCAAATATTAGTGGTAAGTGGCCATGTTCTCCCTCATCTAAAATAATCTGTGCCCAGTGTTTTTGTGGTATGAATGTAAATTAGCCATTGTTGGACAAATACGTGGCTTTTTGTAGGTTTTGATCCATGCACATATGAGCTGCGCTTTCAGCCGATAGGCTGTGAATGAAAATGAATACAAGGGGGAAGGATCATAATTTATGGAAAAAAATGTAGGTTGAATGGCCGATGAATTCAAGCTGAGGAAGCCCTGCAGTGAATTCCTCAAGAACTAGTGGACAAACCCTCTTGCAGTAGAATATAGAAAACGACGCCGCTGTTCAGAAAAACAAGGTCTCCACATTTAACAGTGGGTCGGGGTAAATGTTATTTCTCTGAGAGGCTTTTGGATCTTTGAAACCGTCATTTGCAAAGGGCAGTACTCGTGGAAACGTTCAACATTTTCAAGGAAGACAGATAAATCATTACTAAGCAGAGGGAGGAAAAAGCACCATGATTACATGGGAATCAAGTTGAACACATAATCAGATGAGCCACGATCTTCGAATCAGTGGTATTATCTCCAGGAAGGAGGTGATATTTTTCTTTCATCCGTTTATATGTTAGTCTTTGGAATAAAAATCTATGTCTAATTTGATAGCATAATAGATTGGTCCATGGTGTGATGCCGGGAGTGATGATAAAGGTATTTGTGTGATGTTTGAGCGTTGAACATTTACAGGGGAATTCCAACAAAATACAGAAACAAATCAATTAAAATGCAAGAAGGAGCAAAGAATTACAAAATAAAATTAACTCATAAATGCAAGACATTATATTTCAAATAGAATATTGCAAGTTTTGGCGAGGAATAAGGATAAAAGGCTAGAAGAATGAGGATATTTTGCTACGGCAGTCCCTTGTTAAAAAGAAGACCGATTTTTTTTGGAATTCAAAATGGATAGAAATGAAAAAATATATATATCAGAACGAGTACCATTTCATGGTAAGCGCGCATTTAGAACACTATTTAGACCCGTATTTGACATATTTATATTGGATTAAATTACAGAAAACTGTTAGGACACGGTTTATAAATATGATTACAGAAGTACGGAAACAAACATATCAGAGTTTGTGTATTATTTTTCTTTAGAATGTAAGTCAGAAACGACTCCTGATAGAGACTCGAAAAATAGATGAAGTTAAAGTAACATAATTCAATGTGCAGTTGATTATAACAAAACGCTATCAATGAAAGATTGCGAAGAAACACTTCAGTCAATAATTCATATGAAACACGTCAACCTAATCAGTGGAGAGTTATTGGAACTCACTAAAAGTGATTGGGGAGGATATCGCGGAGAAGCATACGATACTCTGAGTTACAGACATACATTCAGGAGTCATGGTGTTATGATGCATGTAATACCTCCAATTAGTCACTTGCCCTTAAACACATAATCTGAAATGATGTACTGTCCAGCTTCCTGTGGGGATAAGAAGTGCATCAACTTGGAGAATGACAGTTCACTTTTGTTACAGGTTTGATTGAATAGCAAAGGGGTATTCTTTACAATTCTTTACAATTTAGTTCATCCAATACGGAACAAAATTATACAGATGTTGAATAAAAACTCTGTTTTCGATGAACTTCACAGCCATGAGAGTAACTTCTGTCTGTGTCAGTCCGGAAGCTATTTTGGCTTCTGCCAAAGAAGGATGTGGGTTCATGCGAGACTTCAGATATATAGGAATATGTCATTCCATTTGGGACAGAGGCCATTTTGTTTTATCTGAAGTGCTGTTTTTAAATTTAACATCTGGGCCAAGGACGCATATGTTGTGTCAGTATCCAAATATATTACTTTAATAAGCAGTGACAGTAAAAAAGACCAGTTTGCTTGAAAAAATTCCTCTCATTAATTTTTTCTTTAGTGGAAGAAAATCTCTGGATGTGTTTCAGATAATTTACGAAGCTAGTAATTTTCTATCAAGGACGGACTATCCACCAACCCGTATTTAAAACCCCACGACGGAAGCACTGTGCAATTATATATCTGTGAAAAGGCTGAACATTGGGAAACAACAATGACTGGTTTAGGAATGATCAACAGGCAGACAGAAACACGAATGCTGTAGAAGTCCTTCTGGAATAAATGCCCTGCCAAAAACACACAATTTACTCCAGATTTGGGATTTCGATCTGCATGACTGAGTGTGTTGTTTTACCATCAGCTCTATCCAAGCTTGACACGATTTAATTTCCAGAAGAAACCTATTCTGGTACAGTGCGAAGCACCACAATGTATAAAACTAATTGACGTTCACCAATTTATCCGCAGCAGAGACAACTACAAGGGTCCGTGGTCCAGAAATGTACATCGCTGCAATACAAGAACGTGTATTGCAAAATACCTCGCTCTACTATTAAATTCATCATCCAACCACGGCAATCAACTCTGGTTCAAATGTATGTGCAGATGGAACGGCACGGAGCTTTCCAAGAGCCTAGGTACCGATCTTATGAAACAGAACGAAGACGGAAAAAGTAGCATTCGAAACACGGATCTGAACAATTGACAACTTACATTTAGGGACCAGCTCTGCTGTGAAAAGCAAAGTTATAGTTGTGGACAATTAAATATCTCACAGGCGAATGAGACTCAGAGAAAATCTTCACCTAGTATGATGGTGCTGTTGGTGAATGTTGAGGACAACGCGGAAGCATACACAACCATATGAATGTCGAAGTGTTGAAAAGATTATCCATTCCGTCTTCCTCCCAGGATCCCTAGTATCACACAAGCTAGTCTTCAGAAAAGTCCATTCACTCCGTGTGATATCAAGAATTGTAAGAAATCATGAGATAAAGCTGGTGCTGAGGGACTATCAACATCCCAACTGCTGTTCTGAAGACATGCACCCCAGAGCTAGCTGTGTATCTAGCGAAACTGGTCCAGCATAGCTACAGCACTGACATTTATCAAAGGCGCAGTTACATAGTCATGTCTTGTTTACAAACGGAGAAAATAACAATTTGGTGAATTAGCACTCAGTGAGTCCACTTTAAATCAGCAGAAACTAACATTAAGTGTCATTGATAAATGTTCTCATAAATACTGCTTCCAAGGTGCTCATTATGTACTGTTTTGGATACTACAGGTGGACTCTAAACCTGATCTTTTCATATAGACTTGGCTCAAACCTGACGAAAAGGTTGAACTCCAAGGAGACGTCAAGAGAGATAGTGCGTGATGTCAAAACAATAGTTAACTCAGCGTGGCAACAGGTAGCCATTCGTAAAACGCATTAATGGGCCCCTAGGAAAATTCACAATTGTTGGGGCATTGCACGTTCACGATGTTTGATTCGATTCAGCACAGTAAGCAGATTATTTCTGCTTGCAGAAGACGTTGCCAAAATCCAACTGTGGGTTAATCACATCACAAAACTTCACGCAATGTCACTTTAGAAGAAGAGAGTCTGAAAACCTATTGTTGATAGCCACTGACAATAAAATCGAAGTCCCTGATATCAATATCCTGGGGTTATAATTGACAAGAAGCATAACTAAATCAGAAAATTAAATTGTTTTCCTGAAAGAACTGTGTATCTTCCAGAGAGTACTTCATTTCCCCTTCTGACATTATAAATACTGTCCACAATCTATGATGCACACGTCCAATGAAATATGCTGCCATTTTCCAGATATATGTCGTTCTGACAATTTGGTAGAAACTTGACATCATGCAGGGAAAAGCATCCTGATCAGTTGGACTCAGTCAACCACCTTAAACAATTATTGCCTGCACCGTCAAACCACGACATCTGTTGAGTTTTAAATGTTATTATTGCACTAATATTATTGCAATAAAGTGCAAAAGAGCTGCGTGCACTTTCACTGCTATAATCCGTCCTTTAAACGCAGTGTCTACGTCAAATTAATTCGTAACCTCCAAGAGACTTTGGTAGGGCTTTGCAAGTGGCAGCAATGAATAAAATGAATGGTTTTGCTACTACCTTCCACAATTCTATAAATACTGAAAAAATACTGCATATTGCAAATTTGGAAAATATAACCCCTCTTCTTAAGAAGGTGGACTAAGATTTTTTTGATAATCTTAAACAGGAGAGTTGGAGTGAATGTTTTTTTTTGGATTGCAAGAAATTGCGAGTGGGATTTCATAGTGGTCCGTGCTTTAGCAGCAATTGTTCGCATGTTAATTCAGTTCGTTTGCTGAGGGGAAAACATGCCATATTCTCAAGGCTGCTGTGACGTGGAATGTGAAGAAAATACAATATGGGTAAAATACATCAGCGCTGTCAATGATTGACAGTGAATGCAAGGACAAAATGTAAATTGATTATGCTTCAAATTAAGCAAGCTGAGGGAAGTGGGTAACAACATGCCATGTGAACTGTAATATGGAGTAATATAATGTTATCATTTGAAGGAAAAGACGGCATAAATAGCAATTTTAAATGGCTGGAGATTGAGAAATGTTTATAAATCTTAGTAAGCTCACATCCAGATGTATTAGTCAATTAAATCACCAAATGGTATGTTCATCCTGTTGCGTGAGCATTCGAGTACAGGAGCAACGAATTGCTACTGCAATTATATTGATCCTTACTTACGTCAAATTAAAACAGTAGGAACTTACTTGAGGGGAGAGTTCGGAAAATATTTCTCATAATGGTAATTGGGAAACTGGATTGGTCACGTGAGAAGAGAATGAGTAGGCCAGCTCGCTGGTCTTTACAATTCTGACTGAAATAATTGATGCAAGTAACATTCCTCTGGAAGTCGACAATAATTGCGGGAAGATACTTCGGCAAACCAATCTGGAACTAAGATTTATGGTCTCAGAGTATCGGCAGGCCATTTATGAAAGAAAGGAGGAGAGCAGTACTGACTCAGTGTGTGGTGAATCTTTGGCTTTCTACAAATCAGTGAATTGTGGGAATGGGTGATTGGTTGTCCGTCATTCATTTTACAGAAGGCCGAACAGGACAAACTTCTGGACGTTACAGAAACGAAGGGATATGTGACATGGCAGGGAAATATTGAAATTAACGATCAGTCATTATGTTCTTAGGTAGGGTCAGGGCCAAATTGCCTTCTCCTGCGCCTATCTCTGATGTTATTTTCCTTCTGCTCTCCACCTTAAGTTTTCCAGTCCGTCACGGGACCGTTACCAAAGCAGAACTCCAACAATTTTCATTATGTATTATTTCCTGATTTTGCAAATCATGCATTTCCACTTATAACTTCTGTTTATCGAAGTACACAAAAGTGGAAAAAACCTGCCTCCTTGGACACGATGAAGTACTTTAATAACTCTCAAAACTGGTTGGAATTTTAACGAATTACCGCACATGTTGATACAGAAATGCAGCATTTCTATTATTAACAGACGGTTTGAACTTCATGTTTGAATGTAGATTCATACAATCACAGGATCAGACAGAAAATAAACGGGGCCTGACGCTCTACCTTTTTCAAGACAACTGGGTACCACTGTACACTAATCGTAATTGCCCTCATTAAGCCCGTATCCTTCTACTCCTTTCTTACCAAGTATATATCCAAATGATTTTTAAACGCTGGACTAGTACCTGCCACAGTTACCTGATATTTACGCTTATTGCAGATATTCACCAGCCTCTGTGTGAAGGAAACTTAGCTCTAAGATCTCCTCTAACGAAGTCTGTTCGGAGTCGAGTAGAAATAGGGTACAATGCAACGGCATGAGCTACGCAACGTGATCAATTGAGTTCGTGAGTTCACTCTATCTCCCCCCTTCTCTCGCTCTCTCTTTCCCTCAATATATATGGATTGTACGTTTGTGTGTGTGTGTGTGCGTGCGCGCGCACGCGCGCGCGTGTTTGTTTCCACACAGCTTAGCCCCACTTTCACACTCCCTCCCTCCTAACGTGATTTTATTTTTCATTTATAACCGCATAAGGCTCCCATTTATTATTTTTTTTTCTATCGATTATACCTCGGTTCATACTGAGCAGCCAAGTTGCCAAAATATTAAAGCAAACCACAGGGTTGTTGATGGTTCATTGTGTATCGAATATGCTCACTGAATAAAAAAAATACAGTGTCTCAGATCACGTATCTTTCTTTTCGCCTGGTAGATTTATATCTGCCACTCTCATGGTTCATCTACCAATGGAAAGAATTTATCTTTATCTGCTGTGCTATACATTTCCAGTTCTCAGTTACCTTCACAAGGTGGCCTCTCAACATGTTATCTTCGCTTCCAAGGAAAAAGAATTGCTCCTCTCCATATAACTCAATGGCCTAGTCCTTTGTATTCGTTTGGTCAATTTCTTATACACCCCTTTTAATTGCGTCATATCTCCTCCAACGTTTTTCAGCGGGGAATGCACATAATAGTAAAGTTGAAGCAACATTTTGCAACGGCTCCGCATGAAATCCCTGCTTGCGTTCGATTATTTCCTCGTAATAAAAAGAAGGATCCAATTCTTCTTGGAAACTGGCCTGAAGGTCGTGCTGAGAATTTGTAATTACCACTGACAATCTTAATTGTCAGCCACGTGGCATGGGATATGTTAACACGCATAGGATGGGAGACCTCACACACTGAAAGACATTAGTGAAGCAGATGATTCTAAGTCCAAATTTTCACCGTATTGTTTTACAAATTAAAATTAATTCCATTGTTGCAATGGTAGCATTTCCCCTAGGGTCATTAATATTGTTGTTGAAGACGTCTGGATTACTTGTTCGATAATCAGCCACTACAGAACCCGAAACCCTTAAGTTTGCTTTAACATTTGTCAACTTGCCAGCCAATTTCCATGATCTATACGCCTGCACACCCATTTCTATCTCTTTTTGCTATACCTTTTGGAATGCTACCGTCCAGCTAACATTCTGAATTCTACTTTTTTCCAAACAATCTTTATCAGTTTGTTTCTATGAGCAGAGATTTTCAGCTTCCACCGATGTGTCTATTCCAGAAACCTGCTCAAAGCTCCTCAAATTATTATTATGCTCCTCACTGATCCATATGCCTCGGAGTTTTGTGTCATTTACAGATGTTATTATGCTGAATAAAATATTGGACTGGTGTTTACAGTATAGCTTTCAATATTTAATAATGAAAGCCAAGGGAATAGAAGTAGTTCAGAGAAGGTTCACTAAAGTAATATGGGGGATGTCTGAGGTGCCTTAAGAGAAATTCATAGACAGAATTGGCTTGAATCCGCTGACGTTTGAGTAAGATGGGAATTGAGTTAATTATATAATATCGTGAGTTTTCTTGACAGTGTGGATTTAGAAAGAGTAAGCCCTTTTATGGAAGAATCTGGAGTATTTTATCAAGATTTTGAAATTAGGAGTCACTAATTACAACAGGGATGAAGCCGAGAACAGCATGAGAGATCGGAAGCTTCTTGTACAAACAGCAGAGGACAAAGAGACTTCGAATATTTCGCAGATAAATATGTGTACTTCAGAAGTGAAAGTATAACTCTGGTAAATAGGAATGCGGTGGTGACATAACTATAATTTCATCCATGATGCTATTACGTGCAGAGCTGCTCGAGAATCCAAGACGGACGTTGTCTATTCCTACTTTAAATGTCTGAATGTGGGTTCATACACAAAAGACCAATAATAATATCTGTCAAGGAAAACCAGTTAACTGTACCAGTCCTTCGATAACTTCAATGTATTCAAACAAATAATCACGATATAACATCTAACTCCCATATTATCCTTTAGATTGTCAATTATCAATACATGCAGACAGAGCTCCTTTGTTCCATGCGCTTTGGGCTTCAGTCTTGAGTACAGTATTTTTATGTTGTACTTTGGGACGCACCTTTGCATCAAATCGACCAGATTTTATACAATGACCCTCAGCATTATTTATTGACAATGTTTTAATTACATTCTGAAAGTTCTTTAATCAACCTCGTTCTTTCTTGTGTTAACTGACTGGGCACCTGACATAGCCTCTTATGTTCTGCTCTTTTTCACATTTTACCCTCTTGGTCATCTAGGAAAATCTGCGTTTAATTGCTGAACGTTTGGGATAGAACGGTGCAAATCAGGAAATTTCTCTATGGGATACTGCAGAAACAATTAACAGTTTTGCCTATCAAGTTTAATCATCATGTGGAAACAATAGAAATGCGGCACAAGATGTTGGTTTTCTTAAGTGCTAATGGTTTGAAACAATTTCAGACAATAATTCACAGACGCCTTTTCTGTGGGAAAAACTCAGGAAGGAAATAGGGCGCACAGTTGTCCAGCAGTCAGTGATGCTTGCTCACGGCTCAAGCGACTCGCTTTGCCCAGGAAATCCTATAATGGTTTGAGAGACATTGCAACTATTTACTGCGATTACTTGGGTTTCACCCAAGAGTTGCTGTTTCCTCTTACCAGTCAAACGATATGCTGATTGATATGTTAAATGGCAACTACAACTCACATCTAGAGCAGCTGATTATGCAAGGGAATCAGCAGAGGAACCGATGGAGATTCGAGAGAAAACATATGTTGTACAGATAGACGATAATTGGTGGCGTAGATACGATGTGCCGATGAGACTGTTTTTGCCTATGTCATTTTATGTCAGATGAACAGACATGGAGGACTCACCTGAGCAAATGACACCGGCGTTACTTCCATCTGAACAGATGAACTGAGCCCAGGACGATACAGGACAATCCCATAATCGGGACTCGTTCCCCTGGCACATGTACTTCTGCTTCCACATTGGACCTGTACCATTACCATAGTGAGCTCCACCCAAGATTTCGGCCACCGTCCCGCACTGAAGGTGTTCACAGATAACAGCGGCTTCTTCAAAATCAAAGTGGGCATCACAGAGCGTCCCCCATGTGTTTCCCTGCTGGATTTCGACACGTCCGGAACAGCGACTCGCCCCAGATTCGAGTCTGAGGTCCTTGTGTCCTGTATAATAATTATCAGCATTATATTTAATCAATTATGATTGGTAAATAGAAATTCATAAGAAACATTTGTGTCACTTCAAAACTTTGAGTGGCATTCATACTCAATTCCTTGTGGATAAGTAAGATAATCCACAAAATAATCCACATTCAAAATATATGGGCTTCTATGAAATATTTGGCCTCAGGTATTTAATACAATCTCTCCACCGCACCCCCCCCCCCACCCCCACCCTGATCGTTGGGACATATATAACTTATTTCGGTTCATTGAAGGATTTGAAACAGACGTTTGAATCTTGTTCATCCTAACATGTAATTCAAATTCCCATTTTGCAGTACAATGTATCGTTTGTGGTTACCAAGTTCTTAAAAGCCAAAGAGATAAGTTGCTGCATCCAGCCCGTGTAGTATATGCCGCGGCTAGAGCTCAGGTGGGGGAACTTCAAAATCAAACAGGAATTCATTGGCAGTTGAAAGAACACATGTTGTTGGTTAGAGAGAATTAATGTAGGGGTCAGGTAATCAGATGCAACTGATGGGACTTCTCAGCTGGGAGACAGCATGGATTGAATGGATTTTTCCCATATAATTCATATTATCCCTTGGCCAATCGCTTTCGCTGACTGCAAAGCACTATTTACAGTCGGTGAAGGATAAATGCATTCAACAACAGATAACTGTTATTCGTTCTTCTCCGAGATATCTGTCAAGATATCTATGCAATTCATCTGACAGTTATTACAACAATCTATACGTCTCTTCTACACATCAGCAACTGAACGGGCACATAAATTTGAGGAAAGGATTTAGAAAATCCACTCTGTTTTGAATTCAGAGGTTTATTTTCATCGCACAACCGAATAGGAAAATCCATAACTTGAAATCAAAGCCTCTGTTTCAAGAAATCCTGGGAGGAGGAAGCTTCATCCCACCATCTACTCTAAGTATATTTAGCCACATTAAATGTTATGTGAGCACAATCTTAAATTACCTCTCTTTCTATTCAACACGGGATCATTTGCCCACCTATTTAACAGAGTCATAGAGTAATATAACGTGGAAAGAGGCCCTTGAGCATAACTGGATTATTCCGACCACATCAACCGCCCTGCCAGTCCCAGTTGCTCGGGCTCGGCCTGTAACCGTAAAAGGCCTTCCCCTCCATATATCTGTTCAAATGCCTCTTAAATGTTACAATTGTACCATCCTCAACCAACCCTTCTGGCGACTAATTCCAGAGACTCACCACTCACTATATAAAGAAGTTACCTTTTAGGTCTCCTTTAAATCTCTTCTCTATTATCTTGTATCTCTGCCTCCAGTTTTGGACTCCCAAACCCAACGGATAAATACGATGATCTTCCACCTTCTCCATACACCTCATGTTTTATAAACTTCTCTGTGGTCACCACTCTTTCTCCCACGCCCAGCGAATAAAAGTACAGTGCAACCAACCCCTCCCTCTACCCCAGGACCTCTGGTCAAAGCAGCATGCTCGGAAATCTCTTCTGCACACCCTCCATCTTGACAATGTATTTCCTTCTAATGGGTGTCCAAAAATGTACACAATACTTAAAATTCGATCTCAACAACGACTTCTATAACTACAATATGTCGTCCGTTCTCCTGAAAATGCCCTTATTGATGAAGATCAGTATGCTAAACGCCTTCTTCAGCATCCTGTCCACTTGAGGGGACGCTCTATGCGAACACTGCACTTGTACTCCCTCTGTTACACAATCCTCAACAATATCCTGCGGTTCACTGCCTAAGTCATACCCTGGTATTACTGTCCAAAATGAATCACCTCACACTTAGTTAAGTTGAAATTCATTTGCCATTGCTCAGCGCATCTCCTTAATTGATCAAGATCGCTTTGCAACTCATTGTAACCTTCATCATTATCAAGAAATCTCCCAATTTATTATCATCAGTACACTTGCTACTCGTGCCATGTATATCCATATTCAAATCACTTACATACATAATGAATGACAGAGGTCCCAACCATGATCCCTGGGGCACCCATCTAGTCACAGGCCTCCAGTCAATGAATCGATCTTCAACCATCATATTACACTTCCTATGATCCAGCCAACTCTGAATCCACCTCGCTGGTGCCCCTGGATCCCATACGACCTAACCCTGCAGATCAACCTGTCATGCGGGACCTTGTAAAATGCCTTAATAAAGTTCAGATAGACAACAACCACAGGCCTACCTTCATTTATCCCTTTAGTTACCTTTTAGGAAACTTCCAAAATATCTTAAATACAACCCGACAGTTCGGACATTCCATTTGTAAATTTTATCTGTCCAAAGATGCTGGATAATAAAAGAACAACTGAATCGTTCTCATTCTGACATAATATTCAACATCCCAATCTGTGGTACAGTGTATCTTTTCTGGCTGCGATATTCCTTAAGGTCAATAAGGTAGGCTGCTGCACACAGTCCGTAAAGTGTAAGCTGCGACTAGAAATGAAGTGGCAGAACTTCAGACGCAAACGGGACTTGGTGTGCAGTTGACAGACGCATGTTGAAGGATTAGAGATAATTAGAAATGCGACTGATTGTGTTTCTTAGCTGGGAGGCAGAATGAATGGAATAGGTTTCTCTCACTGAATATAAAATTCCCCTTTCCCCATAGAACTGCTGAAGACACATTATCATTTACAGTAGGTGAATGTTAAATAACGAACTTAACAATATATAACCGTCATTCATTCTTGCTCGATACATCTGCCAAACCACTAATACTCTTCCTCTGACATTTGGGAAAACATCTATACCTGTCCTAAGCACAGTTAACAGCTGAACAGCTAAACATGAGCCAAGAAGTTTGAAAGTTCACTGCGCTTTGGCTGACGAAAGTGCTTTTCATTCCAGACCCGAACAGTAAAATCCACACTTTGAAACTAGATCTTCCAGTTTTATATCCTGGGAAGGGGAAACATCATCCGTCCATCTACGTTGTGAGGCACACTAAATGGTATGTGAGATTTATGTAAGAAAACCTTTCTTTTCAAAACTCGATCATATGCCCACCTTCTTAATAGAGAGCATCATTTTCTGAAGTCTTTTCATAATATAACAAACGGAAGTCTTTTACACAAACCAAGCCCACATTAGGTCACTTGTAAAATATTATCATGGATAATTACAATGGGAAAAATATTGGGATTTTCAAGTGGACATGCTGTTCCTGGTGATATGTCACGGAGCATAACTTTGGCAGTTCGTTATCTATAGATATTACTAATGCTTAAAAAATAAATAATTATTCCATTCTTTTCATTCTTTCTGATGTTAAAACGTGAAGTGTCAAATACATTTCAAAGAAATAAATGAATATAGATGGACAGAAATATATTAATAGCATGGGTGAGAAGTTATTCCCTGGGGCAATGAGGGAAGTTTAGAAGTAATCCATTGCTTGAAAAACTGAATGCTTTAAATGGTAAGAAATCTTGAAATATTGGTGTAAGTTGGGAACACATTGCGCTCCTGCACAAAGGAGGAAATATTCAACATGAAGGAAGAGACAACGTTTGTGAAATTAATGATATTCCAGATCTTCCTGCAAGGGGACTGCAATAACAAAGAACATTTGCACATCATATGAAAAGTTGGCGAGATAACACGGAGAAAACATGGTGTATTCGTGATTCATAGAATAGGAAAGTGCTGTGTATCTGACAAGTTGCACGGTGCATAGTCACTTGAGCGATTTCTGAGGCAAGTTTTGTTTTTGTTTTCTATTGGAAATAGGCATTTTCTAGGATCATTCATTCTATAGGATTGTAAATTATTAAGATGCGATCCTGATTAAAAGTTATTAAACTAACGTGCGTTAATAAGACAAATGGCAGAGTTTTTTTTTGGCCGGTAAACAAATTAACCCAAAAGGGCATCTATTATTTTAAAGAATCCCCATAAAACATTAAGATGAATTTTTTAACTCGCATATCGCTTTCAAATTTTCAGTAATGTCAGCATATGTGGGGTGACTTTAGGCAATGTTTGAGGCCGGGTTTTGAGTTTTTTTTCAACAGGGAAGTCGACGAATATGGGGATAGAGTGAAAATGTAGTGGCCAAGTCAACGTTAGACAAAAGAAAACCAGGGACAGTCTGTAATGAATGACTGCTCTTGCTTTTCCCTCTGCATCGAAAAGCTATAAATCAGATCAAAACGTCTGTTTTGAAAACTGGAAACATCGAAAATCTCAGGAGGGAGAGAATGTGGAAGTGAATGAATAGGCCCTGTCTAAATACATCAATTATCATCGATTTTGAAATCCCTGTGCAATATTCAGTGAAAGAATCACTGCTCTTCCTAACTGCAAAAGATGCACTGGTAGGTCGAGCAGTTGCTGAGGCATAAAATAACAACATAATGCCCGTTCTAAGAAAACACCCCATTCCTTTTCTGGACATTAAACTTGGACATACTTTCAGCCTCTTTGTCCTTCTTCATTGATTGACATCAATCCCATTAAAAAAAAGTGGGAAGGTGAAATGGCTCCTGATCAACTTGACTTTCTGATGATAATTCATGCGGAACTCTCTCTAAAGATCGGAGGGTTTGAAACAAAGTTTAATGTTAAATTCTATGTCAGTCGGGTAAGTGGCATAATGTTAAGACAAACTCCTTTCATAAGGTCATAAATCGTTCTAAGCTGTCTGGATCGGTATGGAGACGACCAGAAAATTTTGTTTCTGTCTTTTTTGTCCGTTCATTTTTGTTATCATACCTGAACAGATGACTTCAATGTCCCGCTCGTGTCCGCACCCAGGCGGACCAATAACTGGTCCTGTTCCTTTTCCAAAGTGAACAGCAAACGACATTGCTTTTCCAAAACCACATCCCAGTTCCTTACAAACATCGTGAACAGTCGATATGGACCAGGTCTCATGACCGCAGACTGTCCTCCAAGTTCCATTCTCGTAAATTTCTAGCCTGCCCGCACAAGGACTGCTTCCATTCACAAGTCTGGGCTTCATTGGTCCTGCGAATACAATTAACATAAAAGTTTGTATTTTGATATGTTAAAATGAATTATAAAGAGATCTTTGTGTGTTGCTATAATATTATAATCTATTTTATCAGTGCAATCTTTCAAAGACCCATATATATCCTGATTGTAATCATCCGGAGGATCCAATATCGATGAATATAAACCAAAAAAAAACGTCATCTTGTTGAAAAACATTGACAGGATATTAATTCGTGAACTTCACCAAATTAGTGGTGAAGTAGCATGTTGGCCTGCCAAAATTCAATTGCACGGACATTTATTCTGGAGTAACTGGCTAATCAGATGTGCGGAATATCTGGAGATTCACATGTGATTATTTCTTTGCATGGACAGTTGTTGCAAAATGTTTCTTTAGGGGCATTACAGTCATTCATCAGACGTCCGGAGTCGGTACGAATCCTAGTTTCTGAAAAGTGGAGTAGTTTATTGGAATGTGTGTGCCATTCTATTGCTTTCGTCATCCTTTTCTGAAATACGTCTCTGTAATTTCATAGTAATGAAACATTCTCAATACTCTGTTCTGTGGCTTTTTCACATACTGCCACAGTGGGCAGTTCTCAGGCATGACTCACTGGATAATTCACAGGAGGTGGAATATTGAGCAAGACAATTGAATGGCGCTAGCATACAATCGCATGAATGGAAGCAGATTTGATTTTCAGTTAACCTAGCCTTCTTTATTTCTTTATATCCACTTTCTCAATGAGTATAATGATGCTTTCTTAGCTATTCAATGGGTAAGAAAGCATAAATATAGAATTTGACGGAGTAAATGTTAAGATTTGATCAAGTTTAATGAAAGTATCATTATCTTTTCAAATGAATAGTCGTCGACCTCAGATGTTAATTTTCTGTCCCTCTCCGCTGATTCTGCCTGAGCTGGTGAACTCTCAGTGTAGTGAGAATCAGGTTAGCCTGCACCACTGGATCAACATTGTTAAAGAAGCACTGATCCTGATATCAACCGGAGCCACTGTAATTATTTTCAAAATGTTTGCGGACAGGAGAACTATCAAGTCATCCAGGAAACTACAAAACCGGCAAGAGAGAAGAGGCAAAACGTTATATGTTCTTGTCACCTGTGCAGATGACGCCAGCATGTGTGAACAAGCTGGAAAATGGTCTTATATCCGATGGAACCAAACTGGAGAAGGACCCTTTCCCAAAATAATTCCCGTCCGGTGCTGCCAGCGCAGACCTGCAGTCCAGCAGTTGACAGACCAAAGAAGGATTTACAAATTGCCAGAGTATATGTGGCGCAGTTCCCCATTGTCCTTTGTCTTGAACTTCCAGTCTCCCGGCGCACCGACTACCTCCATTCACCAGCCGTAAGTTATATTTTCCTGTAAGTGTATAACACAAAATGTGTATTTGTTATAATAGATCTAGGCAGCAAAAGGACAGACTGAGCGACAATCGAACTGTGAACCACGAAGAGCGGATGGTTGGGTGCGAATGCATTCAAAAGTCTACTGTATTCAGTACTGATCATGTATATAATGAGAGCCGAGCCATTGATAGTGGGGGATGATATTCCAAACCCTAAGTCCAATAGAGAAAGAGCCCGCTGTCTCTTCGCTCGATCTCCATGCCAACAGTAAATAGCGAGGAGAGTTCTCCCTGCCCCAGCAACACTATTAACACTGATTGCCGTTCGGCCTGAAGGCAGCAGCAGCAACTCGACTTGAATTGAGATACTTCAGTAACAATTATTGCCATGTTACCCGCATTCATCACAGAGAAAACAAAGCGAAATTACCTGATGGCAAAGCCCAACAATCCCCGTGGCGGCCTGAAAGGAGAAATTGAGAATTAGAGCTTGTTGATCACTGTAACATGTGTTAGTCTGCCAAAAGCACAGAGTATGAACATTAAACTTAGAGAGATATAGTTCTGGCTCACGCAAGGTGAGTGATATCGGGACCAGTGACTTTTTTAAATTTACGTTTGTTAACCGTAATTGATTTTGGTAGGAAAAGAAGTATAAACTTCCTCTATTAAAGTGCAACGAAACGTTTTTTTACAGTATTGACAACTAGGCAGAATGTGTGCTTTGGCTATGGTGCTTCGGCTCCTTTGATACTAAACTGCAGGAGGCATGGGACAGAGCTGCTGACCGATCTTCTTTCCAATGCACATAACGATGAATCACAGATGTAGCCTTTCGCTTCATTGTGTCTCTACCAGTTTATTGTATGATCAATCACATGAGAACAATTTCTCTGCGCTTTCCACACAGCTCCCTGAATTCCGTGCTCGCTTTTGCCGAAGTCCCTGTACTGCTTAATCTCCATAAAAATGCAGCTTTCCTGAGTTATACAGGATTAGTTCTTTGTTCATTATTGCATGCTCGGGATGGCGGAGGGAACAGTACCCATATCCCTTGGAGATTTTTTTCCAGATAAAACATAGAAAATTAACATGGAACATGCAGCACAAGAAATAATCCTTCGGCTCACTCTTTGCACATTCCTCTATTCCATCACGATTCAATCCTCTACGTGCCTCTTAAACTTTGCTATCGTATCTGCTTCCACTGTCTCCACTGGCAGCGCGTTCCAGGCTCCAACCACTTTCCATTTCAAAAAAAAATATTTCCTCGCCGATCTCTTCTAAACTTCCCCACTTTCACTATCACCTATGTCCTGTAGATTTGAAACTTCCGTCTTGGTAAAAAAAAAGGATCATCACTTACTCTCCCTCATAATGACTCTTGACTCATAATTGTATGTACTTCTATAGCTACGCCACAGCCTCGGCACTCCAGAGAAAAACTCGGATTAACAGTAAAACTCTTTAATCCAGGCAACATCATGTTGAACACCTTCTGCACATTATCCAAAGTCTTCACAGGCTTCTTGTATCGAGGCAACGAGTAATGTACATACATTCTAAATGTGGTCTCACTAAAAATTTGCACAGCTGCAACATGATTTCCTGATTTTTGTCCCCATGGCACAACCGATGAATGCAAGTATGCCATACACTTTACTTCCTACCCTAGACACGTGTGTTGTCACAGACGGGGATTTACAACCCAAAGTCCCTATCTACATCAATGTTCCAAAGTATCCTTCCATTTGCATAAATATTCTACTTGCATTTGACCTGCCAAATGGACCGCCACAAACTTACCTGGATAAATTCAATCTACCATTTTTAGTTCCAAATTTCCGACTGGTCTTTATCCTAACGAAACCTTTTACAACCATCACCACTCTCCAATTCTCCACAAATATTCGTGTCGTCTGCAAACCTACTAATCAGATCGATTACATTTTCATCAAGATTGTGTAGATGTGCCAGCACTGATCTTTGCAGAACACCACTGATCACAGACTTATGGTCATAGAAACGACTTTCCACTTATTATCCTCTGTCACCTATCACCAAATTAATTTTGTCTCCAGCTCACTGTGGATTCATATGCTAAAATCTTCTGGATCAGCTTACCACGAATAAACTTGCTAGATATTCCACTGAGCTCTACTTAGACAATAACCAGAACCATGTCCTCTTCAATCATCTTCAACAATTTTTCAAAAAACTCAAACATATTTGTGAGACGGAGTTCCCGAGCATTTAGACATCCCGACTTCCCCGAATAAGTGCATGCAATTCCAAATAATAGGAAATCATATCTCTAAGAATCTTCTCGCATGATTTTCCTATCGCTGATATCAGGTTCCCAGACCAATAAATTCCTGGTTTGTCCCTGCTGTTGTTCTTAAACAAAGAGACAATATTGGCTATTTTCCAGTCTTCTGAGAACTCACTTGTTGCTCAAGAGATAAACAGATCACAGTGAAGGCCCCGTCAAACACCATCCTTGCCTCTCCCAGTATCCTGGTCTATACCTTATCAGGCCATGGATACTTATGCACTTTTATGTTTCTCAAGAGACCCACTGCCTCCTCCTTAGAATCTACATGCCCTCAAATATCAGCATGTCCACCGCCACCCTTACCCCGGTTTTTTTCCATTAGCAATGGTTTTCTCCTTGGTGAAGATAGATGCAATCTTTCAGATATTTATATCAAAGATAATTGATACATTGATGCCGATTCCTGTCATCAGTTCTACTGTGGATAATTCTTAAATTATATTCTAAGGTAACCCCCTCGTCTCCCCATGCACCAGGTTCTTTTTGTGTAAACAGGGCATGAGTTTTCGAGCTCCAAAGCATCTTCAGTTACCTGGCCTACTTTCCTCCTCTAACAGCAGTGGTTCACAAATCATTAGTTCATTTTCCTGAATACATCTGTTAAAAGTCTTTTGAACAGTCTGTATCGATGTGCCCAAGAACACACACAACTTTATTTGCTTGTACCTTGTTGACTCCATTCATCTACCTACCTCCCCCACCCAATGACATCCACCCTCTCAGGTTGTATCCATTGAACGATATCAGTGATACCTTTTTGAGAAAAAAACAATAACTGCAACAGCAGTGGATTTAAGTAAAGTAGAATCTTTGACCTGACTGGTCATCACATGGGCCTCCACGTGAATATGGTTAAAGAAAATTCATTACTAAGCAAGAAGGGGAGAATTTAAAGCAGATGATCAACTGGTCAGTTAGAGAGATTTTTTTTTAGAAAATCCAATAGCCAGAGATAGTTCATTGGACTCAGGGGCTTGGAAAGTTAATTACAGACCAGGTGATAGGTTAATAAATTTCACGGCCTGACGAACATTAAAGGTCAGTCAATTCCCGAGGTAAGAATAGGAGCAGCACAGACAAAATCGATACATATTGAGCACGGGGTCATTGCAGAGACTTTCAAACTGTGATGTGATGGAGTGATTTAAAACCGTCCACAGTTTCATGTAGGACATTTTATTTTTCAAGTGTGGCTCGGTGGACGTGTATTGATGTGAGTTATTGAAGGAGAGAACTGGATTTGATGAGCTACATTTTTGTTGATTTCGCTGTTACCTTTAAATGTAGAGACACCGACAATGGTTTCAAAAGATTTTTGTGTTGGCTGTCTTTACATTTCGCAATGTTTTAGTAACTTACATTACATCTGCCTTCTCTGAAGATGGCAAATATTGTAGTTCGCTGAAGTAAGGCATGGGCTAATGAAAGAGTTGTAAACAGATAAAATTGTCATGACATTTCTCAAACGGGCAAAGGTTAGAAATTAAATAATTTTAGTTTGAATTTGAAAAACAACTTGGATTCTAATACTTCGCTGTGAGAAATCAAAAGGAACCCAATGAAACATATATTGCCCAACGCATGCGGACTATGGAAACAGCGAGGAGCTGTACACAGTAACCAAAGAGGAAAACAGCTACAAACTGAAGTATGGCCTGCAATTTTCTAACAAGAAACGGCTCCCGGAATCTGCTAAAATACACGTTAATAAGGAAAATACTTTGATGCATTCTTGACACTGAAGATTGAGCAGACGTTCTTTTTTGGTTATTGATACAGTAAGTCGGAAACTGAAACAACCCACAAAGACGATGCTTTTATTGTTTTTCAACTTGTAAAATTTCTTCTGAGTAACACACCATGCAGCATTTTTTCTTTACTCTGTTGTATAGATTGTCAAAAAAATCTCTCAGTACCAACAAATACCCAGTAGTTAAATCAAACGAATATTCTGGAGGAACATGTGAAGTAACTACATTGTTTGCTGAACGCACAAATACATGTGACGTTGCACAAGGTTTCCTATTCAGTAAAGGAAAATTGGCTATTGACCTGGTTTTCAAAGGTAGCGACACACGAATTGCAAGTATTGAGAAAGTAAACTGAGTTCTCCAATTAAAACCGGCGAGAAAAGCAATTAGAAAAGCCATGATAGAAAAGCAAAACCACTCAGTAAAACTGGTACGTGCCTTTGCTTGCGTAATATGGTACACACGGAAGGAGGCGAAGAATGCACTCCCAATACAAAAGTGAATTTTTGAAATACCGAATCTAGCAGAAGGTGGAAAGGATTAAGCTGAAACGCCAACTACGCTATGTCCAATGTCCATATGCGTTTGGCAATGCAAGTATTGCTGACTTTATTTCATGTTCTAACAGTGAAGTATCAGAATCCCATTATTATTCAAATATAACAGATTATTGCTTTGGTTCTAACCTTGAACCACTTCATAATTGCCTTACGAATCGTGTTTGCTACATTCTGTATTAACTTGCTTTTGTAACAAGTTAAGTTTTTTCAAGGAACGGTGATGTTTGCCACAGTATCTACCACCACCATCCTTTCAGTTTTCAACGACCCAATGTGTGAAAAAGAAGTTTCATCCATTTTCTCCTAAATTACCAAGACTTTAGTTTAGGTAGATGGACACTGACAAACGACACCACTGATAACGAGATCATTTATGAGGGCCATAGATTAAGTATACAGTAAGGACATTTGTTCATCAGATGCCAAATGTTCCAAAGAAACTTTACAGAAATGCCGACGGAAACAAAGATTTAAATCCAGTTCGCATTTTGACGATCATGAAATCACGTTTCCGAGATTATGTACAAATCTAAATAAACAAATTCAACATTAAGGCCGTGCAACCCTAATATTGACAAATCTGTAAAAAATAATCCTATTTGATTGAATTGAACCCCTCCCTCATGATATGTTCCATTTTATTACTGCCTCATTCTCAACTTATATAAGCACAGTGAAAAGGCAATGATTGTATTTCAACTTCATTTTGCTCTTTCTGTTAGACACATTTCGAAGATCATTTTATATTTTTTCAACAAGCCAATCATTTCTTCATCTTGCTGCAAGATTATATAATAAATCGAGAACATGTTAAGGGCGTCAACAAATAATAATGACCAACATATGAATCCAGTGCATGGATAATTCATTTCAATCCTCTTACCTCATAAAACACGGCTAACTTTCTGTACGTTGATTTGAAAACATATTTAATCAAAGTTAAGGGACTCAGTGGTTTGCCACTGATCCACTGAGCCATGAAATCAGCAGGGTTTATAAACGTAAAAGTTAATACTTTTAAAACCATGCATTTTGTGAAACTGATTTAGTAAAATCCATTTCGAATTTTACGTTATCGAATAGCATTCTTAAACTAGAAGTAAATGGAAATCCAAAAGAACAAAAAAATATATCGACGTGCTGGAAATCTAAAATGGAAACAGAAATTCCTGGAAAGAGTTAGCACACAGGCCGCATCAGTGAGAAGGAAAACAGAGTTCGCGTTTCAGATCGATGCGTCTTCACCTGCAAAGTATTTCCAACATTTGTTGTTTTTAAAAATATGATTCAAAACACACAGATATGATGTAATTTCAGAAAGGCATCCCATTGAAATAACGTCTATTTGCAATGGGTGGAAATGAACAATATGAGCAGCACAAACGTCAAGCATTGAGAAAATGAACGGTTATCGACGAAGGAGCTCAGTGAAAATGCGAAATAAGGAGTAGACGATGTCTCATGTAACACGAAATCCCTCAGTCAAAAAGGCATGGAGTAAATGGAAGATGAAGTTAAAATACTACAATGGTCACCTGTCATTTGGCAGTATCATAAAACATATAAAAGGAGATTAAGCGTCATGGTCCTGTATATTATTAATTTCTATGTCGGCATACGCAGAAAATAACATGTGACAAGTTGCAGAGGGAAGATGATTTTCCAAGTCTCCGTGCATTCAGAATGTAAATGCAAAAAAAAGAAGTCACTTAAAAGATTGTAAACATGAAGGAGATTGTTATCAAATCAAATTCCACGTTTTATTTGTAAATTTCTCTATCATAAAATGTTGAAGGCAGCACATAATAGCATCAAACTTAGTTGAAACAATGTTAATTCTTCATCGGATTATTTTAAATGGGAATTAATTCTAATCATTTTCCAACGTTATAATGCTGAATAACTTCTTTAAAATAGTTTGTTTAAGTGAATAAGATGGTGGGTAGACAGGGTTTTCGCTGATATATATCAGTCGCTGGAATGAATGTGTGTGTTTACATCGGGTGCAGGTGCAACTGTAACTGATGCTGCGCACTCACTGAGTTCACAACACCCCACACGCAAATACACTTAACTCCAATAACAGATGCACTGCACTACAAACAGGCTTGGGGAAATAAACCCTTGCGAATTTTCAGTTGAAAAGGTTTAGGACACAAAACACACGCAATTGTATTGGTGAAAAAATTAAATCACTCCTTTGTGACGGAAATTTGAATTGGAATCTTAACCAGAATCTAAACATGCCAATCGAACTATTCATAAAGTAGGTGAATGAAAAAAAAACCAAATTGACTCAACGTATGGATAAACTAAAGGTGCATGTTATAATTATGCATAAATGATTACTTTCTGCAAACCCCCCAAAATATCTGAACTTGAAAACGTGAGCAGATTTTCATACGCTGTGTTCTATTTTTGCTTCCGTGATGGTCTTACACTTCAATTACACAAAAATACATTAAATCATTTGAATAGGTTTTAAACTTCATTCTGCTCAATATGAGTAAGATCCGTCTGAGGAAGATAATTTTTCACCGCCTCCACGTACAATACATTTTTCATCGCAGCATTGAATCTGAAAATAAAAACGCAACTTCTATGTCATTTCATTTAAGTTTTCAGGAAATATGCCCTGTTATTATCAGTGTACTTCAAGATGATATTCAACGCATCAATTGATGACCGAATAACTAATGATCAATAACTCACAGTTCCAAAACTGCAATAGGATCAGTGTCAGGAATGACCGTAGCATTACTTGATAACCGTTTGCTGCTGTGAGATTGGAACACCAACTAAACGCTGTTTGCAGATGTCAAGTTCTCCGTCCAAATTGTTCAAGCAATCCTACCGATCTGAGAGCGAATTCTATGACAACAATTTTTCATTGCAAATGCCGTTTCCCTTTTAAGAGCCAATAGTTTTATTTTCTCTATGAGGAGGCGTGAACTTCAGTCACCAATGAGAATGAATCCTTCCATTTCTGGACAACGCAAGATCTATCTTCTTTCCACCGCCTTCTCCTGAGGCACCAATGATATGAGTGAGTCTGCAAAGGGAATGAATCACGAAACTGCGATCCGGAACACAGAACCTGAAAGCCATGAAGTTTAACAGCAGGGAAGGCAATTATTCGCTCCAGTGCACTTAGTGCGCTTAGATACTTGGGACTTTCTTCGTCAAAAAATTCCCTTATTTCCTGAATTCCAAATGTCAGCAATTAATAACTAGCTATTTCCATAAATCAATAAATGTGAGGGCTTGGTTTCTGCACAAAAGCCTGTTTTTACATAGTTTTGTTGTTTTGTTGTCGAACATTAATTTGGTGCGAAGTTACCTATTATTTTCTTGATTTTAACGTTATGATTTAAAAAAATGAAACAGTGGAAAATCACTTTATCTCCGCAGAACATGTATTATAAATGAAGCAGGAGGTTCAATTGCTCCTCGGAAGGTGTAAACTTGGATTAAGAAGTAGAGCAGAAGAACTGGACGAATCATAAAATCGATTCACCTTACTAAAATGTATCATTATTTGAAACTGCAGAAGTTGAATGCCTAAATGTGGCAATTAATTTGCAGGTTTAATCAAACATATATGTTGGCACGTGGCAAGCGACGTGCCGCAGTATGAACTATTCCATAAAATACATAGTAGTTAATACCGCATTAATTCTGGCCAATTGGCGGCCTCAGGAAGAGCTTACGGAAAGGGAAGAATATTGTTTATACTGTCGCTCAGGTTTATGCATTTCTTTCTTTCTTTAGAAAAATACTGATGTCGCAACAAATGCTGTAAAACACGTCTAATGAATAATCTGATGTAAAGCCTCATACCGATTGAAAGTTACTTTCATAAAACTATCTGAAACTTTGAGTCCTGGGCCCCATTGAAAATATCGAAGTAACAAAAAAGCTAAGTTATTCCCAATTTTGATATGTAGACTTTCTCTATCCGTCCATCCCTTTCAAAGGATTATCGTTTCAAAGCTTGAGCAACAAATTTAATTCAATGTAATTCATTTTAGCGCGTTCTACCTCCATTCTACTGAATTAAAATGTGGTTCTTCCGCTCAAAGTCAATGCATTATGCCCCCTCGTGTTGAGTGTAAAATTAAATTCAATAATAAATATGGTTTATATGTACTCCGCCAGGGGAGTTACGTTCACCGTGGTGGGGGGGGGCGGGTGGTGGGGTGGTGCTCTCTCCATCAGTAAGACCGACACTAAGCCATCGAGGCTAATGCCAAGGATAATTGTCTTCTAATGTGATGGGGTCTCAACTGACATACCCTGGACCTATGGCTGCACTTAAAATGTGGGGAGGGTAGTGTGGGAAGGAGTCACAAAGATATTGCATCTCGAAGCAAATTACAACTTCAAGTTTAACAATGGTTTTAATTCTCTCCCGGAAGAAAGAGCGGTTAAAGGACGAGCCAGGATGTGTGTCCTTGCAAATTCAGTTCTTCAGTGCTGATTATAATCAGCGTGTACAATGAGAGAACTGCGGCTTGTAATGTTTACAGTAAGTCACAGACTGCAACACTATTAACCGAATTTGAAAACAGACCTAACAATTACATATGTATTTCGATCGAAAATGTTAAGGTCTGTAGCATAGTGGAACTTTATCACGTGGAAAAATGCAGGCTCCAACAGCTGAAAATATAATTTAATCAACTTTTCAATCGTACTACTAATGAATAGTACAGCGTGAATGCTGTGAACTTGCAAAGCATTTGGCCAGAAAATGTTAAATCATAGCTGTAGCTGAAATGAAGAGAAAGCGCTGTAAGTGCTCTTAAACTTTTGCACGTTGAGACAAGGTGGGTGCTGGTAACTTTGTACAGGGTCTTAAATTTTCGACTGATTGTCAAGACCCTTCATAAACTGGAATCAGTATTTCTTTGCAATGAAATTAGAGAAGTATGAAGTACCTTATAGTGAATGTTCACAGCGACGTTCAAATGAATTAATTAGAATATTATAGTGGCTGATGATGCTATACGGAACATTAAATGCATTTAGGACTCGAATGATATGTACTCTGAGCCCCATCTCTCGATCAGAATGTTTGGTTTCGAAGGAACGATTGAACTGATGGTTAACCCTTGCTTCGAGTTTGCAAATAGGAATTCAGAATAGTGATTTGATCCATGCCCTTTACTATTGTTTACTTCATGATAAATTTTCAGCAACGGTTGCATAGATTGATACAACAGGTTTACTTTTGCTCATTTTGTTTTTTTCTACTACATATTCCAAGGAGAGTTGCAAAATCTCCTACTCATTCAATGATTGATTAATACATTGCACATGAAAGGTCAGAGCCCCAAACTGTGTCATATTTTATGAAGTAGGTTAATAATAAAATGTTATTGCAAGGCACATTCGGACATTGACATGAAAAGCAATATCCTCCAAAAATATTGATTGGTGGGTCAACACATCTTCCTCCTGAAATCGCCACCATAACACAAGCCTTTGACCTTGTGAGCAGAGATGGCCTGTTCAGAATCCTCACCAGGATTGGTTGTCCATCGACGCTCCTCAGGATAGTTCAGTCATTCCACACAGACATGAAAGGCGTCGTTCAGTGTTACGGTTCTTCTACGGAGGCCTTCAACATCCGCAGCGGTGTGAAGCAGGACTTCATGCTTGCCCCGACCCTGTTCGGCATCTTCTTCACAGTCATGCTGAAGCACGCCTTTGGAACATCAACAGATGGTGTATACCTCCACACCAGATCGGACGGGAGGCTATTTAGTCTGTCCCGGATAATGGCGAAAATCAAGTTTCGCGAAGTACTCATCAGGGACATGTTGTTTACAGACGACGCAGCACTGGCAACACACTCTGAAGAGCAACTGCAAAGCCTCATGGACAGCTTCTCAAGAGCCTGACAGGACTTCAGTTTGACCATCAGCCTGAAGAAGACTAACGTCTTGGGTCAAGGTGTTGAACACTCCCCTGCCATTACCATCAACAACTACAAGCTGGAGGTAGTCCACGAGTTCACATACCTTGGCTCCACCATCACGGACAGACTCTCTCAAGACTCTGAGATCAACATATGTATTGGACGAGCAGCCTTAACATTTGCCAGGTTGGCAAAGCGCGTCTGGGAGAATAGAAAGCTGACAACACACACCAAGATTGCAGTCTACAGGGTCTGCATCTTCAGCACGCTGCTTTTGGCAGCGATACCTCTACTCCAGACAGGTGCAGCATCTTAATGCCTTCCATCATTGTAGCTTGAGACGCATCCTGGACATCAAGTCGACTGACAGAGTCTCCAACAAGGACGTCCTGTCCCGCACTCAGATACTCAGCCTCTTCACCCTGCTGCAACAACGCCGTCAATCCTGGCTAGCCATGTACAATGCATGCCAGACGGAGGATCCCGAAAGACCTGCTGTACTGGGAGTTGGACTCCTGCAAGAGAGTGCAAGGACGGCCCCATCTTCGCTTCAAAGATATTTGCAAGAGAGATATGAAGTCACTGAACATGAACGTCGAGAGGTGGGAAGAAACTGCAAGCGATCGCACTCACTGGAGGCTGGAACTACACAGAGGTCTGAAATGAGAAGAAGAGCTGAGGCTAGCAGCTGAAGAAAAGCGCACTCAACGGTAAAACAACACCAAAGGAACACAGGAGGACAGGGCTTCCAAGTGCAGTCGCTGCAGCCGAGACTCTCTCTCTCATGTCGGCCTCGACAGTCACAACAGACGCTGGTCTCCCACTACCGACTGAAGCAAGACTCTCCATGCGAGGATCCACGGTTTCCCGAGACTAACGGATGCCACCACCAACACAGACCAATTTGATTCAATTCAGGGAAATTCTACAAACAGCTGACAGTATCGCTCACTGCAAAATTATTATTATTACTATTATTATTATTATTATTATTATTATTATTATCGTCATCATCAGCATTATTACCTTTATTATTGTTGCTGTTTTTTCAAATTTCTTGGCCGTACCTCCTTCCTTTAGAGGATGGTGGTGAACGACATTGTTGAGCCATTCCATTCGATCTCTTGAAGGTAGTCCCATTGCGTTTGCCAGAGGTTGTTATGTAATTTCAACTCAGTAACAATGAAGTACCAGCAATATATTTTCAAATCAGGAACGTGTTTACCTGTGAGGAGTATCTGCAGACGATGTGATTTCTACACACCAGCTACTCTTGTCCTTTCCGGTGGTAAATATCACGCGTTTAGCAGATATTTGTAGTTGAGTAACATCAGTATATTTTGCGAATGGTTCGTACTGTACACAGAAGAGATGTTAGAAATGTTCCCCAGCGGCTGTTTCCACTTTAAACAGGACGTGTCTCAGGAATTACAGTTCGAAACGAAACGAATGTTTTTTTTTTGCTCTGCTATCTATCTTGATATATTTTCCCCAAACAATTAATGCATTAGTTTGTACAATACCAGTCCAAATCTGAGTCCCATACCAGCTGTAAGTTGTGGCAGGAATTACAAAACGAAGTCGAGCAGGATCCCTTCCTGATCACTGACGCATTCTATGTACCGTTTGAACAGAAGGGGGTTGAAATGTCACCACACGTTCCGACAGTCTTCAATGTACCTGCACCGACAGTAAACATAGCGGACAATAGATCAGTCTTCTGCAGAGTGAACCCGCTAAGAGCATTCTGCGCAGATGGAGTCCCCGGCTGTTTCCTTCGGCCTTGTGCACATCAGCAGACGTGGTTATTTGCAGACAGTTTTAACTTGTCCCTGCTTCAACCCAAGAATCCCACCTGCTTTAAGTGTACCATTGCCATCGCGATACCTCTGAAAGATAAGGTATCGTGTCTTAATGAATACCGTCCGGTGGGTAAGATATTCACCTCCATGAAGTGCTTCAAGAGGCGGGTAATGGCACATATCAACTCCAATCTCCCAAACAACCTCAACCCACTGCAATTTGTCTACTGCCGAAAAGGTTCACAGTGGATGCCATCTCCCTCCCCCATGCTCATCTCTGGAGTATCTGGGCAGCAAAGGTACATATGCTAGATTGATCGTTGACAACAGCTTCGCCTTCAATACGAAAATCCCAAGCAAATTAACCTCCAGACTCCTGGACCGGGGACTCAACACCTCACTTTGCAACTGGATCATTGACTTCCTGATGAATAGGCTGCAATCATTAAGCATACACAGCAACACCTCTGCCACGATTATCCTGAACACTCGTGCCCCACAACGCTACGTTCGTAGCCCCCTAAATTACTTTCTAAACAGTTAAGACTGCGTCGCCAGATTCTTCCATACATTCCATAAATTTGCAGATGAGACCACTGTGGTGGACCATATCTCAGATAATGATGAGTTGGAGTAAAAGAAGTATAAGAAGGAGAGAAAGGGAGAGAGGGAGAGAGAGAGAGACAGAGAGGGAGAGACAGAGACAGAGACAGAGACAGAGAGAGAGCGCAGAGGCATGTTGTTATGAACACAACATTTTGCTCAATGTCAGCAAAGCAAAAGAGCCTGTCATTGCATTCCGGAAGGGGGCAGTGCACGCGCCCCTGTTTATATCAAGGGCGCTGAGGACGAGAGGGTTGACAGCTTCGAGTTCCAAGGAGTAAACATCACCAATAGCATGTCCTGGTCTAACCACGTAGTCACCATGGCCAAGAAATCGAACCAGAGCATCTAGTTCCTCAGCAGGCCAATTAAATTTGGCATGTCCACATTGAACCGCAACAACTTTTATCCATACACAACAGGAAGCAGCCTATCAGGATTCATCGCCGCTTGGTATGGTCACTGCTCTGCCCGAGACCCATGAAACGACAGAGAGTTGTGGACACAATTCAGCACATCTCGGAAACCAGCGTCTCCTCCATGGAATATGACTACAATTCTCGCTCCCTCGGTAAAATAATAAAGGACCCCAACCACCCCAAGCATTTCCTGCTTTGCCATTCCATCGGGCATAAAATGCAAATTCCTGAAACCACTTGCCACCAAGCTCAAGACAAGCTTACATTCCGCTGTTATGACCATTGAAAGGTACCCCAGTCCGTTGTGGTGGACTGTTGACCATAGAATCTATCTCATTATGGCCTTCCACCTTGATGCCTGCCTACACTGTACTTTAACTTCAACTGTAACACGTTATTGTGCATTCTGTTATTATTTTCCTTGTACTACCTCAATATACTGATATGATAAAATGACCTGTGTGGATGGCATGTAAAATTAAAAAATTCACTGTACCTCGGTACATTTGACAATAATAAACCAATTCACCAATTTAATTTATCAACAAGATGATTTCCATCTGATACTTATCAGCCCTTTGATTTATACCTTCTCTTCTCTTTCCATGTGAAGCTGCATTTGTTCTGATACCGATAGGTGACTATTTTAATCAGTCCTGGTCCATTTACCCACTTAAAGGGAACTTCTTTATTATTGTCAAATTCTTCACTGGGTATGAATCTGTTCTGTTTTGGAAGGAGCACAAAGGCCCTATAGCAGTCAATGACTTTTTTAACAGGATGACTGTCTTGATAAAAACACATTTTTCTCTCTCTCGTAAGTAGGACATAGGAGCATGCTTCCTCAAAGGGCAGTGGACCGAAGAATACGATCATTTCTCAGGTAATGGTAGATAGATACTCGACAAGCAAGGGTGTGTAATGTTACCAAGTTTAGAACGGAATGCAGAGTTGATATTACGATTGGATCAGTCAGTGTCTTCATAAATAGCAGGGTAAGTTCAAGGGGCCGCATTCACTGCATTTGATCATAACACATATGGCTGTAAACCTATCTACCCACTCGGGAGTACTTCATATTCTATTGCCCAGTTGTGCTGCATTTGTTCATTTGTAAGAATCCTTTTTTTACTGGTAAGTTGTTTCTCTTTTTGGTTCTCAATAATGTGTCTTGCGGCAAACACTGTCTTTCCCCGCTGTACCATGATCCGCTTGCTTGAGCTGTGACAAGCAGAAATAACAGTTGCGAAATGAACTTTGCAAATTCGCTGTGGAAACTTGCAAATGGTTTCAGAAAATGTCATTGGAACACTTAGAATCTTGGAGAGATTTAGGTTGACAATATCAACGAATTGTAGCGGGGTGAGAAATGATGCGTCTGGACGAACATCTCGAAATGCTTTATTGAAGGATATATTGTGGATGATATTCCGCAACGTCCATGTGGAAGCTGCTTGCCAAAGTATGCAGGAGCACATAGAGTTTGTGGAGAGGTTTATTTTCTTATTCAACTGGCAGGTACCACGTGGAATTGTGATATTTCTTCCGTTGGTGTATGGCTTGGTTGCTCCCGTAATAAATGACTACACTGCGCATCCCCCTATAACCAACACCACTTCCAACACACACAAACGCACACACACGCACAGCAATGCCTGTCCTTCCTGCTTTCGATGGCACTCTTGTCTCAGCGACTGTCATTGATTTAGATCATATTCCAAACACTTAAGAATTCAAATCTATTTTCACGCACCAGTGTAATTCAGGTTAACATTTATTCCAAGATGGTCTGCCCTGATCTTCGTGTATAATTGTTGACTGCTGTGCTGTGCTTACTCCAGTTAAAAAGCGAATGAGTGTCCACTATGCTTCTCACGCAGTCTAAATGATTTTTTCAATGATATGTATTTCGACGAAGATCGCACAATATGTCCCGAGGTTCCTGAACTATATTTAATCCTCAATCAACAGTACAGACGCCGGTATTTTTGAGGTTACGGTTGTACTGGTTCATCCTACAAAACTCAACGTCTGCTTTTGACACCTCACAGGAAATCAGTTGTGCATTTTACCCAGAAACTAACTCCAATTTTAATTGGCTGTAATACGCACTGACTATGCTTATTTTCATTAAAAAGCACAATATAGTCGCCAATCTTTCATAAGTGTTTAAATTTGCTGTAGGGTTAATGTTACTATACCAGAGTGGCCTTGAGGGGGTAATGGCAAGGAACATTGCATGTTTTTCCCCTCTCCAGAAGCATCGAATATTATACACATGTATTTAAATAAACCTTGAATTAGGAAGTGATTATCATTAATGATAATCATGATACTACTGGTTTGTGCAAAATTAATTACATCAAATTCAGTTATATCATTCCAGGACTGAAAACACCCGTCTTCAAGAAATTTGTCCTCGATATGATGCCAGGAATTACAACAGAAACGCAGAGAAAGTCGGAGCATCAGATGTGATTTTACGATGGAAAGGTGACTCCAAAAATATTTCAGACATAGTTTTGTTTGAATGCCCGAAGATGTGTGTTTCTTTTACACCAATGTGTAATACCATAACTTTTCCATCACTGAGTTCTTCTGCAACCATGTACAAATATGCTGAATCTGGTACTAGGCCGGCAAGCACAATACTTATAGAAGTACATCGGTACATTGGAACAATGAGAACAGCACGGGGGTGGGGGAGGTGGAACAACTGGTGGGATAGATCAATGTAGATTGAAAGAGGGACTGATCGTCAGTGTACGTTTATCGATGAAAATATGGTCAGAGAGGTAGCTTCTCCAAAAAAGAATAACTATCTTCAGAAACACTTTTTCATGGGCTTCAACTGCCATGGGTAAACTGTACCAGTAGAGTTTCAGAAGGCCTGTGACAGGAATTCAACTGATCTATCCACAAGTAACATCCGATGTGTCCTTCATGATAATGTGCAAACAAAGATACTTCCATTCGGCGTATTTCTCGTTTTGTGAAGAGAAAATGAACGAATGTTGAAGGAGACCGGCTCTACAATAGGTGTAACCCATAAAGGGATGTTTTGACCTGAAGTTACCATGTGCATTTTTCAGAATTTCATAAAGATTCCGCTGCTAATTGAGTGTCACATTATATATTCAAAGCGACAACAATGTGTTCAAGACCGATGTCTATCAGAGGAGGAAACCTACTGCACTTTCTGCTCTCACATGCTTGGCATATATGCGATTAAATCGCTCCCAGACCACTCAACATTTCATTAACCTCCTAATACTTATGTATCAATAGTGTGCATTTTGGGAAAACTGACACACTGTTCCAACAAGGAACTGACATAATCACATGCCCCGAATTCCATCACAGACAAAGCATTGTACTCCCACATCGGTATGTGGTGTATATTCTGTTCCGCCACTAGGGCAGCCATTGCAGCGATTGCAGCGATGTGGTATACAGGCGTGAGGGCATAACCGTTGGAATGTTGGTAATTAAATCCAGATCCTAAAATGTTTCATGATATCGCCAAACACAAGCAAGAAAACTTCGTTCTTATCTGAAGCTACCATTCTTCTTCAGCCGACCAGTGCTCCTCTATGCAAAGCAACGGATGGAAGAGATAATAGAAGGCAGCAAGGGCACAGGATGTACACTGGATTATAGATTCAAATGTCCATGACCAATATTGGCTAGGAAACAAAACTCTGGGGCAAGCTGGTTTGTTCATTAACGTTCTAACTGCCATGCTGAGGCTTCCTCAGATAATCGATGAGCATTAATGAGACATTAATATGTTTGGCAACATTATCACCTATTTGTCCATGGCATAGGCATTTGTACATGACAGCCTTGGCAGCTATGTCTTCCGCACGGTATAGTTGCTGCACAATATTGTCTTCAGGTTTCCTTGCTGTATGGCGTTGCAATAGTATTAAATGGGGTAGGAGAAGAGTATATTTACAAGCTCCTACTGGACGTCCCTGTGCCATTATTGACGATCAACAAAACAATATCGCCGCTATATGAGCCAGCATGCCATTGTATATTCTTCTCCCTAGTATAGCTATCAAGTCAAGAGATAAAAACAAGGTCAATGAGGAATTCAGAATGGCATGCTGACAACAATACCAGGCATACTCAAAAGCAAATTGCCGATAAGTGTAGCATCAAGGCAGCACTACAAATTTGTTTGACAGAGTAAAAATGTACAAAAGACAGAGCCTCGCAATTTCACAAACAAGAGTTGAGCACAGAGCTCCGTGGTTCTGAAATTGTTTATCTCGTCTATTCTGACTGCACCTGGCTAAGACATCATGGCTATCACCAAACCCCAAGAACAGAAGTCACAATGAAGCACCACTTTCAGGCCCACACAAAGCTGCACACGATCCTAGTAGATTGTTGTTGATTTATAGTTACGGGATAAAATTCAAGAACACGCCTACCCTCTCACCCGATAGTCCAACTCAAATGCACTGCTGATGTACGTTCAGCAGATGTCCTGCCACATTCAAGAACGTATTTCACCGCGACCTTGTCAAAGGAGAGTAAAGATGGACAATAAATGCTCCTCCGGCCCTCAATGCCACATAGTCACAACTGAATAAAGAATGAAGTATACTCACCGATGATGAGATTGATATCCGTGTTTACAACATTGACACGCTTGTTATTCTCTTGGCTTTCTGTTGATGCTGACACAATTATAACATTCTCCTCTACGAAATATCATGCATGTCGGAATAACCAGCAGTATCAGTCAGTCTTTTGGTAAAATTGGCTTGTGTAAGCTTCTGTTTGAATTTCTCGCCCAGAATCCGTTTGGTCATCGGCTTGACATTGTCGTTTCATCAGGAACTTCAGCTGCTGCACTGTCTCAGTTACCTGGTTTGTTATCAGTGTAAACTCTTTCACAACACATCAAACTGGAATTGTTCTGCAGAGCTCTGCACTCAGTCGTACGTTTGAAGCCATCTCTGAATTGCTGGACTTACCCATAATCATCCTTGCTCTCATTTCACAATCTTGACAAATGTTACTGTGCACCCCTTCCTTACAACTGTCACTGCAAATGTGTTATTCGTACATCGTTTTCATTACGGGAAGCCCAACTTTTATCAAGATAGAGAATATGTTCGATGAGGCGCACAAAGCATGGTTGTTAAGACACAAAGTTATCTTGAAACGCAAGTTGTGATGAGATACAGAAATCGAGTTGACCAGGATCAGTTTGGGAAGGAATTAATGTGAGATGGTGTGAAATTATGTATAAAAAAGATACACATGTTCGCGAAATGTAGTGTGCAGGTAGATCAGGTGTCAATAAATCGTCATAAAATGTCTTACTTTATATCTGGGCAAAAGATAGGGCAAATATTACTAGTTTTCGTTTTTCAGAAATTATTTTGACATGGCTGGAAGCAACTCAAGACAAGTTTAATAAACTAATACCTGGAACTGCATTGTTCTCATGAAGAAAAGTTAGGCAGGTTAGACTTGCTTCTGGTAAGTGTTTAAACGAGGAAGAAGAGAAAATACCACTTAGAACAGTAGGACAAGGACAGGCCATTAGGCTCATAATGTCTCCGCTGACCGACCATAATGCCAGACCAACTTATCCCACCTTTTTTGTCTATGGTTACTCTCCAATACTTATCTCTCTGTTCAAGTGTCTGTCAGTACTTCTCTTAAATTCTGATCTGGTATCTGCTTCTACCACTTACTCCGGCAGCGCGTTCCAGGCAGCTGCTCTGTGTAAAAAGAAGATTGCTTCAGTCATCGTCGTTAAACTTCTTCCCTCTCATCTTAAACCTTTGCCCGCTTGTATTTCGCATAGCACATAGTGGAAAATGCTATCTAACATATCTATGCTTATCATCATTGTATATAATTCCATCAGGTCGCAGCTTCACCTCCGAGGCCCCAGCAAAACCAATCCCAGTTTGCCCAACCTTTCCTTTCAGCTAATATTGTCCATCCAGACATCATTCTGGTGACCCTCTTCTACACCCTTTGCAAATAATCCAGATCTTTTCTGTAATCTGTAAACCGCAGTTGCAAACAATACTCAGAATATTATCTAAACAAATATGCATCTGTAATATGACTTGCCGACATTTATACACGGTGTCACGACTAAGTAGAAAGCAGCATGTCACATCTTCCCCACCTTATCCACACGAGCTGACACCTTCAGGGAACACTCCATGATCTATCTGTACTTTAATGTTCTACAGCCAGAATTGTCAAATTAATTAATCATCTCGGCCTCTTCCAAATGTCCTCAGCCAGAGAGATGCTAGTCATCGGTTAATTCGATTAACTCCACCTGATGTAAAGAAATGACTAAAGGCATTAGGTACAGCAAGGACATTGGGCCCTGACAACATTCCAGCAATAGTACTGAAGATCTGTGCTCCAGAACTTTCTGCGACCTTAGCCAATGTATTCCAGTAGAGTTTCAGGCATCTACCGCACAATATGGAAAATTGCCCAGATATATCCACTCTACAAGAATCAGGACAAATCATATGCGGCCAAACACAACTCCATTAGTCTACTTTCGATCATCCGAAAAACGATGTAAGAGATAATCAATACCACATTGAAGCAGAATTTGCTTAGCCAGAACCTGCACACAAACGATCATTTTGGGATCCAACAGAGTCACTCAGTTCCTGATCTGATTAAAATCTTGGTTCAAACATGGGCTCAAGAATTGAACAACAGAGGTGAAGTGGGAGTATTTGTCCTTGTCATCGAATTGTCATTTGATCGAATATGGCATCAAAGAATCCTAGCTGAACTGAAACAATGGGAATCGGGGGAAAACATTCTGATCCTTGGAATGATACTAAGTACAAAAGGTAATGGTTGTTGTGGTTGGAAATCAATCATCTCAGCCACAGGACATCTCCGCAGGTGTTCTTATGCATAGTTTCTCAGACACAACCATGTTCAGCTTCTTCATCAATGAGGTTCCTTCAACCGTAAAGGCTGGAAGTAAAGATGTTCAAGTCAAGTCACGTCATATCATATGCACAAGTACAGTGAGGTACAGGCATAAGCTAAGGCATGCTTGCAGCGGCATTATAGGCACGTAGATTCAAACAACACACAGGACATAATTTATACACTAATTATAAAAGACAGTGAAAAAACTGCAAAACAAGACATTAGTGTAATCAAATAGAACAATTGGAGACAAGTCAGTGCTAGTGCAATAGGAGTCCCAAATGTTCCATTGCTGAGGTCGGATTTGGTTCTGCAGGTCATTTCGAGAACGTGATTGTTGCAAGAATGCAGCTGTTCCTGAACCTGGTGTTATGGTGTTTCAGGATTCTGTTCTACTGTCTACGGTAGCAGCAAGAAGAAGAAGGACTGGGATTTACCAGATTCTTGATGATAGATGCAACCTTCTTATTCGTCGTGCTTTCTGTAGCTGTTTTCAGTAGTGGAGATGACTGAGTCTATGACGGTAAGGGCTATAGCCACTACTCCCTGCAGCCTCTTGCATTCATTTGCGTTGAAATTGTCGTAGCACGACTTGACATAATCAGAGAGGACACTTTTAACAGTGCATCTTTGGAAGTTTGGTGAAGTATTTGGTGACATGCCAAATTTCCTTAAGCTTGTATGAACGTAGAAGCGCTGGTGCACTTGTTTCGTGATTGCTTTGATGTGCTGGGCTGAGGACAGGTGATCAGTGATGTTGACATCCAGGAATCTAAATTTGCGGACTCTCTACACCTCTGACGCTTCAGTGAGAACAGGCATATCATCTCCCCACTTCATCCTTCTGAAGTCAAAAATTAGGTCTTTGATTTTCTTGATGTTGAGCATGATGCAGTAGTTGCAGCACCACTTAATCAGGTGTTTGGTCTCTCTCCTGTACACTGACTCCTCGCCACTCATGATCCACCCAATAAAAGCTGCATCCAGCTCATTTCTGAGGCAGGAGTTGATTTGCGGCACAACCGACCTCTTGAGGCTCTTCATTGCGGTAGATGTAAATGTTACCAGATGGTAGTCTTTGAGGAAAATCACAATGCTTTTCTCAGGCACCGGTGCCATAGATGCCCCTTTGAAGCAGGTGGAGACCTCACACCGTAGTAGCGGCAGGAGGAATATGTCTGTGAATTCACTAGCCAGTTCTTCTTCATGGATGGTCGTCGTGACCGCTACGGGTGATTTCACACTATTCAGCAGCACTCATGACTCCTTGGGAAATGAAGTAGTCTGCAATCAAATGCAGCAAGACCTGGATAGTTTCCAGCCCGCAGCTGAGGTGTGGCAAGCAGCATTCTCACCACAAAATTCTGGGAAATAGCAATCCAAAAAGAAAAAATCCAGCCATCGCTCTCTGACATTGAATGCCATTACTATCACTGGAACACTCACTATGAAACTCGGAAGTTGCCACGGACAGAATAGTCATATATACAACGTGGCTACAAGAGAGGTCTGTAGGCTGGGAATCCTGTGGCGATTAACTCTCCTCCCCAAAGAAAGTTCAGTATACACAAGGCTCTATTCGGGAGTATTATGCAATGCTCCCCACTTGCATGGAAGAGTGCAGCTCCAACAACATTCAAGAAGCTCTAGACTATGCAGGACATAGCAGTCAACTTGAACTTCATCCTATCCACAACAATTCATCCACTCCTCCATCGATGCTCAATAGCAGCAGTATGTTCCAGCTACCTGATGCACTGAAGGAACTCACCAATACTTCTTAAAGAGCACCTTCTAAACACAAGACCTCCACCAGCTAGAATGACAAAGGCTGCAGAGTACTGGGAACTCCAGCATTGTACGTTTCCTTCCAAGCCATACACTATCCTGACTTGAAAATAAATCACTGTTCCTTCACGGTCTCTCGGTCAACATCTCAGATATCGCTCCCTAACATCATTATGAGTGTAGCCTTTCAAAAAGGTGGATGACAACCACCTTCTCCAGGCAAATTCGAAGCTCACATCCCACGACGGAATAAAACTAATAAGTTTTATTTTTGAAGAGAGTATTCAGTAATACTCAGACTGCAGATGACCCGGATTCTATTTCAAGATAGAATAAAACATTATGAGTCGATCATTGATATACTCATCCACATCGCTGGATAGAAAATCTATCTTTCAGTTCTTCTTTACATTTCACATTTAAAATTTACACGATCAGCCTTGCATCAATAACTTCAGTTCTTATAAGTTGAAATTCATTTTATGGCACCTTTTGTTTCAAGTGTCCTTTTATTTCAAGTTTTCCTGATCTGTGCTGATCATGAAAACAGCACAAGGTCAAAAAACTCTAACTTCAATGGTTATAAATATAGTGTACATCTACTTCACTCTACTTCTCTAGATGGGTTAATGCAAGGTGTTCGCTGCAGCGTGGGTGTCATAGGCAACAGGCTTGAGAGCACATGATGCTTCTTCTACCACCAACACACACCATCACTCCTGGGTCATCAACCGCACGAGGAACAGCAGATCTCAGTGAATACAAAGATGCTGCCCATGTGCAGATGGCTTATCTGTATGAACAGGGAACTTCCACCTTCACTTGACTGCCCCCCCCCCACTAATGTCAGTATATGGCACGTGGGCATTCTCTCTTCCAACAAAACAGAGATTTGACTGACTCCTCCTGAATTTTATCTGCGTCATGAGCAGATTGGGCAGACAGTTCACTCCAACGAGAGAGCGCGGAAAATAAGAAGGACCAGATGTCCGTCAATCAGGTCAATCATCGCCCTCAGATTACAGTCAGAATGGTGAAAGGAGGGTTGCGCATTCTTGGTGCCAATGAGTCAATAGGTCATTGCACCAGTCTTTATCCTATCCGCTGAGATGTTGCCACTTGTACACATCTATGATCCCCTCACGTACGCACAATTGAACTTCCACCACCATGTTAACCGACATACCACAATCAACCATCCAAGATCCCCTTCAACTGGTCAGAGCAGTACTCAGAAGTTGAACCATCCAGGCCATGATCTTTCGTAACATAGCAAGAATATACAATCCTCAACATTCACTCTACAAGGCTCCGCATCCAATGTACCATCCTTGGATTTCGCCACCAGAAACGTGCCACTCCGTTCTGTTTCCCCCAGGGACTACTCTCTCCATGACTACCCAGTCCAGTTATCTCCAAACACCCACCGCCAGCCTCCCCCTTGTAATTTCTCTGCATCTGTGCAATAAGCAACACTTATCCACAGACCTGCCTCACCATAGTTTAATGATCTAATCAGCCCTTCCTGCTGAGGCACATATTCACGTCCACCTCCTCCCATTTGGAGTAAATAAAAAAGAATTAAATATTATATTTGAATTTGCACGTTTCAATATATGGAGTTCGTGGATGTAGATTTAGAGACAAGCTCAAATATTTTATGGAATTCTATATCCACACCAAAGAATCAGATGAGTGGCGGCCTTCGGTGGAAAACAAAATATTTTACAAAGGTGTCCATTTCAAACAAGTCATATATGAAAGATCACAATATTAGGGCAATTATTAACACTAACGTATTTATATTTATATTTATATTGAGAAACATCATCATTATAATTTAAAGCCAGTATATAATACCAATAGCAAAATTAATCTTCGGTGATGTGAACTGATTTGGTGATACGTGAACGATTTGCAAGAGGGAGACAGAATGTAGCATGATGTTCACGGATGACACTAAATAGAGTGAAAAGAAATATCGCTGCGGATACGGAGAATCTACAGAGAAATAGAGAGAGGAGAAGTGAGTGGGTATGGGTCTGGCAAATGGACACCAATGTTGGTAATGCGAGGTCATCCACTTTGGAAGGAAATTAGGTCAGGTTATTATTACGATGGTGAAAAATTGCAGAATGCTGTTGTGTAAAGCGACTTGGGAGAGCTTCTGCATGACTCGCAAAAATTTGGTTTGCAGGGGCAGCAGGTTATCAAAAAGGCAAATGGAACGGTGGCCTTCATTGATAGAGGGATTGGATTTAAGAGCAGAGAGGTTCTGGTCTCCTTACTTGAGAAGAGATATACTGGCTTTGGAGACGGTGGAGATGAAGTTCACTGGGTTGACTCCACTGATGAGGGGTTTAGCCTATGAGGAGACATTGAGTCGCTTGGGACTATTCTCGTTGTAATTCATAGAATGAAAGGGGATTTCTAGAAACATAAACTTATGAAAGTGAAGGACAAGATAGAGGCAGGCAAGTTGTTTCTACTTATAGGTGAGATTAGAACTAGGGGACATAGCCTCAAGATTCGTGGGAGTAGGTTTGGAATGAAATGAAGAGGGACTGCTTTTCCCAGAAAGTCATGAATCTGTGGTATTCTCTTCCCATGGGAGCAATGGAGGCTACCTCATTAAATATATTTAAGACAGGGTTACGTGGATTTTTGCAGAGTCGGGGAATTAGGCTCGATAGACCAATTGACACAATCCTGCTCCCATTTCTTATGTTCTTTTTTTTCAGTATTTTTATTAATTTCAAAGAAGAAGGACAAAATGCATGAAAGGGAAAAAAAGAAAATGTTACAAAATTGATTTGTATTGAATCACACGAGAAATCACAATGCCTCATATTCATGAACAAAAAATGAAATCAATTGATATTGAAAAGTTAAAAATATTTTAATATTGAAAAGAATCTAACCCCACTACCTAAACCAAAGTTGTTCAGAGGTATCCTAAAGACATAGTAGTATTGGCCAATATATCTACATTAAACACCAAATCAGTGGTTTTGAAAGTAGTTCAAAAAGCTCCCCATAATATTTGGAAGTTCAGAATAGATCCAGAAATAGAGCAACGGATCTTCTCTAAACTTAGATATGATATAACATCCCGGAACCACTGAGAATGAGTGGGGGTAATAGTGTCCTTCCATTTAAGAAATACAGCTCTCCAGGCTACAAGAGAAATGAAGGCCAATATCTATAAGTCGGAAGTCTCCAGAATTATTTTTTTTCTCTCTCCAAAAATCCTGAATAATGCAGTTAAAGCATTTGGCTTAAAATTTATTTTTAAAAATACGGAAAACTTACTTTTTTTGATATTTGCAAATTGCAAATTATTCAAGTGTCATAATGTAGGCAGTTTCGATGCACTTATTCGAATTACAAAAGCAATTGGGCGTCCACTCTGCTTCCCAAGTGGGCAAAAACTTTGTAATTATACATATTTTAAAGAAGTTCACATTAGGTATCCCGAGTGTCTGAACGAGATCGAATCCTCAGTCAGCAACACAGGCGCCGATATTATCACGTTTGTGGTTGCACCGGTTCGTTCTGCAAAACTCAATATGTGTTTATGCCACCTCACAGCAAATCATATCTGCTACATCACTCGTAATGCACTCAATTCTCACAAGAATTAATTGGAAACAATATGCTCCGAGTACTTTTACTTTCATTAAAAAGTACAACATAATCGCTAGCTCTTCATAAGTGTTTAATTTTGCAGCAGGGTTAACGATGCCATGTCGGAGTCGTCTTGTTAACGTAGCAGCAAGAAGCCCGGAATACGTGATTTCATCGCGCTCTGGAGGCAGGGAAGCCTACACAAAGGCCATGAAATCCGTCTATAATTAAAAAGTGTTCATCATAAACGAAATCATGATACTCCTAGATTGTGCCACTATCCCATCAGATTCATTCATATTATTCCTGGACTGAAATCACCCGTCATTAATTATTTTGATCTCTGTGTGAATCCAGACGATAAAAAGAACTGTCATTGCAGTTCCGTGGCCATTTAGCGACAAAGGATAGCCAGCATTTACAGCAATGTCCACGTCTGCCACCATTCTGCACTTTTTGGGTCAGTGTATTTTGAACAAAAAAAACATTTTCAATTCACTAGCTTACTGGAAGAGATTAAAGTTTATCTGACCCTGAAAACATTGGAAAGAGCAGCAGAAAGATAAATGTCTGCTATTTCTTAGACTCACTACAGGAGACGTCTCACTGTCAGGACATATATATGTTTCATGCGGAAATTCAAACTGGAATGCAGAAGGTAAAGTATCAGCTGTGATTTGAAAAAGAAAGATGAATTCAGGACGATTTCAGACCGAAATTTTGTACTAATGCCCATCTTTATGTCATTGGTATGAGTGTCGCCGACCGCAATTTGACCATCGCCAAGTTCTTCCCCAGCGATGTATACAAATGCTTACTCTGGCACTGGGCTGGCAAACTTAAGCTGCTAGAACTACATCGCTATATTGGAGAAATGAGAAAAGCACAAGGTAAAGTAAGAGCCAGTGTTGGGATATTTCATACATTTCATATATTTCAAAGAGGTACTGAGCTCCAGTGAACGTTTATTGAGGAATATATAACCAATGAGTTAATTTCTCCAAAGAGAAAACTATCTTTCTGAACACTCTCCATGGGCTTCCACCGTCATGGGTAAACTATACGAGCAGTTTTTCAGTAAGTGTGTGACAGCAGTGAAACTTAATGTCTGATATGCTCTCCATTACAGTGCGAAAACAAAGGAGGATCCTTCAAGCTCATCTTTCGTTTTGCGAAGAGAGAATGAATGAGTAGCGCAGAATACCGTTTAGGCAATAGGTGTAACACATAGAGAGATGTTTTGATATGTACTTATTAGTTACATTTTATTTAATTTCAGAAATATTTCTCTGCTTGTACAGTGTCACTTTACAAAGTCATCGCGACAACAATATGTTTAGGACCGATGTCTGTCAGAGGAGGAAACCACTTCCTCGACCTGGTCTCATCTGCCTGGTATATATCTGACCGGATCTCTTCCAGACCATTCTTCCTTTCATTGACCGCCTGGTTAATTATCTAGCGATTTGTGTATGTTTTAGGACAACTGTCAAACTGCCTGTTCCAAGAAAACAATGACACAATCAATTAAAACGAATGCCATCTTAGTGAACACTGTAGTCAGACATCACTTCGTTGTGTTCATTCTACTCCACCTCTAGGGCAACCATTGCAGAGATTGCAGCAATGTGGTATGCAGCCCGGAGAAATAAACATTGTTATTATTAAAAGTAAACCAGGATCCTAAACTGTCTCATGATATTGCCAAACACCAGCAAGAAGATTCCATTCTTGTATGAAACTACCATTCTCCTTCAAGAAATAAAAGCCTGCAGATGCTGGAATCTAGATGAAAAACACTATGATGCTGGAGGAACTCAGCAGGCCAAGCAGCATCCGTGGAGAAAAGCAGACCGTCAGCGTTTCGGTTCAGGACCCTTCTTCAGGACTGAAGATTGGGAAAATGGAAAGCCCAAGATAAATGAGGCTAAGCAGAACAGGGTATTATGGGTGGGCACAAGCTGATGAGAGATAAATACAGGTAATAGGTAATGATAGGCAGGTGAGGGAAAGGAAAGGAGAGTAGCTCCACCGGGGAATGTGTCAAATGTAAGGAGAAAATTGGAAAAATGCGGTAAAAAAGAGAGAGATAGCCTGTCAGAGGTTAAAGGAGAGATTAAACTTCCACCCTCTCATCTTAAAGCTAAGAAATCTTGTCTTTGTTATTTCCACCCAGTGAAGAAATGGGGTCTCCCTATCTACTTCTATCATAATTGTGTTTAATTCTATCAGGTCGCCCGTCCGCCTCTGACGTTCCAATGAAAACAATCCAGGTGTCCCCAACATTTCCTTATTGGAACACACAAAATGCTGGAGGAACTCAGCGGGTCAGGCAGTATTTGTTGAGGGAAATGCACAGTCGACATTTCGGGTCGAGACTCTTCATCCTGACTAGAAAGAAAGTGAGGAGATAGCCAGTATAAATAGGTGTGGGGGAGGGTGGAGAAAGTCTGGCGAGTGACAGGTGGATCCAGGTCAGAGGGCGTTATAGGGAGTGGAGGCAGTGGGAGAGTGGAAATAATGTAAGAGGCTGGTAGCACAGCACATCTTATTCTGCCTTCTGCTATTACTTTTCCTTGGACTACATTGATGCAGTGATATGATGATATGATCTTTATGAAAAGTAATCAAAACAAAGGTTTTCACTGTAACTCGGTACACGTGACAATAATAACCCCATTTATCAATTTACTATGTAAGCAACTCACTGGAGGACCGTATTCCGCATATACTCGAATCGCAAAGATGGAGGAACCCAGAGTATTCGTGCAAAAGTGAAAGCTCAAACATTCGCAAGCATCTCCAACCTGAATTGCCAGATTAATGATCAATATGGGTCTCCGACAGTTGTCTCAGCATGATAGATACAAGTTTTCAGCCACTTCGATTAACTAAACGTGACGGAAAGGGAGGGCTCCAGGCGCTGGGTACAGCAACATCTATGGAATCTGACAACATTGCAACAATAGCACAGAAGACTTATGCTCTGGAATTCGCAGTGTCTTTGGCCAATGTGTCCCAGTACAGCTGCAGCACAGGTATTAAATCGATAATGTGTAAGGTTTCTCTACGGTGCGCCCTGTCCACAAGAATCAAGACAAATCATATCCGGCCAATTATGATCTCATGCTTTCCACGTTCGTTCACCAACGAAGGGATGGAGGGATAATCAACGTTAGTGGAAAGCAGCACTTATTGAACATCAACCTGCACACAAAACATCGTTTTGTGTTCCGCCAACGGCACACAGTTCCTGGCCTGATTAAAACATTGGCCCAAACATAGACACGGGAATTGAAATCCAGAGGTGAAGAGAGAGTAACTGCCGTTGTCAGCAAGGAAAGATTTGATCGCACAATTCACCTAAAAGTCCTAACTGACCTGGAAACAATCGGAATGAGCGGGGATATGTTATGGTAGTTGGAATCATACCAAGCACAAAAGACAATGGTTGCTGTGGTTGGACGCTATTTCATCTCAGGGCACTTCTGCACGAGATCCAATGGGTAGTATCCGATAACTAACCATATGCAACGTCTTTACTGATGACCTTCATTCAATCCTATGGTCGGAAGTAGGGATGTTCAAATTGAGTTTACTCGCATATGGTGAAGTACGGTGAGATACAGCATAATTAAAGATTTACTTGCAGTGGCATCACAGGGTCGTATATTCAGACAGCACAGGGAACATAAATTATGCAAGACTGTGAAAAAAAACTGTGCAAAACAAGACATTAGTGTAGAAGAACAACAATGAAAGACAAGTGTAGGCTAGTGCCAAAAGTGCTCTGCAGTGTTCCATTGAGGAGGTAGGATCTGGAGATCGATTAAAGAACCGATTGGCTGGAGGCAGTTAGCTGTTCCTCAACCTGGATGCGTGCAATTTCAAGCTTGTGTACGTGCTCGTCGACCGTAGTACTGAGAAGAGGGCATGATGGGTATCCTTGATGATGGATGCCACCTTCTTGAGTCAGCGCCTTCTGTAGATGCTTTTAGTGGTGTGGGTTGCTGTTCCTTCACGGACAGGGTGGAGTTCACTACACAATGCAGCCTCTTGCATTCCTGTGCTTTGCGATTGGTATACCAGACCATGATGCAACCAGTCGGGTTTCTTTCAGGCGTACATCTATGGAAGTTTTCAGTGTATTTGGTGACATACCAAATGTTCTGAATCTTTAAAAAGCGCAGAGGCGCTGGCGGAATTTCTGAATGATTACATCTTTACGTTGGGCTCAGAACAGATCTTCCGAGATACGAACGCTCGTGAATTTGAAGCTGATAACTGTCTCCACCTCTGACCCATCAATGAGAACTGGCATATTATCTCCCGACGTCCCTTTTCTGAAGTCGATAATCAGTTTCTTAGTTTTGTTGAAGACAGCGTGAGGTTCTTGTTGTGGCACCACTCAACCAGGTATTCTGTATGGATCCTGTATGCTGACTTGCCACCTCCCATAATCCGGGCAATTACAGCGTCGTCGGCGGTGAATTTGCAGATGACACTGGAGATGTGGTTAGCCACGCAGTCGTGGGAATAAACTGAGTAGAGCAGGTGGCTGAGCTCGCAGGCTTGATGTACACCCATGCTTGTCGTTAATAAGGAGCAGTCATCTCCACTCACTGAGGTTTGCCAATGAGGAAGTCAAGAATCCAGTTGCAAAAGGAGGTATAGAAGGTCAGTTCTTGGAGATTGCTGACGTGTGGAGGGGATGATTGTGTTGGATACAACGCTGTGAACAATGAACAGTAGTCTGGCATAAGGTGAGATGTCTTTATTGGTCATATGTACATCGAAACACACAGTAAAATGCATCTTTGCGTAGACTGTTCTCGGTGCAGCCCGCAAGTGTCGCCACGCTTCCGGCGCCAAAATAGCATACCCTCAACTTCCTAAGCTGTACGTCTTTGGAATGTGGGAAGAAACCGGGGCATCCGGAGAAACCCACGCAGACACTGGGAGAACATACAAATACCCTTACAGACAGCGCCTGGAATTGAATACGGGTCGCTGACGCTGTAAAAGCGTTACGGTAACCGCTGCATTATTGTTTTCCAGATGGCCCAGAACAATGTGGAGCATTAGTGATATAACATCTGCTGTTGATGTAGTGGTGATCGGCAAATTGAAGAGTACCCAGGCCATTTTTGAGGATGTACTTGATTTGCGCAATAATCAAACTCTTGAAGCACTCCAGAATGGTAGATGTAAGTGCTACCAGATGGTACTGATTGGGGCAGGACATTGAGCTTTTTCTTAGGCGGCAGTACTATAAATGCGCCTTAAAGCAGTTGTGAACCTCAGACCACAGAAGCGAGAGCTTGATTACGTCCTTGAATACATCAGCAAGTTGGTCTTCATCAATGGTCTTCAGTTGGTTGTCACCGATGATGGAAAATGAGGTTGTCCACGACCAAATGCCGCAATACATAAACAACAGCCAGGTCTGGGCGAATAAGTGGCAAATAACATTCGCACCACAAAAGTTCCAGGTAATTAAATTATCGAAGAATAGAAAATACACCATTAACACGATGACATTTGATGCCATTACTATCACAGAACCACTCAATATTAATCTTATGGGGTTACCTCTGACCAGAAACTGAACTGAAATTGTCAAAAACACAATGTAGCGACAGCAGCAAGCTTTCGGTTCAGAATGATGTGCTATATACAAGCTTCAGTGTGATGTAATGCTCTCAACTTGCCTGGAAAATCGCAGCTTCAAACATACTCAAGAAAACGGACATTATACAGGACGTAGCAATCCACTTGATAGGCATGTTATCCACAACCATTCACTCACTCCGTCATCGACGCACAGCAGCTGAAGTTCGTACAGTTTACAGTAGCACTGCAGAAACTCATCAAGACGCCTTTACAGCATCTCCAAACACTCTACCATCGAGAAGGATACATGCTGCAGAAGCATGTTGACTTCAATATTTTATATTTCACTCCTAACCACATACCATCCTATCTTGGAAATATATCGCTGTTCCTTCACCACCGCTGGGTCAAAATCCTCTCCAGAGTGACATTTTGGGTATACCCACACCCCAGGAAGTACAGCAGTTCAAGAAGCCGGATTACCACCATCTTCTCACGGGGCGATTAGAGATAGAACATAAAATGCTGGCGAAGCCTGCGAATGGCAGATCCCATGACGGAATAAAAATAAATACCTTTTATGTCTGAACAGAGCATTATCTGGTACTCAGGCTGAAAATGACCCAGCTGCTGTTTCAAGACAGGCTTACTCATTATGAGTCAATGATCGTTGTACACTTCTACGCAGCTGGAGATAAAATCTATTCTCCGGTAATTCATAAAATTTCACATTCACAATTCTCAACAATAAAACTTGATTCAATAATTGAGGTGCTCCTTTTAAGTTAAACTTTAGTTCATGGCAACCTTCGTTTCAAATCTCTTTTCGCTGATAAAATAAAAGAACAGCACAAACTCCACAAACTCTCACTTGAATTCAGGTAGTCTGTGATTCCTACGGTGTACATATCCTTGTCTCCATTTCTCCAGATAGGGTTTCTCGCTTCCTTCCGTGTGGCATGGAGCCAGAAACAACAGCTGGATCGCGCACTCTGCATCTTCTCCCGTCAACACACAGTATCACTCCCGTGTCCTCATACGGTCCATGGATACAGCGGTTCTATAGTTGAACACTGATCAGATCTCCGTGAATACAGTGATGGTGCATGTGTGAAAGTTGCTTATCTGTATCAATAGGGAGCTGACACACATGAATAGTCTGATCCCCTAAAAGTGTAAGGATATGGTACCGGGGCGCTCCTCTCTTGCACCAAAGCAGACATTTGCCTCGCATTTCACTGCATCATGAGCAGAGAACTGATTCCGAGAGGTGGGGAGGTGGGGAACACAGGAAGGTCCAAATATCTGTGAATCGGGTCTGTAAGTGGGCTCAGATCACAGCATTAATATTTAAAGGCGCGTCGTACAGTTTTGGTGCCAGTAAATAATAACACAAATATGTGTCTCATCCGCTGAGATTTTGCAAGATTTACTCAAAGACGACCCCTTCACGCACGAAGAATTGACCTTCCCGCATATCCCTCAGGTAACACGCTCACTAATGTTCACAATCTCCGGGGCAACAGATAGATGCTGATGGATCGAAGCTGTGATCTATTCCTAACACATAAATAGCATCTATTCCTCACTTTTCGCTCCACTAGCTTCTGCATCCGGTATACCATACTCAGCCATTTCTGGCGGGTCCAACGGGATCCCGCCACCAGTGCAAAGTTTATCAACATTCCCACCCCCACCCCCATTATTCATTCTTCTTCACCTAGATACCATACTTTCCATAAACACTCTGTCCAGTTATCTCTTCAAATCCACCACTTTCCTCCATTTGCTCTTCCCCTGCATCCGTAGGGTGTGGTACAATTTTCCCTGCACCTCCTTCAGCACAGTTCACGGACTTAATCAGCCACTCTTGGTGAAGCAAATTTTCACGTGTACCTATTAATTACTGGTCTATCGAACTTTCTGCTCGAGATGCTGCCTGATCGACTTCAGCGAGACCAAGCATGGACCAGCCGATCATTTTGCAAAGCATTGGAGCTCTGTCAGCAATAGACATGTTGAAGTTCTGATTGCATGTCATTGTAACTTCACATTCACAAAATGACATATCTGTCCACTGCCGTCTCAGCTGTTAGGGCAAGGCCAAAATCAATCTGGAAGAAAACACTTCGTGTTCAACATTGGCAGCAGACAACGTAATTATATGAACATCGAATTTTTCACGTTAAGATAACCCAAGCCCACTGTGTTCCTTCCCACTCCTAGTACCCCATTCAGGTTCTCTCCACTTTTTCAATTCTCCATCTCTTTCCCTCGTTACCAAAGCTCTTTCCCCTCTCCCATTTGGTTTCGTCTGCCTTTCGCCCACATACCTATCCATTTGGGTTTCTTCTCCCTTTGCTTGCCTTCCGCCAATCCGACCCCTCTTCTACCAGGTTCCAACTGCATATCAACACTTCTTTACATGGTTCTGCCGAAAATCAATCAGACTACGTCTCTACCGATCCTAACCCCCACCCACCCTGTTTCTTCTGCCTAAAACTCCCATCTCATTCTCGCTGTCATCTACCAGCCTCTTCTATGAACACTTCATTTTCCCTTCTTGCTCTTTGCTTGTCTGTCCATCATGTACTCTTCGGATGGTTCCACCTCTTACCTAGCAGCCTCTGTCTCACCGCTCCCACGCACATCTTATCAGACTAGTAAGTGTAGGAGTAAAACAATAATCCTTTGGAGGAACTCTTCGAGTCAAGCATTATCCGTGGAGGCAAAAGGATGATCGAAGATTCCGTCGAGATCCTGCATCTGGAAGTGGAACGAAGCAGCTCCGAGCAGCCGTTCTCAATAATCAAGTTTGAAATCCTTCACTTACTGGGGTGTGACCGCGTTTGTAGTAATGAAGGCAGTTCCAAAACTGCAGTGACTGAATTACTCGGTTAATGCAGACTTGCAACTGCCGTGTTTTTTGCAGACACTCTCAGCCGTCAGTCAGTAAGAGAAAAGGGAAAAATCTTTCAGATAAATGTCGCCTGAGGATCAAATGTACTTTGCAGATTATTTCTGCTTAGTTGTCTGTTATCTACGCGTGTATTATGATTACTTCCGCACTGACAATGTCTGAGTTTGACAGCTGATATTAAGTTTATTCTTCTCAAGATTTCTGCCCCTACTCGGTGTGAACTGCAACTACGGAGAATCTCACTTGTGTAGACGGGACTCCTGTGAAAGTCGACTCAATACGAACAGAGACTCAAGCCACTGGCTGCATCAATTCTATCTCTATACTACAAGACACAACTTTTCTTTGTGTTCCTAATATAGGAACGATCAATCTGTACAAATCTAAAGTGATTCATTGCCCAGTAACGTGTTGAAGTAAGAGCTCACATCCGATTGCTGTGAATAATGTTGGCAATAAAAGCGGACGCGAGTCTTTAACACGAGTTAAACATTGCGGTTCCTCGACTGTTCAGATGATTCTAAAACCGAGAAATCAAAGGCGAGTCGAGCAGGATTCTTCTTTAATTGACGAATTTCATTTCACTGGAGCGGTTGCCTGACATTCTGTCGAAAATACCATAATTGGAATTACTTTCAGCTGCATGGGCTCATGTTGTGATTGCAGGTCAAAAACCTAAGAGAGTGAGAGCATATGTCCAGTGGGGTCAGCAGCAAAGTATATATCGTCTGAATTAGAAAGAACAGAAATGGATTTCAGGGCCAGGAAATATTAATTTTTGGTGTGAAATTTCTGAGCGATGGGACTTGATGTGCTTCCAGACCTGCAGGTTAAACTGCGGATCAGCATGAGGGGAGCTGATGCCTCATCCATGATCAGTCGAATATTTAAATTTAAATATCACTGGTGAAATAACAGGGAATGTGAAGGGAACAACAGATAGAACATAGAACATAGAAAATGACAGCACTAGACAGGCAATGCGGCGAACGATGTTTCATCCATATCTCTCCATTCTCTTCATATCCTTGTGTCTATCAATAAGCCTCTTAATCGTCAACAAATTGCCTGCTTCCACTACTACACCTGGTAACCTATTCCAGACAACTACAACTCTCTGTGTAATACACTTACCCCTCACGTTGCCATTAATCCTCCCCCCTCTAAACTTAAAAAAGCATGCCCTCTGGTGTTTGACATTTCTACCCTGGGGACAAGATTTTGATTGTCTATCCTGTCTATATCTCTCATCATTTCAAAGACTTCGATCATGTCTGCTTCAGCCTCCCACACCCTAGGGACAACAATCCAAATTTGTCCAACATTTCCTTATTAGCCATACCCACTAATCCAGGCAGCATCCTAATAATCTCTTCTGCACTCTCTCCAGAGTGAGCACATTCTTCCTATAATAGCACGACCAGAACTGCACACAAGTATCTAAGTGTGGTTTGACAAAAGTTTTATATAGCTGCAGCATGACTTCCTTACTGTTATAGTCAACACCTCTGCCAATGAAGGAAAGCATGCTACACGTCTTCTTTACCACATTATCCACTTGCACAGCCACTTTCAGTGATCGATGGACCTGCACTACAATATCCTTCTGCAATTCAAATGCTATTAATGGTCCCAACATTAACTGTATACCTTCTCCCTTCATTTGACTTCCCAAAGAGCAACACCTTACGCGTGTCCAGATTGAACTCCGTCTGCCACTTCTTTGCCCGTATATGTAACTGATCTATATCCCATTGTTTTCTTTGATAGTCCTTTACACTGTCTACAACTCCACCAATGTTGGTCTTATCTGCAAGCTTGATCATCCATCCATCCACATTTTCATCTTAATCATTGAGACATATCACAAACAAAACAGGTCTCAGCACGGAACGCCACTGGTTAGGGACCTCCAGTCAGAATAGCACCCTTCCACCCCTCCTCTCTCTCCTCTATGTGCAAGCCGGTTCTGAATACAAACTTTCAGTTCACCCTGGATCCCATGGATCTTTATCCTCTGAATCAACCTACAACGAAGGACTGTATCAAATGCCTTAATAAAGTCCATGTATGGAACTTTCGCTGCCTTCCCCTCATCAAGCTCCTGTGTCATTTCCTCAAAAAAACTGGTGCAAGTTTTTACGGCATGACCTGCCCCGCAGACCTAGCCTTCACAGGTGTGCATAAATCCAATCATTCAGTATTCTCTCCAATAGCTTTCCTCGCACTAAAGTGAGGCTCACTGGCCTATAGTGACCCGGATATCTCTATTTACTTCTTGAACAAAGGCACAAAATTTGATTCTCTCCAGTCCTCTGGGACCTCGCCTGTTGTTAGCGAGGACAGAAAGATCTTTGTCAAAGCCCCAGGAATGTCAGCACTTGCTTATTTCAGTATTCTGGGACAAATTTCATCAAGCCATGGAGACTTACCCAACTTAATGCTTTTGCGTCGGATCAGTACTAACTCCTCCAGAATTTCAAAATGATCCAGCACACATCATGCCCCATTCTGCCTTCACTTTCCTCGAAATCCTTCTCATTGATGAATACCAACCGAAGTAAGCATTTAGTACCTCAGCTACGTACTCTGACTCCGGTCACAAATTCTCTCATTTATACATGACTGGACCTACCATCTTCATTTTTTTTTCTGAACCTAGGCTTAAAATGCCTTCAGCTTAGTCTTGATCCTTCTTGCCAAGGACATTCTGTGGCTCCAATTGGCCTTCCTCATCGCCGGCTTCTGCAAGTTCCTGCTGTCTTTATATTCTACAAGTTCCCAGACTAATTTTAGCTTCCCAAATCTTATATGTACTTCATTTTACAATGTGACTACATTTAGGACCTCTCAGGCCATCCATGGTGCCCCTGCCTTACTATCCCCGTCCTTACTCATTACCGGATGATGCTGATGCTGAAGTCTGATCAGCTGGTCTTTACATAATTCTCACATGTCAGACCTGAACTTTGCGACAGCACTTGCCATCATTCATCATCCGCTAGCTTCCATCTTATCCTGTCGTAATTTTCCCTCCTCCAATTTAGTGCCTTCCCGCAAGATCCGATTAATTCCTCATCTTTTATCCTTTACTATCTTAAAACACAACGAGTTGAAGTCACTATTCCCAAAATCTTCACCCACTCTCAGTTCTGTCACTTGGCCTGTTTTATTTCCCCAAATCACGACCAGTATGTTTTCTGTCCATCCGTGCAGACAATCAATGAACAATGATTTTCAAGGGAATCTTCTGTGAAGTTTGGGAACCTCTCTGAAGTTGCAGTGAGAAGCATGTAGTAATGAATGGCAGCACTATGCGGCTGCTAATTTTAATAATCCTGAGGCCAGCAAGTGAGAGTGTCTGTAAAGATGACGTCCACAGTGATAGCAGTCCGGACCCATGAGCAAGGCGGGAGCTGGTCTCATAGAATATCAATACCCCAGTGAAGATATTAAGATAACGATGAGGAAACTGCAATCGCGCAGTAATAGTAGCGTTCCAGAGCTCAGGATCAAAACCGACGTAGTTACACGATTGCTCACAGCTTTAAAGAAATACTTCCTTGTGTCTTTGAGAAGCTGTGACCGGCACGTTCTCGAAACGTTTCCACGAAGATGGTATTTGGCTGCGTAGACCTTTACTGACGATTATTGGTATAATGGCTCAAATGGTCTCGACTCTCCAGTCTGGGATTCCATGACGAATTGAATGGGAACTTTCGCTCAATGGGGTGCCTGCAAACATATATTCAAGAAGTATTCGAGAAATAGTTACGTGCCAAGAGGAGAATTTGTCCTGGAGGATGAGGAAGCGAAGTAGAGGAATATCCAGAACTACATTGAATGAGTTCTGCCCCGCCATTTTAGACACGAATATACTGTTGTCATATGAGTCAGATTGGAGCAAACAACTTAGGTTAGCTCCAGGCATATCAGAAATTAAAGTAGAAAATACTGGAAGTGATCATCCCATCAGTGAGCAACCATGGGGATACCAACTTGATAAGCGTATCAGGTTAAGAATCCTATGTTATAACTGGAGACGCGCGGAGACAAGCACAGTTTAAGTCGCAGAGAGGAACAGTGGTAGAAACAACAGAGGGAATGACTGTGATGAGGTGCAGGCCAGGGTTGTGAAGGTATTAGTTATTTTAAGCAGAAGTTGGAGAAAAAAATAAGAACAAAAAAATGAAACATAAATTCTTAGTATCAAATGTGGAGACGAATAAATGGCATGATATCTGACATTATTAAATTTAATATTAATCTGTGATGAGCTATGTAAAATTATTTGTGGGAGGATGAGTGGGGTTTCTGCAGTTTACATTGGGCAATGCTGGAACAATATAGAAAGGAGACTGTGAAATCAGATTCTCCTCATTTTTTTCGCTTCTCGTGACATATTACCAGGTATCCATAGAAGATGTGAAACATGCCTGATTTTCTCTCACTTCCGCAATATCTAGGCAGCCAACTTGTTCTTCCGTAATATCACAAGTACATTCGCAAAAGGTGATCCTGATATCCGGTCACCTGTCACTTTAGTTCTTCATACAGCTCCCACGCCGACGTCCCTGCCGTCGGCCACGTACATCATTGTTACTATATTCAACTGAAGCTCTGCTAACAGATCCACATCTTCTGTCAGACCACGTTGCAAATATTGCAACGTAATACTGAAAACAACAGTTATGAAAATACCCTTTTTTGTCTCTCCACAAGTGTGTTTCTGTCGTCCATTTTCAATCAAACCCATTCCACACATTTCTACTGTAACCTATTCTCTCTTCCACGCGCACCAAGTTTCCTCTGATTGTCATAGTGCCCGTCAACTTGAGAGCAATAATTCACCATGGTTAATTGAAATACGAAAAATAATTTTGCGATGTGGTAAGAGGTAAGGCACACCGCGGAAATTCAAGTGGCAACAGTGAGAATTGCAAACTCAACACTGCATCGCTGGGGAACAGAATCGAACTAGCATTACAGGATTAACCGCAACTCCAGTGTGGCGTTCCTTTGGCATCCGGAGATCCATGCTCAATGCCGTATTTTGAAGCATGCGTCTTCTTGACTGTGCAAATTCACAAGGTATTTTATCTCTAAACCTTCAAGGTCTGAAGTTCCTCTTCATCATTCACGACATCTGATATTTCAACAAATAACATCCACACTTCCTTTCAGGAAACAAAGCTTGCAAACTTAAACAACATCTGAATTCCAATATTTCTCCGGAACCAACTTCACTTCCTTTTGAAAGTATGTCTTTACTGCATATGATCAATCCATAGCAGTGACCTCATATTTCACTCAATCATTCACTTAAGATTCAGTATGATCGTACGTTCCTTGTTTAAAACATTTCCCTCTGTAATCATTGTTTTTCCCGGAAATCTTTATCCCAGTGTATAGACTGTTTATTTTTCCTCACTGCAGTTTGATTCTGATTTACTAATCCTTCTACTTCCTTCCTCCCGGCATCTCCCAACTCGAAATCTGCGTTCTAATTTGGCTTTTCTGTCTCAATATTCCATTGCCCTTTTCTCTCTATCCTACATCCGCGACACACACTATTCAAAGAATGCCGTTCTCCTAAAGTATGATCGGATTACTTCTCGAATCATAGATTCGACTCATTTCCACGATACTGACAGGAAGCAGAAGGGGTACAGCAACGTAGACGATACAATGTTTTGTATAATTTGAGGAAGTTTTAAGGAAAGCTGAACTTCGAATATCAAAAGTGTTAATCAGACGCCAAATGTTTCAAAGGGTTATTTTGTTCAAAAATTCTAACAGAAATGAAAAATTCGTTTCACGTTGGATATTGACAGGCGTTGAATGAAGAAACCAACATTTTGCATTAAGTGAAATAACCAAAGACAGTCTTCAATGCCCGCATTACACAAATGTTGGATTTGAATAAAGTACTCCAATTGAGTAAATTGACCTCCCCTCCAATGTGTTCTGCTCCCTCACTGCTTATTTAGTGGCCAAATGTATACATAGATTGAAAACCTACCTGTTACATGTTGAACTTCACTCTGTTCTTCCCATGTCAGAAGCAAAAGTAGAAGACATGTTTGCTTTTTGACGACGGACTAACATCTCTAATATGTAAATAACTAAACATAATGTAATCGAATTTGCGAACAGAGTCGGGAAGTAACAAACACAAAATGTTGGAGACAGTATAAGTTTACTCTATTCAGTACGACAGCTCATAAAAACCTGTTGAATCACTGTAGAAAGATTTGTAAATGTATCTAACCGAAATGAAGACACTCTATGACTCTGTCCGCAAGAAATTGACAGATTAAATGTGCAAAACGATCATAACTTTGAGGTTATGAGAATTGTGTAATTGATTCCGGGGAAAAATATGTCATCATCTTGTTTTACCGTATAGTGTTCTCAAATGGAAATAAAGATATATGCTTCATTGAAAGCAATGCGAAAATTTCCAGAAGAGATCCCATTCAATAAACGTATGTCTGCCATGGATCCAAATAAACACTGTAACCAAACACAAGCTGGTGATTTCGAGAAATGTGGTAAATTTTCGTTTGAGAAGACTTCTATAATGGCAACGAAGTAGGAGATTGAGAAATAAAACGCAGCCTCTCAAGAAGAACTGAACAGAATTATGCAAAACGCACAGGATAAACAGAAGGGGATTTTTAATTACATTTAATATTGCACCTTTCAAATTTAGAGTGTATGTGAAAAATGTGATCAATTGAAATCTGCTCAAACATTTCATGAAATTATACCCTTACGTAAAAGAATCAGTTTTATGACAGCATGCCCGTTAAAACCAAAAAAATTGTGAAAAATAAATTGAAGGGAATTGTATGCAAGAGATCACAATATGAAGGCAATTATCAGCAAAAACATCCACATTTATGTTGAGAAGTTTCGTCATCCTGTTCTAAAGATTGAACATTGATACATAGGTTGTTACTGTCATATGTGCCAAGGTACAGCGAAAATCTTTGCTTCGCATGCAATCCACACTGCTCATTTCATTACAACAGTGCATTGAATCAGTACAAGTTAAAGCAATAAGAAAATGCAGAATAAAATGTTACAGTTGCAGAGACACTGCAATGCAGGCAGACAATAAGGTGTAAGGCCATAACGAGGCAGATTATAAGTCAAGAGTCAATTTATCGTTCTTGGACACCGTTGAAAATTCTTATAATAACGGGATAGAAGCTGTCGTTGAGCCTGGTGTACGATGCTTTTAGGCTTTTGTGTCTTCTGCTCCATGGGAGGAGACAGAAGAGAGAATGTCCAGGGTGGGTGGGGCCTTTGTTTATGTTGCCTATTTTACCGAGGCAGAGTCCATGGAGTGGAGGCCGGATTCCGTGATGTGCTGAGCTGTGTCCAAACCTCTCTGCAGTTTCTTGCAATCTCGGGCAGAGCAGTTAACATACCAAGCCATAAAAATCTGGACAGGATGCTTTCTATGGTGCATCGACAAAATCTCGCGAGGGTCGAAAGAGACATGTCAAATTATTTTAGCCTCCTGGAGAAGTAGAGGTGCTGGTGCCCTTTCTTGTCTGTGATGTCCATATGGTTGGAATACGACAGGCTATTGGCACCAGTGTTGAGGATGAGCCTGGCGGAGGTGTTGTGCTTGCCTTACTGATTGCAGTCTGTTGGTCAAGAAGTCAAAGATCGAGTTGCGAAAGGAGTCGTTGTATCACACGTTTAGGAGTTTGGAGATAAGTTTACTGAGTATTATTTTATTGAAGGCTGAGCTGCAGTCAATAAACAACAACATAACTTTAGTTATTTTACTGTTCAGATCCTTCAGAGATGAATGCAAGGCCAGGGAGCAAGCGTCCACCATGGACCTGTTTTGTTTAAGGCGAATAGAAATGGGTCGAGGTTGTCTGGGAGGTTGCAGCTGATATGTACCGTGACCAGCCTCTGGAAACACCTAATGATGTTGGATGTCAGAGTCACTGAGTGGTAGTCATCAAGGCACGCTATCTTAGTTTTCTTAGGTACCAGGATGGTAGTGGTTTTCTTCAAGCAGATGGTGACCTCAGCTTGAAATAGTAAGAGGTTAAAATGTCTGCAAATACCTCTAACAGCTGGTCTGCGCAGGATAAGAGGCCACAGCCCGGAAACTATCTGGTATGATTTACCAAATTGTGGGTGGGGGTGGCTTACAAAGTGTATTTGATGGTTTGCAGCAATGGTCCAGCGTGTTTTGGCCCAAAGCAGGGCACGAGATGTGCTGGCAGCATGTTGGTAACACAGCCCTGTTGACGTTATCTGCCCTTTGAAATCAGCCTCAAGGCATGCTGATTCAACGCTATTGATCAAAGAGTTTAGATCATTGAATACAGGTTTCATGACCGTGTCAGATGGGATACAGACTGCCGCCAGGATAGTTAAAATGAACTGCTTAATTGGCAGGTAGCATGGGCGACACGTAACTATGAGATATTCCTAGTCAGGTGAGCAGGACCTTTCTCGGACAGTCACATCCCTGCACCACGAGGAGTTGATTAGGAAGCAGACCTCCTCCTTCTCTTGCTTTGCCCGGAAACACTGTACCGTCCATCTGAGAATTGAGAAGCCCTCAGGTTGTGTAGTGCAGTCATGTGGAGCAGCTGGAAGACACGTTTCAGTGAGATAGAGCACACAGCTGTCCCTTACTTCGTTTAACAGTTCTTTCAGTTCATCATATTTGTTCTTAATGGCCTGGGTGTTAGCCATCTGAAGTAGAGGTGCCAGTGTGCTTTGTTGGCCATAGCTTCTCGGTAGTTTGACCAGGACAAGCTATTAGTGATGTTTACACCCAGGATATTCAATATCTCATCCCTGTCTACCTCAGGACCATTGATACATAGAGCGGCATTTTCTCCACCCTGCTTTATGAAGTCAACAATCAGCTGCCTTGTGCTGCTGGCATTGCGGGAAAGGTTGCCATCCTGACACCATAACACTAGGCAATTTATCTCCTTCCTGTCTTCAAGTCTCATTGCTATTTGAGATGAGGCCCATTACAGTGGAGTCATCTGCGATTTTGTCGATGGTTCTAGAGTAGAATATGGCTGCACAGTCGTCAGTGTATCGAGGTTAATGTAGGGGTCTGAGGAAACAGAATTGTGAGGCATCAGCGTTGAAGATTATTGAGCTCCAGCTTTTGCTACATATCCTTACTGACTGCAATCTGATGGTCCGGAAGTCAAGGTTCTGGTTCTAAAGAGATGTGCTCAGTACAATGTCCAGGAGTTTGGATATTATAGTTTGCAATTACCGAATTTAAGGTGGAGCTGTATTTAGCAAATAAGAGTCTGATGCTGGTGTATTTGTTACCCAGATTCTCCAGAGATAAGATTAGAGCCAGAGAGATGGCGTCCGCTATGGACCTGTTTTCTGTTTTGACGATTGGGAAATTGCACTGGTTCAAAATTGTCTGGAAGGCTGCAGCTGAGGTGTTCCATGACAAGCCCCTAGATGCACTTCATGATGATAGATGTTAGAGCTACGGGGGCGGGGGTGGGGGATGGGGGCAATAGTTGTTAAGGCATATTACCTTCATTTTCTTTGCCACCAAACAAATAACAGTCGATTAAAAGTAAGTGGCAGCCTCCACCAAGAGCTACGTGATATCAACAATGACTGCAAGTACTCCTGCTAACTGATCCAACCAGAATCTAAAGACACAGCCAGCGACTCCATCTTGGCCAGTCCCTTTCTGAGGATCCACGCTCCAGCAGGCTTATGTGAGATCTGCGTTACTGGCTGTCGTGGCGGGTGTTGTCATTTCTTTGCCCTTCTGTTCAAATTAGACTGGTGCCTGCTTAGTTTCAAAGGTTTAGATGGGGTAGAGTTTGTTAAGTATGTCCAGGACTAATTCCTATCACTGTATGTTGACAGACCGACAAGAGGGAATGCCATATTAGATCTAGTATTAAGTAATGAACCGAGTCAGGTGACAGATCTCGCGGTGGGTGAGCATTTGAGGGACAGCGACCACTGATCCATAATCTTTAGCATTGTCATGAGCAAGGGTAGGAACAAAGAGGAAAAGATATTTAACTGGGGAAAGGCAAATTATGAAGCTATAAGGCTAGAACTTGAGAGTGTAAACTATGCTGACATTTTTGAAGGGAAATGCACTATTGAGATGTGGTCGATGTTCAGATATCTCTTGCAGGATGTTAAGGAATAAATTTGTCCCTGTGAGGCAGAGATAGAAAGACAGGGTGAAGGAACCATGGCTGACAAGAGAGGTGGATCAACTAGTTTGGTATTGGTATTGGCTTATTATTGTCACTTGTACCGAGGGACAGTGAAAATCTTGTCTTCCATCCGATCGTACAGTCAATTCATTACACAGTGCAGTTACATTGAGTTAGTACAAAGTGCATTGATGTAATACAGGTAAAAAACAGTAACAGTACAGAGTAAAGTGTCACAGCTACAGAGAATGTGCAGTGCCATAAGGTGCAAGGTCACAACAAAGTAGATCGTGAGGTCATAGTCCATTTCATTGTATAAGGGAACCGTTCAATAGCCTTATCACAGTGGGGTAGAAGCTGTCCTTAAGCCTGGTGATACTTGCCCTCAGACACCTGTATCTTCTACCCGATGGAAGAGTAGAGAAGAGAGAAAGTTCCGGGTGGTCTTTGATTATGCTGGCTGTTACACCAAGACAACAAGAGAGATGAAGAAGAAGGCAGCATACGTAAGGACTAAGAAGCAAGGATCAGATAGGGTTTGTGATGAATATAGAGTACCAAGGAAGGAACTTTAGAAGGGGCTGAGGAGAGCATGAAGGGGACACTAAAAGGCTTTGGCGAATAGAGTTAAGGAGAATCCAAAGGCTTTTTTCTCATACGTGAGAGCAGAAAGATGACGAGGGTAAAATAAGTTCCGATTACAGACAAAGTTTGGAAGATGTGCCTGGAAGCTGTGGAAGTGAGTGAGGTTCTCAATTAATACTTCTCCTCAGTATTCACCAAGGAGACGGGTCTTGATGACGGTGAGGACAGTGTTGGTAAGGAAAATGTTCTAGAGCATGTAGATATCAAGAGAGAGGATGTGTTGAAGTTGTTAGAAAATATTAGGACAGCTAAGTCACCAGGGCCTGATTGAGTATTCCCCAGGCTGCTTCGCGAGGTGGGGGAGGAGATTGCTGAACCATTGGCTAATATCTTTGACTCCTCATTGTCCACGTGAATGGTACCGGATGATTGGAGTGTGGGAAATGTTATCCCCTTATTTTAAAAACACGTAGTGGGGATAGCCCAGGGAATTATAGACGAGTGAGCCTTACGTCTGTGTTGGGTAAGCTGTTAGAAAGGATTCTAAGAGATGGGATCTAAGAACATTTAGAGAGTCGTGGATTGTTTAGGGACAGCCAGCATGGCTTTGTGAAGGGAAGATCTTGCCTCACAAGTCTGATAGGGTTCTTTGAGGAGGTGACCAGGAAGATTGATGAGGGTAGTGCAGTTCATGTGGTCTATAGGGATTTCAGTGAGGCGATTGACAAAGTTCCGCATGGTAGGCTTCTTCAGAAGGTCAGAGGGTAAGGCATCCAGGGAGTCTTGGCCGTGTGGATTCAGAATTGGCTTGCCTGTAGAAAGCAGAGAGTTATGGTGGAGGCAGTGCATTCAGATTGGAGGGCTGTGACTAGTGGTGTCTCACAGGTATCGTTCTGGGATCTCTACTTTTCGTGATGTTTATTAATGACTTGGATGAGGGGGTAGAATGGTGGGTTAGCAAGTTTGCAGACGACACAAAGATCGGTGGTGTTGTGTATAGTGCTGAGGGATGTGGAAGCTTTCAGAGGGATATTAATAGGTTTCAGAGCTGGGGTGAGAAGTGGATGATGGAGTCCAATCCGGAGAAGTGTGAGGTGGTACACTTTGGAACGACAAACTCCAAGGCGGAGTACAAGGTTAATGGTAGGATACTGGGCAGTGTGAAGGAGCAGAGGGATCTGGGGGTTCATATCCACAGGTCACTGAAAGTTGCCTCACAGGTGGATAGGGTAGTTAACAAAGCTTATGTGATGTTCGCTTTCCTAAGTCATGGGATCGAGTTTAAGAGCGCGAGGTAATGATGCAGCTCTACAAAACTCTGGTTCGACCACACTTGGAGTACTGCCTCCATTTCCGGTCGCCTCATTATAAAAAGTATGTGGAGACGATGGAAAGGATGCAGAGGAGATTTACCAGTCTGCTGCCAGGATTAAAGAGTATGGATTATGAGGAGAGACTAAAGGAGCTTGGGCTTTACTCATTGGAGAGAAGAAGGATGAGGGGAGACTTGATAGATGTATACAAAATATTAAGAGTAATAGATAGAGTAGACAGCCAGCGCCTCTTTCCCAGGGCACCAATGCTCAATACAAGAGGGCATGGCTTTAAAGTAATGGGTGGGAAGTTCAATGGGGATAACAGAGGAAGTTTTGTTTTACCCAGAGAGTGGTTGGGGCATGGAATGCGCTACCTAGGGTGTTGGTGGAGGCTGATACGTTGGTCAAATTCAAGACGTTGTTAGATAAGCATATGGAGGAATTTAAAATAGACGGATATGCGGGAGGAAGGGGTTAGGTATTGTTAGGTGTGTGCTGTATTGTCCTATGGTTCTATGGTTTTAAAACTTGCAAAGAATCCATTGCACTTATCAGGAAGAGCTGAGTTGCTGTCAGTAATACTACCAACTTTGTTGCAACTTTGTTGTATCATGCACGCCTTGCCACAAAGTACGTCTGTCAAGCGACTCCGCTTTGGACTGGTGTTGCCTCTTTACATCCCTGATAGTTTAAGGAAGGATGTACCTCGACTTCCTGTATGCCTTAGTGTCACCGAATTTGAAAGCCGCAGACCTGAACTTAATTAAGGAGAGCATCTCTCCGTTCCTCTGTGGTTTCTGGCTGGGAAACACCCTGATTGACTAGTTTGATACACAGTCCTCGACATACCTGTTGATGAAGTCTCTGACGGTGGTAACATACTCACTTATAATTGGCCGCTGTATCATTGAATATGGACTGTTCTACGGACGCTAAGTAGTCACAAGGAGGCAAATTAATAATTATTTTATGAAGCAATAGTTCGAGGCAGAAAAAACTGAGAATATGCAAATTGAACCAGAAAGGTATAACCAGATATATAGAGAGCTGCAAAAGTGGTCGTTACTGAGACTGTTATATTAAATTTTACATTTATTATGAAGAATCGCTGACTTGAAATTTGACCTCTCATTCTGTCCCAAGGATTGTACTTGACGTGCTGACCGGCATATTAGTTGTTTTTTTTCTGGACTTCAAGCAACTGTAGTTCGATTAGTTGTCCAAATTGCTTTTCAATTTATTTTCATTTCCCTTCCTGGACCATCTGTCGTGAACATGTTTTGCTCGTCACAGTACCCGTTGACTCCAATAAAAGGAAAGCAAAAGAACAATGCTGGAACAAACTGATCGGGTCCCGCATCATCTTTTGGAAGAGCAACAAAATAAACTTTCATATGAGGGATCCTTGATCAGAGAAACAAGTCCGTCTCGGCAGCAGTTTCGTTAGGTCAGACCAATGGTTGTAGCAAAGGGTATTCCTGTGATAGATTGCAGTTATGTGGCAGGTGGTCTAAGATAATACTAGAATGTCAGTGTATTTTGCTGAAAATAGTTTTCTGACCTATGGGGGCATGTCCAGCATGCCCCATTATATACAGGGAGGTTTAAAAGCCTTAAAGGATGGCAAGCAAAATGGTTATTTTGTACAGACGGGACAAAAGAGCATATTCGCTTAAAAAAAAATCTGTTTTGATAACTGTTCGGAAAGTCTGACGGAAAATAAGTTGTTCCACGAGAACTCATTGGAACCTCTTCTAAAATTTGACGATCCTCCATACAGTGTGGTCAGAGTGGGAGTGGAATTTTAAAATAACGTGGCAAGCAAATGGGGATTCAGGATTTTATGCGCAGATGCTCCACAAAAATATCTCCCGAGCTGAGTATACTAGATTAGAAAAAAAGTGTAAGTGAATCATTGCTTTACTTGGAAAGTATGCTTGATTCTATGTACGCTGGCAATAGGGAAACGCAAATATCCAGCACATCTGGTGGCTGCAGTGAAAACGCCGGATGACGAGGACTAATAGATGGGGATTGTTGATCTCAGAAAGCAATTGCTAATGAGCGATGCATAAAAAATCCCGAAAACACACTGGAAGGCATACGTGCCTGGTGGTGGAATTTTGTTGGAGCTGGCTGAAGTACCGAATGATGATTCCTTGAATGTCAAAATTTTTGGGATGGAAATTGAAGACCAAGGGAACTCTATTCTCACACTCTCCAGGAAGAGGAAGGGTGAGAGCAGAGGTGCGGAAAAAATTACGAGATGTGGCAAATGGTGCTGCCAACGATGTAGAGACAAACCTTGTTACAAGAAAGAAAGAAGACATATCAGATGGTCTTGCATCGAAAGTCACATCATCAGTATGCAATTTAATGCTTCTAATATTGCATAACTTGCAACGGAAGCAGTGCTGAACAGGCACTAATATGTCGCAGGACTGTATGGCAATAAAGTTCGATAGCCCTTTGGACAACCACCACAGCCCCAGGCCACATCACTGTACACAGTCCAATTCAATAGGTATGGGAAGTGAAACTGAAAATAAAAACGTAAATCCAATAAAGGTATTTTGAACGCCATGAGATTTAGTGTTGCTTTCACTGCAGTTTGTTTCGTGCAGAGTGGTAATTTCGAAGCAGCGGTCAAAGGAATCTGGTCGTCCGAGCCTCAGCTTTTTGTGAGGTCACGATTTTGGTGACGGAGGTTGGCTATCAGCAACAGATCTACCCTGGAGTTTCCTTTGCCAGTTTATAACCAAGCATGACCAGCAATGATGTCAAAACATGTACAAAAGAATGCAACGCTATGACTTCGGAGATAAGGCAGCTCTGAGAATGATAATGACCTTCTCTGGTTTACAGCTAACATATATATTTAAAAAAATACAAATTACTATCTAAATTTAATAAAGTATTCAAAGTAAACTGGATGGGAGCATTGGTGCTAGGGCACTTGAACTGCTGTAAATGGCGATTGTTCATGTAATTTGGGTACCATGATAATGAGTTGGAGTCCGGACTGCAGGCATTACTCGCGGAGGGAGAAGGTTACCTAGAACATTTGCTCCAGGAGGAGCCACGCCTCTAAAAGGTCAGATTTAATAACATGATGTGGACGGAAACGGGGGAGTGGGGAGGGGTCGGGGAGGTGGAACTATGAATAAAGCATGTATGCAGAATTAAGATATGGTGTTGAGGAAGTCTCAGAATACTTCAACAATATATCGGAATTCATTTCAGCCTTCTTGAGAACTGTGAGATTAAGGGAAGGACGAGCAAACAAAATGCGGCAAAGGAAGCCGTAGAGGGTAGTTGAGGCAAATAAACTTAGTTGCGGATGGTGCCATTATAATTAGGGTTGTAGAAAGATGTATGTTAGTACGACTCTATGATTTGAATAGTAACTTAACAGATGCAGATGAAAGACATTGAATAGTTAAGACGTCATGTTGTGTATGATGTGTAACAAGGGAATGCATAAAGGGAGATATGTTTCAAGATTTAAAGGCATGAAATTATTTGGGGAGAGAGCGGAAATGTGGTATGAAATACCAGATCTTTTTCATGAGTGATCAAGTTCGATAAGCTGTGTGGTGTATTCCTCTTCCAATTTCCTAGCTGTCTATGATTTGCGAAAATAAAACAGACATTAAATATGATGCGTTCAATCCTGTTTTAATGTTGATGTTTGAATACACGAAATACGATTTTCTACAATTTGCTGAGAATATCCATGTAGTAAATGGAGCAGAGGCGACAATAAGGTAAGCTGATTTTCCACACGTGTTTATATTGCGAAAGAATGCAGATTCAGTCCAGTTACGCTGCTGGACAATAAGCAAAATTAAAAATCTCTGTTAATGTAATTTCAAGTGTTTACGCTGATCCTGGTGCACCTTTTGAAAATGCGCTCTGGACAACATCTTCTCATTTACCTGGAAGTAAATATAAAAATCCATCTTGAGATAGAAATTAAAGACTAAGCCATTGAAATGCATGATGTTTACCAGGGATCATAATAGTCTCTTAGCATGTTACCATCAATATTTATATTAACGCAACATGCAGGGACAGACATGTAATATCTCTTGCAGTCATGGATAAATACAATCAGGGCAATCAATGACAAAAGTAAAACACATGAAACCATAAAACAACATATAAAATGACATTTGGCCTTCCGTGCACGTCGAAGTGTAAAAGAGCAGCCCTGCTTTAAGCAACAACGGCACCTGGTCCATTTTCCAGAATGTTCAGAAATTTGAAGAGAACATTCACTTTTGCTACGATTAACGATATGCCTCCACCATCCTTTCAAACTGTGAATTCCAGACCCCGATTACATTCTGGGTGAAAACTTCCTTCTCAGCCGCCAAATTTCCTGAATTAAATTTCCCCTCAAGCTCCCCTGTTCGAAAGAAAACATCCTCAAATAGTCGAATATTTGCCCAACATCTACTGGAACATTTTGGCAATATCCATGTAATTCTACATAAGCCCTCCTTTTGCATTCGCATTTTTAAAATAATATGGCACCAGAACGTTCAGCAGTGATAGTATTTTGGCCAGGCGAGTACTACATGCATTTGAACATAAGTTCCTGTTCTTAAGTCCTTTCTTTCGGTCAATTAATAACGGCAGTCCCCATGCCTCTTATCTAACTTGATAAACATTTGTTTCTGTTACCTTTATGAAAATGCATTTATGAACCTCACCGTTCTTTTTGCATTGGCTAATTGCATTTTTCTAAATGTATTACCTGGTACTTTTCTGAACAGAATAAATATTGCATGTCTGTTCCTGCATTCCTTCAATCAGACTATAAAGACACTGATTTCTCTCAACACATTAGCGCTCGCTGTTCTTGATTGAACTGTGTCTTTCTTATTGACAATGTATTCAGATCCATACAGGTCTTTCCGAAGAAAAAGCGTTCATCACTGAAGTTAAAGCAACTCGCCTTTTACTACTTCTTCCACAAACAATGGAAAAAGGTAAGCAGTAAACCATATTGCTTGTACCACTCTTCCAGACTTGGTGAGCCTGGTTGTGGGGGGGGGGGGAGGGTGGGGGTGGTGGGTGGGAGGCGGGGGCGGGCTACGGTTAGTGTCTTTGGCAATTTCCTCCGTGGTCTGTTATGATAGACTTGGTGTGCTTCATCTTAACCTGTTGATTTATGCCCTATAAAATATACTACAGTTATTATTAGTTCCTTCTTTAATTGTGCTTATCCATTCACAAGTTCACACTATTCTTCGGCTATTTCAATGTCAGGAACCCGAGCACCATCAGGTACGTGTCACTCCATCCCCCCTTCACGTTCTCAGTTCTGCTGAAGTGGATTCGTTTGTAACCCAAGGAACACGATCGAGATCCATACATTTTTTGCAGATACTTTGTCATTCCGATTATTCCCCTGTTTTCATTCTGCTCTAAGTGAAAGTAAAATAGTAATTTTCTTTGATTTAACTTTGCAGAACTTATTTTCACACCTTCATGTTGTTTCTTCACGTTCCCGTTCAATGTCATCCCTTTACATTTTATATTATTTTCTCGAAACTCTGAAGTACTGATGTCGTTGTGCCTAACTTAGCCATCTGTTACTTTACTGTTTTACCTTACCCTCCATGTACATTGTCAAGAAAGATATGAAACACAAAATGACAAAATATCCTTACAGGCAATATGCAGACAAGGTAATATCTTCAATCCGTCTCTCTGTGTCTCTCAGCAGCGGAATCTGCAAATTTGTAGACATGTCAAAATGAATATAGCCGTCGTCACAATGAAGGTAATGGATGGCATTGCCTGGGTTCTTTCGTGGCCCAGTGCGTCCGTCTATAGGGACTCAGATGATAGGCGAATAATAGGTTGACGCCGGGTGTTTGTGGATGTAAGCTTACTGAATTTTACACACATATGCGCATGTCACTTAAATGGGTATACACTGTTTATCGATGACTAAATGCTATGATTCAACACAGCTTTGAAAAGATGCCCGATGGTACTTTCACTGACCATCAACAAATTACTATCTAGCGAGTCAATGTTTGCCATCTCAGCATCACCGTCACTGTCAAGACACAGGTCTTGAAAGAAACAAAATTTAATTTAGCTAAAAATGGATGCAGAGACTGAGGATTCGGTGTGTTCTTGCATTCGAAGGTAGAAGCAAGTTGCTGTATAACAATCTTCCCTCGTCACACTAAAGTTTAAATGCAGCTCTATCATCACCCACGTTTTTAACTCATCCATCGAGTACTTAGCTGATTTTGGATACAAGATTCAGATGTAACTCAATGTCCCAAATGGGTACACCTTGAGCACCAATCAGTACTTGGATATTCATTAATTTCCGTTTGAGAAGCTTCACTCCCTTTTGCACTTACCAAATTAAGTAAGCGCATGATTAACCTAATTGTTAAACATACAATGAATATGGTTTCAATTTCGTCAATTTTTTGGATTGAATAAATTTAATTTGTCAAGTCCCATTCAATCTATTTTTTTCTTTCATCCATCCAGCTTTTTCTATATGGAAAACGAAGGGAATAGTACGTTTTCTTGATTTATTCATTGATGACTGTTTTTCATCTTTTGAACAACTGTCTAATAAATACAATTTGTCTAGATCACACTTCCTTTCGATGTTTGCAGATTAGAAACTTTTTAAAAGCTACTATACCCTGTTCTCCGATACCTTACAAATTTGAAATTACGGAAAAAATGTTAGGTCTTAATCCTTATCAGAAGGGCTTGAAAGCAATAATCTTTGATTTAATTATGTAAATACGTCCAGAATCACAGGGCAAAATTAAGAATGAATGGGAAAACGAACTCCAGACATCTATACCTACGGAGTCATGGAAGAAAATTCTTCATTTAGTGAATACATCTTCAATGTGCGCTAGACACTCTTTGATACATGTAAAGGTAGTTCACAGGACCCATATGTCAAAAGGTGAGCTAGCCAGTTTTTATCACCATATAAAACCTATATGTGACAGATGTAAATCGAATGTGGCTTCTTTGACACGTATGTTTTGGTCCTGTCCTCTTTTGGAAAAATATTAGACAGACATTTTTAACATTATCTCAACTGTATTGAATATTGATTTGCAACCACACACTATCACTGAAATTTTTGGATTACCTAAGATAGAGTTTGACCATTTATCTGCTTCCGCTTGCCGTATGATTGCCTTTGTTACATTAATGGCCAAACGACCATTTTGCTTAAATGGAAGGATACAATAACCCCTATTAATTTTCAACGGTTCTCTCAAACTATATCATATTTAAACTTGGAAAAAATTAGGAGTGATACTGCTGATCCTTAGCTTTAATTTGAAGATAATTGTAGTTCATTTAGTCAATATTTTCACATGATATTTATCCCCTTTCAATAACTTTCCGATTTGGAAGAACGGAGTTGACGACATAATATTGTTCTGTTTCGACTGAGAAAATTCAGTCCAGTCTTTTTTTCTTTTGTTTTGCTTTTTTTTTGACTTCTCTGTTTAGTTTGGTTCGATATATTGTTCATAATCTTTCTTATTGATTTGGGGATATTTTTCTTTTCTTTTATATATATAATAAATCTTTTCCTTTCATTTCTTTTATATTATATTCATTTACTAAGAGATCGTGGGATCTACAGAATACTTTTATATTTTATTTTTCTTTATGATGATCTATGCCATGATTGTTCTCTAGATCTCTTTGTATTACATGCACAAACATTGATGTTATGTACTAATCTGTATTAATTTGAAAACTAAGAAAAAGATTGGAAAAGAAAGAATACTTAGCTGATTTAGATCTTAGCCATCTTGAACCTTGAGATAAATCACGGCACAGATAACCTTGTATAGAACAATACTGCTGAGTGCAATCTCTGTTGTTTCAGTTTATATCATTCTCCCATTCCATTGCTAATTTTCATTTTATATTTTTCATGGTATGATATCTTTATTTGAAAAACTACGCGTCCAGCGGAAGAGATGTAGTTCCGAAGAGGGAACATCTATGCACAATGAAAATTATGGAATTAATCTGGGGGATTTCTGATCACATTTCTTTGCATGCATGACGCATCCTATAGCATATTTCGCTTTCCGTTTAATTGATAGATTTTTTTCGAACATACTTCTGAACACAGCGAAATTGATTATTTACGCGTTGAATGATTTGGAAATGAAAGCACAGAGCACAACCACTTTCGTCTGAGTTATAAAACATGTGAAATTATTTGTTGTTGTGTGTGAAATTCACTCAGGTAATAAATCCAATTATGAAAGATGACAACCGAAAAAAATAATACTTGGTGGTGGCTGCATGTATGAGATAACCTTTTCAAAAAAACCGGCCTATCTTTCATTGGGTCACAAACATATGGGTGTCCGGACATCGCAGCAAAATAAAAGTAAACGTCCTGTCCTTGCAGGTCTAATGAAAGAAAATCAGCACTTTGTTTCCGGGTGAAATGTCCCAAAAATATGTCCCCTCGCAAAACTCATACGACGCTCTGATTTTGTCATTTCGGCGCAGGTGCACCGTTGAATATCGGGAGGAGGTTATTCTTCGAACCTGGTCAGTACACCAACGATTAAGGCGGTTAATAAAGAGATAAGGCCTTTGTCTGGTGAAAATTTGAAAGTAAATGGAAAGCAAACCTGAATCATGTATCCGAACAACGTGCGCATCGCGCGGATTATCTTCAATCTCTTCATAAACGATTTGGTGCAAACCCGCGCGGGAAACCCACTGTGCAGTGACAACGTCTGTTGGAGAGAAAGCAGATGTATGGCACTTTGAATTATATGACGCATGATTAGCAGCCTGTGATCTGTTTATAGTTTTGAATCATTCAATCGCGTGCAAGATTTAAGTCGGCTGCATATGGACGATTTGCGTTGTGAGCGCGCGTGCGCATTTGCAAGTTAGCCCAGAATGGATTCTCAAAAAAGTTGAATTCAAGAGGAAAAGTAAAGATAGCGGGTGGGCTTGGATACAAAGAGTCGCCAGACAATGGAAATAAAATCAATTTGGGTGATGTTGGTGGACTTGGTCATGTGACATCAGTTTGGAAGTAGAGTAATGACATGATGGTGACTTGGTAAATTATTTGGAATAAAGCGCCGGACGCCGTTCATGTATCCTTCTAACAAATCCTCATCCTACTTGGAAAACAGCAAAGAGCTGGGAGACGCGACTGAATAAGAACAACTATTAAAATACAGTATTAATTCAAAGGCATAAATAAACGCTTGCCTTTGCCTGCTGACTTTCTCAAGGTTACCATGGTCAATGCGAACAATCCACAGACGAGAAGAAGCCCGAGTACAAAGCAGACAATATCAGGGATGGGGCGAGCAGTTCGTCCCTGTTAAGAATAACAACGGTAAATAATATTTTTGAATTTTCAAAACAAAATTGCAAACGCCTTGCTTTATCAATTAATTTAAACGCATCCATTAGTATAGTATCCAGCTAGTGCACGAAATCATACAGTGAATATCCCTCGATATTTGCCGTGATCATTGTACGACAGAACGAGTGGCCGTTGTAGCCGAAGTATTTTGAGTAGTTCTGATGTAAAACATGACCAGAAATAATAAGTTTTAAGCGTATTCTACGAAACGGGCAGATCGCACGAATGGTTCCAAATTTTGGCAAATGTGAATATTGTCAGCGGAAATACGTAGCCCACACATTTCACGGAAATCCATCAAAAATAATGAATTCAGGTTTAAATGTATATCAGAGCTGCTATTCTCAACACTTAGTCTACACAAGAGACGGACCGGTTCCCATGGCCACTCGTTCTCGTGAACAACGAAAACCGCTCTCATTGGGAATGCTCACCAACGATATGCACAAAAGTGGTGATTACCTTGCAAATTAATACATCACAAGACACCTAGTCCAACTTGCATCAGGTATATTAACAGCAAAATCGAAAATGAAGCAGAAACACAACACTCGCCTGAATTAATGAGTTTGAACGGATTTCGTGGAATGGGAGGAACGCGGGCATGCTTAAAATTTTTGGATAATGTTCACATTCTCATCGGAAATATGCAAACTGAAAACTGTGACTGAAGGCAAAACCAACCATTCCAAAAAAAAACCTTTTATTTTCTCTTGTGATAACTTACAAAATGTGATGAACAAATCACACTGGCATCTTCCTTGTGGTCACAGTCATGCAGACCTGGTGGCGAGGAAGGACAGTCGGAAAGAAAAGATTCACTTCCCGTGCATTTCAACTTATTCAGCCAGATCACACCGTCACCCTGCCCAAAGGCGCCACCTCCCGGAGCCGACAGAGCGGGGCCGCAACCCAACTGCCTGCAGACAACATGAGCATCGGACATATCCCAGGAGTCATCGCACACGGTGCTCCAGCTGGTATTCCGTAATATCTCAACCCTCCCTGAGCATTCGGTGTTACCTTTCACAAGACGAATCTGTTGTCCGGATTCTATGAAAGGAAATTGTGTCATTTTTTCGAGTAAAATAGAAAGGAATACAGACCAGATAGGTGGGTTTGTGAACGGAATAACTAATCTACCTGACGAATTCCTCGGCATAGTGCCAGATTCTCGAAAGCAGTCCGTTGAACTGAAATGTCCCTCTGGCAATTTTGCTTCTATTGAGAAAGGAAATGACTTCAGTTACTTAAACATCATGATTTGAAATGATGCTATAATCTGAGTTGTTCGTGGTGTTACCTGAACAAATAACACCCGCATCTTCCGAATGCTGACAGCTGTGTTCACCCCACGGGCTTGACAGACACTGCCAAAGCGTTAACTCGTGTGAAGTACATGTCACATCATCGAGCCAAATATCTCCCGATCCTGCTCCAAATTCCTGATCATCATATTGAATCCTTTCATGGGGACCGCAATGCATCTGCTTACAAATAACTTCTGCATCAATTGAGTCCAATGATTCCGAGCACACTGTTCCCCAGGACCCATTGTAAAATACCTCCACTCTTCCCTCACAGCGATGCTTTCCGTTCACTAATCGTAAGTCTTTGTGCCCTGTCAAAGAAACGGGTTATTAGCGGTAGTCTGGGACGACATTTTTGTTGCGCTTTATCACTGCGCATTTCAACTGGTACCCGTTGTGTTCACTGATCACTTATTTTAAAAGTATCACTTCAAAGCATTTGAAACATACAGTGAGCGAACACTATGTTTACTTCAAAGAATGGCAGACAAACGTTGATAAAGCTAAACAAATAATTTGAAGAAAGTGCAGAAGTAGTAACCAAGAGTCACGCTGCAGTTGTTCAAAGTAATGTTTCATGAAAGGGCTTTGGAGCGTTATATGTTCGATAAAAAAAGCAGAACGTGAACTCATTTCCTGGCAATGCATATCAGGGAGAAGACCACAGTATGTAAAGCGAATGGAGAAAGTGAATGCAAGAGTTGACTATACTGCTTCAGTGCTTTGGTCAGTGGCGATTTCAGTGTATCAAGGTCGGAATCTTGACTGTGCATCATAACCATTACCTCTTGTAGACGAAATGCAAGGTTTAGAATAAACGTAACTAATCTGTCCAGTGCATGCGCAGCTGTATGGGCAAAGTCGTATGAGAATTGCAAGGTCGCATTATGTAACATAACAATGCAACTGAAATAAAAGAAAACAGCTGGCAGGTCTTAACAGGAAAAGTTTAACATTGAGCTATGGACACCCACATGTTTTCAAAACACTTAAGAATCTTGACCGGGTAAAATGAGAGAATATATTCCCAATTGTGGATGTTGATGCTTGTTATGGCGCTTCGCTGAGTTTGGTAGGCAAGTAAGTCTTAGCAATATGCCAGCGAAAACACGAGGCTCTTTTTTCCCTTATTGAAAATTAATCATGTTTGTATCAGAAGAGCTTGATTGTTATGAATTATTAATTGTTTAAAATGATAACATTATTTCCCAGGAATTGCTTCACAGATCATTTGGCATCAATTGAAAGGAAAGTAAGACAACACTTCATGCCGAAGATATGATGCTTCTGAAGAAGATTCTTCAACTTGAAACGTTAACTCAGTTTTTATTTCCCCACAGACGCTGCCTGATCTGCGGATTGCTTCTAGCATTTACTGAAATTATTTCAGGTTTACAGCATATGCAGTCTGTTTTTACTGTATTTTTCTCGTTGGGAATTGCTAATTTTATTAGCGAAAATAATGAAAATATACTAAGATGATAACTGTAAAAGATATTGTTTAAAATACATCCCGAAACTGATATCACAAACCCTGTGTGGACTGCAGGGCAGAAGTAACAATTTGGGAAGACCAAGAGCATGCAGATTTTAACACAGTTCTCGTCACTTGAGTCTTAGCAGCTCGTAAACTGTCGTTTGGATTTGAAGATTATGAACGGTAATGTCCATTATTTTGCTACCTCAACTATTGGGAGTTAAGGATGAAGCGAGATTCCACAATTGTCACCAGGTTGGGATATATTCTGTTCTAGTTGACGTACAGGGTGTTATAAATGTAGTGGGTGATCAGTGGGGTGGGCTAATGTGATCCATTGTGCACTAATAACACTCATATATGGACAAAACAAAACCTACTAAATGCCATTCAATGTCATTTTTCATATTTGCATGAAATATTATTGTAATCTGGCAATGTGGGAGAAAAACTATTAGAGATTCTCTCATGCGCATTTGCATGTGCATAAAGAAATGTCCACTTAATTGGTATCTGAAGACTTCAAGTGAAAATTCTCCAAAAATGGGACTTCGAAACTCGAGCGAAAAAAACAAAATGTCATATCAAATAAATGCAGTACATATTTGATAAAGGATATGTTTTTTTCTTTGACCTGCCTGAATATGGTTCTTGGCAGTACAGTGTCGATGCATATAACATGGATGCCAATGAGATGATGGAAGAGAATCAGAGGCAGAAGAATTAATGAAACGGTCACTCGTTGAAATATCGCAGGAAGAGACATGGACGGAAATGATGTTTCGATCAGCTTATTCCTAAACTATCCTGGGTGATATTTCACACACAACACTTCAAACAATAAACGAATCTTTACCTGAACACATAACCATCACATCCTCTTTGTGAGCACAATCGTGTTTACCCCAGGGTGCTGAGGGACACTGCCAGATAAAAGATTCGTTTCCTGAACAGTTCACTTCATCCATCCAAATTGGGCCTGACCTTTTTCCACAATCACCAGCCATATTCGTCTTCAAAACATGTCCACAACCCAATTGTCTGCAAACCACATCAGCGTCAGCCATATCCCAGGAATCGCCACAAACTGAACCCCAAGATCCAGCAAAATATATCTCCACTCGTCCTGCACATGAACTTCCGCCGTCGGCCAGCCGTAACTTCAAGTTATCTGTCGGGAAACAAACAATATTCAATTAACCTTCGAACGTACATTCAGCTCATTCGTCAAGGCAATAATTTACGATTGTTCAGCCAAAGTAAAACTTGTTTATTTACAGCTTAACAGTCATTTTCAGCTGTACCCTGAATAGCTCTACCCACCTACGTTTCACACAGATTTCTATGGTCGATGCAAGGAAGAACCTGAACATTCGGCCTGCAAAGTTCGCTGAAATATTCTACTCCATTTGAAACACTTCGACCATGTCTTTATAAGCCCGGTTTGGTTTTCACGACATTCTGTTAAATCATCTAATATTTACTGTCCACATCTGCTCAAGAATTGTACTGCACCTCAGTATAATTTCTTACAATCATAGAACACATCAGGTTGTAGAAAATTTAAATGTATTTATTCGTCTGCGCAGTGCTTTATTTTTGCAGTAATTTATATTCGCCATTAAACTTTTTCCACTTTGACCTTTACAAATATCTGAACGTTTCGATGCCAACGAACTTTCGGCTAAATGGTATTCCGCACGCACGCACGCACGCACGCACGCACGCACACACACACACACATCCCAATAACAAATCCCCTCTCTCCGCATGGAAAACAACCTTCGCACCTTGTTCCCAATTCCCTAAGGTCATTCAAGTGCCCCACCCAAACAAACATGTACGTACGGTCACAATCTGTAACTTCAAAGACAACACCGGATGCCAGTTCCCATTATTGAAAATAATTGTTTAAAAATCAAGTGCACATGCAGCATCCTTAAAAATGTCCCATGCAGGGATATTTCACATTTTAGAATTATCAGCATTAGAATTCCCAATATCCCTTCATCACTATATCTGCTTAGAATTATATAATACAAAATTGGCAATTACACCAGTATATGGCAAAACATTGTTGTTCATTCAGACACTGCGGTGCAGACTGGAAATATAACATTGTATCGACAAAGCAGCGCCTTCATTGGAATATTGCGGTTGGATCTGCTTCAATTGGTTGTGGGAGGCAGAATATCTGTGGATATACAGACAGGGCTTAAGAACGGATAAAGCTGAGGGGAACAGATGATGATGGATGGATGAAAGATGAAAGAGTTGAGAAATGCTGTTGGAGACTAAGACTGGGGAAGAAGTTAACGAACGAAGTGCAGTGTGGATTAACAAAGAAGCGGGTTGAGGAAACGGTGGTGGGTATGGGGGATATGTGAAAATGGGGGAGTTATTAATTCAGGAGAGGAAGAGGCAAACTTTGCAGGAACGGGAAGGAATGAAGAGGATAGAGGATGGAGATGTAAGGGGGAAAATAAGCGAGGAGTTACGATTTGAATCCCGTAGTAACTGTTTTGTAGAACATCTAAGATAGAAGTGGATTTTTTTTCAATGGAACTGACATTAATATTGGGATCCTATCACATCAAACCAATGATTTACCGGAACACAGGACCCCGACGCCGATGCTTTCATTGGGAGATGATGTAAATGTCATTATTCTGCAGTTCAAGAGCTGCGACTCATTTCCGTTACAGTGGACATCGTTCACCCACATGGACCCTTCACTCTGTCGGTAATTTGAAGAATTATACACAGATAGAGCATAGCCGCAGCCTAGCTCCCTGCACACCACGTTGGCTTCTTTTAGGTCCCAATTATTTTCTTGCACTTTGACCCAGCTATGGTTGTAAAATATCTCCACTGTCCCATCACAGCGGCCTGTCCCATTTGTCAGTCTCGGAATCAAACGTCCATCTGCCGTAAAAATAACAAACGTTAAACTGAAGCTGACATATTTCATAATTTCCAAGCTGATATTTTTTATGAATAAAGTTAGTAATATTTCTTTATTTCCATTTGTAGAATGTGAATAAACGTTCAACATGGATTTCGTAGAAATCTTTCTGTCTTGGGCGCCCGTGGTTATCTCTTTGAGGGTTAGCAACCTAATTGTGGAGAATGCACTTTGTCTTGATTTCCAAAACTGTTTCAGTGAGATCTATCAACAGAAATGAATAATTAAAGTCAAAATGTACAGATTCAGCAATAGTAGAAAGTAGTTACAGGGGGCGCCGGCACAGCAGCCAAAGACCTATACCAGCTGTTTCCAGTGTAAATGCACTCCCTTGGTACACTGTGAGTACAAGAGCTGGAGATACGCCTGTTTGCAAGCAACGTTAACTTATGTTGTCAATCGTTAATAGACTATTGAAATAAATAAAATATTATGACATTGGATGAAAATAATGGCTCAGATAGATGCAGAAAATAAACAGATAGTTGTGGAAGTATTCAATAGATCTTGCAGCATTTGTGGAAAGAAGAACGGAAACAAAGTCTCAGATTCGAAACCACAGGTTAGGACCTGGAATGAAAGATTGTTTTCTGTTTAGCAGGAAACAGAAAATATGCATTAACTTATCATTATTCTGCATGTGAAAACGTAATGATTGTCATGCCACAGAAATCAGAGCTGGGGCTTTAAAATTTTAAAACCCATGGAAATGCTTTGATGATAGCATACATTGTATGTTTGAAAAAAAATGACGCAAATGTAAGTAAAAAATTATTTTGTGGAGAGGAAATAAAATAAAGAGGGGACAAAAAGATATACGTAAGTTGAATTGGATCAAGGCATCATTGCCAAAACCATCACTTATCTTCTGTTCCTATTTGCTGCTTGATGCTGGTGGTTTACTATACTCGTGAAAACCAGCAATCCTGATAAAACTCATCCAACAGTACTGGTGGATAACGAGTTTCAGGATTTAGAACACGGGGAAACGAAAGACCAGTGAAATAATTCCAAATCAAAATATGTGTGATTTGAAATGAAATTTGCGTATGGTTAAATTTACCTTTCATTATTGGTGGTAGAGGTTAGAAAATGCTCCCTGTGAAAATTAAGTGACTGGTTTCAGTGCGCTTTGTAGATGGAATACATCGTAGCAGCTGTGCGACGACAACGAAGGGAATGGATGCAACTCGTGGTTTCCTGGCTAAGAAATGAGTCGGAGGCACTGACCTGGTTACTGTCCAGCGTCATGAATGTTGTTGGCACTGTACTCTTCAAGGCAATTGAAAAGATGTCCATCATACTTACCTATCATGCTGATAGTGGGAAGATGTTGGGGTGACAAGAAGCCTATCATCAACTACGGATACCTAGTCTCTGAACCGCACTTTTGGTCATAGCATGTTCTGGCCAGTGTAGTTGAGTTTTTATGTAAAGGTACCCCATAACATTATGGTTGGGGATCCAATGACAGTAAATACCTCCAAATATTCGTGGTAAGTGGCCATGTTCTCCCTCATCTAAAATAATCTGTGCCCAGTGTTTTTGTGGTATGAATGTAAATTAGCCATTGTTGGACAAATACGTGGCTTTTTGTAGGTTTTAATCCATGCACATACGAGCTGCGCTTTCAGCCGATAGGCTGTGAATGCAAATGAATACAAGGGGGAAGGATCATAATTTATGGAAAAAAATCTAGGTTGAATGGCCGATGAATTCAACCTGAGGAAGCCCTGCAGTGAATTCCTCAAGAACTAGTGGACAAACCCTCTTGCAGTAGAATATAGAAAACGGCGCCGCTGTTTAGAAAAACAAGTTCTCCACATTTAAAAGTGGGTCGGGGTAAATTTTATTTCTCTGAGAGGCTTTTGGATCTTTGAAACCGTCATTTGCAAAGGGCAGTACTCGTGGAAACGTTTAACATTGTCAAGGAAGACAGAGATAAATCATTACTAAGCAGAGGGAGGAAAAAGCACCATGATTACACGGGAATCAAGTTGAACACATAATCAGATGAGCCACGATCTTCAGATCAATGGTATTATCTGCAGGAAGGAGGTGATATTTTTCTTTCATCCGTTAATATGTTAGTCTTTGGAATAAAAATCTATCTCTAATTTGATAGCATAATAGATTGATCCATGGTGTGATGCCGGGAGTGATGATAAAGGTATTTGTGTGATGTTTGAGCGTTGAACATTTACAGGGGAATTACAGCAAAATACAGAAACAAATCAATTAAAATGCAAGAAGGAGCAAAAAATTACCAAATAAAATTAACTCATAAAAATGCAAGACATTATATTTCAAATAGAACATTGCAAGTTTTGGCGAGGAATAAGGATAAATGACTATAAGAATGAGAATACTTTGCTATGGCAGTCCCTTGTTAAAAAGAAAACCGATTTTTTTTGGAATTCAAAATGGATAGAAATGAAAAAAAATATATCAGAACGAGTACCATTCCATGGTAATCGCGCATTTAGAACACTATTTAGACCCGTATTTGACATAGTTATATTGGATAAAATTACAGAAAACTGTTAGAACACGGTTGATAAATATGATTACAGAAATACGGAAACAAACATATCAGAGTTTGTGTATTATTTTTCTTTAGAATGTAAGTCAGAAACGACTCCCCATAGAGACTCGACCAATATATATGAAGTTAAAGTAACATAATTCAATGTGGAGTTGATTATAACAAATCGCTATCAATGTAAGATTGCGAAGAAACACTTCAGTCAAAAATTCATATGAAACACGTCACCCTAATGAGTGGAGAGTTATTGGAACTCACTAAAAGTGATTGGGGAGGATATCGCGGAGAAGCATACGATACTCTGAGTTTCAGACATACATTCAGAAGTCATGGGCCTTATGATGCATGAAATACCTCCAATTAGTCACTTGCCCTTAATCACATAATCTGAAATGATGTACTGTCCAGCTTCCTGTGGGGATAAGAAGTGCATCAACTTGGAGAATGACAGTTCACTTTTGTTACAGGTTTGATTGAACAGCAAACGGGTATTCTTTACAATTCTTTACAATTCTTTACAATTTAGTTCATCCAATACGGAAGAAAATTATACAGATGTTGAATAAAACTCTGTTTTCGATGAACTTCACAGCCATGAGAGTAACTTCTGTCTGTGTCAGTCCGGAAGCTATTTTGGCTTCTGCCAAAGAAGGATGTGGATACATGCGAGACTTCAGATATATAAGAATATGTCATTCCATTTGGGACAGAGGCCATGTTGTTTTATCTGAAGTGCTGTTTTTAAATTTAACATCTGGGCCAAGGACGCATATGTTGTGTCAGTATCCAAATATATTACTTTACTTAGCAGTGACAGTAAAAAAGACCAGTTTGCTTGAAAAAATACCTCTCATTAATTTTTTCTTTAGTGGAACAAAATCTCTGGATGTGTTTCAGATAATTTACGAAGCTAGTAATTTTCAATCAAGGACGGACAATCCACCAACCCGTATTTAAAACCCCACTACGGAAGCACTGTGCAATTATATATCTGTGAAAAGGCTGAACATTGGGAAACAACAATGACTGGTTTAGGAATGATCAACAGGCAGACAGAAACACGAATGCTGTAAAAGTACTTCTGGAATAAATGCCCTGCCAAAAACACACAATTTACTCCGGATTTGGGATTTCGATCTGCATGACTGAGTGTGTTGTTTTACCCTCAGCTCCATCCAAGCTTGACACGTTGTAATTTTCCAGAAGAAACCTATTCTGGTACAGTGTGAAGCACCACAATGTATAAAACTAATTGACGTTCACCAATTTATCCGCAGCAGAGACAACTACAAGGGTCCGTGGTCCAGAAATGCACATCGCTGCAATACAACTACGTGGATTGCAAAATACCTCGCTCTACTATTAAATTCATCATCCAGCCACGGCAATCAACTCTGGTTCAAATGTATGTGCAGATGGAACGGCACGGAGCTTTCCAAGAGGCTAGGAACCAATCTTATGAAACAGAACGAAGAAAGAAAAAGTAGCATTCGAAACACGGATCTAAACAATTGACAACTTTCAGTTAGGGCCCAGCTCTGCTCTGAAAAGCAAAATTATAGTTGTGGACAATTAAATACCTAACAGGCGAAAGAGTCTCAGAGAAAATCTTCACCTAGTATGATGGTGCTGTTGGTGAATGTTGAGGACAACGCGGAAGCATATTAACCATGTGAATGTCGAAGTGCTGAACAGATTATCCATTCCGTCTTCCTCCCAAGATCCCTAGTATCACACAATCTAGTCTTCAGAAAAGTCCATTCACTCCGTGTGATATCAAGAATTGTAAGAAATCATGAGATAAAGCTGGTGCTGAGGGACTATCAACATCCCAACTGCTGTTCTGAAGACATGCAACCCAGAGCTAGCTGTGTATCTAGCGAAACTGGTCCAGCATAGCTACAGCACTGACATTTATCAAAGGGGCAGTTACATCGTCATGTCTTGTTTACAAACGGAGAAAATAACAATTTGGTGAATTAGCACTCAGTGAGTCCACTTTAAATCAGCAGAAACTAACATGAAGTGTCATTGATAAATGTTCTCATAAATACTGTTTCCAAGGTGCTCTTTATGTACTGTTTTGGCTACTCCAGGTGGACTCTAATCCTGAACTTTTCATATAGACTTGGCTCAAACCTGACTAAAAGGCTGAACTCCAAGGAGACGTTAAGAGAGATAGGGCGTGATATCAAAACAATAGTTAACTCAGCGTGGCAACAGGTAGCCATCGTAAAACGCATTAATGGGCCCCAAGGAAAAATCACAATTGTTGGGGCATTGCACGTTCACGATGTTTGATTCGATTCAGCACAGTAAGCAGATTATTCCTGCTTGCAGAAGACGTTGCCAAAATCCAACTGTGGGTTAATCACATCACAAAACTTCACGCAATGTCACTTTAGAAGAAGAGAGAGTCTGAAAACCTATTGTTGATAGCCACTGACAATAAAATCGCAGTCCATGATATCAATATCCTGGGGTTATAATTGACAAGAAGCATAACTAAATCAGAAAATTAAATTGTTTTCCTGAAAGAACTGTGTATCTTCCAGAGAGTACTTCATTTCCCCTTCTGACATTATAAATACTGTCCACCATCTATGATGCACACGTCCAATGAAATATGCTGCAATTTTCCGGATATATGTCGTTCTGACAATTTGGTAGAAACTTGACATCATGCAGGGAAAAGCATCCTGATCAGTTGGACTCAGTCAACCACCTTAAACAATTATTGCCTGCACCGTCAAACCACGACATCTGTTGAGTTTTAAATGTTATTATTGCACCAATATTATTGCACTAAAGTGCAAAAGAGCTGCGTGCACTTCCACTGCTATACTCCGTCCTTTAAACGTAGTGTCTACGTCAAATTAATTCGTAACCTCCAAGAGACTTTGGTAGGGCTTTGCAAGTGGCAGCAATGCATAAAATGAATGGTTTTGCTACTACTTCCACAATTCTATAAATACTGAAAAAATACTGCATATTGTAAACTGGAAAATATAAGCCCTCTTCTTATGAAGGTGGATTAAGATTTTTTTGATAATCATAAAGAGGAGAGTTGGAGTGAATGTTTTTTTTTGGATTGCAAGAAATTGCGAGTGGGATTTCATAGTGGTCCGTGCTTTAGCAGCAATTGTTCGCATGTCAATTCAGTTCGTTAGCTGCGGGGAAAACATGCCATATTCTCAAGTCTGCTGTGACGTGGAATGTGAAAAAAATACAATATGGGTAAAATACATCAGCGCTGTCAATGATTGACAGTGAATGCAATGATAAAATGTAAATTGATTATGCTTCAAATTAAGCAAACTGAGGGAAGTGGGTAACAACATGCCATGTGAACTGTAATATGGAGTAATATAATGTTATCATTTGAAGGAAAAGACAGCATAAATAGTAGTTTTAAATGGCTGGAGATTGAGAAATGTTTATAAATCTCAGTAAGCTCACATTCAGATGTATTAGTCAATTAAATCACCAAATGGTATGTTCATCCTGTTGCGTGAGCATTCGAGTACAGGAGCAACGAATTGCTACTGCAATTATATTGATCCTTACTTAGGTCAAATTACTGGGTACCGTGTATAATTTTAAAACAGTAGGAACTTACTTGAGGGGAGAGTTCGGAAAATATTTCTCATACTGGTGATTGGGAAACTGGATTGGTCACGTGAGAAGAGAATGAGTAGTCCAGCTCGCTTGTCTTTACAATTCTGACTGAAATAATTGATGCAAGTAACATTCTTCTGGAAGTCGACAATAATTGCGGGAAGAAACTTTGGCTAACCAATCTGGAACTAAGGTTTATGGTCTCAAAGTATCAGCAGGCCATTTATGAAAGAAAGGAGTAGAGCAGTACTGACTCAGTGGGTGGTGAATCTTTGAAATTCTACAAATCAGTGAATTGTGGGAATGGGTGATTGGTTGTCCGTCATTCGTTTTAGACAAGGCCGAACAGGACAATCTTCTGGACGTTACAGAAACGAAGGGATATGGGACATGGCAGGGAAATATTGAAATTAACGATCAGTCATTATGTTCTTTGGTAGGGTCGGGGCCAAATTGCCTTCTCCTGCGCCTATCTCTGATGTTATTTTCCTTCTGCTCTCCACCTTAAGTTTTCCAGGCTGTGGCGGGACCGTTTCCAAAGCAGAACTCGAACAATTTTCATTGTGTATTATATCCTGATTTTGCAAATCATGCTTTTCCATTTATAACTTCTGTTTGTCGACGTACACAGCAGTGGAAAAAACCTGCCTCCTTGGACTCGATGAAGTAATTTAATAACTCTCAAAACTGGTTGGAATTTTAACGAATTACCGCACATGTTGATACAGAAATGTAGCATTTCCATTATTCAGCAGACGGTTTGAACTTCATGTTTGAATGTAGATTCAAACAATCACAGGATCAGACAGAATATAAACGGGCCCGGACGCTCTACTTTTTTCAAGACAACTGGGTACCACTGTTCACTAATCCTAATTGCCCTCATTAAGCCCCAATCTTTCACTCCTTTCTTACTCAGTATATATCCAAATGATTTTTAAACGCTGGACTAGTAACTGCCGCAATTACCTGATATTTACGCTTATTGCAGATATTCACCAGCCTCTGTGTGAAGGAGACTGACCTCTAAGACCTCTTCTAACGAAGTCTGTTCGGAGTCGAGTAGAAATAGGGAACAATGCAACGGCATGAGCTACGCAACGTGATCAATTGAGTTCGTGAGTTCACTCTATCTCCCCCCTTCTCTCGCTCTCTCTTTCCCTCAATATATATGGAGTGTACGTTTGTGTGTGTGTGTGTGTGTGTGTGTGTGTGTGTGTGTGTGTGTGTGTGTGTGTGTGTGTGTGTGTGTGTGTGTGTGTGTGCATGCGCGTGTGTGTGTTTCCAATCAGCTTAGCCCCACTTTCACACTCCCTCCCTCCTAACGTGATTTTATTTTTCATTTAAAACCGTTTAAGGCTCCCATTTAATTTTTTTTTCTATCGATTACACCTCCGTTCATACTGAGCAGCCAAGTTGCCAAAATATTAAAGCAAACCACAGGGTTGTTGATGGTCCATTGTGTATCGAATATGCTCACTGAATAAAAAAATACAGTGTCTCAAATCACGTCTCTTTCTTTTCGCCTGGTAGATTTATATCTGCTTTTCTCATGGTGCATCTACCAATGGAAAGAATTTATCTGTATCTGCTGTGCTATACATTTCCCGTTCTCAGTTACCTTCACAAGGTGGCCTCTCAACATGTTATCTTCGCTTCCAAGGAAAAAGAATTGCTACTCTCCATATAACTCAATGGCCTAGTCCTCTGTATTCGTTTGGTCAATTTCTTACACACCCCTATTAAATTGCGTCATATCTCCTCCGACGCTTTTCACCGGGGAATGCACATAATAGTAAAGTTGAAGCAACATTTTGCAACGGCTCCGAATGATATCCCTGCTTGCGATCGCTTAGTTCCTCGTAATAAAAAGAAGGATCCAATTCTTCTTGGAAACTGGCCTGAAGGTCGTGCTGAGAATTTATAATTATGACTAACAATCTTAATTGTCAGCCACGTGGCATGGGATATGGTAACACGCATAGGATGGGAGACCTCACACTCTGAAAGACATTAGTGAAGCAGATGATTCTAAGTCCAAATTTTCACCGTATTGTTTTACAAATTAAAATTAATTCCATTGTTGCAATGGTAGAATTTCCCCTAGGGTCATTAAGACTGTTGTTGCAGACGTCTGGATGACTTGTTCGATAATCAGTCACCATAGGACCCGAAACCCTTAAGTTTGCATCAACATTTGTCAACTTGCCAGCCAATTTCCATGATCTATATGCCTGCACACCCATTTCTATCTCTTTTTGCTATACTTTTTGGAATGCCACCGTCCAGCTAACATTCTGAATTCTACTTTTTTCCAAACAATCTTTATCAGTTTGTTTCTATGAGCATAGATTTTCATCTTCCACCAATGTGTCTATTCCAGAAACCTGCTCAAAGCTCCTCAAAGTATTATTATCCTCCTCACTGATCCATATGCCTCGGAGTTTTGTGTCATTTACAGATGTTATTATGCTGAATAAAATATTGGACTGATGCTTATAGTGTAGCTTTCAATATTTAATAATGAAAGCCAAGGGAATAGAAGTAGTTCAGAGAAGGTTCACTAAAGTCATATGAGGGATGTCTGAGTTGCCTTAAGAGAAATTCATATACAGAATTGGCTTGAATCCGCTGACGTTTCAGTAAGAGGGGAATTGAGTTAAATATATAATATCGTGAGTTTTCTTGACAGTGTGGATTTAGAAAGAGTGAGCCTTTTTCTGGAAGAATCTGGAGTACTTTATCAAAATTTTGAAATTAGGAGTCACTAATTACAACAGGGATGAAGCCGAGAACATCATGAGACATCAGAAGCTTCTTGTAGAAACAGCAGAGGACAAAGAGACTTCGAATATTTCGCAGATAAATATGTGTACTTCAGAAGTGAAAGTATAACTCGGGTAAATAGGAATGCGGTGGTGACATAACTATAATTTCATCCATGATGCTATTACGTGCAGAGCTGCTCGAGAATCCAAGACGGCCGTTGTCTATTCCTACTTTAAATGTCTGAATGTGGGTTCATACACAAAAGACCAAATAATAATATCTGTCAAGGAAGAGCAGTTGGTTGTACCAGTCCTTCGATAACTTCAATGTATTCTAACAAATGATCACGATATAACATCAAACTTCCAAATTATCTTTTAGATTGTCAATTATCAATACATGCAGTCAGAGCTCCTTTGTTCCATGCGGTTTGGGCTTCAGTCTTGAGTACAGTATTTTTACGTTGTACTTTGGGACGCCCATTTGCATCAAATCGACCAGATTTTATACAATGACCCTCAGTATTATTTATTGGAAATGTTTTAATTACATTCTGAAAGTTCTTTAATCAACCTCGTTCTCTCTTGTGTTAACTGACTGGGCACCTGACATAGCCTCTTATGTTCTGCTCTTTTTCACTTTTTACCCCCTTGGTCTTCCAGGAAAATCTGCGTTTAATTGCTGGACGTTTGGGATAGAACGGTGCAAATCAGGATATTTCTCTATGGGATACTGCAGAAGCAATTGATAGTTTTGCCTATCAAGTTTAATCATCATGTGGAAACAGTTGAAATGTGGCACAAGATGTTGGTTTTCTTAAGTGCTAATCGTTTGGAACAATTTCAGACAATACTAATTCACAGACGTATTTTCTGTGGGAAAAACTCAGCAAGGAAATATGGCGCGCAGTTGTCCAGCAGTCAGTGATGCTTCCTCACGGCTCAAGCGACTCGCTTTGCCCAGGAAATCCTATAATGTTTTGAAAGACATTGCAACTATTTACTGCGATTACTTGGGTTTCACCCAAGTGTTGCTGTTTCCTCTTACCAGTCAAACGATATGCTGATTGATATGTTAAATGGCAACTACAACTCACATCTAGAGCAGCTGATTATGCAAGGGAATCAGCAGAGGAGCCGATGGAGATTCGAGAGAATCATATGTTGTGCAGATAGACGATTAATTGGTGGCGCGGATACGATGTGCCGATGAGACCATTTTTGCCTATGTCATTTTATGTCAGATGAACAGACATGGAGGACTCACCTGAGCAAATGACACCGGCGTTACTTCCATCTGAACAGATGAATTGAGCCCAGGACGATACAGGACAATCCCATAATCGGGACTCGTTCCCCTGGCACATGTACTTCTGCTTCCACATTGGACCTGTACCATCACCAGAGTGAGCTCCGCCCAAGATTTCGGCCACCGTCCCGCACTGAAGGTGTTCACAGATAACAGCGGCTTCTTCAAAATCAAAGTGGGCATCACAGAGCGTCCCCCATGTGTTTCCCTGCTGGATTTCGACACGTCCGGAACAGCGACTCGCCCCAGATTCGAGTCTGAGGTCCTTGTGTCCTGTATAATAATTATCAGCAACATATTTAATCAATTATGATTGGTAAATAGAAATTGATAAGAAACATTTGTGTCACTACAAATCTTTTAGTGACATTCATACTCAATTCCTTGTGGATAAGTAAGATAATCCACAAGATAATCCACATTCAAAATACATGGGCTTCTATGAAATATTTGGCCTCAGGAATTTAATACAATCTCTCCACCGCACACCCCCCCCCCTCACCCTGATCGTTGGGACAACGTAACTTATTTCGGTTCATTGGAGGATTTGAAACAGACATCTGAATCTTGTTCATCCTAACATGTAATTCAAATTCCCATTTTGCCGTACAATGTATCTTTTGTGGTTACGAAGTTCTTAAAAGCCAAAGAGAAAGGTTGCTGCACCCAGCCCGTGTAGTATATGCCGCGTCTGGAGCTCAGGTGGGGGAACATCAAATTCAAACAGGAATTCATTGGCAGTTGGAAGAACACATGTTGTTGGTTAGAGAGAATTAATGTAGGGGTCAGGTAATCAGATGCAACTGATGGGACTTCTCAGCTGGGAGACAGCATGGATTGAATGGACTTTTCCTATATAATTCATATTATCCCTTGGCCAATCGCACACGCTGACCGCAAAGCACAATTTACAGTCGGTGAATGCTGAATGCATTCATCAACAGATAACTGTTATTCGTTTTTCTCCGAGATATCTGTCAAGATATCTATGCAATTCATCTGACAGTTATTACAACAATCTATACGTCTCTTCTACACATCAGCAACTGAACGGGCACATAAATTTGAGAAAAGGATTTAGAAAATCCACTCTGTTTTGCATTCAGAGGTTTATCTTCATCGCAGATCCGAATAGGAAACCCCATAACTTGAAATCAAAGCTACTGCTTCAAGAAATCCTGGGAGGAGGAAGCTTCATCTCACCATCTACTCTAAGTATATTTAGCCACATTAAATGTTATGTGAGCACTATATTAAATTACCCCTCTTTCTATTCAAAACGGGATCATTTGCCCACCTGTTCATAGAGTAATATAACGTGGAAACAGGCCCTTGGGCATAACTGTATTATGCCGACCACAGCAACCTCCCTGCCAGACCCAGTTGCTCGGACTCAGCCTGTAACCGTAAAAGGCCTTCCCCTCCATATATCTGTTCAAATGCCTCTTAGATGTTGCAATTGTACCATCCTCAACCAACCCGTCTGGCAACTAATTCCAGAGACTCACCACTCTCTATGTAAAGAAGTTACCTCTCAGGTCTCTTTTAAATCTCTCCTCTATTATCTTGTATCTCTGCTTCCAGTTTTGGGCTCCCAAACCCAACGGAAAATACGATGATCTTCCACCTTCTCCATACACCTCATGTTTTATAAACTTCTCTGTGGTCACCACTCATTCTTCCACGCCCAAAGAATAAAAGTACAGTGCAGCCAATCCCTCCCTATACCCCAGGCCCTCTGGTCAAGGCAGCATGCTCGGAAATCTTTTCTGCACACGCTCCATCTTGACAATGTCTTTCCTTTTAAGGGGTGTCCAAAAATGTACACAATTCTTAAAATTCGACCTCAACAACGACTTCTATAACTGCAATATGATGTCCCTTCTCCTGAACTCGATGCCCTTACTGATGAAGATCAGTATGCTAAACCTCTTCTTCAACATTCTGTCCACTTGAGGGGCCGCTCTCGGCGAACACTGCACTTGTACTCCCTCTGTTACACAATCCTCAACAATATCCTGCGGTTCACTGCCTAAGTCATACCATGGTATTACTGTCCAAAATGAATCACCTCATACTTAGTTAAGTTGAAATTCATTTGCCATTGCTCAGCGCATCTCCTTAATTGATCAAGATCTCTTTGCAACTCGTTGTAACCTTCATCGTTATCAACAGATCTCCCAATTTAGTATCATCAGTAAACTTGCTACTCGTGCCATGTATATCCATATTCAAATCACTTACATAAATAATGAATGACAGAGGTCCCAACCATGATCCCTGGGGCACCCACTAGTCACAGGCCTCCAGTCAATGAATCGATCTTCAACCATCATATTACACTTCCTATCATCCAGCCAATTCTGAATCCACCTCGCTGGCGCCCCTGGATTCATGCGACCTAACCCTGCAGATCAACCTGTCATACGGGACCTTGTAAAATGCATTAATAAAGTTCAGATAGACAACAACCACAGGCATACCTTCATTTATCCCTTTAGTTACCTTTTCGGAAACTTCCAAAATATCTTGAATACAACCTGACAGTTGGGACATTCCATTCGTAACTTTTATCTGTCCAAAGATGCTGTACAATAAAATAACTACTGAATCGTGCTCATTCTGACATAATATTCAACTTCCCAATCTGTGGTACAGTGCATCTTTTCTGGCTGCGATATTCCTCAAGTTCAATAAGATAGGCTGCTGCACTCAGTCCGTAAAGTGTAAGCTGCGACTAGAAATGAGGTGGCAGAACTTCAGATGCAAACTGGACATCGTGTGCAGTTGACAGACGCATGTTGAAGGATTAGAGTTAATTAGAAATGCGACTGATTGTGTTTCTTAGCTGGGAGGCAGAATGAATGGAATAGGTTTCTCTCACTGAATATAAAATTCTCCTTTCCCCATCGCGCTGCTGAAAACAAATTATCATTTACAGTAGGTGAATGTTAAATAACGAACTTAACAATATATAAAAGTCATTCGTTCTTGTTCGATACATCTGCCAAACCACTAATACTATTCCTCTGACATTTGGGCAAACATCTATACCTGTCTTAAGCACAGTTAACAGCTGAACAGCTAAACATGAGCCAAGAAGTTTGAAAGTTCACTGCGCTTTGGCTGACGAAAGTGCTTTTCATTCCAGACCCGAACAGTAAAATCCACACTTTGAAACTAGATCTTCAAGTTTTAGAATCCTGGGAAGGGGAAAGATCATCCGTCCATCTACGTTGTGAGGCACACTAAATGGTATGTGAGATTTATGTAAGAAAACCTTTCTTTTGAAATCTAGATCATATGCCCACCTTCTTAATAGAGAGCATCATATTCTGAAGTCTTTTGATAATATAACAAACGGAAGTCTTTTACACAAACTAAGCTCACATTAGGTCACTTGTAAAATTTTATCATGGATAATTACAATGGGAAAAATATTGGGATTTTCAAGTGGACATGCTGTGTCTGGTGATATGTCACGGAGCATAACTTTGGCTGTTCGTTATCTATAGATATTACTAATGCTTAAACAATAAATAATTATTCAATTCTTTTCATTCTTTCTGATGTTAAAACGTGAAGTGTCAAATACATTTCAAAGAAATAAATGAATATAAATGGACAGAAATATATTAATAGCATGGGTGAGAAGTTATTCCCTGGGGCAATGAGGGAAGTTTAGAAGTAATCCATTGCTTGAAAAACTGAATGCTTTAAATGGTAAGAAATCATGAAATATTGGTGTAACCTGGGAACACATTGCGCTCCTGCAGAAAGGAGGAAATGTTCAACATGAAGGAAGAGAGAACGTCTGTGAAATTAATGACATTCCAGATCTTCCTGCAAGGGGACTGCAATACCAAAGAACATTTGCACATCATATGAAAACTTGGCAAGATAACATGGAAAAAACATGGTGTATTCGTGATTGATAGAATAGGAAAGTGCTGTGAATCTGACAAGCTGCACGGTGCATAGTCACTTGAGCAATTTCTGAGGGAAGTTTTTTTTGTTTTCTATTGTAAATAGGCATTTTCTAGGATCATTCATTCTATAGGATTGTAAAATATTAAGATGCACTCCTGCTTAAAAGTTATTAAACTAACGTGCGTTAATAAGACAAATGGCAGAGTTTTTTTTTTAACCGGTAAACAAATTAACCCGAAAGGGCATCTATTATTTTAAAGAATCCCCATAAAACATTAGGATGAATGTTTTTAACTCGCATATCGCGTTTGAATTTTCAGTAATCTTAACATATGTGGGATGAATTTAGGCAATGTTTGAGGCCGGGTTTGAGTTTTTTTGAACAGGGAAGTTGACGAATATGGAGATAGAGTGAAAATGTAGTGGCCAAGTCAACGTCAGACAAAAGAAAACCAGGGACAGTCTGTAATGAATGACTGCTCTTGCTTTTCCCTCTGCATCGAAAAGCTATAAATCAGAGCAAAACGTCTGTTTTGAAAACTGGAAACATCGAAAATCTCAGGAGGGAGAGAATTTGGAAGTGAATGAACAGGCCCTGTCTAAATACATCAATTATCATCGATTTTGAAATCCCTGTGCAATATTCAGTGAAAGAAACACTGTTCTTCCTTACAGCAAAAGATGCACTGATAGGTCGATCAGTTGCTGAGGCAGAAAATAACAACATAATGCCCGTTCTAAGAAAACACCCCATTCCTTTTATGGACATTAAACTTGGACATACTTTCTGCCTCTTTGTCCTTCTTCATTGATTGACATCAATCCCATTAAAAAAAGTGGGAATGTGAAATGGCTCCTGATCAACTTGACTTTCTGATGATAATTCATGCGGAACTCGCTCTAAAAATTGGAGGGTTTCAAACAAAGTTTAATGTTAAATTCTATGTCAGTCGAGGTAAGTGGCAAAATGTTAAGACAAACTCCTTTCATAAGGTCATAAATCGTTCTAAGCTGTCTGGATCGGTATGGAGACGACCAGAAAATTTTATTGCTGTCTTTTTTGTCCGTTCATTTTAGTTATTGTACCTGAACAGATGACTTCAATGTCCCGCTCGTGTCCGCACCCAGGCGGACCAATAACTGGTCCTGTTCCTTTTCCAAAGTGAACCGCAAACGATATTGCTTTTCCAAAACCACAGCCCAGTTCCTTACAAACAGCGTGAACAGTCGATATGGACCAGGTCTCATGACCGCAGACTGTCCTCCAAGTTCCATTCTCGTAAATTTCTAGCCTGCCCGCACAAGGACTGCTTCCATTCACAAGTCTGGGCGTCATTGGTCCTGCGAATACAATTAACATAAACATTTGTATTTTGATATGTGAAAATGAATTATACTGAGATCTTTGAATGTTGCTATAATATTATAATCTATTTTATCAGTGCAATCTTTCAAAGACCCGTATATCCTGGTTGTAATCACCCGGAGGATCCAATATCGATGAATATAAACCAAAAAAAAACTTCATGTTGTTGAAAAGCATTGACAGGATATTAATTCGTGAACTTCACCAAATTAGTGGTGAAGTAGCATGTTGGCCTGCCAAAATTCAATTGGACGGACAGTTTATTCTGGAGTAAGTGGCTAATCAGATGTGTGGAATATCTGGAGATTCAAATGTGATTATTTCTTTGCATGGACAGTTGTTCCAAAATGTTTCTTTAGGGGCATTACTGTCATTCATCAGACGTCCGGAGTCGCTCCGAATCCTTGTTTCTGAAAAGTGTACTAGTTTACTGGAATGTGTGTGCCATTCTATTGCTTTCTTCATACTTTTCTGAAATACGTCTCTGTAATTTCATAATAATGAAACATTCTCGATACTCTGTTCTGTGGCTTTTTCACATACTGCCGCAGTGGGCAGTTCTCAGGTATGACTCACTGGATAATTTCACAGGAGGTGGAATATTTAACAGGACAATTGAATGGCGCTGGCATACAATCGCATGAATGGAAGCAGCTTTGATTTTCAGTTAACCTAGCTTTCTTTATTTCTTTATATCCACTTTGTCAATGGGTATAATGATGCTTTCTTAGCTACTCAATGGGTAAGAAAGCATAAATATAGAATTCGACGGAGTAAATGTTGAGATTAGATCACGTTTAATGAAAGCATCATCATCTTTTCCAATGAATAGTCGTCGACCTCAGATGTTAATTTTCTTTCCCTCTCCGCTGATTCTGCCTGAGCTGGTGCACTCTCAGTGTAGTGAGAATCAGGTTAGCCTGCACCACTGGGTCAACATTGTTAAAGAAGCACTGATCCCAATATCAAGCGGAGCCACTGTAATTATTTCAAAATGTTTGCGGACAGGAGAACTATCAAACCATCCAGGAAACTATAAAACCAGCAAGGGAGAAGAAGCAAAACGTTATATGTTCTTGTCACCTGTGCAGATGATGCCAGCATGTGTGAACAAGCTGGAAAATACTCTTATATCCGATGGAACCAAACTGGAGAAGGACCCTTTCCCAAAGTAATTCCCGTCCGGTGCTGCCAGCGCAGACCTGCAGCCCAGCAGTTGACAGACCAAAGAAGGATTTACATTTTGCCAGAGTATATGTGGCGCAGTTCCCCATTGTCCTTTGTCTTGAACTTCCAGTCTCCCGGCGCACCGACTACCTCCATTAACCAGCCGTAAGATATATTTTCCTGTAAGTGTATAACACAAAATGTGTATTTGTTATAATAGATCTAGGCGGCAAAAGGACAGACTGAGCGACAATCGAACTGTGAACCACGGAGAGCGGATGGTTGGGTGCGACTGCATTCAACAGTCTCCTGTATTCAGTACTGATCATGTACATAATGAGAGCCAAGCCATTGAGAGTGGGGGATGATATTCCAAACCCTAAGTCCAATAGAGAAGGAGCCCGCTGTCTCTTCGCTCGATCTCCATGTCAACAGTAAATGGCGAGAAGAGTTCTCCCTGCCCCAGCAACACTATTAACACTGATTGCCGTTCGGCCTGAAGGCAGCAGCAGCAACTCGACATGAATTGAGATACTTCAGTAACAATTATTGCCATGTCCCCCGCGTTCATCACAGAGAAAACAAAGCGATATTACCTGATGGGAAAGCCCAACAATCCCCGTGGCGGTCTGAAAGGAGAAATTGAGAATTAGAGCTTGTTGATCACTGTAACATGTGTTAATCTGACAAAAGCACAGAGTAAGAACATTAAACTTAGAGAAATATAGTTCTGGCTCACGCAAGGTGAGTGGTATCGGGACCAATGACTTTTTTAGATTAACGTTTGTTAACGGTAATTGATTTTGGTAGGAAAGGAAGTGTAAACTTCCTCTATTAAAGTGCAACGAAACGTTTTTTTACAGTATTGACAACTAGGCAGAACGTGTGCTTTGGCTATGGTGCTTGGGTTCCTTTGATACTAAACTGCAGGAGGCATGGGACAGAGCTGCTGACCGATCTTCTTTCCAATGCACATTACGATGAATCACAAATGTAGCCTTTCGCTTCATTGTGTCTTTACCAGTTTATTGTATGATCAATCACATGAGAACAATTTCTCTGCGCTTTCCACACAGCTCCCTGAATTCCGTGCTCGCTTTTGCCGAAGTCCCTGTACTGCTTAATCTCCATAAAAATGCAGCTTTCCTGAGTTATACAGGATTAGTTCTTTGTTCATTATTGCATGCTCGGGGTGGCGGAGGGAACAGTACCCATATCCCTTGGAGAATTTTTTTCCAGATAAAACATGGAACATTAACATGGAACATGCAGCACAATAACTAATCCTCCGGCTCACCCTGTGCACATTCCTCTATTCCCTCACGATTCAATCCTCTACGTGCCTCTTAAACCTTGCTATCGTATCTGCTTCCACTGTCTCCACTGGTAGCACGTTCCAGAATCCAACCTCTTTCCATTTCAAAAAAAAAATGTTTCCTCGCCGATCTCTTCTAAACTTCCCCACTTTCACTATCACCTATGTCCTGTAGATTTGAAACTTCCATCTTGGTAAAAAAAAAAGGATGATCACTTACTCTCCCTCATAATGACTCGTGACTCATAATTCTATGTACTTATATAGTTACGCCACAGCCTCGGCACTCCAGAGAAAAACTCGGATTAAAAGTAAAACTCTCTAATCCAGGCAACATCATGTTGAACACCTTCTGCACATTTTACAAAGTCTTCACAGGATTCTTGTATCGAGGCAACGAGTAATGTACATACATTCTAAATATGGTCTAACTAAAACTTTGCACAGTTGCAACATGATTTCCTGATTTTTGTCCCCATGGCACAACCGATGAATGCAAGTATGCCATACACTTTACTTCCTACCCTAGACACTTGTGTTGTCACAGACAGGGATTGACAACCCAAAGTCCCTATCGACATCTATGTTCCAAAGTATCCTTCCATTTGCATAAATATTCTACTTTCATTTGACCTGCCAAAATGGACCGCCACAAACTTACCGGATAAATTCAATCTACCATTTTTAGTTCCAAATTTCCGACTGGTCTATATCCTAACGAAACCTTTTACAACCATCACCACTCTCCAATTCTCCACAAATATTCGTGTCGTCTGCAAACCTACTAATCTGATCCATTATATTTTCATCAAGATTGTGTAGATGTACGAGCACTGATCTTTGCAGAACACCACTTATCACAGACTTATGTTCATAGAAACGACTTTCCACTTATTACCCTCTGTCAACTATCACCAAATTAATTTTGTATCTAGCTCACTGTGGATCCATATGCCAAGTCTTCTGGACAGGTTTACCACGAATAAACTTGCCAGATATTCCACTGAGCTCTACTTAGACAATCACCAGTACCATGTCCTCTTCAATCATCTTCAACAATTCCTCAAAGAACTCAAACATATTTGTGAGACGGACTTTCCGAGCATTTAGACATCCCGACTTCCCCGAATAAGTGCATGAAATTCAAAATCGTAGGAAGTCATATCTCTAATAATCTTCTCTCATGATTTTCCTATCGCTAATATCAGGTTCCCAGACCAATAAATTCCTGGTTTGTCCCTGCTGTTGTTCTTAAACACAGCGACAATATTGGCTATTTTCCGGTCTTCTGAGAACTCACTTGTTGCTCAAGAGATACACAGATCACAGTGAAGGCCACATCAAACTCCTCCCTTGCCTCTCCCAGTATCCTGGGCTATACCTTATCAGGCCATGGAGACTTATGCACTTTTATGTTTCTAAAGAGACCCACTGCCTCCTCTTTAGAATCGACACGGCCTCAAATATCAGCATGTCCACCGCCACCCTTACCCCGGTTTTTCCATTAGCAATGGTTCTCCTTTGAAGAGGGATGCAATCTTTCAGATATTTATATCAAAGATAATTGATACATTGATGCCGATTCCTGTCATCAGTTTTACTGTGGATAATTCTTAAATTATATTCTAAGGTAACCCCCTCATCTCCCCATGCACCAGGTTCTTTTTGTGTAAACAGGGCATGAGCTTTCGAGCTCCAAAGCATCTTCAGTTATCCTGGCCTACTTTCCTCCTCTGGTTCACAAAACAGTAGTTCATTTTCCTGAATACATCTGTTAAAACTCTTTTGAACAGTCTGTCTCGATGTGCCCAAGAACATACGCAACTTTATTTGCTTGTACCTTGTTAACTCCATTCACCTACCTACCTCTCCCACGCAATGACAACCACCCTCTCAGGTTGTATCCATTGAACATTATCAGTGATACCTTTTTGAGAAAAAAACAATAACTGCAACAACAGTGGATTTAAGTAGAATCTTTGACCTGACTGGTCATCACATGGGCATCCATGTGAATATGGTTAAAGAAAATTGATTACCAAGCAAGAAGGGGAGAATTTAAAGCAGATGATCAACTGATCAGTTAGAGAGATTTTTCTTTTAGAAAATCCAATAACCAGAGATAGTGCAATGGACTCAGGGGCTTGGAAAGTTAATTACAGACAAGGTGATAGGTTAATAAAGTTCACGGCCTGACGAACATTAAAGGTGAGTCAATTCCCGAGGTCAGAATAGGAGCAACACAGATAAACTCGATACGTATTGAGCTCGGGGTCATTGCAGAGACGTTCAAACTGTGATGTGATGGAGTGATTTAAAACCGTCCAGAGTTTCATGTAGGACATTTTCTTTTTCAAGTGTGGCTCGGTGGACATGTATTGATGTGAGTTATTGAAGGAGAGGACTGGATTTGATGAGCTACATTTTTGTTGATTTCGCTGTTACCTTTAAATGTAGAGACACAGACAATGGTTTTAAAAGATTTTTGAGTTGGCTGTCTTTACATTTCGCAATGTTTTAATAACTTACATTACATCTGCCTTCTCTGAAGATGGCAAATATTGTAGTTCCCTGAAGTAAGGCATGGGCTAATGAAAGAGAATGATTACAGGTTGTAAACAGATAAAATTGAAATGACATTTCTCTAATGGACCAAGGTTAGAAATTAAATAATTTTAGTTTGAATTTGAAAAACAACTTGGATTCTAATACTTCGCTGTGAGAAATCAAAAGGAACCCAATGAAACATATATTGCCCAACGCATGCGGACTATGGAAATAGCGAGGAGCTGTACACAGTAATCAAAGAGGAAAACAGCTACAAACTGAAGTATGGCCTGCAAGGAACTAACAAGAAACGGCTCCCGGAATCTGATTAAATACACGTTAATAAGGAAAATACTTTGATACATTCTTGACACTGAACTTTGAGCAGACGTTCTTTTTTGGTTATTGATACAGGAAGTCGGAAACTGAAACAACCCACAAAGACGATGCTTTTATTGTTTTTCAACTTTTACAATTTCTTCTGAGTAGCACACCATGCAGCATTTTTTCTTTACTCTGTTGTATAGATTGTCAAAAAATCTCTGAGCACCACCAAATACCCAGTAGTTAAATCAAACGAATATTCTGGAGGAACATGTGAAGCAACTACATTGTTTGGTGAACGCACAAATACATGTGACGTTGCACAAAGGTTCCTATTCAGTAAAGACAAATTGGCTATTGACCTGGTTTTCAAATGTAGTGACACACGAATTGCAAGTATTGAGAAAGTAAACTGAGTTCTCCATTTAAAACCGGCGAGAAAAGCAATTAGTGAAGCCATGATAGGCAAAGCAAAATCACTCAGTAAAACTGGTACGTGACTTTGCTTGCTTAATATGGTACACACGGAAGGAGGCGAATAATGCACTCCCAATACAAAAGTGAATTTTTGAAATACCGGAACTAGCAGAAGGTGGAAAGGTTTAAGCTGAAACGCCAACTACGCCATGTCCAATGTCCATATGCGTTTCGCAATGCAAGTATTGTTGACTTTATTTCATGTTCTAACAGTGAAGTATCAGAATCTCATTATTATTCAAATATAACAGATTATTGCTTTGCTTCTAACCTTGAACCACTTCATAATTGCCTTACGAATCGTGTTTGCTACATTCTGTATTAACTTGTTTTTTCAAGGAACGGTGATGTTTGCCACAGTATCTGCCACCACCATCCTTTCAGTTTTCAACGACCCAATGTGTGAAAAAGAAGTTTTATCCATTTTCTCCAAAATTACCAAGCCTTTAGTTTAGGTAGATGGACACTGACCAACGACACCACTGATAAGGAGATCATTTATGAGGGTCATAGATTAAGTATACAGTAAGGACCTTTGTTCATCAGATGCCAAATGTTCCAAAGAAACATTACAGAAATGCCGACGGAAACAAAGATTTAAATCCAGTTCGCATTTTGACGATCATGAAATCACGTTTCCTAAATTATGTACAAATCTAAATAAACAAATTCAACATTAATGCCGTGCAACCCTAATATTGACAAATCTGGATAAAATAATCCTATTTTATTGAATTTAACCCCTCCCTCATGATATGTTCTATTTTATTACTGCCTCATTCTCAACTTCTATAAGCGCAGTGAAAAGGCAATGATTATATTTCAACTTCATTTTGCTCTTTCTGTTAGACACATTTCGAAGATCATTTTATATTTTTTCAACAAGCCAATCATTTCTTCATCTTGCTGCAAGATTATATTGTAATTGGAGAACATGTTAAGGGCGTCAACAAAGAATAATGGCCAACATATGAATCCAGTGCATGGATAATTCATTTCAATCCTCTTACCTCATAAAACACGACCAACTTTCTGTACGTTGATTTGAAAACATATTTAATCAAAGTTAAGGGCCTCAGTGGTTTGCCACTGATCCATGAAATCAGCAGGGTTTATAAACGTAAAAGTTAATACTTTTAAAACCATGCATTTTGTGAAACTGATTTAGTAAAATCCATTTCGAATTTTACGTTATCGAACAGCATTCTTAAACTAGAAGTAAATCGAAATCCAAAAGAACAAAAAAAATATATCGACGTGCTGGAAATGTAAAATGGAAACAGAAATTCCTGGAAAGAGTTAGCACACAGGCCGCATCAGTGAGAAGGAAAACAGACTTAGCGTTTCAGATCGATGCGTCTTCACCTGCAAAGTATTTCCAACATTTGTTGTTTTTATAGATATGATTCAAAACACACAGATATGATGGAATTTCAAAAAGGCATCCTATTGAAATAACGTCTATTTGCAATGGGTGGAAGTGAACAATATGAGCAACACAAACATCTAGCATTGAGAAAATGAACGGTTATCGACTAAGGAGCTTAGTGATAAAAAACAAATAAGGAGTAGACGATGTCTCATGTAACACGAAATCCCTCTGTCAAAAAGGCATGGAGTAAATGGAAGATGAAGTTAAAATACTATAATGGTCACCAGTCATTTGGCAGTAGCATAAAACATATAAAAGGAGATAAAGCGACATGGTCCTGTATTTTATTAATTTCTATGTCGGCATACGCAGAAAATAACATGTGACAAGTTGCAGAGGGAAGATGATTTTCCAAGTCTCCGTGCATTCAGAATGTAAATGCAGCAAAAAGAAGTCACTTAAAAGATCGTAAACATGAAGGAGATTGTTATCAAATCAAATTCCACGTTTTATTTGTAAATGTCGCTATCATAAAATGTTGAAGGCTGCACATAATAGCATCAAACTTAGCTGAAACAATGTTAATTCTACATCGGATTATTTTAAATGGGAATTAATTCTAACCATTTTCCAACGTTATAATGCTGAATAACTTCTTTAAAATAGTTTGTTTAAGTGAATAAGATGGTGGGTAGACAGGGTTTTCTCTGATTTATATCAGTTGCTGGAATGAATGTGTGTGTTTACATCGGGTGCAGGTGCAACTGTAACTGATGCTGCGCACTCACTGAGTTCACAACACCCCACACGCAAATACACTTAACTCCAATAACAGATGCACTGCACTACAAACAGGCTTGGGGAAATAAACCCTTGCGAATTTTCAGTTGAAAAGGTTTAGGACACAAAACACACGCAATTGTATTGGTGAAAATATTATTTCACTCCTTTGTGACGGAAATTTGAATTGGAATCTTAACCAGAATCTGAACAAGCCAATCGCACTTTCATAAAGAAGGCGATTGAAAAAAAGAATCAAATTGAGTCAACGTATGGATAAACTAAAGGTGCATGTTATAATTATGAATAAATGATTAATTTCTGCAAACCCCCCAAAATATCTGAATTTGAAAACGTGAGCAGATTTTGATACGCTGTGTTCTATTTTTGCTTCCGTGATGGTCTTACACTTCAATTTCACAAAAATACATTAAATCATTTGAATAGGTTTTAAACTTCATTCTGCTCAATATGAGTAAGATCCGTCTGAGGAAGATAATTTTTCACCGCCTCCACGTACAATACATTTTTCATCGCAGCATTGAATCTGAAAATAACAATGCACCTTCTATGTCATTTCATTTCAATTTTCAGGCAATATGCCCTGTTATTATCAGTGTACTTCATCATGATATTCAACGCATCAATTGATAGCCGAATAACTAATGATCAATAACTCACAGTTCCAAAACTGCAATAGGATCAGTGTCAGGAATGACCGTAGCATTACTTGGTAACCGTTTGCTGCTGTGAGATTGGAACACGAACCAAACGCTGTTTGCAGATGTCAAGTTCTCCGTCCAAATTGTTCAAGCAATCCTACCGATCTGGGAGCGAATTCTATGACAACAATTTTTCATTGCAAATGCCGTTTACCTTTTAAGAGCCAATAGTTTTATTTTCTCTATGAGGAGGCGTGAACTTCAGTCACCAATGAGAATGAATCCTTCCATTTCTGGACAACGCAAGATCTATCTTCTTTCCACCGCCTTCTCCTGAGGCACCAATGATATGAGTGAGTCTGCAAAGGGAATGAATCACGAAACTGCGATCCGGAACACAGAACCTGAGAGCAATGAAGTTTAACAGCAGGGAAGGCAATTATTCGCTCCAGTGCATGCAGTGCGCTTAGATATTTGGGAATTTCTTCGTCAAAAAAATCCCTTATTTCCCGAGTTCCAAATGTCAGCAATTAGTAACTAGCTATTTCCATAAATCAATAAATGTGAGGACTTGGTTTCTGCACAAAAGCCTGTTTTACATAGTTTTGTTGTTTTGTTATCGAACATTAATTTGGTGCGAAGTTACGTATTATTTTCTTGAGTTTAATGTTATGATTAAGAAAAAATGAAACAGTGGAAAATCGCTTTATCTCCGCAGAACATGTATTATAAATGCAGCAGGAGGTTCAATTGCTCCTCGAAAGGTGTAAACTTGGATTAAGAAGTAGAGCACAAGAGCTGGACGAATCATAAAATCGATTCACCTTACTAAAATGTATCATTATTTGAAACTGCAGAAGTTGAATGCCGAAATGTGGCAATTAATTTGCAGGTTTAATCAAACATATATGTTGGCACGTGGCAAGCGACGTGCCGCAGTATGAACCATTCCACATTGGACCAAAATACATAGTAGTTAATACCGCATTAATTCTGGCTACTTGGCGGCCTCAGGGAGAGCTTACGGAAAGGGAAGAATATTGTTTATACTGTCGCTCAGGTTTATGCATTTCTTTCTTTCTTTAGAAAAATACTGATGTCGCAACAAATGCTGTAAAACACGTCTAATGAATAATCTGATGTAAAACCTCATACCGATTGAAACTTACTTTCATAAAACTATCTGAAACTTTGAGTCCTGGGCCCCATTGAAAATGTCGAAGTAACAAAAAAGCTTAAGTTACTCCCACTTTTGACATGTAGACTTTCTCTATCCGTGCATCCCTTTCAACGGATTATCGTTTCAAAACTTGAGCAACAAATTTAATTCAATGTAATTCATTTTAGCGCGTTCTACCTCCATTCTTCTGAATTAAAATGTGGTTCTTCCGCTCAAAGGCAATGCATTATGCCCCCTCGTGTTGAGTTTAAAATTAAATTCAATAATAAATATGGTTTATATGTACTCCGCCAGGTGAGTTACGTTCAACGGGGTGGGAAGGGTGTGGGGTGGTGTTCTCTCCATCAGTAAGACCGACACTAAGCCATCGAGGCTGATGTCAAGGAAAATTGTCTTCTAATGTGATGGAGTCTCAACTGACATACCCTGGACCTATGGCTGCACTTAAAAAGTGGGGAGAGTAGTGTGGGAAGGAGTCACAAAGATATTGCATCTCGAAGCAAATTACAACTTCAAGTTTAACAATGGTTTTAATTCTCTCCCGGAAGAAAGAGCGGTGAAGGGATGAGCCAGGATGTGGGTCCTTACAAATTTATTTCTTCAATGCTGATTATAATCAGCGTGTACAATGAGAGAACTGCGGCTTGTAATGTTTACAGTAAGTCACAGACTGCAAAACTATTAACCGAATTTCAAAACAGAACTAACAATTACAAATGTATTTCGATCGAAAATGTTAAGATCTGTAGCATAGTGGCACTCTATCACGTGGAAAAATGCAGGCTCCAACAGCTGAAAATATAATTCAATCAACTTTTCAATCGTGCTACTGATGAACAGTATAGCGTGAATGCTGTGAACTTGGAAAAACATTTGGCCAGAAAATGTCAAAACATAGCTGTAGCTGAAATGAAGAGAATGCGCTGTAAGTGCTCTTAAACTTTTGCACGTTGAGTCAAGGTGGGTGCTGGTAACTTTGTACAGGGTCTTAAATTTTCGACTGATTGACAAGGCCCTTCATTAACTGGAATCAGTATTCCTTTGAAATGAAATTAGAGAAGTATGAAGTACCTTATAGTGAATGTTCACAGCGACGTTCAAATGAATTAATTAGAATATTATAGTGGCTGATGATGCTATACGGAGCATGAAATACATTTAGGACTCGAATGATATGTACTGTGAGCCCCATCCCTCGAGCAGAATGTTTGGTTTCGAAGGAACGATTAAACTGATGGTTAACCCTTGCTTCGAGTTTGCAGATAGGAATTCAGAATAGTGATTTGATCCATGCCCTTTACTATTGTTTACTTCATGATAAATTTTGAGCAACGGTTGCATAGATTGATACAACAGGTTTACTTTTGCTCATTTTGTTTCTTTCTACTACATATTCCTTGGAGAGTTGCAAAATCTCCTACTCATTCAATGATTGATTAATACATTGCACATGAAAGGTCAGAGCCCCAAACTGTGTCATATTTTATGAAGTAGGTTAATAATAAAATGTTATTGCAAGGCGCATACGGACATTGTCATGAAAAGCAATATCCTCCCAAAAATAGTGATTGGTGGATCAACACATCTTCCTCCTGAAATCGCCACCATAACACAAGCCTTTGACCTTGTGAGCAGAGATGGACTGTTCAGAATCCTCACCAGGATTGGTTGTCCCTCGACGCTCCTCAGGATAGTTCAGTCATTCCACACAGACATGAAAGGCGTCGTTCAGTTTGACGGTTCATCTACGGAGGCCTTCAACATCCGCAGTCGTGTGAGGTAGGGCTGTATGCTTGCCCGCACCATGTTCGGCATCTTCTTCACAGTTATGCTGAAGCACGCCCTTGGAACATCAACAGATGGTGTATACCTCCACACCAGATCGGACGGGAGGCTATTTAGTCTACCTGGATAATGGCAAAAATCAAGGTTCGCGAAGTACTCATCAGGGACATGTTGTTTACAGACGACACAGCACTGGCAACATACTCTGAAGAGCAACTGCAAAGCGTCATGGACAGCTTCTCAAGAGCCTGACAGGACTTCAGTTTGACCATCAGCCTGAAGAAGACTAACGTTTTGGGTCAAGGTGTTGAACACCCCCCTGCCATTTCCATCAACAACTACAAGCTGGAGGTAGTCCACGAGTTCACATAACTTGGCTCCACCATCACGGACAGACTCTCTCTACACTCCGAGATCAACAGATGGATTGGACGAGCAGCCTTAACATTTGCCAGGTTGGCAAAGCGCGTCTGGGAGAATATAAAGCTGGCAACACACACCAAGATTGCAGTCTACAGGGTCTGCATCCTCAGCGAGCTGCTTTTGGCAGCGATACCTGGAACCTCTACTCCAGACAGGTGCAGCATCTTAATGCCTTCCATCTTTGTAGCCTGAGACGTATCCTGGATATCAAGTGGACTGACAGAGTCAACAACAACGACGTCCTGTCCCGCACTCAGATACTCAGCCTCTTCACCCTGCTGCAACAACGCCGTCTCTGCTGGCTAGCCATGTACAATGCATGCCAGACGGAGGATCCCGAAAGACCTGCTGTACTGGGAGTTGGCCTCCGGCAAGAGCCTACAAGGACGGCCCCATCTTCGCTTCAAAGGTATTTGTAAGAGAGATATGAAGTCACTGAACATGAACGTCGAGAGGTGGGAAGAAACTGCAAGCGATCGCTCTCACTGGAGGCTGGAACTAAACAGAGGTCTGAGATGAGAGGAAAAGCTGAGGGTAGCAGCTGAAGAAAATCGCACTCACTGTTAAAACAACACCAAAGGAACACAGGAGGACAGGGCTTCCAAGTGCAGTCGCTGCAGCCGAGACTGTCACTCCCGTGTCGGCCTCGACATTCACAACAGACGCTGGTCTCCCACTACCGACTGAAGCAAGACTCTCCATGCGAGGATCCACGGTCTCCCGAGACTAACGGATGCCACCACCAACACAGTACAATTTGATTCAATTCAGGGAAATTCTACAAACAGCTGACAGTATCGCTCACTGCAAAATTATTATTATTACTATTATTATTACCGTCATCATCAGCATTATTACCTTTATTGTTGTTGCTGTTTTTTCATATTTCTTGGCCGTACCTCCTTCTTTAGAGGATGGTGGTGAACGACATTGTTGAGCCATTCCATTCTATCTCTTGACGGTAGTCCCATAGCGTTTTCCAGGAGGTTGTTATATAATTTCAACTCAGTAACAATGAAGTACCAGCAATATATTTTCAAATCAGGAAGGTGTTTACCTGTGAGGAGAATCTGCAGACGATGTGATTCCTACACACCAGCTACTCTTGTCCTTTCCAGTGGTAAATATCACGCGTTTAGCAGATATTTGTAGTTGAGTAACATCAGTATATTTTGCGAATGGTTCGTACTGTACACAGAAGAGATGTTAGAAATGTTCCCCAGCGGCCGTTTCCACTTTAAACAGGAAGTGTCTTAGGAATTCAGTTCGAAACAAAACGAATGTTTTTTTTTGCTCTGCAAATTATCCTGATATATTTTCCCCAGACAATTAATGCATTTGTTTGTACAATACCAGTCCAAATCTGAGTCCCATACCAGCTGTAAGTTGTGGCAGAAATTACAAAACGAAGTCGAGCAGGATCCCTTCCTGATCACTGACGCATTCTCTGCATCGTTTGAACAGAATGGGGTTGAAATGTCACCACACGTTGCGACAGTCTTCAATGTACCTGCACCCACAGTCAACATAGCGGACAATAGACCAGTCTTCTGCAGAGTGAACCCGCTAAGAGCATCTTGCGCAGATGGAGTCCCCGGCTGTTTCCTTCGGCCTTGTGCACATCAGCAGGCGTGGTTATTTGCAGACAGTTTTAATTCGTCCCTGCTTCAACCCAAGAATCCCACCTGCTTTAAATGTACCATTGCCTTCTCGATACCTATGCAAGAAAAGGTAACGTGGCTTAATGAATACCGTCCGGTGGGTAAGATATTCACCTCCATGAAGTGCTTCAAGAGGCGGGTAATGGCACATATCAACTCCAATCTCCCAAACAACCTCAACCCACTGCAATTTGTCTATTGCCGAAAAGGTTCACAGTGGACGCCATCTCCCTCCCCATGCTCATCTCTGGAGTATCTGGGCAGCAAATGTACATATGCTGGATTGATCGTTGACAACAGCTTCGCCTTCAATACGAAAATCCCAAGCAAATTCACCTCCAAACTCCTGGACCTGAGAATCAACACCTCACTTTGCAACTGGATCATTGACTTTTAAAAGAAGTATAAGAAGGAGAGAAAGGGAGAGAGAGAGAGAGAGAGAGAGAGAGAGAGAGAGAGAGAGAGAGAGAGAGAGAGAGAGAGAGAGAGAGAGAGAGAGAGAGAGAGAGAGAGAGAGAGACAGAGACAGAGAGAGAGAGAGAGAGACAGAGAGAGAGACAGAGAGATAGCGCAGAGGCATGTTGATATGAACACAACATTTTGTCAATGTCAGAAAAGCAAAAGAGCCTGTTAATGCATTCCGGAAGGGGGCAGTGCACACGCCCCTGTTTACATCAAGGACGCTGAGGACGAGAGGGTTGATAGCTTCGAGTTCCAAGGAGTAAACATCACCAATAGCATGTCCTGGTCTAACCACGTAGTCACCATGGCCAAGAAATCGAACCAGAGCTTCTAGTTCCTCAGCAGGCCAAATAAATTTGGCATGTCCATATTGACCGGCAACAACTTTTATCCATACACAACAGGAAGCAGCCTATCAAGATTCATCGCCGCTTGGTATGGTAACTGCTCTGCCCGAGACCCAAGAAACTACAGAGAGTTGTGGACACAATTCAGCACATCACGGAAACCAGCGTCTCCTCCATGGAATATGACTACAATTCTCGCTCCCTCGGTAAAATAATCAAAGACCCCAACCACCCCAAGCATTTCCTGTTTTGCCATCCCATCGGCAGAAAATGCAAATTCCTGAAAACACGTGCCACCAAGCTCAAGACAAGCTTACATTCCGCTTTTAGGACCATTGAAAGGGAGCCCAGTCCGTTGTGGTCGACTGTTGACCATAGAATCTACCTCATTATGGCCTTTCACCTTGATGCCTGCCTACACTGTACTTTAACTTCAACAGTAACACGTTATTCTGCATTCTGTTATTATTTTCCTTGTACTACCTCAATATACTGATTTGATAAAATGTCCTGTGTGGATGGCATGTAAAATTAAAAATTTCACTGTACCTCGGTACATTTGACCATAATAAACCAATTCACCAATTTAATTTATCAACAAGATGATTTCCATCTGATACATTTCAGTCCTTTGATTTATACCTTCTCTTCTCTTTCCGTGTGAAGCTGCATTTGTTCTGATACCGATAGGTGACTATTTTAATCAGTCTTGGTCCATTTACCCACTTAAAGGGAACTGCTTTATTATTGTCAAATTCTTCACTGGGTATGAATCTGTTCTGTTTTGGAAGGAGCACAAAGGACCTATAGCAGTCAATGACTTTTTTAACAGTATGTCTGTCTTGAAAAAAACATTTATTTTTCTCTTTCTCGTAAGTAAGACATAGGAGCATGCTTTCTCAAAGGGCAGTGGACCAAAGAATACGATCATTTCTCAGGTAATGGTAGATAGATACTCGACAAGCAAGGGTGTGTAATGTTACCAAGTTTAGAACGGAATGCAGAGTTGATATTACGATTGGATCAGTCAGGGTCTTCTTAAATAGCAGGGTAAGTTCAAGGGGCCGCATTCACTGCATTTGATCATAACACATATGGCTGTAGACCTATCTACCCACTCGGGAGTACTTCATATTCTATTGCCCAGTTGTGCTGCATTTGTCCATTTGTAAGAATCCTTTTTTTACTGGTAAGTTGTTTCTCTTTTTGGTTCTCAATAATGTGTCTTGCGGCAAACACTGTGTTTCCCCGCTGTACCATGATCCGCTTGCTTGAGCTGTGACAAGGAGAAATAACAGTTGCGAAATGAACTTCGAAAATTCGCTGTGGCAACTTGCAAATGGTTTCAGAAAATGTCATGGGAATACTTAGAATCCTGGAGAGATAACGGTTGACAATATCAACGAATTGTAGCGGGGTGAGAAATGATGCGTGTGGACGAACATCTCGAAATGCTTTATTGAAGGATATATTGTGGATGATGTTCCGCAACGTCCATGTGGAAGCTGCTTGTCAGCGTATCCAGGAGCACAGAGAGTTTGTGGAGAGGTTTATTTTCTTATTAAACTGGCAGGTAGCACGTGGAATTGTGATATTTCTCCTGCTGGTGTATGGCTTGGTTGCTCCCGTAATAAATGACTACACTGCGCATCCCTCTATAACCAACACCCCTTCCAACACACACAAACGCACACACACGCACAGCAATTACCGTCCTTCCTGCTTTTGATGGCACTCTTGTCTCAGAGACTGTCATTGATTTAGATCATATTCCAAACACTTAAGAATTCAAATCTATTTTCATGCACCAGTGTAACTTAGGTTAACCTTTATTCCAAGATCGTCTGCCCCAATCTTCGTGTTTAATTGTTGACTGCTGTGCTGTGCTTACTCCAGTTAAAAAGCGAATGAGTGTCCACTATGCTTCTCACGCAGTCTAAATGATTTTTTCAATGATATGTATTTCGACGAAGATCGCACAATATGTCCCGAGTTCCCTGAACTATATTTAATCCTCAATCAACAATACAGACGCCGGTATTTTTGAGGTTACGGTTGTACTTGTTCATCCTACAAAACTCAACGTCTGCTTTTGACACCTCACAGGAAATCAGTTGTGTATTTTACCCAGAAACTAACTCCAATTTTAATTGGCTGTACTACGCACTGACTATGCTTATTTTCCTTAAAAAGCACAATATAGTCGCCAATCTTTCATAATTGTTTAAATTTGCTGTAGGGTTAATGTTACTATACCAGAGTGGTCTTGCGGGGGTAATGGCAAGGAAGATTGCATGTTTTCTCCCCTCTCCAGAAGCATCGAATATTATACACATGTCTTTAAATAAACCTTGAATTAAGAAGTGATTATCATTAATGATAATCATGATACTACTGAATTGTGCAAAATTAAATACATCAGATTCAGTGATATCATTCCAGGACTGAAAACACCCGTCTTCAAGAAATTTGTCCTCGATATGATGCCAGGAATTACAACAGAAACGCAGAGAAAGTCGGAGCATCAGATGTGATTTTACGATAAAAAGGTGACTCCAGAAATATTTCAGACATAGTTTTGTTTGAATGCCCGAAGATGTGTGTTTCTTTTACACCAATGTGTAATACCATAACTTTTCCATCACGGAGTTCTTCTGCAACCATGTACAAATATGCTGAATCTGGTACTAGGCCGGCAAGCACAATACTTATAGAACTACATAGGTACATTGGAACAATGAGAACAGCACGGGGGTGGGGGAGGTGGAACAACTGCTGGGATAGGTCAATGTAGATTGAAAGAGGGACTGATCGTCAGTGTACGTTTATTGAGGAAAATATGGTCAGCGAGGTAGCTTCTCCAAAAAAGAATAACTATCTTCATAAACACTTTTTCATGGGCTTCAACTGCCATGGGTAAACTGTACCAGTAGAGTTTCATAAGGCCTGTGACAGGAATTAAACTGATCTATCCACAAGTAACATCCGATGTGTCCTTCATGATAATGTGCAAACAAAGATACTTCCATTCGGCGTATTTCTCGTTTTTTGAAGACAAAATGAACGAATGTTGAAGGAGAACGGCTCTACAATAGGTGTAACCCATAAAGGGATGTTTTGACTTCAAGTTATCATTTGCATTTTTCAGAATTTCATAAAGGTTCCGCTGCTAATAGAGTGTCACATTATATATTCAAAGGGACAACAATGTGTTCAAGACCGATGTCTATCAGAGGAGGAAACCTACTGCACTTTCTGCTCTGACATGCTTGGCATATATGCGATTAAATCGCTCCCAGACCACTCAACATTTCATTAACCTCCTGATACTTATGTATCAATAGTGTGCATTTTGGGAAAACTGACACACTGGTTGTTACAACAAGGAACTGACATAATCACATGCCCCAAATTCCATCACAGACAAAGCATTGTACTCCCACATCGGTATGTGGTGTATATTCTGTTCCGACACTAGGGCAGCCATTGCAGCGATTGCAGCGATGTGGTATACAGGCGTGAGGGCATAACCGTTGGCATGTTGGTAATTAAATCCAGATCCTAAAATGTTTCATGATATCGCCAAACACAAGCAAGAAAACTTCGTTCTTATGTGAAGCTACCATTCTTCTTCAGCCGACCAGTGCTCCTCTATGCAAAGCAACGAATGGAAGAGATAATAGAAGGCAGCAAGGGCACAGGATGTACACTGGACTATAGATTCAAATGTCCATGACCAATATTGGCTAGGAAACAAAACTCTGGGGCAAGCTGGTTTGTTCATTAACGTTCTCACTGCCAGGCTGAGGCTTCCTCAGCTTATAGATGAGCAGGTCTGAGACATTAATATGTTTGGCAACATTCTCACCTCTTTGTCCATGGCATAGGCATTTGTACATGACAGCCTTGGTAGGTATGTCCTCCGCACGGTATAGTTGCTGCACAATATTGTCTTCAGGTTCCCTTGCTGTATAGTGTTGCAATAGTATTAAATGGGGTAGGAGAAGAGTATATTTACAAGCTCGTACTGGACGTCCCTGTGCCATTATTGACGATCAACAAAACAATATCACCGCTATATGTGCCAGCATGCCATTGTATATTCTTCTCCCTGGTATAGCTATCAATGCAATAGATAAAAACAAGGTCAGTGAGGAATTCAGAATGGCGTGCTGACAACAATACCAGGCATACTCAAAAGCAAATTGCCGATAAGTGTAGCATCAAGGCAGGACTACATGTTTGTTTGACAGGGCAAAAGGTACAAAAGACAGAGCTACGCAATTTCACAAACAAGAGTTGAGCACAAAGCTCCGTGGTTCTGAAGTTGTTTATCTCATCTATTCTGACTGCACCTGGCTAAGACATCACGGCTACCACCAAACCCCAAGAACAAAGGTCACAAAGAAGCACCACTTTCAGGTCCACACAAAGCTGCACGCGATCCTAATAGATTGTTGTTGATTTATAGTTACGGGATAAAATTCAAGAACACGCCTACCCTCTCACCCGAGAGTCCAACTCAAATGCACTGCTGATGTACGTTCAGCAGATGTCCTGCCACATTCAAGAACGTATTTCACCGCGACCTTGTCAAAGGAGAGTAAAGATGGACAATAAATGCTCCTCCGGCCCTCAATGCCCCATAGTCACAACTGAATAAAGAATGAAGTATACTCACCGATGCTGAGACTTATATCCGTGTTTACGAAATTGACACGCTTGTTATTCTCTTGAATTTATGTTGATTGTGACACAATTATCACATTCGTTTCTACGGAGTATCATTCATGTGGGAATAACCAGCAGTATCAGTCAGTCCTTTTGTAAAATTGGCTTGTGTAAGCTTCTGTTTGCATTTCACGCCCAGAATCCGTTTGGTCATCGGCTTGACATTGTCGTTTCATCAACAACTTCAGATGCTGTACTGTCTCAGTTACCTGGTTTGTTATCAGTGTAAACTCCTTCACAACAAATCAAACTGGAATTGTTCTGCAGAGCTCTGCACTCAGTCGTAAGTTTGAAGCCATCTCTGAATTGCTGGACGTACCCATAATCATCCTTGCTCTCATTTCACAATCTTGACAAATGTTACTGTGCACCCCTTCCTTACAACTGTCACTGCAAATGTGTTATTCGTACATCGTTTTCATTATGGGAAGCCCAACTTTTATCAAGATAGAGAATATGTTCGATGAGACGCACAAAGCATGGTTGTTAAGACACAAAGTTAGCTTGAAACGCAAGTTATGATTAGATACAGAAATCGAGTGGACCAGGATCAGTTTGGGAAGGAATTAATGTGATATGGTGTGAAATTATGTATAAAGAAAGATACACATGTTCGCGAAATGTAGTGTGCAGGTAGATCAGGTGTCAATAAATTGTCATAAAATGTCTTACTTTATATCCGGAGAAAAGATAGCGCAAATATTACTAGTTTTCGTTTTTCAGAAATTATTTTGTCATGGCTGGAAGCAACTCAAGACAAGTTTAATAAACTAATCCCTGGAACTACATTGTTCTCATGAAGAAACGTTAGACAGGTTAGACTTGCTTCTGGTAAGTGTTTAAACGAGGAAGAAGAGAACATACCACTTAGAACAGTAGGACAAGGATAGGCCATTAGGCTCATAATGTCTCCGCTGACCGACCGTAATGCCAGTCGAACTAATCCCACCTTTATGACTATGGTTACTCTCCAATACTTATGTCTCTGTTCAAGTGTCTGTCAGTACGTCTCTTAAATTCTGATCTGGGATCTGCTTCTACCACCTACTCCGGCAGCGCGTTCCAGGCACCTGCTGCTCTGTGTAAAAAAAAAGCTTGCTTCAGTCATCGTCGTTAAACTTCTTCCCTCTCATCTTAAACCTTTGCCCGCTTGTATTTCGCATAGCACATAGGGGAAAATGCTATCTAACATATCTATGCTTATCATCATTGTATATAATTCCATCAGGTCGCAACTTCACCTCCGAGGCCCCAGCAAAAACAATCCCAGTTGGCCCAACCTTTCATTACAGCTAATATTGTCCATCCAGAGATCATTCTGGTGACCCTCTTCTGCACCCTTTGCAAATAATCCAGATCTTTTCTGTAATCTGTAAACCGCAGTTGCAAACAATACTCAGAATATTATCTAAACAAATATGCATCTGTAATATGACTTGCCGACATTTATACACAGTGTCACCACTAAGTAGAAAGAAGCATGTCACATCTTCCCCACCTTATCCACACGAGTAGTCACCTTCAGGGAACACTCCATGATCTATCGGTACTTTAATGTTCTACAGCCAGAATTGTCAAATTAATTAATCATCTCGGCCTCTTCCAAATGTCCTCAGCAAGAGAGGTGCTAGTCTTCGGTTAATTCGATTAACTCCACCTGATGTAAAGAAATGACAAAAGGCATTAGGTACAGCAAAGACATTGGTCCCTGACAACATTCCAGCAATAGTACTGAAGATCTGTGCTCCAGAACTTTCTGGGACCTTAGCCAATGTATTCCAGTAGAGTTTCAGGCATCTACCGCACAATATGGAAAATTGCCCACATATATCCACTCTACAAGATCAGGACAAATCAAATGCGGCCAAACACAACTCCGTTAGTCTACTTTCGATCATCCGAAAAACGATGGAAGAGATAATCAATACCACATTGAAGCAGCAGTTGCTGAACCAGAACCTGCACACAAACGCTCATTTTGGGATCCGACAGACTCACTCAGTTCCTGACCTGATTAAAATCTTGGTTCAAACATGGGGCCAAGAATTGAACAACAGAGGTGAAGTGGGAGTATTTGTCCTTGTCATCGAATTGTCATTTGATCGAATATGGCATCAAAGAATCCTAGCTGAACTGAAACAATGGGAATCGGGGGAAACATTCTGATCGTTGGAATGATACTAAGTGCAAAAGGTAATGGTTGTTGTGGTTGGAGGTCAATCATCTCAGCCACAGGACATCTCTGCAGGTGCTCTTATGCATAGTTTCTCAGGCACAACCATTTTCAGCTTCTTCATCAATGAGGTTCCTTCAACCGTAAAGGCTGGAAGTAAAGATGTTCAAGTCAAGTCACGTCATATCATATGCACAAGTACAGTTATGTACAGGTATAATCTAAGGCATGCTTGCAGCGGCATTATAGGCACGTAGATTCAAACAACACACAGGACATAATTTATACACCAATTATAAAAGACAGTGAAAAAACTGCAAAACAAGACATTAGTGTAATCAAATACAACAATTGGAGACAAGTCAGTATTAGTGCAATAGGCGTCCCAAATGTTCCATTGTTGAGGTCGGATTTGGTCCTGCAGGTCATTTCGAGAACGTGATTGTTGCAAGAATGCAGCTGTTCCTGAACCTGGTGTTATGGTGTTTCAGGATTCTGTTCTGCTGTCTACGGTAGCAGCAAGAAGAAGAAGGATTGGGATTTACCAGATTCTTGATGATAGATGCAACCTTCTTGTTGCCGTGGTTTCTGTAGCTGTTTTCAGTAGTGGTGAGGACTGAGTCTATGATACTCAGGGATATATCCAATACTCCCTGCAGCCTCTAGCATTCATTTGCTTTGAAATTGTCCTAGCACGACTTGACATAATCAGAGAAGACACTTTTAACAGTGCATCTTTGGAAGTTTGGTGAAGTATTTGGTGACATGCCAAATTTCCTTAAGCTTGTATGAACGTAGAAGCGCTGGTGCACTTGTTTCGTGATTGCGTTGATGTGCTGGGCTGAGGACAGGTGATCAGTAATGTTGACGTCCAGGAATTTAAATTTGCGGACTCTCTACACCTCTGACGCTTCAGTGAGAACAGGCAAATCATCTCCCCACTTCCCCTTTCTGAAGTCAAAATTTAGGTCTTTGATTTTCTTGATGTTGAGCATGATGCAGTAGTTGCAGCACCACTTAATCAGGTGTTTGGTCTCTCTCCTGTACACTGACTCCTCGCCACTCATGATTCACCCAATAAAAGCTGCATCCAGCTCATTTATGAGGCCGGAGTTGATTTGCGGCACAACCGACCTCTTGAGGCTCTTCATTGCGGTAGATGTAAATGTTACCAGATGGTAGTCTTTGAGGAAAATCACAATGCTTTTCTCAGGCACCGGTGCCATAGATGCCCCTTTGAAGCAGGTGGATAATGCACACCGTAGTAGCGACAGGAGGAATATGTCTGTGAATTCACTAGCCAGTTCTTCTCCATGGATGGTCGTCGTGACCGCTACGGGTGATTGCACACTGTTCAGCAGCACTCATGACTCCTTGGGAAATGAAGTAGTCCGCAATCAAATGCAGCAAGACCTGGATAGTTTCCAGCCCGCAGCTGAGGAGTGGCAAGCAGCATTCTCACCACAAAATTCTGGGAAATATCAATCCAACAAGAAAAAATCCAGCCATTGCTCTCTGACATTGAATGCCATTACTATCATTGGAGCCCTCACTATGAAACTCGGAAGCTGCCACTGACAGAATAGTCATATATACAACGTGACTACAAGAGAGGGCTGGAGCCTAGGAATCCTGTGGCGATTAACTCACCTCCCCAAAGACAGTTCAGTATACACAAGGCTCTATTCGGGAGTATTATGCAATGCTCCCCACTTGCATGGATGAGTGCAGCTCCGACAACATTCAAGAAGCTCTACACTATGCAGGACATAGCAGTCAACTTGAACTTCATCCCATCCACAACAATTCATCCACTCCTCCATCGATGCTCAATAGCAGCAGTATGTTCCGGCTACCTGATGCACTGAAGGAACTCACCAATACTTCTTAAAGAGCACCTTCCAAACACACGACCTCCACCAGCTGGAATGACAAAGGCTGCAGAGTACTGGGAACTCCAGCATTGTACGTTTCCTTCCAAGCCATACACTGTCCTGACTTGAAAATAAATCGCTGTTCCTTCACCGTCTCAAGGTCAACATCTCAGATATCGCTCCCTAACATCATTATGGGTGTAGCCTTTCAAAAAGTTGGATGACAACCACCTTCTCCAGGAAAATTCGAAGCTCACATCCCACGACGGAATAAAACTAATAACTTTTATTTTTGAAGAGAGTGTTCAGTAATACTCAGACTGCAAATGACCCCGATTCTATTTCAAGACAGAATCAATCATTATGAGTTGATCATTGATATACTCATCCACATCGATGGATAGCAAACCTATCTTTCAGTTATTCTTTACATTTCACAATTAAAATTTAAACACTCAGCCTTGCATCAATAACTTCAGTTTTCCTTATAAGTTGAAATTCATTTTATGGCACCTTTTGTTTCAAGTGTCCTTTTATTTCAAGTTTTCCTGATCTGTGCTGATCCTGAAAACAGCACAAGATCAACAAACTCTCACTTGAATGGTTATAAATATAGTGTACGTCTACTTCACTCTATTTCTCCAGATGGGTTAATGCTAGGTGTTCAGTGCAACGTGAGGGTCATAGGCAACAGGCTTGAGAGCACATGATGTTTCTTCTACCACCAACACACACCATCACTCCTGGGTCATCAACTTCACCAGGAACAGCAGATCTCAGTGAATACAAAGATGCTGCCCATGTGCAGATGGCTTATCTGTATGAACAGGGAGCTGCCACCTTCACTTGACTGCCCCCCCCCCACTAATGTCAGTGTGTGGCACGTGGGCATTATCTCTTCCAACGAAACAGAGATTTGACTGACTCCTCCTCAATTTTATCTGCGTCATGAGCAGATTGGGCAGACAGTTCACTCCAACGAGAGAGCGCGGAAAATAAGAAGGACCAGATGTCCGTGAATCAGGTCAATCATCGCCCTCAGATTACAGTCAGAACGGTGAAAGGAGTGTTGCGCATTCTTGGTGCCAATGAGTCAATAGGTCATTGCACCAGTCTTTATCCTAACCGCTGAGATGTTGCCACTTGTACACATCTATGATCCCCTCACGTACGCACAAGTGAACTTCCACCACCATGTTAACCAACATACCACAATCAACCATCCAAGATCCCCTTCAACTGGTCAGAGCAGTACTCAGAAGTTGAACCATCCAGGCCATGATCTTTCGTAACATAGCAAGAATATACAATCCTCAACATTCACTCTACAAGGCTCCGCAACCAATGTACCATACTTGGATTTCGCCACCAGAAACATGCCCCCCCGTCCTTTTTCCCCCAGGTACTGCTCTCTCCATGACTACCCAGTCCAGTTATCTCCAAACACCCACCGCCAGCCACCCCCTTGTAATTTATTTGCATCTGTGCAATGTGCAACACTTATCCACACACCTGCCTCACCATAGTTTGATGATCTAATCAGCCCTTCCTGCTGAGGCACATATTCACGTCCACCTCCTCTCATTCGGAGTAAATAAAAAAGAATTAAATATTATATTTGAATTTGCACGTTTCAATATATGGAGTACGTGGAAGTAAATTTAGAGACAAGCTCAAGTATTTTATGAAATTCTATATCCACACCAAAGAATCAGATGAGTGGCGGCCTACGGTGGAAAACAAAATATTTTACAAAAGTGTCAATTACAAACAAGTCATATATGAAAGATCACAATATGAGGGCAATTATTAACACTAACGTATTTACATTTATATTTAGAAACATCATCATTATATTTTAAAGCCAGTATATAATACCAATAGCAAAATTATTCTTCGGTGATGCGAACTGATTTGGTGATACGTGAACGATTTGGAAGATGGAGACAGAATGTAGCATGATATTCACGGATGACACTAAATACAGTGAAAAGAAATATCGCTGAGGATACGGAGAATCTGCAGAGATATAGAGAGAGGAGAAGTGAGTGGGTATGGGTCTGGCAAATGGAGAACAATGTTGGTAATGCGAGGTCATCCACTTTGGAATGAAATTAGGTCAGGTTATTGACGATGGTGAAAAATTGCAGCATGCTGTTGTGTAAAGTGACTTGGGAGAGCTTCTGCATGACTCGCAAAAAGTTGGTTTGCAGGGGCAGCAGGTTATCTAAAGGGCAAATGGAACGTTGGCCTTCATTTATAGAGGGATTGGATTTAAGAGCAGAGAGGTTCTGGTCTCCTTACTTGAGAAGAGATATAATGGCTTTGGAGACGGTGCAGATGAGGTTCACTGGGTTGACTCCACTGATGAGGGGTTTAACATATGAGGAGACATTGAGTCGCTTGGGACTATTCTCGCTGTAATTCATAGAATGAGAGGGGATATCTATAAACATAAACTTATGAAAGTGAAGGACAAGATAGAGGCAGGAAAGTTGTTTCTACTTATAGGTGAGATTAGAACTAGGGGACATAGCCTCAAGATTCGTGGGAGTAGGTTTGGAACGAAATGAAGAGGGACTGCTATTCCCAGAAAGTCATGAATCTGTGGTATTCTCTTCCCATTGGAGCAATGGAGGCTACCTCATTAAATATATTTGAGACAGGGTTTGGTGGATTTTGCAGAGTCGGGGAATTAGGCTCGATAGACCAATTGACACAATCCTGCTCCCATTTCTTATGTTCTTTTTTTTCCAGTATTTTTTTATTAATTTCAAATAAGTACAAAATGCATGAAAGGGAAAAAAATAAAATGTTACAAAATAGATTGTATTGAATCACACGAGAAATCACAATGCTTCATATTCATGAACAAAAAATGAAATCAATTGATATTGAAAAGTTGGAATAATTTTATTATTAAAAAGAATCTAACCCCAACTACCTAAACCAAAGCTGTTCAGAGGTATCCTAAAGACATAGTATTATTGGTCAATATCTGTACATTAAGCACCAAATCAGTGGTTTTGAAAGTAGATCAAAAAAGGTCCCCATAATATTTGGAAGTTCAGAATAGATCCAGAAATAGAGCAACGGATCTTCTCTAAACTTAGATATGATATAACATCCCGGAACCATTGAGAATGACTGGGGGGTAGTAGTTTCCTTCCATTTAAGGAATACAGCCCTCCTGGCTACAAGAGAAATGAAGGCCAATATGTATAAATCGGAAGTCTCCAGAATTATTTTTTTTTTCTCTCCAAAAATCCCGAATAATGCAGTTAAAGCATTTGGCTTAAAATTTATTTTAAAAAATATGGAAAACTTACTTTTTTGATCTTTGCAAATTAGAGACTTTCTCCGATCTCAAGTACATACCATTCCTATAAGTCCTGATAAGAACTTATCAGATGTAATTTTTATTTGAAGCCTTTCTATGATGGTAGATTATCAGGAATGAATAAGGTCCCTTCAGACAACATCAAACACGTTTGGGAACGTGATCTGCAGATTTCAATTTCTGAGGAAAGTTGGAATCAAATTTTCAAAATGGTTAATACTTCATCATTATGTGCACGCCACTCTCTGCTTCAATTTAACGTTGTCCATAGAGCTCAACTGTTCAAAGACAAATTATCGCGTTTCTATTCGGATATATCTCCTTATTGTGATAAGTTCAATAACGGAGAGGCTTCTTTAACACATATGTTTTGGTTAAACCTGAGTTTTGAAAAAATCTGGATAGAGTTATTCCATTTCATATGTTCTTACGTAATTATTTTCCTGCATAAGGCTGGATTTTATGTATTTTCTAACCCTTCCCATAATTGCAATACTTAATATGCTCTTTCAACAATTTTACTTAATTACATCAAATGGTGTATAGTTAGTCCTGTTACTGATGTTCAAAAAAAAACACCCGTCAGTTCAGTCGGGTTCAGTCTAGAGCAGGTGCAGCTGTGAATATTGCTGTACATTTACCATGCTCATACACTCCACGATCTGATATAGTCTATTCCACAGAAACGGTACCATACTTCGAACAAACCAATGTTGATAAACCATTTGGATTTTACACTTACAAGCGTTATGAGCGCATAAATAAAGAATGTAATCATTTCCTTTGGTAAAAAATCAACCTAAAACTCTTTGGCATAAATATGTAATAAGAGTGTATTCGAATTCAAAATATGCCACTCCTTTTTACCAACATGGACCACGAATAGAACATAAATCGACCATGCCAAAAAAATGAAACCAATAAACGTGCACATTAAAAATCTCATTTCAATGGTCACTTTATGCATTTTAAATAACCACTGATTTGAATAAAATAAGCACGTTTTGATTCGCACTGTTGTATTCCATGACAATTTTATACCACACTTCTAAAATAGAAGTTTACTTTTTTCGAATAAGATTTATGCTTCATTCTGTTCTTTTGGAGTATCATTACAATGTGCAATATGACTTGTCACCATATCAATATATCAATAATTTCCTTCTCGCGACATTGAAATTGGAAAAAAAAGGAACAGAGAACATAACTCTTCAGTGACGAAGGCAAAACATTATTGTTGCTTATTCTGATACAAATCTACAAGTCAGTCGAGATCCGAAAAATATTATTGATAAATAACTCAGTTCCGAAATGGTAATATAATCAGAGTCAAGAAGGACCGCAGAATCACGCGATAACCGGCTCCTGTGATGGGATGAGATTGTCAAACGAACACTAGAAACACCAAAACACTGCGGAATCTGAAGCAAACAGCAAGCTGCTGGAAGATCTCGGCGAGTCAAACAGCATCAGTGGAGGCCAAGAATTGGTCGACCTTTCGCATCGAGATCCTGCGCCAGGACAGTGGGAAATGGACATAATAAATTCTTGAAAAATAGTCTTGAGACCGGAATCTAGTAGAGGATGTTTGCAATCAGGTAAGGTGGGGAACTGTGTACAAGTGGTGTCAGGTAGGAGACGGAGTTTAGCTTCAGAATCTTTTTGGTGATGGGTGGGAACAGATAAGAAAAATAGGCAGAAATAGCCACGTGCAGAAGGGGAGGGAATGGCGAATGCAGAGACAAAGATAAAGGTGATAAGTGGGAATGCGACTCCAAGCAGAGGGGTGAAAACAGCGGTGAACCGTTAGCCTTTTGTAGGGGTATGTACGCTGAAATGATGTTCGTGCTATCTCGGTGTTAGCAGATCACTGAAACAGTGTTTATCGCACAGGAAGAGAATTTGCTGGCTTCGAGACATTGATGACGTCTTGCTCACACCTTAGGCGAATAATCACAATTCAGCTGATAACAAGGCTCTCCCTTTGGGCACCATGCTCACTCTTATATCACGGTAAGCTACTACGGACTCCCTGGAAGTGTCATGGTCAGGAGTCACCCAGGAATAGAAAGTTTCTATTGGATCTTCAAGGGCAAATGCACAGATTTGTATGGAAAAGAAGCGGCATCCGGCAATCACACGTCAGCTACAAGGGTACCGCAATTCCAGTAGAACTCTGAGCCCACCCATCCGGTGTTACGGCCAGAGTAGAACAGTTATGAACAGCTCTCGACAGAAAATAATGTCCAGGAAGGTTTTGGCCGTTTGTTTTCTATATAATGATGAATGTTAATCACATAACATGCAGTTTCTTTTAAACTTCCTGCACCATATCATCTCCGAGAATGTTAAACTTGATGACTGTGACATTGCAGCTGGCGCCTTTGCTTCAGATTGCTTCAGCCCTCGCTGAGAAGAAATAGAAACTGAGCTGAAGTGGAGGAGCATCCAGACAGAATATTGACAAAGCTTTCCCCGATCACTGTGTTTTTTTTTGGGGGGGGGGGGACAAGAATTCTCCAGAAATGAAGTTTATGAAGAAGAAAACAGAGAAGCTCCACGTCTGTCCTTAATTTAAACAAAAGAAAAAAAATGCTTCAAGCACACGTCAATTCAAGCAGCGTTCACAGGGAATCAATCAAGAACTAAATAGCAGGTTAAGAACACGATATTATTCTCGAAGAAAAGTGTGTGACGAAGCGCGTTTTATTTTGTTGAATGGACCAGTCGTGCAGAGAACCAAGGGCATGTCAGTGACGGGGTGCAGACCAAAGTTGTCAAAGAATTGGTGTTGTGAGAAACGGTTCTTTGAGGTCTTAAGGGATGAGGACTTCAGACAGTCTTTGGACAGGTGCGCACAGGTGATCGCAAAACGTGGGAGAAATTGCAACAGGGGTGAGATGCGCGCGCACACACACACACACACAGAGCAAACTGTGTACAAACAAATCAAGGAAGAAACAATACCACAACTGCCACCCTCCTTGACTCAGTGCAAGGATTGGCTTTTAGGTCATAGAGATCCTTCACTAATTACCCTTGAAGTGCACAGCTTACCTCAACATCCCTCGGAGAAGACAAAGAGGCAGAACCCAAGCATGTGGCGCTTTATATACTGCTGGGGGCTGGGTGGTCCAGCACAGGTCGTTCAAAATGACAAATGGCTCGTTGCCAGCAAGGACAAAAGTGCTTAAACGGGAAAATTGTTCGGGTGTGCACTTGATGGGTGGGGTGCAGCCAAACCTTGATTGACAGGGGTGTGTCTTCCGACCCGATGAGCAATGCTGTCATCCGACAAGAGGGGTCAGTGTTGTCACTGTCACATGACAGCCATGACCTTTGATACTACATTCCACCCCTCGGAAGGTGCACACAAGTCATAGTTTCATGGAGATAACTATTCCCAAATTTACAATTATATGTCAGTATATACAGTACTAGTGAAGTGCAGACGTGCTATTAATAATCTGACAAGCACAGCACAAGATACAGATAGCTATTACAATTAGAACGAAGGCAGTAGCCCAGTGGATTACAGTTGCCCATCATCCCCCAGAGACCAAAAAGGCCACCAGTTTCCCCATGAGGTTTCGTGTTGGAGGAGCTGGTCCCTCGCTTTTTGAATTTTAGCCACCGAGACCTAAATGTGAGCAGCCAGGTTGGTGATGCTGTTGGACTCATCAGTGATAAAGGTACAGCACTCCTTACTAGTCACTGCACAGATGTCACCATCCTAAGTGAGTAGGTAGTCTAGGGCCATCTGATTCTGCTTGGCTACCAACCTGATGGCATCCAGCTCCACGATGCGTTTCAGTGACATTTTTGTTTATTCAGCCAGCGTCTGGAACACGATGGTCATCCGGATAACTTCACGGTCCAGTCAGGTCATGCCATACGTGGGAAAGGCTATCATCCAGAACCTCTCCACCCTCGTGATGGCTCTTTTGTCCGGTGGCCGCAGTATGCCGGGTGCTCCCCAAGGTCATTGAGAGCGTGGATATAGGGCACCACAAACGCCGGAAAGCAGCAGCTTTACCAGCCATTGGGGAGCCACTGGTAGGCACAGAAGCCGCAAATCCAGTGGGTCTTGTTTAAAGGCCGGGGAACCCGCAGCTTAGCAGCACCATCGGCAGTGGTGACTGATCCACCAGGATACCAGTTTCACTCGCAATCACTGTGGCCAACTGAAAGGGTGGAACTGTGCTCATTCTGGAGCCTGCTTCACGATTCCCCAGGTTTTATCAGTGGCTGTGGGATGATTCGGAAGGTCGGGACTCGGGTGGAGGTCAAATTGGAAGGAGGGAAATACCAGTTCTTGAAGCACGCACCCCATCAGGGATCACCGTAAGGGATATTCTTCAGTGTTGAGGGACTGCCATCCACGCTTACCCCTCCCCAAACCGATATACCGAACCTGACAGGTGCAAAAAAGTCTGTGTAAACAGTTCATTTGAAGATCATCCAGGGGGATCAGTGTAAGTAGTAGAGCTTCACCAGCGTGTGCTGGGGTACATATGCAAATCCCATTCGTCGACCGTATCACTGGCAGAGATCTGCAATTCAAAACGGACACCTGGCTGACGGGGAGCATGTGGCAGTGCTTGTTCCACAGCTTGTTTTGCTGCTTCGAAAGCGACCTGTTGTTCGGGTCCTCATAAGAACGTGCCTTCCTTACGAGAGATTAAGTCGTGACAGATAGTGGGCTATGAATATCCAAATCCACCACTGCATGCCAAGGCTTGTCTGAGTGCCCTACAATGGCCTCAGTGATATCTCGGTGTCTCCCCAGCACTCTGTACTGTCGGCTACAGACGAACTTGGTGGGAGGGGGAACAACAACTTCTTCCCCCTTGGCTGGCCCAACCACGACTGTAGCCGGTGCGACCACGAACGTAAACTTGTCCCAGTTAGTATGAAGGGACTGTCCCTTTAAGACATTGATCCCCAGGATGCACACAGGCGAGTTTACTATCAACACTGTTACAGGTCAAGATGGTTGGTTCCCGATGGCCATGCGGACTGTGAACTCCCTCGCGAGCAAAAGGGAACCCCCAACCCCTATGTGTGCATCGGTGCCCCGTCCACGCGGCGGTGTTAGCCGGGATGATGTTGTGTTGGGCACCAGTTTCAATGAGTGTTATCCATCTGTGTGTTGCCCCTTCGCCAATGTACAGAAACGAGAATATGTGACCTCAGGTCTCCGGACAGGATTGGACAGTAGAACAAGTGTGCCGGGACCCCTGGTCTTCATCCCGTGGGTGTCTGGCACCCCGTTGGTGAAGGTTCCTATGGCGGAGATGGGCTATTTCCTGTCTCAGCAGGTCCCAGCGCTCAGCCTTGAGGGCAGGAGAGACTGTTTCGAGTGGAGGAGGGACAGAGGCAGGGTCGTGGGGGGCAGCCCCTGTGGCCTGGAGGTAGGGGGCGCCCCCAGTGGCAGGTTTTATCCCAGGGTGGTTGTGGGTTTTCCCTGGCCAGATGTACCCCGAAACACTCTTTCCAGAGCCCGTAAATGCTGGAGGTCGGGATTCCATCTATGCTGGCACGGTCCACCCCTGCGCACAGAAGGTCGATGAATAGCCATTTGCGCGTAAAATGGGGATTTTGTCTCCAGCCCTTGCTTTTGCCCTACAGGTCTGGGTGGGCTTCCCCGCTGCAAGAACTCTAGACCTTTCATGAGGACGATGGCGTTCTGCAGGGTCTTCCCATTAGCCGGTCCCATGAAGGACAGGAACACTGGCCTCAATCAGGGCGCACGGTGGTGACCAGGTATCAAGTTAGCACGCTCGTCACCCTGGTGTTTTCTAACAACTCGCGATCACTGGGCGTCTCATAGATCCCGGTCACCAGCGCCCATTCCCTGATGACCTTGGTGCCCTCACTGACCGTGCTCCATTATGATCACCCGTATAAGTCCCATTCGAGAAGAGAGTGTACTGGACCCTCACTGTAGTCACTACACGATCCCACAGGGTAGTGTCGTTCCATCCCTTCCCGGTGGCGCTCGCAGGGAATTGTTAATGCTCTGTTGGTCAGACAAGCTCCCTCGGGCACTTGCTTCCTTGTGAGGGAGGCTCATGTTTGGGGGGCCCTCATCCCACAGTCGGAGCAGCCACGTGACCAGCTGTTTGACCGACCGCTGGCGGTACCGATCCACCAGCTGGGTGAGTTCATTGACGGAGATACCCGGGTCTGCGTAGTTTTAGAAGGACCACGGGCACTTCCCCGCAGCGGGGGCCTCATCCTGACTCCTCTCCACTCTGTGGCGGACGTAGGACCACATGGTGATGGGTCGAGCATCCAGGGGTTCAGGTTAGTAGGGGGGAGGGTGGGTCTGGTGGGGCCCGGTCCCTTCAGGCACCCCCTCCTTGTCAATATCAATCCATATATTCCCATTCCCGAGCCATGTGTCCAATTTGTCATGCGCCAGGCCAAGGCTCGAATTTTGACTGGGTCCGCTGCCAGCTAAACCTGCAGTATGCCTGCGCCTGCTGCATTTGGATCAGCCTGCAGGTGACCTCGGTACCCCTGGCCTCAAAGTCGTTGGCACAGGTCTGTGCAGTCTGATCTGCCTCCTGCAGTGCACAGCATCGCTGCCAGAGCTCCTTTATCTCCATGTCTTTCTGGAGACAAGTATTCTGCCTCTGGCTAGTAATCCCAGCCTGGCGTCTCAGGGGGATGCAAGCAGCCAGAAGGCATCTTTTGGCACCCTTTGGCCCTGGGAAACCCTGACTTCTGGAGGAGATGACAACGTGGTAGCCCAGTTTCTCACCTCGTGGATCTAACTGTTTGGCCGAGTCCAATAGCTTACGGTGGTCTGTCAGCATTCTGGCCAAGCTCCCAAGTCCCTCACTCTGATCGGTCCACCCAGGAATCCTCTGTTCAGTGCCTGCACTCGCCTTCTTTCCCCTGTTCCAGAACATCCTACCCGCGTCTGTGTCCAGCCAATACCCTCAAGACGCTGCTTGCAGCTCCAAATGTTGTGAGAAACGGTTCTTTGAGGTCTTAAAGGACTCCGGACACAGCCTTTGGAGTTTTTTTTTTAAAAATGATGTAATCACAAAGACAAACGAGGGAACAGAATGAATGGGAACAGATGCACACTCGCACAGACACACACAGGTATTCGCAAAACGTGGGGGAAATCGCAACAACGTGAGATGCACAAACACACATCGTGCACACACACAACAAACTGTGTATATACAAATCAAGGAAGAAACGATACGACACCTGCCACTCTCCTTGACTCAGTGCAAGGATCGGCTCATAGTTCCCAGGGATTCTTAACTAATTACCCTTGCAGTGCACAGCTTATCTCAATTCCTCGGAGAAGACAAAGAGGCAGAATCCAAGCATGTGACATTTTTTATACCGCTGGAGGGCTGGATGGTCCAGCCCAGGTCGTTAAAAATGGCCAATGGCTCGCGCCAGCAAGGACAAAGGTGCTTAAACGGGACAATTGTTCAGGTGCGCACTTGATGGGTGAGGTGGAGAAAAACCTTGATTGACAGTGGTGTGTCTTCCGACCCGATGAGCAATGCTGTCATCCGACCAGAGGGGTGAGTGTTGTCACTGTCACATGACAGCCATGACCTTTCCCACGACATAGAAACAGCAGTTCTGGGCAGAAAATAAACGGGAGAACACGTAGAAAACCAAAAAAAGGGCAGATGGATGAAAGTGCTAATTTCAGTTATGGGGGCTGCACATTGTACTACGACTCTTACCTCCCTGTATTTAGCCTGCTGTGTGGTACTGACGATGCTCAACGGAAGCTCGAGAAATAACTCCTCACCTTCTGCCTGGGAACGTTGCTGCTATCGATACGCCATATTGAGTTTATTATTTTAAAGAAAGCTCTTTACCAAAAATTTCTTTCTGCATTTCATTTGCAAAGTACTTGCTTTCTTCCTCTGGTGTCTCTAATTCTCTTCTTATTACAAGTAGGTTTTGCCCTGAGAAATCTGTTTCACCGGATCACAGATATTCATTTTGTTCTTTCCACTTCTTCCGCTCTCTCCAGTCGAAAATGCATATATCTTCTAAAATTTTCATTTCTGTGCAGAGTGTCTGACATGAACCTTTCCCTCTGTTTCTCACCCACGTGTTGACTAGCATTTCATTTTTTTTTTGGAAATTCAATCATCTGAAGTTTTTCTTCCCCATTGCTATTCATTTCATAAAACGTAGAACATGGAACATTGCACATTACCTGGCCTTCGGCCCACGATGTTGTGTCTACATTTTATCCTGCTCTAATATCAATCTAACCCTTCCTTCCTAAATAGCCTTCCATTTATTTGTCATTTATGTGTCTATCTAAGAGTCTCTTAACTGTCCCTAATCTATCTGCCACCACAACCTCTGCCGGCGGTGCTTTCCAACTTCCACTCTCTGTGTAAAATATTACCTCTGTCATTCCCCTTGTATCTTCCTCCAATCAACTCAAAATTCTGCCCCCTCGTGTTAGTTATTTTCGCCCTGGGAAAAAGTCTCTGACTGTCCAATCGATCTATGCCTCTTACCATCTTGTACACCTCTGTCAAGTCACCTCTCATCCTCCTTCACTCTAAAGAGAAAAGCCCTAGCTCACTCAGCATATCCTCATAAATTATGCTATCCAATCCAGGAAGCACCCTGGTTAATCCCCTCTGCATCCTCTCTAAAGCTTCCACATCCTTCCTATAATGGGGCGATTTCCTATAATGAGGCGATTTATTTGGCACTTCTTTTCCAGAGCGACTCACCGTTGATATATTATGCACCACACAGTCACCGCTGGTCAGGCAGCAACTGTGGAAAGAGCAAGTGTTAACAATTCAGATGAGGGATCCTTAATCAGACCTATACAAGAAAGATACAAGTCAGTTCAAGGCAGCAATAAAACTGGGCAGGGAATTGGTTGTAGCAAAATGCTGGGGTGATGTTATGTTTCAGCTAGGGTAAGATAATGCCCGCACTGTTGAGTAATTAGGTGCTAATGGGATTCTGACCTATTGGGGCATGCCCAACAACGCATAATATAAAAAAGGAAGACACCTGACAGAGAAAAAACAAATACGGCAATAAAAGTGGTTCTTCTATTGACGGAAAGGAAGGACATTTAACGTTGGAGTATGAGATGATGGGTCTGGAAGGCTGTAAGTTCCGCAAACGGAAGATAAGTTGTTGTTTCTCGATGTCGCGTGAGAACTCCTTCCAAAAAAAAATGAGGAGACCAGGGTGCGACTGATGTTGGACAGGAGTGGGCTTTTCAATTAAAGTGACAAGCAGGAGGGAACGTTGAAGCTCAATATTATTCCAACGGACTAAGCGCAGATGTTCCGTTAAATTATCATCCAGTCTAAACTTGGATTCTCCAATTTAAAGTAATGAATGTGCGAACACCGAATTCCGTCAAACAGATTAGGAAAATAGAAGCAAATGAATCATGGCTTCACCTGGAAGGTATGCGTGATTCCATGGTCAAGCACCTCCAGTAGCCGCACGGGAATTACCAGACAACGGCAACCGGTGTTTGGGGATAATGGAGCGGTCAAACGAATCGCGATTGAGATATTTTGTTGGATTTGGCGTAATTTCTGAAGGACGATTCCTTCACTGTGGAACATGGAGTGTAAGGTAACGACCAGGGGACCTCGATTCCTGTTCTTTCCAGGAAGAGAAAGGTTACAAGCAGAAATTTGGGGGATAGATGAGATGTGGCAAAGGGTTCTGCCCACGATGGAGTGGGCAAGCTGTATTATAAGAAAGAAGAAACACATTTCAGGGGCACTTGGATGGAATGTCACGTCTTAAATTATTACTTCTGACACTGATTAGTTTGCATCTGAGGCACTGGTGAACAGAGGCGAATATGGCGCTGAACAAAAAGTAAAACGAATTGGCAATGAAGGATGGATGGCGTATTTGATGACAACCATATTCGCAGACCCTAATGACACCAGCTCCATTTAATAAGAATAACAAAGTTAAAATAATGAAAACACAAAGTTCTAATATACATATCAATGAAGGCCATGAGATTTAATGTCGGTTTGGCTGCATGTTGTTTGGTACAGAGTAATGGTTTGAAAGTAGCGGTCTACGGTAAGCCTGATTCACAGAGGGCAATTGAGGTTTTAGTGACGACATATGGATAATAGCGATAGTTCCACGCTGGCATTCACTTCTACAGTTCATAACCAAGAGTGATCGGCGACGGATTCACCACATCAATAAGAGATGCAAGGAAGGATAGAAAGCGATAATAGCATGGGCTACGTTTCCATTAACATAGAAAGCGTAAATGAATATAAAGGACTAAACTATATTTAATAAATTAAATAAAATAAATTGGATACAAAGGCAACTAGATAATCCAATATATCAAGAACGGGAGGACACAAGATGTGTTGCTGTTGCATTTTTTAAGGAATCCGTGAAGACATCGCTGCAAGGACACGAGATATGTTGCAAATTTATGCTGCTGAAATAAATTGGGCAACATGTTGAGGAAATGGAGTCTGAACTGCTGATGTTACAATCATTAAGGAGGAAAAAAGTTGTCCAGAACACTTGCTCCACGAGGAGACACACATCTTAGATTACAGGCAGTAATGAAATTATATGGACAGGTAAGGTGGTATTGCGAGTGACACATGTATGTAACTTCCCGAGATAGCGTTGAAGAAGCCACAGAACCTGAAATTGCCTGACAGATCAGGAGTTCATTTACAACTTGTGGAGAACTGTGGGAGCGGTGGGAGAACGAGTAAGCTGACACTGTGCACCAGGAAGTCTGTCATATGGGGTAGTTAAAGTTGCATAATTGTGGAGAATTCAGCATGTAATCGCAAATCACTTCAATGTAAAGAGTGAGACTATGCTGCCTTCAAAATATAGGATAACGAATCCTTGAAGAGGAGCATAGTGGCACAGCTTCAGAAACTGCTGCCAAACAGCTTCAGCGAATTTTAGTTCAATCCTGACCTCTGCTGTTGACTAGGTGGAGGCAACACATTACAACTTGTTTTGCGGCAGTTTCCTCCAGCGAGTTCAATTTATTCCCTCGCACAAAGGTCAGTGAAATTGGTAAATTAATTATCTAGTGGTAATTGGCCTTTCAGTTTATTTCCATGGTAGAATATTTTTCGGAGGGGGTCAGGATCGTGGGTGGGGTGATTTCTGTTGGGGAATGCGGTTGCCAAGGTTTTTGCGCAAATTGGTGCTTGATGGTTTACGTGGACTTAATAACAGACGGGCTTTTCTCATGCTCTCTCACACTCCGAACTCATCCGAAATGCAGAATGACCTACACTTCCAGAGTGAACCGGCGCAAAAACCAGAACCAGTTTCTCATTGTCTGTCAATGCCACCAACGGCATTTGATATGTGTATTCAAGAATCGTACCAAAAGTAAACCCGGTTTATACACAATGGATAATCTAATGACAGTTCTGGGGTCGCTGACGAAGAAAATTCTTGAATACATAATTAACCCACCATTCCAGAGGAAGGAATTATTCGAAAAAAGCAAACAAGTCTTTCTACCGGATGGTCATGCCTGAAGAATTAGTTTGAAATTACGGAAAGATAACGAGGTGTATTCAGGAGGGACTTATAGATAAGATAGTCTCCGTTTAATATAGCAAGGCCTTGGGCAAGATCTTACATAGGAAACCTGCTCCAAAAGGTTAAAGACCTAAGGAAGCAGTGCACATTCATAAATTTAATTCAAACTTAGCTTGCTAGTGATGGCGAAGGTATGTCGTTGTCGATGAAATCCAATGAACAGCGGCGTCCCCACACTCCCCTCACCCCCATGGCCATGTATTTTTATCCTTTTTCATCTCTGTGTTATATGCATGAATGACTTGTGTGTAAATATATGTACGTAGTATAATTTCTACACTTACACAGGGATAACATGGAAATCCGTGAGGCAGATGATAGTGAGAAAGATCATCTTAGGCTGCAGCGTGAAATCAGGTGGGAAGACTATTCCCAGATGAAACGTTATCCTGATATGTGTGGTATTATGATAACACCATAATTGATAGGCTTTATATATAACTGTAGAATATGAAAAACATATTTCAGTCCAGGAATTGATTATGTCAGCAGCACAGTTGGGATGTGCTGATTAAGAAGGCATTCAGATTTTTTATCTGTTTCAGGGGAAATCATTTAAAAAAAAAGGAGGGTTTTATGCATTTCCAGAAATTATAAGCCACAGTCGGAATAGTGTTGCTGTTCGGGTCACCACACCATCGAAAGGACCCAATTAGGCTGGAAAAAGGAAACATGGAATATAAGAGGACTTTGCATGGGATGAAGGGTTAAAGTGATGATGAGAGACTAGTTGGCTGAGGCTGTTTTCCTTGGACCAGAAGAGGCAGAGCAGAAATCTGACTGTGGTATAGAAAATGATACCTGTCCTTAACAAAGGGTTCTAATCTAGAGAGCGTATGTTTATATCAACATGTAAAGACCAAGAGGGTGTCTGAACATTAGGATGGACATGCTGGTCTGAAATACCTGTTCCGGTTTTGTGTGATTCTTGGATTTTATTACATAAATAGAAATTTAGAAAAATGCAAGTGGGGAACTTTGAATAACTGCACATGACTTCAGAAAAACAAAACAGAATCACGAATGTATATATCTACGATGAAAACCTAGCTACGGACAAATGCCTAACATTGGGTAATTGAATACAATGCTCAAAATCTGTGAGGGAAATTATGTTTCGCTTCATGGGTCTAGAGCATGAGTTACGGGAGGGAGAGAGGACTATTCATTTGGGGACATTACACACTAATCACGTCTAAACAACTGTTCAAGGGAAACAATTAACTCGGGAAGAGATTAGATCTTTAAACATAATTGATGGGTCCTGGTGAAATGGAATTTTCAATGTGAAAGAGAAAAAACAAGGAGGTCGTACAGGTAAGGTAAGGATAAAGGTGTGTCAAGGACTTAGAGAAGTTAGAAACATTGAGTGTAACAATGCCAAAAATCAGAACTAAGTCTGCGCTACAAAATTAAAACAATAGTGCACTAAACTATTAAAAAAAACTAAGTATGCTCTCTGTAAATGTGCGACATATCCATGCCGGCAAACCAGTCGTGCCAAGAGATGTAAATAAGCCTCATATGATTCCATTCCATCAGTATAGAGTAAACAGGGCTCCGGTAAATATTGAAACATATTTGATTCATAGGAAAGACGGCAAACAATGAAAAAGATGGTAGTAGCTTTGCTGAGAAAGGATATGTTTTTCAAAACCGTGTGAAAATGAAACTGTGATGTTAGTATATGTGGAGCTAAAGAGTAGTTAGTTCTGTAAGATACGTTTAGAGGGAATGTTTCCATTATCGGCCTCACAACCAAACATGGAGGAAAACACTGAACAGGAAATGAAAGATGCAAGTAGTAAGCACGGTCCAGTTGTAATGGGGACTTCAAGCTATATAGATGATGAAACAAGAAACCGGACAATCACACTGTCGAGGAAGTATTGTGGATGCATTTTGTTTCTTGGAACAGTATGTTGAACAGCCGGATTAGACTGTGCATTGTGCAATAAGAAATTGCGAGTAAATCAGCGTCTTGTGTGGAATATTGAACAAAAATAAGAGAACCGTTAATTAAGCTGGACAATGAAGCAGTTTAATTCAAAATTAGGGATCTAATTCTCAAGAAAGTATTGGAATTGGTTTAATATTGTCACGTGCCGAGGTACAGTGAAAAACTTGCCTTGCGTCCCTTTCATTCTGATCAATTCCTTACACAGTGCATTGAAGTAGTACAATATAAAACAATGCAGATTGCAGAATAAAATGTAGCAGCAACAGAAAAAGTGCGGTGCAGGTAGACAGTATGGTGCAAGGACATATCGAGATAGATTGTGAGGTCAAGAGTCCATCTTATAGTTAAACGGAACCGTTCAATAGTCTTATAACAGCAGGATAGAACCCGTAATTGAGCTTGGTGATCCGTGCTGTCAGGCTTTTGTCTCTTCTGCCCGATGGAAGAGGGACAAGTGATAATATCCGGGGCAGGTGTGGTCTTTGATTATGCTGTCTGCTCTACCGAGGGAGAGAGGAATATAGACAGGGTCCTTGGAGAGGATGGTGGCTTCCATGATGTGCTGAGCTTTGTCCACAACTCAGTGCAGTTTCTTGTGGTCACGGACAGAGCAGTTGCTGTACCAAGCCGTGATGCATCCAGATAGGATGCTCTCCATGGTACATTAATTTTTAAAAAAAAAGTGTCAAGGGCGACATCCCAGTTTTCTTTAGCATGTTGGAAAAGTCGAGGCGCCAGGGAGCTTTATTGACAATGGCGTCGAAGTCCTTGAAGTACTGTAAAAATGTATAAGAAATATTTTGCCTCGCATACATTTGGGGAGTTTAATTAACCCCAAATCATGACCTGACAGGTGGGAGCAAAGAACAATAAAAGCAAAATAAGATTTAATCAGGGAATAACAGTGGTATGGTCTGAGAATGAAACCGCAGTAAACATAAAAGTGGAGGAATAAATATTACACAAAAGATGAAAGGAAAAGATTCATGGTCAATATTGAACAATTCAAAGCAGGAAAATCAAATACTGCAGAACATTTAACAATTTTTTTTGATTCTGCCTTCACACTTAGGGATGCAAAATATTTGGGGAATTCGAAAACTATTGAAGGCGATATGCTAATAGAAATTCCCACAAGAAAATTTCGATATAACGCACAAGATATAAAACAACTTTTAAACTTAAGAACTTCCCGAATTCTTTGTAATACTAACAAATATGCAAGGTCCATCATAGGGACACAACCTCAGTGCAACTGATAGCGGGATGAGATGAGATGTAGTTTATACTTGTTGCAGGATATTAGTAAGAAAATAATGTTGGAAAACTATTGAAAAATAACGCCAAAGAACACCGTCTCCTGTTAACTTGCATGTCACGGTACTAAAAATGGAACCGACGAAAGAGTGGTTCATTGGTTATCATTGTCAATATTCCGCGGATTATGGATAACACCCACCAGATTGAAGGATGTCAAATATAAATGAGAGTCAACAGGGAGTAGTTACCAGTGAGATATCACATATGTCCGTTTCTGAACCTAACTTGAAAGCTTAATAATGACATTTAAATGGGGAGAGGGATTGTGAATTGGGTGTAGTATGCAAGGGGTAATAAGGTGATTTAGAAAGGTTGATAAGTGCACAAAAAATTAGCAGATATGAGTTTTCATGGATAACTATGCTGTTAGTCCCTCTAATGTCAAAGAAAACAACAACTTGACCGTTCCTAAAATGGTATTAATTGAGATTTTTTAAAATGTAGAAAGCTACTTAAGTAACATGACTTTCGTGTACATCGTCATTGAAAGCAGGAGCAACACATAAAAACAGGGGACTGTTGGCTCTAAGAGCAGAAGAAATTGTATGTAGATGCAAGGATGCACTTCCATGTCGTTTTGGGACATGGGAGGATGTACTAGCAATAGTTTGTGCTGTTTTCTTAGCTTCAGTGAAGGAGGATTGACTTGAAATGGAGATTGTGCAACGAACGTTCCCCACACTAATTGTTCGGATGATGGGACGTTTGTATTCGGAGAATATGGTCAATGTGACCTGCATTATCTCGAGTTCAAAATAATGGGAGCGGATCATTTTGAAACTTACAAAATTCCTAGAGAGCCGGAAGCCCTCGATAAGAGAATGATGCAATTCCTCGTTGGGGCTTGTGTGTATTCACTTGTGTGTGTGTGTGTGTGTGTGTGTGTGTGTGTGTGTGTGTGTGTGTGTGTGTGTGTGTGTGTGTGTGTGTGTGTGTGTGATAGAGAGAGAGAGAGAGAGAGAGAGAGAGAGAGAGAGAGAGAGAGATGTTCACAGTCTCAGTGAAAGCCGGTATATTTAGAGTTAAGTTGGGAGAGATTTATTCACGCAAATGGTGGTAACTCTGAGGAATTCGCTACCACAAAGGGCTGTAAACTACAAGTTTCTTACTGTTATAAATAGGAAATAAATAAAGATAGATCGATATCTAGATGTAAAAGTAATGAAGGAGTTTGGGAAAAGAATGATTATGTGATATTAGGTACTTTACTGACGATGATGGAACTCAACACTGAGAAAGTTCGAAGGACAGGACTTCGTATTTCTCCTCTTATTTACTGGGTTTCTAAGCTTTTCAGGATATAAGAGATGTACCATAATCTGAAATAAACTTGTTTTTAATGGTGTTAGCTGAGCACAGAACAAAAAAAATATACAAAACGTAGAAAAATTTCAAGCAGTGAATTGAACGCAAGAGAATATGACCAGAGCTTAAATCAGTGAGCACTAATACTGCAAAGAAATGCACAGTGAATTTGTTGGCGAGATTGGTAAAGAAATGCAATAATCCTCCTTCCCTGATATAATATAAAATTTCAACGCTGATCGACAGAACATCTTGGGAGAACGTGTTCTGCATTGCGTGCTCACATATACCTGGAAGGAAAAGAAATATCGAGGTTGAGTGATGCTTTAAAGAGACAGCTGTTGTAAATACATGGCGTTCTTCCAGGGCTCATAATATTCCATCCACATTTTCTTATTAACATTTACATCAAGGCAAAGACCTCATGTCCACTCATGATGTTATTCGAGATGTGGAAAGTACAATCGCCTCAATCACACAAGTAGGTGAAGTATACGGAATTATGAAACAAAATATAAGCAAGTCCTTAGGATATTTGTATCCCTGATGGTCAAAAGAGACAACCCAATCTTAACCAACATCGGCATCGTGTCCATATCTCCGCAAGTCAGAACGGCTCACATAATTTTTAAATAAGATAGAAAATGTGCCTCCATTAGCCTTCCATACGGTGAATTCAAGACCCATACCAAGTTCTGGGTGAAAAGAAGTACTCATCTCTACTCTCATTCATCTGCCAATCACTTAAATAATCTCTCCTCCACATTACTGGCGTCCAGCCGCGGCTTTTGAACGGTCTTCTAGGAGATATTGAACTCTACCCATTCTCCTCAGTTAAATACATCACCACCACCCATCCACCATCAACCTCCTCCTGTATTCTAAAGAAAACGTCTCCAGATAATTAAATGTTAGCGAATACCTTCCATTTCAATGTTTTGGCCGTATTCCGTAGATCTCCCTGTGCCTCCCTGTTACATTAATAATTTTGTAAGTAATGCAGTGACCATAACTATGTTGTATGGACTTTAACATACCCGAATGTTCTTACATTCTTTCATTTGGTATAAAGAAAGCCATCCCGATACCTCTTAACGAAATTCACAACGTTTTATTTTCCTTTACGTATGCTCAGACATCGCTTCTCAGTGTCCTTCGATGCATTATATATTTTCCTGTTTTATTGCATCTCTTGAAATACATTACCTAAGATTTCTCTGGATTGACTCAATATTTCACTTTTCTGCAGGCTTTCAATCCACGTATTGCGACACTGACTTCCCTTACAATTAGTCTTCACGGTTTTTGAGTAACCGGTGCCTTTATAAATTAAGTTATATAGGCCCATGAAGTGGTTTAAAATGCACTCATCACTCGCTTCCTTCATCCCTCCTTTAATTACAGTACAATTTTAGTAGTCATTAAATTTTCTGGTGCCACTCCTCTAGCCAGGCAGTTAGAAAATGGTGGTCAAAGACTTTGCAATTTCATCCGTTGTTTATTATGACAAACATTAATTATTTATTCTGAGCTTGTTTATTTACCTGCTTTCCAACATACCAACGCTCTTAATGCTCCTTCTTTTATTCTGTTGATCCCATTCAGAATTTCACACATTGTTAACTACGATATCAGCATCCGGAACCACCATCACTAACATGTCTCCCATCACACTCCCTATTATGAATTCTGCAGGAAGAGATTCATTTGTATCCTGACCGACACTCTCGAATCCCATCCATTAGTTGCAGATATTTTATTAGTCTTCAGGTTTTCTATTGATTGATGCGTAATTATATTTAAAATTGAAAATTTTGCTGATATTACTGAGCTGAACTTCTTTTCACACTCTCGTTTTGCTTTTCTGGGTTCATATTTCATATCAGCCCTGTACACTTTATCTTCTACCAGTCTCTATGAATTTGTCAACTCTCGCTGCCCGACTTAGCCATCCTAATTGTACTGGATTGTCTTACCTTCCATGCACCTTATCAGACAGGATAAAAGGCTTTTATTTATACTCCTTCCTGCTGCAGAGCTTCTTGACTACCGTTAAATGTAGCATCGCATCCTTTCTTATTTTATACGTGATTTAAAATTATGTAATAAATGTAATTTATGAATATTATGTCCCTCAATCTAGTACACTCGCTGGATCCAAGTCAATGTGTTGGTAATGTTAATCATTGCGATTGCTGCGTATTTTCTGTTTTGCAAGTTTCACACATTTGTCTTTTTTTTCTTGCCTATATACATCACAAAGTGGATCATTTTCCACAATCTCAATAGAGTACTTGTCCTTATTATTGTAAGTTCCAACCAAAACACATAATTAATGATTTTGTTTTGACGCGAGATCTATTTTCATCATACTAACAACACCACCGGTATCCTCACTACTACCAACTCCGTCTATCACGACTGGAAACCCTGAAATATGATGATGAGCTTTTTTTGTTATTTTTTGTTGTTTTTTGTTATTTTAGCAAGTATGTCCTCTCCTCATCTGCAATTCACTCTTTTTCTCGCAGCTATGCATCTACCATTGAGCAACGCCAGAGTATGTTTTTTAATTTGATTTCGATATGCATTCAAAGCTTTGTTAAACATCCTTACTAATTCTGTTGCTGAATTTGTCTTCTGTTTGAAACGTTTCCGTTTTCTTTTCAGATTCTGTAAAGAGATTGCTATTCAATTGTCAGGCTGTTATTCAAACGGCCTTTTAAGATAGCACATCGATACAAAATACCGCCCCTGGATCCCACATGGGATTGCAGAATGGCTTGGCTGGGTCCCAAAATAAAGCATCACCTGTGACTTTTGCATCATTAACTTGCTTTCTCCCTTCAGAATGCACAGCGGCGCAAAATGCTTACACGTTTTCTGTTTACCCCATTCTATCTGACAGTCACCCCTTCCACAAGCCTAAGTGTAACCATTGCAAATTTAGCATAACGAACCGCTCAACCTTTTAGATATCTCGCTTTGAAGTCAGATTTTCTCATCCTTGAACACCCGGAGAGCAAGTTTATCCATCTGACTTGTCCTGATGTTGTTTTATCTCAGAGAATGTGGATTTTCTTTGCTGGAGAAACCTTACCATGTCATCATTTATTAGATTAATTAACTTAATCACCAACGATATAAATATGCAGTATATTTGTTAATTTACTTTGTATTACACTGTCGTTATTCCCATACATCAGGAAGACGAACTATTCAACGCTCTGACATTAACGGAAAGAAATCACGTGGACGTGGATACTTCCCTACCGTTTTTCAAGAAACAAAAGAAAAGTTGTTTAAACGTACCTCTTACACGTTTGCTGATTGGGAGGTAATGTTTTTCCCCACCGGAATGTGCATATTTGTAGATATGTTAAAATGAGGATCGCCAACGTCATTATGAATATAGGGAATGGCAAGGCCTGGTTCCGTTCGGTTCGGCGGGATGCATTCTGTGGGGATTCGCATGGTAGACTAATAATAGGCTGACTGTTGATAAGTGCGTTGTACCAGTGGAACACATTGCATAATATTTTCCATTAAGAGGGTATATTCTCCTTATCGATGCCAACATACAAATTAGGAAATCACGTTTATTCAACTCACCTTCTTGGGAAAAAAATCCGTCGGTACTTTCAATATGCATCAACAAGCAACTACCAAGCTTGTCAATGTCTCCAGCCTCAACATTGCCGTAACTGCCAGGACGCCGGTCTTGAATGAAACAGAAGTGATATTCATTAATAAAACATGCGGAGACTGAGGATTCGGAGTGTTATTACATTCGAAAGTACAAACCAGTTGTTGCAGGTAAATCAACACTGGCTGCGCTTTGCCGAGTTAATTTCATTCCTGCTTTGTAATTATATTTCACTCATCCATCTAAGCATAATTTAATTTAAATCCCAAACTTCCTGAACCCTGAGGGAAATCACGAAGCAAATCGGTTCTTAATTAATAATATTACTTCAAACAATGTGTACTGTTTCGCTGTAAACTATTCTCCCACCCTATGGATAGGTGTCATTTTAATTAAAGCGCATGTGTGTTTTGACATTTTAAAATGGTGATGTATAAAATGATGTCAAGTGAGAGGTGCAGAGTTGCGTATGAAGATATAACACCCACAATAAAAGTGGAGGGTAGCTTTCGTGGATTTTCTGGTCTACTGCTTAAAAATCCCAAATGTTCAGTTTTCGCATGCCGTATCATTGATTAGCCTAACTAGATCATATTTTGCTGAGCACAACGAATTGGATCGTTCGTGCATGAATAATTTGAAAATCGAAGTACAAAACACAATCATATTCTTCCGAGTCACACTATATTTGAAATTGTTCTCTGGCGCTGTTGTGGAAACTCACTCACGTAATGAATCAATGTGTGAAAGACGCCAACTTATAATGAAACCACCAAAAAGAGGTCCGTGAGTAGGATGACCATCTCAGAAGACCTGTCTCTAATTTACGGAGTAACCCATAAATGGAAGTCTGTACATACTCGCAAATGAAGAGTAAATGTACTGTCCTCATATGAAAGAATGGGAAATCAGTACTTTATCAGCGCGCAATATCGCAAGAGCATTGCACCTCTGAAAGCACATGCGATTATCAGAATGTTTCAATTTAGGGACAATCCACCGTTTGAAAGCAGCGAGCACATTGTTCTGTCTGTCTGGTCATAACACAAACGATACAAGTGGAAAATAAGGAGACATGGCTGTTATGCGTTTAATATTCGGCATTAAATGGAATACAAACCTGAAAGTTGTCTCTGAATAGAATGTTCGCCTTGCTGAATATCTTGAATCTCTTCATAGACGGCTTGGTACAAACCAGCACTGGAGTCCCATCGGCCATTAACGGCATCTGTTGGACAGAGGTCACGTTGATTATATTTTGAGTAAAAAGATACATGTTCAACAACTGGTTGTCAGAGCAGCAATTGGAATCATTCAGTAAAGACCAAAATTTAGATCAGCTGATGTGGAGGGATTTTGTTACGAGCGGGTGTGCGGATTTAAAAGAAGACCTTACACACCTCTCAGGAGAGTCGAATTCAAGAGGACATGTGAGTGCAGACTTGTCGCTTGGTGATAAATAATCGCTAGTTTATGCAGATGAGGTGAATTTGGACGACTTTAAACGACTTGTTCCCGTCACATCAGTCTGTCAGCAAAGTATGGAGCTGATGGTGCCTTGGTAAATTGAATGGAACAAACCTCCATTTGCTGAGCAAACAACACGGAGACGCCACTGCATAAGAAACGACTTGAGAAGCAGCGTTAATTCAACCATCTAAATATAGCCTCACCTTTTTTTGATAACTTTCTCCACGTCAATACTAATAAGGTGACCATCTCAAAGGCGAAAAGGAAACCCAGCACAATGCAGACGGCAACAACAATGGAGAATGTCATTCGCTCCTGTACATAGTAAGGACGTAACAGATGGTTTAAAGCAAATGCAGCAGTCTTTTTTTTCAACGAGGAATTGAACTTTATTTATATCTTAACCACAGCTTGTGCACAAGAGTCTGCTTTGAACATTCCCCAAAATTGCTTTGCCAAATGCATCAGTGAACAAGTGGGCGTGGCTCCCGGCCTGTATTTCCCGTACCCTTTTTATTTAAACAATTTTGCTATAACTATTTTCCGGAATTAACGAGCTTTCATGGAAGTCTGTGAAAAGAGCAGAGAGCATCCATGATTCGGAGCACTGCAAACGGATCTTATTGTCACAGGTAAAATGCTGCTCGACCCATTTCGCATAATATCCGTAAAACTTCATAAATTCCCCTGAATGTTTTGTAAAAGCTATTATAAACCCTTCATCTACACGAGAGACAGACCAGCTACCAGAGACACTTGTTCTATCGTACAATTGTCTCCGCAGTTATTGAGAAAAAGTTTCACGTCGGCTCTGTACGCAATTGTTCGTCACCATACCGATGAATGCATTTCAAGCCTCTTGGTCTAACTTTCCCCATTAATATTAAGGGCAATACATACAGTTAAGCCGAAATATTCCATAACACTTTCCTCCATTCGTGGGTTTTAACAAAATTCCCTGGAATGCGAGGAGCGGGTGAATATTACAGAGTGCTAAATGGTGTTCGAATTATCACGAGAATTGGGCAAACCTGAAAGTGTTACTTAAGACATAACTAGCCGAAAAATAACGCTACTATTATATATTAATAATAACTCACAGAAGGAGAAGAAGAAGCGCCAGTGGAATCTTGGCCTGTTGAAGTTATTGGATAAACATTTCAGCAACTTCTATGCGAAACACTCCATTACTTAAAAATAATATCTCAACCGCCTTTGAAGCAGATTCCTGAGAAACTCACCGGAACAAATAACACTGGCATCTTCCTTGTGAGTACAGTCACGCTGACCTGCCGGCGAGGAACCGCAGTCGGAAAGAAACAATTCATTTCCTGTACATTTCAACTCATCCAGCCAGATGACACCATCACCGGGACCAAAGGCGGCCCCTGTCAGAGCCCAGAGAGCGGGGCCACAACCCAGCTGCCTGCAGACAACATGAGCATCGGCCATATCCCAGGAGTCATCACACACGGTGGTCCAATTATCATTTGACAATATTTCCACCCTCCCTGTGCAGTTGGTGATGCCTCCAACGAGGCGCAACTGTTGTCCGCGTTCTATCAAAGAGAAACGTGTAATTATTTTTAGTAAATATGACATGAATTAGATAGGTTAGTGAACAGAATAACGAACATACCTGAAGAATTCCGATGTACAGAGCAAGATTCTTGAAAAGAGTCCTTTAACCTAAGAGATCCTTCTGTCAGTTTGATATCTGCCGAGAAAGGAAATGGCTTAATTTAATCGGACACGATCCTTTGAAATAGGGCGCTCACACCAAGTGGCACATAGTTTTACCTGAGCAATTAACTGCTGCGTCTTCTGAATGATCGCAGTTGTGTTCACCCCATGGGTTTGACTGACACTGCCAAAGAGTTATCTCGTGTGAAGTACACTCCACTTTATCCAGCCAAATATCTCCTGTGCCCTCTCCGAATTGTTGAGTACCATCAAAAATATTCTGGAGGGGACCACACTGCATCTGCTTACAGATCACTTCTGCATCAATTGCTTCCAGTGTTTCTGAGCACACTGTACCCCAGGACCCATTATAGAACACTTCCACTCTGCCCTGACATCGATGCTCTCCATTCACCAGTCGTATCTGTTTGTGCTCTGTAAATGAAACGTAAACTGCGGTTATTCTCCGACGACGCTCTGATGTGTGCTCACAGTGCGCATCAACTTTGGTACCCGTTGCCTTTCTGATTTTTTTGAGAGATATCCCTTTGAAAAATCTGAAATCCAGAAGGGGTCAAAGCTCCTTTGTTAAGTAAGTGGAGGTAAAATTCAGTTAAACATAAATATAATTTGAAGAAGGTACAGTGATAGCAAATAGAGTGATGTACTAGTTTCTAAAAGTACTTGTATAATGGTAGGGCGGCAGAGTACGATTGAAGTCGCTAAAATAGAATGATAACTCATGCCGTAGCAATCCATATCAGAGTGCAGTCTACAGTGTATCAAAAAACTAGCAAGGACATTAGAACCACGGTGCAACCGTTAAATATATTGTTTCAGTTTACTGATAAATGGCGATTTCCTGTATCAAGCTGGGAAACATTACGCTGCCACATTACGATTTCGTGCCAGTGACGATGTGCAAGGTTTTGAAAATTTGCAGATTACTTGCTGCGTGAATGTGCGTGCAGATACATGGTTAAATACCGATGATAATTGCCAGGTAACAACGGATAAGATAAAGGAAACCAAAACGGAAATAAATCAGCCAGCTGAAGAACTTCTCTTGAACTACGGATATTAGGTGTCGTCAAATAGATTTGAGTTTTAAACGACGTGTAAATGAAGGAAAGACCATTTCAGTTGTGGATGTTGGTATTCAGTGCAATGCTTATCTAAGCTTTAGTTGGTAACGGTGCCTTAGTAACACACGAGCGATAAACACCAGTCTTTTTTGTTTCTTGCACAATCACGTTTCTTTCAGTTTCTTACAGTCATCAATTGTTTGGAAGAACAAAAGGAAATTCTGGAATCACTCAATGGCTCAAGCAGCGTCCACTGTAAGAGAAACAGTTAGCAATTCAGACCAAAGACCTGATGGTTCTGACGAAGTTTCTTTGACCCGAAACATTAATTCTGCTTCTTCCCCACAACCGCAGTCTGTGGATTGCTTCCAGCATTATCCCATTTGACAGTAGATGTTCACATCCACTGTTAAATTTTACGTTTGTTCGTTCTGCGTTGCTAATTATATGATTGACCATTATGCAGATAGGCTAAAATGTTAACTGTTCAAGATGTCGTTTACAATTTACTCCAAGACTTCTAAAGTTCAGTGAACTGACTTAACAAGCATTGTTAGGTTACTTTTGCAAAGCAGCAGGTTGTGTAAAATTAGATCCTGGGTGTTGTTGGGTTAGTCTGGTCGTTCAAGGCGTGGCAGATTATCAAGTGACATTTGGATAAGAAAATTGAGAGCAGAATATTCATTGGTTTGTGACATGGACAATTGGGCGTGAAGGCGGAATCCACAGATGTCCAAGATTTGGATTTGATTGAGTGAAAACACACACTGCTCTGGCGTAAGCGCAGATGTTTTAATTGCAATCGACCAATCACGGGGCAGGCCAACGTCATCTCCTGTGTACTGCTCGATATCAATATACGATTTTATTTTAAAAGTGTCCAGAAAAAAAAATCTCGAGTAACATGGAAATCCTGGAGATCTCATCAGACATTCCCCTTTACATACTCGGATTGTCTAATATATGCTTCATTTATCTCTATCTCAAGTCTCCAGATGTGAATTATCCGAAAAATTAGAATTTCAGAACAAGCTGAGCGATAGACATGAGATCGTTGCAAATATGTGCAGTCCATATGTGATGAGAATGTGTTTCATATGAAGATTTGCAAGTGTGGGTACAGCACAGAGTAGATGTGTGCAACACAGATTATGTTCAGTTGATGAAAGATAATCACTTACTGGAGAAGTAAATGGAACGGCTGTTTTGGAATTAGGAACGGGGCTGAGTCGCAGATACATGGGCAGAAAAATGTCTCAATAAGCTTGTTGCTTTGACTTCCTGAGTGATATTTTGCGCACAACACATGAGCAGTAAGCGGATTGTCGTGACTTTTACCTGAACACATAACCATTACGTCTTCTTTGTGAGCGCAGTCGTGTTTACCCCAATGTGCGAAAGGACATTCCCAGAGAAAAGATTCGTTACCGGAACAGGTCACTTCATCTAACCAAACTGGGTCCGAGCTTTGTCCGCAATCACCAGTGATAGTCCAGTTCAAAGCATTCCCGCAACCCAGTTGTCTACAAACCACATCCGCGTCAGCCAAATCCCAGGAATCGTCGCAAACTGATCCCCAAGCTCCATCGTAATACACTTCCACTTTGCCTGCGCATGGACTTCCGCCGTCGGCAAGCCGTACCTTCAAATGTTCTGCAGAACAGATACAATTGAAATGAACTTCCAATGTTCATTAAAGTCATTGGTAATGCCCGTCATTTATGATTGTTCAGCCGAAGTAAAATATGTCTCATTTGGAGTTTAAGGATGGCATGCAACTCTACCCTGAATGTATAACTCCTTTTGCCTTTTGTGTAGAATTATATTCGTAGAATCACGCAGAGGCTGGCTACTGGGCCTGGAAAGACCGCTGAAATGCTATGATCCACATTCCACACCTGTTCCGTCCATTCATCAACAATTTTATACGATATTCTTTGAATTCACTGCACTTTTATTCTATCTATCTACAAAATATCTGCATCGCTGACTTCACCTTGTTGCCAGCATCACATTTTCAAATCACAGTACTCATTACGTTGAAAAAAAATTCGGTCGCATTAATTAGTTTGTGCTCTGTTTTATTTTTGAAGCAATTTTATACCAACTATTAAACTGCACCATCATTGAACAAGTATCCCCAGATGCCCACGTCCCTTCCCCATCCTATGTATTTTTATGAGACATATACATACCCTTCCTCCACATGGAAAAACACCACTCCGGTCCACCCACTCCCTCCATCATTCATCCGCCCCACCTAAACACACACACACAGACACACAGAAACACAGACACACAGACTCACAGACACACACACACGCGCGCACACACACACACACACACACACACCTTCGCAGTTTATACATTTAAAGAAATAACAGTAAGCTAGTTCTCACTACTAAACTGTTAGAAAATGAATCATGTAAGCAGAATCCTAAAATAAACATCAATTGATATCCTCATTTCCTAATATTCAGCAAAAGAATTCTAGAACATCCGTTTAAACTAATAAATCGTTCCCCGAAACTGTTAAACCGAGCAACTGAATATTTGTTTACAATTATATAAGGCATAATGCAAATTAAACCAGTAAACATCAAATATGTTTTTAATCCAGAGATACACTGCAGAGCACAAAAAAATTATAACAATCCCTCCTCAAAGGAGCTGCCTCATCTTCCATTCTGTACCCGGCTCCGAATTAGGGAGGAATGGAAGGCAAAAGATCCGTGGATAGAACGATAGAATGGGAGAGAAAATAGATGGCTGGGGGAGAAGAGAAAGGAGTCTGGTGTGGAAAAGATGGAGAAGAAAATGACTGTTGGAGCTCTCACAGAGGTGGTCGAAGGGATTCAGAGCTGGGAGGAGTAACGCAGATGAAAGTGAACGAGGAAACAGATATGAAAATGGTGCAGTTAGAAGTACAGTACATTTTGGAGAGCAGATGGCAAAGCTTGGAGGAGGGCGGTTGAACGGGGAAAGAGGAGGGAGCAAGGAGCATAGAGAGGGAAAAGGAAGGGGAAAAGAAGAGAACTAGTTGAAGTAAAGCGCATTCCCGGAGTCAACTTCTTTGTGGAACACCTGAAATTAAAATGGTTGTCAATGGACTTGAGATTAAACTTAGAATTCGGTCATATCAAACCAATTGCTTACTCGAACACAGGACCCCAACGCCGTTACTGTCATTGGGCGACGATGTAAGTGTCAGTAAGTTGCAGTCCCGGAGCTGCGACTCATTTCCTTTGCAGTGAACACCATTCACCAACGGGGGAACTTCACTCTCTCCGAACTTTGAAGAATTGTAAGCAGATATCGCATAGTCACATCCTAGCTCCCTGCAGACCACGTTGGCGTCATTAAGGTCCCAAATGTTGTCCTGCACTCTTCCCCACCTCCGGTTGTAATATATTTCCACTGTCCCATCACAGCGGCTTTCTCCATTCGTCAGTCTTGGAATCCAGTTTTCATCTTCTGCAATAATAACAAGTTAGAACGAAGTAGGAATGCTTCCTAACTCTTTACTGGACTACAATGTAAATTTTTCTGATACAACTTAATAATACTTCCATTGTTTTTTTTCATGAGACTAATATTTATGAAGGAAGGTATAGAACGTGGCAAGAATAAAATAGTTCAATCGGCAAACCAACTAGAATAAAAAAAAACTATTTAAAGAGGAGAATGGAAAAATATCTACTAAAAGTCTCATAATGCAGTATATACTCAATATGGATTTCAGAAGGAGCCCTCTTGCTTCACTGAATTCTGTTTACTTTTTTTAGGAAGTTGCCTTGAGAGGAGACAATGGAAATTTGGGGCATACAGTTTAGCTCATTTCTAAAACGGATAAGACAAAGATGTGAATACAGAGAGACATTGGACAAGCAAGAGATGCACTTTCAGCTGCCGTTGCGGCTGGAAACAAAGCCTGAGAACTTCTGCTCATAGGAAAAATGCATTACCCTATTATTCTATAAATCTCAGAGCTGGACCTGCTCTTTTACACAAGTTGCATTTACTTATAATGTAAATCATAAAGGCATACACTAGGTCTTTGTGGAAAATAAAACATCATGACACGGGAAGGAACAAAAGGCGTGGGGAGACACAGAAAATCAACACAAAATGTTGGAATCATTCAGAAGGTCATGAAGAATGTTTGTCCAAAAACAAATCAAAGCTTCAGGTTATAAATCATTGGATCGGACGTGGATGTAAAGTAGAGCATCGACTTGTCAAGGAAAAGAAAAAACTACGCATTAACTAGTTTTATTCTTGCAAACCCTTATGACTGGTAAGCCGCAGACATCTGTGGCAGGGCCCTAATATTTGATACGTTTGGAAAATGCTTTAGATGACGATAACATGGATAGATTTGCAAAAATAAAGGTGATGCGAGCAGGTAAGAAAATATTTCATGGCGAAGACATATCGGGATTATAATGACACAGAGATAAATTGAATAGACAAACATCTAACACGTGTTTGATGTAAGAAATGGTAGAATTGTCATTGTGGCTCTATATAGATTGTCAGTGACAACAGACTGAGGTAAAAAGAGCTATGGGTGTCCTACTGCATGATTTACAATTAGTTGTGTGCAGGTACTGCAAATAATCAGGACATCTATGCGAGTTTCTCCACAGTTTCAATACGCACGTGAGTAGATATGCTTTGAATATTTTTGGGACCCTGCTTGTATTTCCGTGAAGACGATTCCGATCTTCTTCACTGACTACTGTGCCTCCAAGGTTTTTTTTTGCCATTTATAATTGTGATTATTCTTCTCCACTTAACATTGGCGCGTCTTTTATGGTACCGGTTCTATATTTAACTACGGATGCAAAGCCAAGCGAACTGTTTCAGAGAAGATGTACTAAACGATCACATTGGATGGCTACGGTGCCTTCCGAGTGAAAGTTGGACAGACTAGGTTTGTTTCTGCTGGAGTTTGGAAGAGTAAGTGTGGTATTGATTAAAACATAGAACATCTGGCGCTCCCTTGGCAATGTGGGTACAAGAAGAATAGATTTTCTTGTGGAGGAATCTAGAATTATGGATCAATGCTTTAATATAAGGGTATCTGTTTCAACGGGGTGAAGCATCTTTCCTCCAAGAACCTCCTTAGTCTTTGATAGCCTTTTTGACAATTTTTTGACATCCGTCATGTTTGCCTTCAGTTGTTCAACCTTGAAGTGACAAATGTTTTAATCAAGAGGTTTTTCTTGGGTACACTGCAGAGAAAGAAAATCAGATGGATCCTCACGTATTTCTTTAATCTTGTGGATACCAAAATATCTTGAGACAAGATACAAATATTCTCAAGATTAGGAAGAATTTTGGCCAAAACCGATTGTGATACACTTTGCCATGAAAAAAAAAATGTCAACAAGGATATTAGTGAAGATACAGTCGTTGATGCCACCTCAGAGCCCACGGGAATCCTGTAATGTGCCGGAAGATGTTGCACCCCTTTTCTTTGATCACTTGGGTTCCATCGAGTTATTCCTGTTTCCTAAATAGCTGCTGCAAATGGAATCTAATAGATGTAAGAGTGCAAGGAAATTAGAAGCCGAGTAAATGGAGATACGAGAGAAAAATGAGGTTGATATAAATGGATGCTTGATGGATGGAATTGATATGATGGAGAGATGGGGTTGTTTCTTGCTGTGTTATTCAGTGACATTAACTTTTCTTTTCAGTTGAACAGACATGGATGACTCACCTGAGCAAATGACACTGACGTCATGTCCATCTGGACAGCTGAATTGACCCCAGGATGAAATAGGACAATCCCATAATTGTGACTCGTTTCCCCGGCACATATACGTTTGCTTCCACATTGGACCGGTTCCTATTCCAAAGAGGGCTTTTCCTGTGATTGAGGTCACTGCCCCGCAATTAAGATGTTCACAGACAACAGCGGCGTCTTCTAAATCAAAGTAAGCATGGCAGAGCCTTCCCCACGTATTTCCCTGCAGAATTTCGACGCGTCCGGAGCACTGGTTCCCCCCAGATTCGAGTCTAAGGCCCTTGTGTCCTATAGAATAATGATCAATATCATAATTAATTTTCTCTTCATCAAATAGTAATCCATAAAAAAACATACGAGTGATTTCAATACTTTAAATAACCTTCATTTACAATTCCTTGCAGGTCAGTGGCATAAGCTTCGTTCAATTTAACCTGGCTTCCATGAAGTGTTTGCCCTTAGACATTAAGAATATCAAGTTCACCACTCGCCTTTGTGATATTCTTGCATGCATCATTTCACTAACCAATGCTTAAAAGAACGACTGTGTCTTGCTCATCCTGGCCTGCAAGGCAATATTTTCGTCTGCAATTCGATGTTTCATTTGTGGTTGGATTGTTAGCAAAGTTAAAACATATGTATGTATATATATACACATACACAGGGTGCCGCACGTCGCTCATGAAAGATAAGCAACGATAATAGCATTCGTGAAGAAACTTCGGAATCAAAGCGGAGTTAATGGCAAAAGAAAGAAAATACGTTTAGCTCTTACAAGTTTAAAGAAAATTAAGAGAATGAATGCTGCTGATAGGGTTGCTCAGCTCGGAACTAACATGGACTCAGTGGACTTCTTTGTGATATCAATTCAGTTATATCTTGACCAACCGCAGAGCAAGTAATCGTTTGCACCAGGTTAAGGCTAAGAAATGCATTCAGCAATACATGGCTGTTATTCGTTCTTGTTCCATATATCTGCAAAAATATTAACGGCACTCATCTGTTAGGTAATACAAAAAGACGCTGTCTCTCTTGAAGATAATCAACAACTGAGCATGCATGTAACTTTGGACTAAGCATTTCAAAGATTCGCTACTCTCTTTGGCCAGACATTTCAAATATTCACTGAGTTTCGTTTCATTCCAGATCCGATCGTGAAATCATACTTTGAAAATATAGCGTCAGATTCATGGAATCCTAGGAAAAAGGAAACATCATTTTTACATCTACTCTATCAAGTGGAGTAAATGTTTTTCTGACCTTTTTTCCAACCCAGAAATGTGCCCCGCCCCTCTTAGTAAACAAAGTATCAACATAGTTGTACTTTCTAAAAACATTTGATAAAATTTTGTACGCAGTGTTGTTGCACAAAATAATTCCTCATTCGGTCTCTTGTGAAATATTCCCGTGCCTATTTACAGAACAAAAACATTGGTATTTACAAGTTCACAGCTTCTTCCTGGAGTAGTCTCAAATATCAGAAATTTTCTGATCAGTTATCTGCAGTCTTTATTAATGCTTGTAAAAGTAAATAACTGTGCATTTTTCATTCCTTCTGACGCAACACAACCACTTGTCAAATTAATCTTAAAACAATGAATAAATATAAAGTGATACAACGAAACTGGAGAAGAGGCAGGTATTTGACATATGGTAATAATGTCGGAAATATGGACGTTTACCCTCACCAGCAGAGGGTAGAAACGAGAATAATTTAAATGATAGGTGATAATCAAATAATAGTTTTAAAGGGGGACTGATTGCGCTAATGGAGAAACAAGCCACAGAGGCATCAGTTACTTGCTGACGAGGAGGAGATGTTGGGAATCACAGAAAAAAATAGGCACAGAGAAGAAAGGTCATGTAATCCACACGTGCCAGTCTCAATTGAGAACATAGCTGGGACAGATTTTCAATCCGGTTTACGATCCACGTGTAAACATCCCTCTGTGAGCTACCTGAAGGAGTGAACAAGAAAACGATGCTTTTTCTTTTGGTGTGGGGGGATGGGGGGTGGGGCTGACATCTTGTTGAAAGTACGTGACTGGTTCCAAAAAAAGAACAAAATATTCAGATAATTTAGGAACTTTTTTTTAGTAATTGTGAAATGGTGCCAGCAGTAATATGAAGAAGTTAAACACGCATGTACTCATATGTCTTAGGACAGGGATTACAGCAATAAAGGTCTAAGCAATGTTTGAAAGGTTTGCGAAGTAAGGTATAAAATGCCGTATGAGATAATAAGTAGCAGGCACTCCCGCAACTATCAATTGAAGAAGACACTGACTCAGCGACTCAGGGAATAACTCAACAAGATCCAACCCCAGCCAGGTTAATCAAGAGTGGGTAATATCTGAAAACAAGCAGTGCGTTTTGGAAGTTCTAATAGTAAGTTATAAAGTTGTGGAACTGTAGGTTCTGTGAAATTAAAGAGATACGGATTTGTGTTTGAAACTGTGTGATGAATCCTTGTTTGGTTTGACCAACCGGATTAATAAAGAAGTACTATTCTTCGGAAAAGTTATTGTCTGGTGTATTTTATCTTGTGGTCTATTGACTTCGCAACAATATCAGTAAACATACGGGAAAAGCAAGATATGTCAAAGATGTGCCTCTCCAGGTCTCAGTCCAAGAAAACTGCAATGCAAAAAAATACTTCAGTAGTCATCGAACGAAAATTGACATTGTGTTCTGAAGGATTTTGTGAAAGGGAAGCCCTTGTGTATCTCCGAAGTAAGAAAGTGTAGATTAACTTGAGGAACTCCTGAGTGGGACTGTCTTATTCTAGCCACGGATTAATTAAGAACCTCCTATCAAGAAGATAACAGACGAATAAGATGCGATCCCGCTGTAATATTGTTAAACAAAAATGTTTTCATGGGGCTAATTTTATGAACTTTCTTGTTCAGAATTTAATCAGAAGTGACATGATTATTTTAAATAATCCTCATCAGGTCTGAAAATAAGGATTATCGGAAATATCTAATGGGATAGTACTTCAACTTAATGAACGGGCTCGGTCGAAATACACGCAGCAGCAACTTTATTGAATTCCATTTGTTGCATTCTTTCTGAGGGATAATGTCCATCCAAACAGCATCATTGCAGTGAATGGCCAATCAATTGCTGAAGCACCAAATACCAATAGAATCTTTGTTCTAAGAACCTCTCAAATTTCTACTGTGCTCAATCTAACTTTGCCGTGAAATTTAGAGAAACCTTCTGTTTTTGTCCTGGTTCAATGACCTACTTTAATCCCATAAAAGAAGAAGGATCGCGCAATGGCATGAAACATAAATTGGTGTTTCATGCCGATTATTCGTGGGGAAATCTGACCAGAAATGCAAATGGTTCACAACAAAGGCTGATTTTAAGTTATCTTACGTTCGAAAAAAGTGACAAAAGCCAGTCTCCTGAAAAATCAGGAGTGGTCTTATGAAGGCATATTAAATCATGAGGGACATAGATACGTTGAACGTGCACAGTCTTTTACCCGAGTTGGGTAGTCAAGAACCACAGGTAGAGGGTGACGGGGTGAGATTTAATAGGAATCTGATGTGCAGCTTTTTCACCCAGAAGGTTGTCGGTACATGGAACGAGCTGCCAGAGGAAGTGGTTTAGCTGGTATATGAATAACATTTAAAATGAACTAAGAGCGACATGGAAAGAAAGGCTTAAAGGGTGAGTGGCTAAAACGGCACAAATGGAACGAGCTTGGATGTGAATCTTGGTCAGCACGGATCAGATGGGCCAAAGAGCCTGTTTCCATGTTATTCTTTAAATAGCATTATATAAATGCAGTCTGGTTATCAGTTTCTTTCTGCAAATTTCGGTGATATTACCTGAACAAATGACTTCAAGATCCCGGTCATGTCCGCACCCAGGCGGACCAATAATTGGCCCTGAACCTTTTCCAAAATGGGCCGAAATAGACAGTGACAGTCCAGAGCCACAACCCAGTTCTTTACAAACAACGTGAGCTGTCGATATGGGCCATGACTCATCACCGCAAACTGGCCTCCAGGTTCCACTCTCGTAAATCTCCAGCCGCCCCCCACAGGCACTACTTCCATTCACCAGTCTGGGCTTCTCAGGTCCTGTGAATCAGATCAAAAGAAACAATGTTTCCATATATTAAAAAGAATTGTGCTGCCTTCTGCTGAGAGTGGTTACAATATGAACAATCTGATTCGTCTAATGTTTCAAGACGGGTAAGGTACATCGCATACCGTGGTTTCGGATATGAGTACAATTTTTGGTGATCTCTGCGAAAAAAGTTTCAGCATTATCAGTATTACCTTATTTACCTGCAACTTATGAAAGATCTTTTGATCCTCAAGTCTCACTCACTGGCCAACGTCACAGTCGATGCAATATTTAGCAGGACAGGAGAATGGTGCCGGCACACAACTTGATGCATGGAAGCAGTTTTTTTATTTATTTTACATAATCTCATTCGCTACAGCCAGCTATGGTTCCGGACTTGGTTTACCTCTTTGTAATAAAGATCAATATGCCAACTGCCTGCTTAACTATTTGCTGAAACTGCGCGTAATCTTTTTTCTTCATTCAAACACACGATTGCCAAGATCTTTTTGTTCTTTACTCATTTGTCATGATTTAGTTGTATTTAGTAATCTGCTTTTTGTTTCATCTTACCGACCACGGTTTCCCGCATTAAAGTGCACGCAACTCAACAGAATCGTTTTCCCAATTCCGAGATTAAACTCTTACGGTCTTCTGAACCTGGCGGCTTTGGTCAGAGCTACACAGAGGAACCACTATCCGTCCGTCTCTTCACTCAAATAAAATGCCTTTCAAGCCATACTTAGTGTCCAGGAAAATATTCAAGGAAGCTCATGCTTTTCTCAACGTAACTAAAGACAGTGTTCCAGGTAACTGTGAGCTATATTACGATTTTCCCGAGACGCACATCCCAATTTTCACTATTTCTGGAGTCCGGTCACCGAGCAAAAGAGTGCAATAATTCCCATCATGAAATTTCCGCATGACGATTAACTTCTGTTGCACAGACTAATGATCCTTGTGTTTAATGGATCTCTGAGTGTAGAAGTGACCATATTTATAATGGATTTGAACTGTAATGTAATTCTGGAATATATTTAACCATGAAGTGATTTACGTTAGTCCAAGGGTTTTTGGAGAGATTGGAAAAAATACTTCGAGTTTTATACTAATTGACAGTTTGAAATAACTAGGGGACATGAACTTACAACGTGTCCATTTGCTTCGTGTTCTGCATCACTGCAATCCACCTAAAATCTTTTTGATTTGGAAACTTGCTGAAGGCTACCAAACCAGTAAATTCCTGCTGGAAGAACGGGAGTGTAACCTATAAAACTGTGAGTTTGATTTGAAAGTCACTGGGAGGAGTGGGCAGCTCTCTGCTGAACCCAAAGCTGTTCCATTTAAGCAGAAATATAGAGAATTTTCCGCTATCCATCATAGTATCCACTGTACCGCATAGCTGATGCAAAGCTATCATTTCCAGAGGAACCAGTGATGGTGGATACATCAATACATGTTGAAATCAGAGTTTACCGCACGGACACTCTCCAATTTATTGCAGTCATGTGGGTAAGTCAGAATATGTCCCCCACAAACCTGGAAAAATATATTTGTGAGGTGTTTGAGCTCGGTCATCAGTTTTCATCTTCTGTCAATGTTTTGGATTTTTTAAGCTACCGGAAGTTGCTGACATCGAGCCCTTCATTGAGGTTTAAATCTATGAATTATTGAACGTATTCCTGAACAGTTTAAAAAAATAAACGAGTTTACTGATACAATAGAAAAGGAAATGAATAAATCCATAAGAGAGCTATATTAATTATATTGATATCTAAATTACCCAGGACTTTAAAATTCAAACCTCCTCAACGAAAGTAACAGACCGGCATGCCCTGCAAACAGATTGACACGAGAAACTGTCGGGATATCGCCCCAGGGGAAGCTGGGAGAGTTCTGGAACACAATTGGCTGGCAGGTGCTAATATTTTGCCTGAGTCATTCAGCTCCAGACCTCACTACAGTTTTCATATAGTTATGCAGAAGAATGTTGAATTCCAGAATAGAGGTGAAAGAAACTGTTCCAGAGTCAAGCTAACACTTGATGGGATGTAGACCCAAGCAGCTCCACTGTAATTGAAGAGTATGGCATCAGAGATAAATATTCCACCGGTTTTTGGTACACGTGGAAGACAGAGATACATTTAGAGGCAAGAATATATTCTCCTGCACAGACAAGGAGGATGACCAGTTAAACATCAACAGTGACAGGACCTTCAGCATTTAGGGAAGCGGAGAGGCGTTCTTATGGCCATAGACATAACTCCAGAACGGTACGTTTCCGGCAGGATGCTGGAGTCAATATATCACTGAATGCCTACAGAAAGCGCTGGAAATGAAGATTGAACATCCACGTGACCTGCCTTGTATTAGTATAAATGACAGCAGTAGAAATGGGATGAGGTCCTTCCTGTAGAATTTTGTAAGCTGGGATAAAAAAGAATTCTTGGACCTCATAGCCGGGAATCTCGGGTAAACTCGAAAAAGCATTTGGTAACATGTACAAACAAGCAAGACGAAAGTGAAGATGAATGCATTGTTGGAGAGAAATGGAAGTCAAGATGGTTTTCGAATTCTGAGGCATAGGAAGAATTTCTGGGCAGGTAGGACCTGAAATAAGTTGTAGGGTTTGCACCTCATCATGGACGGAGCAATGCCGTAGCCGGTTTTGGGGTTGGGTTAGGGCTAGGTTGTTAGTTAGCGGGCATTGAGAAAATTATCCCTCTTGTGTTCAATGATTTCGTTACTGAAGATTCAATCTCACTGGGCCCTGCCACTTTAATCTGACCCACTCCTTCATTATCTTGGTCCCGCTCCACTCGCCTTTATTGGGAACTATGCCTCAACCTTTTTCCATATTTTGATAGGGTGGGATAGAGGTCCCAGGTATTGTAGTCATGTATATGATGTGGGGTGGGGTGAGGTTATTGGGTTTGTGGAGATAATTGGCTAATGGGGGTGTTCGTTAGGGTAAACGGGGTTTTGTCTAGGGTTGTGGATTGTTAGGGCCAGGAGAAGGACTGGAGGTGGTGGTAAATCTTGGACATGGAGTGTTTGTGGCTTGAAGGTGGAGGAGGTGCTTTGGGTTGGTGAATGGGTCGCCTGGGATTGGTGGTATCCTCGCCTGTGTGATAGGGAGGTGGCCAAGGCACCCGTGCAAGTATATAAACATCTATGTAGGAATGGGGTGCGGGTGGTTGGTACCTGTAATGTGCTGTGTGGAGGTAGCCCCGTGGGACTCAGGTGTAGCTGTAGAGGGGGAATACGCGGGAGTATATGTGGGATCAGAAGGGTGCCTACTGTCTGGCCTATGTGAGGGTAAGATGTACAGTATAGGACCCCACTTTGAATGTATTAAGTTGTATGCCAGAAAGTTCAGGGAAAATGGATTGGGCATGTTATTTGGGACCTGGCTAAATGTGTGGTGGTTCTGCATGGGAGTTTATGTAAGGTATTGGGGGTGTGTGTTGCCTCGTCTGTGTTGGGGGAAACTGTCCAGAACAGTAATCTTAGTATATGGGGATTTATGTATGATGGCGGGGGTCGGGGTGGGGGTAAGGGGAGTGGAACGTGTAATGTGCTGTGTCGGCGGAGCAGACTGGCATCCATTTGTAGGTGTTTGGGGGGAATATACAGAAGTGTATGTGGGATCAGAAGGGGTGCCTATTGGCTGGCCTATGTGAGGAATGTGCCTGAGACAACAATATATGGACAGTATGTGGGGATATATGTCGGATGGCGGGGGGGGGGGGAGTTTAATGTGCTGTGTAGTGGAAGCAGACTGATACCCGGGTGCAAGTGCTTCCGGGAAATGCAGGGGAGTGTTTGTGTGGTCAGAAGGGATGACTGTTGCCTGGTCTGCGTTGGGGGAGAAAGGCGTATGGGACCCCAGCGTAAATATAGAGGGATGTATGTGGGATTAGCGAGTGGTACAAGTGAGCTAACAAGTGGTGGTGGGCTCTCTCTGGGTCAGGGTGTGAGTGTGTGGGAGTGTATGGGAGTGTATTTTGGGTGAGGGGGAAGATCTATTTTTGCGAGTGGGTCCCTAGTCAGAGTCAAATTAATAGGGAACATATGACCATAATCTTTGCAAGACTAATTTACTAGGGATGATTATGATTTTCTTTAGTTTTTTTTTAAGTTTTTTTAGACTTGGTTTAGACCGTTTGGGGAGTGTGTTTGTAATAACTCAATGCATTTCTTCTCTGTTCTCTTTCACCGGAAGGTTTGGCCAGTACCTAGGATTAGGTGCAACATTCGGGTTGGGGGCATTCATTTTTTTTTTATTTTAACCGGGGGGGGGGGGTGGATAGTATATTCTAGATTATGGGAATGAAAGGCAGAAATGAGAATGATAAAAATCATTTTCAAATGCAGCAAGTGAAATAAACAGACTGCTAAAAGAAAGAATAAATAGAGAGGTTGACAGTGAGTGTTGAGATTCGAAGGTCTTTACTGAAAACATTATCATCATTTCTGGTCGAAGGTCGTTGACGTGAAAAGATAATTTTGTTTCCCTTTCCACGGATGCTATCTGACCTGGTGCATTGGGACTCTGACGACGAATAGCTACTGCCTGCATGCACTGCTAGCACTATAATAAGCAAACAGTGACTCCAGTATTATACCAGCAATTGACACTGTAGATATCTTCCTAATCTCTGCAGACGGACAGTCCGGACTATTTTACTTCTGTAAATTCCTGAAAGCTATCAATCCGGCAGGAGGGAAACGAAAAATAATTTAACAGTTTACCTGAGCAGATGATGCCAGCAACGGGGATGTCTGCCCTGAGAAGGGCAGCAGCTATGTCTTTATTCTCTGCAAACAAACTGGATAAGGATCCTTTCCCAAAGTGATTCTGGCCAGGTGTTGCCAGTGCAAACCCGCAGCCTACTTGCTGACAGAACTCAGAAGAATCTATAGCTTGCCAAACAACATCTGGCACAGTTCCCCAATTTCCTTTGACTTGAACTTCCATTCTTCCAGCGCATCGACTGCTACCATTAACCAGCCGAATCATGTTGATTTCTGGAAAAGAACGGAAAATTAAGTGCCATTAGTAGTATTTGATTCAGTCAGTATTCATCCTGCGCTCTGCTGCCTTTCATTCCATCGTCAAACTGGGCGGTTTAGTAACCAATGGAAATATCTGACTGTGGCCAGATTTCCCATGAAAACATTAAATGTGAGGGGATTTTTTACATTTATCTGCACAATCGTTAAGACAATTGGGAGTCACCAGGTCATGCCCTTCACCACGGCGCTTCCCACAAAGATAGAGTAGGAGACACACGCACTGTGAAGCTACAGAAAGTGAATGGTGAACTTGGCTGCAAGCATCAGTAGTCGACAGTATTCAGAGCAAATTAATTAGACATTGAGAGCTAATACACCGAAGGATGAGGATGATATTCTCAACCAAACGACCAATAGAAAAGGAACAGTGCTGGCTCTTCTAGCTTGCTCTCCTGCTCGGTGCTAAATGGCAAGAATAGTTTCTCCTGCCAGCGTTAACACTTATTATCGCTCTGCCTGAAGGCAGTGGCAGCATCTCAGTTTGAAATGATGTTCTGCATCGACAATCACTGCCGATTCCCCAACGCGCATCACAACGAAAACAAAGAGAGATTACCTGAAGTGTCGCCCTGACAATCCCCGGTATTGCCTGAAAGAAGAAACTCAGAATTAGATTTTCTTTGTGCTATTGGCCGTTAAAATGCTTAAAATAGTTTAGTTAATTATATGGAGGGCAGCCAACATTATTTCTGGCATGTATCAGCTACCAGAATGTGTGTGTAATTCAGTGGGTGCAGGTGCGGCTCTCGCTGATGGCCGCACTCACTGATTTCACGCATTCCAAACAATGCTATAGTCTACCCCAATAATAAAGGCGTCGTATATCCAACAGGTACAAGTTGATAACCCCATTCAAATTTACACTTATAAGAGCATCTGAAGCAAAATGCAATCGCACACCCAGATTTGTTTCATAAAATTTCAGTTTAGAACCCGATTGACGTAAATATAAATTAGAAACAACTAGTTGCAAAATAAGTCAGTCGCTTTATTCATATGGAATTTGAATGGTAAAAAATCAATCAAGGCAATATATAGATACATTAAATAAACACGTTAAAATCACGTTTCAGTGATTACCTTTTGCCTTCATAAAAATTAAGAAATTGGTTAAAATAAAGCAACCTCGAAATGTTTTGCTCTATTCTTGACTCTGTGACTGCCCTGCGCTTTTAAGTGAGCATATCAGATCTTTCCAATAAGTTTCCAATTCATTCTGCTCTTTCTTAGTAATATCGGCCTGAGCAAAATGATATTTCGCCACCTAGACATACCAATAAGTTTTCCATTACAAAATTTAAATTTAAAACATCAAATATCATACATTCCGCATAACGTCAGTCTTCAGTAGAGTCCATAACAGTCTCGATGTACACTTTGATAACACTCAACGCTTCAATAGATAACCGAATAATTTCAGTAATCAATAACTCACAGTTCCAAAACTGCAATAGAATCAGCACAAAGAATGACCGCAGCATCACTGGGTAACCGGTTCTTGCGATGGAATCAGAAAAATTACTGAATATGGTTCAGGCTTATAGAGTTGTCCCTCCAAAATCTTCAGACGCCCCCACCTGGGTCTGATTTCTTTCACGGAAATATTATATTACGCTTAACATTACCTCCAAAGAACCAATATTTTTTTTTCTCAACAGTGACGTGTAAATTACAGTTACCAATGAGAAAGAACATGCCCATTTCTGGAAACCACAGCTCATCTTCTTTCCACTTCCTTCTCCTAGCTTACCTATGACCTGCATCTGCAAAGGAAATGTGCCTCTGAAATGGTATCTGGAACAAAGAAGCAAATAGCCATGAAGTTTAAGAGCAGGGAAGTAGATTTTACGGCCTATCACAAGCAGTGTCTTCCATATAGTATAGACTTTCTTTGTCAATACATTTTTTTTCTCATTTCCCAATGTCACTCATCAGCAACTAATAATTAATTTCATGAAGCAATAAATTTGTGAGCTTTGGATTCTGTACACAAGCCCATAAATAGATCAAATGTACATTGATTTTTCAAAACGGAATTAATCGTTCTCCTCCGCGGGTCGTATAAATAAAAAGAAAGAGGAAGATCATATCCTCCTCAGAATTTATATATTTGAATTTAAGACGGAGGGCACAAGAACAGAATTAAGCATAGATTTGGCTCAGCTTAAATAAATTCGTTATTATTTGTGAATCCAGAAGCTGAAGGTCGAAATATGGCATTTAATTTGCAGGTTTAATTAAACATTTATGTCGTCATATGGTTAGCGGTACGCCACGGCTTACCAACAACACCATCACATTCATCCTACAGAGGACTAAAACACATTGCACTGAAAACGACATGATTTTTTCCCGACTTGCTTGAAAGTCCCCAGAGGGGAAAAGCAGTTTATACTGTCCTTATAGTTCATCCATTTATTAAAATTCTCGCTCTTGCAGTAAAACACGACATTGATTGATGCTTACTTTCATAAAACTGCCTCGGAAGTAGAGCATTGAGCCCCAATAACTAAAAGGAAAGATATTTTCAATACTGTCCTTTTGACTATCAGTCCACTCCTTCTATTGGATGGTCGTTTCTTCTCTGGGGTGATATGCTTGATTCACTTAAATTTGTTTTGGTGTGCTCTCCCTCCATTCCTTTGAATTAAGATGCCATTCCTATGCGCTCTAATTCACTGCCGTTGCATCATAATGGTGACTGATAAATTGAATTCCATGATGAATGTGTGTATGAAGAATAAATCAGGTCTCCATCCATCAGTATAACTAACATTATAGAAGATATAGAAAATAGAAATGTAGATATAGAATGTGTAGAAAACAGAGGCTGCACAGACATGTTTACTCATAATCTTTTCTGTGCCTAAGATGGCGCTGGCTCCTTCTCCTTCTTCATCGAAGTGAAGACAAAGCCCGCGCGCGAGAAGAGTAAGGTAACTTGCGGGTGACTTAGCATGGTGACCTAAGCGTGACCCTGTGCCTGGTACCGACGTCTGTACTGCAGAAATAACTAGAGCATATTCTGATTAGATTAGAAAGGCATTGTAAAAACAACTGTGGCAGGATGCATTGAAACGAGGGGTCTGTAATTAGATAGCTAAAACTGACTTGATTGATTACGCTAACTGGACTAGGAAGGGGCCATAAAAAGAGCTGTCAGCCTTTGTTCAGGGCGATCAGTGACTAGCTCTCCGACAGTCACAGCCTTTGTTTGAAAATAAAGGTTTAACTTCTTGAAGAATCTTCTGCGTCTCCTGATTATTATCGAATCTCGGTAAGCCACGACAAATCTGGCGCAGTCGGCAGGACTGGAAAGAGATCCATAAGAAAAGAGCGACAAATCAGCGACGCTTCCCGGTCCTTCGGGGACCCCCACAAGACTAGCAGAGTGAATGGTGACGACCCAGAAAAAGGTAAGCGTTTTCGCTGTTAATTCGGACTAAAAACTCTGTTAGGTGTGGGAGGTCTCCGGGATACAGAAGTGTTAAACGATTGTCGAAGGGCTCTCCGATCAAAATAATCTGGTAAAAATTGCAGTTAAAGGAGATTCATAAGATTGATCAAGACAACTGCGCAGTGGGATGAGTGGAGATAAGACCATAGAAATTGATGAAAGTAAAATTCGACATGGTGTTGGTAAGTCCCTGTGGATACCGCTTCGCGGGAGACGAGGGTCTGAACGGGCAGGGCAGAAAAAGTCCTCGTGGACCCACCTTAGGAAACGTTAGGGTCTGAACGGATGAGGTTTAAAGGAAAGTTCAGTGTATGCCGCTCTGGGTAGGGGTCTGTACGAGCAGAGAAAATGAGGTAAGAATAATTTGATAAATATAAGAAAATTAAATAATACAAAAGCTGGCAGACTGGGTAGCAAAATTATAAGCTTAGGCGTAGAAGTAGAATAATAGAAGTAGTGATACTAATAAGAAATAATCAGATAAGTGAGTTGTGAATATCCGAGGAATACCCCGTGAAGACAACATGATGGTGGATGGAACTGCAGTCGAGATATTAAGCAAAAAGTTTCCACTATCCAAAAAAGATTTCGAAAGAATTTCGGAAAAATGGGAAAAGAGAACCAAAAATCTATTAACAAAATGGCCAAAAGAGAGAACTTTTGACGTAAGTCTGTGTGAGGAAATGGAGGGATTAATTAAAATCTACAAAACAAAAGACAAATCTGAAAAAGAAACCAAAAAGAACAGGAGGCAGAGATACTAAAACTTTTTAGGACGGAAGAAGAACATTTGAGGAAAACGTATCAGGCAGTAGTAACTGAACAGGGCGCCAAAGAGTTCGGAAAACAACTCCCTATCGAAGAAGGGGAGGAAAAGTCGACTTTACACCCAGACTTAAGAGGAGCAGATAAAACACTCCGTATCGAGGCGAAGGGAACCTGAAACAATGCCCGGTAGTGAGAGGAATGCTGGAGATAGGAGGGGAAGTGGAAAGATACAAAGATGAACAGGAAGGAAAGTCATGGAGGGGACAGAAGAAGGAAGCAAAGGAAGGGTAGAAGAAAGAAAGGGATGCCTTGGAGGAAGACAGGAAAGCTTTACAAGAGCAAAAAGTAGAAATGGTGGAAGAAGCTAGAAAACTGCAGGAGGCAAGAATGCAGAGAGAGTTTGAGATATACCAATGGCACAATAACAACGCCAAGTCAAAGGGGTAAGAAAGAAATCTTGGGAGAGAACAAAGAGAGAAGCGAGGGAGAGAAGTAGCCCCGATAAGACTGACGTGGCAGAAAATACGAACAGAGACAGAATCAGAGAGTGGCAAGGAGTCAGAGGATGAGATAGAAAGCCAGGGATCAGGAAGAGACGGAGCGGGATTATCCCCCTTACTGGTAAATGGAGGAGAACAGGTACAGTACATTCCTTGGGGGACCCAGGACCTGGAAGGGCTGAGAAATGCCCTACCCAACATACATGAAGGTGCGGGAAATGGATTAGATCCTTTGAGGACGAGACCACAGGTCGATTATTGGCAATGGGTAACTTAAAGGAATTAATGGTGAAGGGAGTGGGAACCTCAAAACTGAGAGAACTAATGCTTTCGGCTGGCTTAAGGGATGTGGCAGACAATCCAATGCTTGATGGTGACCGTTTAGACCGAGTGAGACAGAAGGTGTGGCAGGCCCTCGGAAAAATTTACCCACATAAATTGGATCCCAAAGCTCTAAAAGGGGACCCACTGGGAGATACTGAAAACCCGGCAGTTTATCTAGAAAACCAGTTGAAAACGTGGAGAGTGTAAACAGAACACGAGGTGGAGGGTAATCAGTTGATGACCATTCTGTTTCGTGCTGATATTGTGGATGCAATGCCCCCCAACTCAAGTCCAGACTTGAGGATGTGCTCGGGATGACGTCAATGTCCTACCAAGAATTCAGGGACCACGTAGTCCATACAGTCGATAAGTACCTAAGAGAAGAAAAAGGCTGCTTGAGCAACAGGAGGAGGTGCAAAGAAAGCTGACACAGATGCAGCTCGGGGGCCTTAAAAAGAAGGAAAGAGAAAGAGGCAAAAAATGTTGCCAATAACAATTGATCTGATTGTGACCACCGAAATGAACGAAGCACCAACATACAGAGGAACCTATTATACTGCCCGACAAGGGCCAGAATCCCATTTCAATAATAAATGTTTATGGGGGAGCGTTTCCGCAAATGCCATATCAGGGACAAAACAGATTTAGCCAACAGCCCAGACAGGACTGGAACTTCCAAGGAAGAGGGCAGAGAGGTAATGGGCACAAAGGGCCAGTGAAAAAAACAGGTAGATATGGGGACAGGAGTATTGTGTTGGGGATGTAATCAGCCAAGGCACATCAGGAGAGACTGCTCGTACAAACCCTGGTCTGCCACGTTTCAGCAGGAATTGATGAGTAGAGAGCAACAGTTTATTCAAGGATCATCGCCAGCAGGTCCAAACGGACCTGTGAACCCTTATGGAAGGTGCTAGGGGTGCCCAGCGAACCCGGGTGGGAAGGGCCAGTACCCAATGATAACACGGGAGGCAGAAGACGAACCTATTGTTCGGATCATTTTAAAAGAGCAATTAACACCAATGATGATAGATACTGGAACCACGTACACTTGCGTGCAACCGCAATGCGCCTTCCACCTACCCATGTCAGTAAAATTTGTTAAAACTGTAGGGTTCTCGGGAAGCACAGTTAACACGATTTACAGATCCAGTGAGTTTAAAGATGGGAAACAATGAAATAGTCTTGCCAATTCTCGTGTCCAAAGGAATCCCAATCAATTATTAGGCAGAGATGCACTGTTAAAACTGGGATTCAAATTGTAATGCACCCCAGATGGGTTAAGCGTGGGAAAAATAAGCACTCAGCTGGTGATGCAGGAAGCTAGAGGAACGAAAGTGTATTGGATAGGAGCCATAGAAGATCAGGTCTGGAAAACTTGGAGGAAGTGGAAGGTGGGCGGTCTGGCAATATTATCTAAGGCTAAGCCGCTTAAGACTGAATTGCATTGCAAAGTGATTTTTGATGAGACGCAGTGTAAGGAGATGGAGAGCCAATGGCGCAAATTAAGTAAATACCAAGCAGCATTCAAAAGGTGAGGCATAATAATAGGGAAACAGGGAACAGCTTTACAAATAAAACTAAATGCATTTCTGGTAAAATGGTACAGGGTGCCAGGAGCTGCACCCCATGTAACGTTGTTAGTAAATGAGGGATACCAGTCCAAAAATTTAGGACCCATAGTGAGGCAAGCAGGAACAATTATTGATTGGCAGACAGTGACATCAAGGGTCTGGAAGTCTGGGGATAATGACTATGTTAAGATAGTAGTAGATATAGAAATCGTAGGAAGGCCCAAGGAGATAGAAGTATCCCCTCAACGGCATATGGCATTGCTAATAGAAGAAGAGAGCCAGCAGAAGGATAAAAGGCTGGAGGCACTGCCAGCCATTTTATGGTCACAACATGATACAGATGTAAGAAGAGTAATATCAGCAATCCCAGTAGAAATAAAATTAAAACAGGGATCGATTCTACCTAAAACACCACAATATTCCCTGAAACCAGAAGCAGAAGAAGGAATAGCACTAACAATACAGGGATTGCTTGAGGTAGGAGTGCTTGAGAGGACGAGTAGTCCCTGTAATACTCCACTCTTACCTGTCTTGAAAGCAGGTAAGTCCAAAAGGAGACTGGTACATGTTCTGCGAGCAGTGAATGAGGTAGTGGAAGATTGGCCAGCTATAGTCCCAAACCCGCATACGCTGTTGACTAATGTTCCACCGGAGGCAGTTGGTTTTTCTGCGATTGATTTGTGTTCGGATTTTTCAGCATTCAACCTGGCAAATCAGTGTCAGTATTTGTTTGCTTTCACTTACATTGGTAACCAGTATACTTATAATAGGTTAGCCGCAGGGATTTAAGCATTCACCGCATATTTTTAACCAGGTATTGAAGGCAGATATAGAGGGTATACAACTGTAAAGTACACTGATACAGTATGTAGATGATTTGTTAGTTTGCTCCAAAAGCGAGGAACAGTGTGAGCGGGATATATTGGCCTTATTGGAAAGATTGGCATATGGAGGTCATAAAGTATCCAGAAAAAAGCTGCAATTTTGTAAACGGCAAGTGGAATATTTGGGTAGATTAATATCCAAAGGAGCAAAGTCGATAGCGCCGGATCAAATTGCGGCGATAACGAAGGCTCCGAAACATCAGATGCGAGGACAGATGATGACATTTTTGGGAATGGCAGGATACAGTTCAGACTGGATTGGAGAATATGCTGAAGCTGTGGCGGCATTGAGGAAAATTATGAAGGAAGCTGGACATACAGAACTGAAAGGTGTTCTGCAGTGGAATGAGGAGGCAGAAAGAGCTTTCAACACTCTTAAGCAGGAATTGCAGTCAGCCCCAGTGCTAGCCTTGCCTAATTATGAAACGGTCTTTCACCTCTATGTGTCTAACAGACAGGAAGGTTATGCTGCGGCAGTGCTGACACAGGAGACGTGCATATGGAGAACAAAACAGCCAATAGCATATTATAGTGCGAGACTGGATGAGGTGGCCCAGGGATATCCGCCTTGTTACCAGGGACTGGCAGCATTACACTATGCTTATGAAGAAGCATCATCTGTAACCATGGGTTATCCTGTAATTCTGTATACGCATCATAAGGTAGCAGAATTGTTGGAAAAGGGAAAGGTTGTACTGACACCAGCCAGGATAGTTGCTTTTCAGATGTTATTGACATTCCCAGAAATAACTATACAAAGGTGTACCACAAATAACATAGCCGATTATGTTCCACTGGGTTATGAAGGAGAGCCCCATGATTGTGTGAGGGAAACGATGATATTTGCCAAATTAGGAGCGGACTTACAGTCAGAACCGTTGGATGATGAGGATAGAAGATTTTGTTTGTGGACAGCTCCTGTTACAGGGACCACGATGGGAACCACTCAGGGTTCTCGGTGGTGCAACAGGATCAGTCTTAATTTAAAACAATTAGTTTGTAGGCTTGTCCTCAACCCTATTCAGCCCAATTAGCGGAGATTAAGGCTCTGACAGCAGCATGTGGGATGATGGAATGTGAGAAAGTTGATATATATGCGGATTCAGCATATGCTCATGGGGTATGTCATTTGTTTAGAGCAGTATGGAAACAAAGGGGTTTCAGGAAAAGCAGTGAAGACCCTATACAGCATTGTCAGCAAATTTTATATTTGATTACAGCAATGATGAAACCTAGAGCGTTGGCTATTATAAAGTGTCTGGAGCATAAAAAAGGAAATGATATTGTGACAAAGGGAAATCAGCCTGCGAATGAAGCAATCAGGAGAGCCTTTGGATGTTGTTTGGCTGTTATTGCACCTCAGGTGAGGCTGAACCCAGAACCCGTAATGGAGGATATAATTGATGTACAAGGTAAGGCAACTCTAGCCGGACAAACAATGTGGAGACAAAGAGGAGCCAAGCAGAACCAGGAAGGCTTATGGAGCACAGATGACGATTTGTTTATAGCGCGCACCCGCTCGTTGACTACCCTCATTTCAGAGGCACATGGGTTAGACCATTGTCCAAGGGGGAAGTGATGAGAAAGATAAAAAAAAGGATGTTTTTTTGTCACCTTACTTACAGGCTTTGGTAGATTACATCTTGTTGCAATGTGAGATGTGTGCACAAAACAACGTTAGGAAAAGAATTACGACTCCTATAGGTCATTTACCCGTACCCGAAGGAACATTTAAACATTTAGTGATTGACTATGTGGATATGATAAAGGCAGTAAGATGAAAGAGATACATGCTGGTGGTGATTGATAGATTTAGTAAGTGGGTAGAGGCAGTGCTTTTTTTAGACTTCGGAGCATGAACTATGGTGACATTTTTGACGAACGAAGTGATTCCAAGATTTGGAATACCTTCAGAGATCAGTCTGACAATGGGTCAGCCTTTATCCAAAAAGTGGGTAAATTGGTATTGCAAGCTCTGAAGATAAAGCAGAGATTTGGATGAGTATATCATCCCCATTCACAAGGTATGGTGGAAAGAATTAATGGGCCCTTAAAAAACTAAACGGAATAAAATCTGTGCTGCTTATTTTACAATTGTGTCGTATTGCTTCCTTCCATGTCTTAAGTCCTTCTAGTGCG